>NC_056000.1:117042964-117680194 GCF_018446385.1 Zingiber officinale | reverse complement strand
TGGACCCATTTCAGCTCTAGTGGTATTCTGGAGTTTCAAGGACTCCAAATCTGCTGGCAAATCATTATTTAAATATCTATAGGTGCTGGGAAAAAAATTAAAATACAATCAGTCTCCGTTGGGCCTGATATGAGTGCATATCAGGTCCAACGTTGGGAGAGTGTGCGCTTTTGCAGATTGAAACTTGGGCCTGATATCCCATTATTTTATTTTAAATTTAATCGACTCGATTTATGTGTAAGATTATTTATTATTATTTTGAAATAATACTCTTTAATATCAGGCCCCACGTTGGGCCTGATATGCACTCATATCAGGCCCATGTTGGGCCTGATATCCAAGCATATCAGGCTCAACAGAGGCTGATTGTATTTTAATTTTTTCCCAGTACCTATAGATATTTAAATAATGATTTGCCACCAGATTTGGAGTCCTTGCAACTCCAGAATACCACTAGAGCTGAAATGGGTCCAATCAGAGGTGTCTAGGTCCATCAGTGGGTTTTGACCAAAACCCACTGATGGCCCTCCCCTACTTGGATTTACATGAAATCAAGTCCCTTGTGAAGGTATTGGTGGGGAGATGGTATATATAGTGTCAAACATAATTTATACACCATGGATTAGGAAGTATGGCTCCGTGCCAGTTGCCACTTATGGCCATGCTATAGACTTAAACCCAATGGTAGCACCTTCTAATTTTATTTTATTTTTTATTTTTTCATAAGGAGCATGATAGCACATTTTGAGTTTATAGAAAGAGGGAGATAGTATAAATTTATAAGAAAGGATACCATACCAAGACCACTTTGGGCCTGATATGGTCTCATATCAGACCCACGTTGGGCCTGATATCCACTCATATCAGGCCCACGTTGGGCCTGATATCCACTCATATCAGGCCCAATGGAGGCTGATTGTATTTTAATTTTTCCCAGCACCTATAGATATTTAAATAATGATTTGCCAGCAGATTTGGAGTTCTTGCAACTCCAGAATACCACTAGAACTGGAATGGGTCCAATCAGAGGTGTCTAGGTCCATCAGTGGGTTTTGACCAAAACCCACTGATGGCCCTCCCCTACTTGGATTTACATGAAATCAAGTCCCCTGTGAAGGTCTTGGTGGGGAGATGGTATATATGGTGTCAAACATAATTTATACACCATGGATTAGGAAGTATGGCTCCGTGCCAGTTGCCACTTATTCCACTTATGGCCATGCTATAGACTTAAACCCTATGGTAGCACCTTCTAATTTTATTTTATTTTTTATTTTTTCATAAAGAGCATGGTGGTACATTTTGAGTTTATAGAAAGGGGGAGATAGTATAAATTTATAAGAAAGGATACCATACCAAGGCCACTTTGGGCCTGATATGGCCTCATATCAAGCCCACGTTGGGCCTGATATGCACTCATATCAGGCCCACGCTGGGCCTGATATCCACTCATATCAGGCCCACGTTGGGCCTGATATCCAAGCATATCAGGCCCAACAGAGGCTGATTGTATTTTAATTTTTTCCCAGCACCTATAGATATTTAAATAATGATTTCCCACCCGATTTGGAGTCCTTGCAACTCCAGAATACCACTAGAACTGAAATGAGTCCAATCAGAGGTGTCTAGGTCCATCAGTGGGTTTTGACCAAAATCCACTGATGACCCTTCCCTACTTGGATTTACATGAAATCAAGTCTCCTGTGAAGGTCTTGGTGGGGAGATGGTATATATGGTGTTAAACATAATTTATACACCATGGATTAGAAGGTATGGCTCCGTGCCTGTTGGCACGGAACAGTGCACAACTTTTCTTTTCTACCCTATGGAAGGTGACTTTTAAAATTGATCTTATTTTATTTTTTTGATCAGGCCCCTGTTAGATTGTTTGGAGTTTATATTAGGGGAGATAAAATAATGCTTTATTAAATGATACTCATATCAGGCTCACGTTGGGCCTGATATCCAAGCATATCAGGTCTAACGAAGGCTGATTTTATATTATTTTTTCCCAGCACCTATAGATATTTAAATAATCATTTGCCAGCAGATTTGGAGTCCTTGCAACTCCAGAATACCACTATAGCTGAAATGGGTCCAATCAGAGGTGTTAAGGTCCATCAGTGGGTTTTGACCAAAACCCACTGATGACCCTCCCCTACTTGGATCTACTTGAAATCACGTTCTCTGTGAAGTTCTAACTGGGAAGATGGTATATCTGGTGTCAAAACGTATTTATACCCCATTTCTAATAAGGTATTGCTCCGTGGCAGTTGGCACGGAACCTAGTGACGTTATGCTCTTGAAACCGACTGTTGGTCCGAGCCTATTTGATTTTTTAAACAATCCCAACCGTTACCATGTTTTTAATTTTGAGAAGATAGAAATGGTGTGCATTATAACTTATATACATTGTGTTTTTCCACTGATAAGCACCAGCATCGCATTTTGTATATTGTGACTTATATTTGACTAATCACTATGCAATATTATTAATATTCCAGTGACAGTTTATAATCTTCTCATATACTACATACCACCGTATTATACAACAAAGACTACATACAAAGATATTAAACTACCTACACTACGTAATAAGTTCATTTACATTCTATACAAGTTTTTGCCTTACAAGACTGGATATTTAATCCAAAGTTTTAAAATACTTATCTCTCAAAATTGATACCATTACATCAATTCTAATCTTTTTCATGTCTCCTTGTTTGAAGTCCATCTTCATATCATATAGGAGACATCGAATGTATTGCATCACAAAGAAGCCACAGTCAACGCTGTAAAGAACAACAACATTTTTATGGTCAATATTTTTTTATCAATTATTTATATTCACACGTTGTGCTCGATTTACCTTGCTTGTTGTTGTGGACATTCAATTGTGCGAGAGACCCATCTATCAAACGGATAATGTCTTTCCAAGTTTGGATGAATAATAGCAACGTGCTCACGACTATATAATTTAAAATCTGATACCTGAAGATTGAAGAGGAAATTTCCATTTTCCATCAACTAGCATTTATATTAAAATACAAACATACACATTATTATTAGATGCTCACCGCTGCTTCAAATTCATATTTGTATTTACTTCTACTTGCTAGAGAATTGTACTGGTTGAACGTCATTGATTTGGTGTCCACCACCAACAAGTGGAAGTGTGCATTATCACTGCACAAAGGTATAAATATATACCTTACCTCTTCATCTCGTCTATCCGTCTTTATCATGTGTTGGAAGGCAAACTTACTTGATGATTTCATTAATGATTACAAATATGCAAAGTCATACATACATAACCAAATAATAAAAAGAATTCTATTTTTTACTATAATCAAATCAATTCCTTACTGTGAAGAATGTTGAACAATATATTGACTTGTTGTATGTGCTTTCAGACGGGAATGCCCCCCTAAATAGAATTTTACAATACGTGTCGATTACATCCCCTCTTGTCAACATTTCTCCATTCACACCAGATAAAAGGGAATACAAATTTAAACAAAAGGGTGGTTCCTCCCAAACTATATCATTTGTAAACCTACAAAGTAAACAAATCACAGATTATTTTTTACAAATTTATTTTTGATAACCTTAGCTCAACTATGTAATCAGATAAGCATATAATATACTTTACTATTCAACTATTTAATTTACATACTTTATTTCCTCCAAGCCTTTTAACAAGTACGCCACCTCTTCGTCTTGTTTTTTTTCTTGGAAGACTTAAATTGCTTCTTCACATACTATGCATACAAACAAAAAAGGCAATTAGATAATCCATTATATCTAACAAATTACAATGAAATTTGCAGATATCGTCTTACAGCAATTGCTTGTTTCCTCATTTTGTCATATTTGGCAAACATATCTACATCCTTGCCTGCCTCTTCATCAGATTTGTCTTCCATCAATTGTACAATATTAATTTCTTCTTCCATTTCATCCAAACCAATTTTTCCTTTCCCCTTGCCCACAACAACATATTCTTTGACAACTTTTTTTCCTTCTCCTATACTTGTAACTTTCTCCGCAGGCTCACTTATATGTATATTTCTACGCTGCCTCTTAGGTAAAGTTTTGAGCCACAATGGACTATCAATTGGAGTATCCCTGTAATCATAGCGACTTCTGTCACGTCCTCTCCTACTTCTTGTTGTAACACCTATAGGTTCAATTTGAGGATCGTCTACAGGCTCGCTATATTGAGATTCCATGCCTTTTTTTTCAACTATTTTAAGTAACTCTTTCACCCTCTCCTTCAATTGCATGTTCTCCATTGTTAGCTCTTTAATTATGTTTGCTTGAATAATGCAATTACAACAATCCTTATTAATCTGCCTTCCTCCTACAGTGACTTCAATTTGTGATGCCTCCATTGCATGTGGACTGTCATCAACGCCAGCAAGGTTCTCAACCAATGATCTTTCATCTTGGTTAGGGATTAGGTCAATCACAACCTGTAAGAATATTAAACCACATGTTAAAACAATACTTTTAAACCAAACTATAGTCAAAGTATTCTAAATTTACCTCTTCAGATGAAACTTGGTTAATCAATTCTCTCACCTTACTAATATGTGAAGGAATATTCCTCCACTTATTTATTCCGGCTCCTTTTATATTGTATGGTTTTTGGATTGGAACATACTCCAAAAACCATGCCTGATTCACCATCACAAGGGTTAACTATTTTAAAATTGTTCGCAAAATATTAAAATATTTCACACAAATTATACACTTACTGCCAAAAGACCAGCAAATCCCTTTAGGTAAGGGAGGTTGGTGTTAGCATGTTTTGTCTCAGTTGATGAAAATATGTCCCCAATCTTAGGTAATTGTGGAGCCATAAATTCATGGATTGCTTCAACCCAGTTGAATCTATCAAGATTCTCAAAATCATCTACTATATCTATAAGACTTAACGGGACCTTATATGTACTAGAAGAAAATAAGACACAAACAAATATATACAAAATATAGAATTTGCAAAATAATAAAACATCATCTTCGACTTCAACACGATTGCCATAAAATTTAAGCAACTCCTCAATTCTTGATCTAGTAGCTTCTTTTTTGTTTGAGAAGTAAGTTAGAAAGAGGTCACTGGATGCTTTAGCTGAATTCATCGGAATTGAAGCTCCTCGGTCTGCAATACCAAGCAGCAATGAAACGTCTCCTCTTGTGAAGCAAACCGGAACACTTGACCAAGTTAAATTATTATTAGACTTCTACCAACACATACAAAAGTATTAGGAACACCGTGGACATGATACGATGTCATATCAAGCACTGATACGGCATCGTATCAGGCCCACGTTTAACATAAGATTAAATTTTACCATACAACTACTTTGTAATTAAAATACGAAATTATAAATTGTACCTGAGAATCTAAAGGTTTGACTACTTGAATCCCAATTTTGAAATATATTTACCAAAATCCCACGGATGTGCTGCATATCTTCTATGTCCAAAAAAATACGAAAGGGTGACTGTTTGATCAGCACTATGTGTCGGTCATGTAAAATAACAGAGCCTTCATGCGTTCATTTCTTCGTGGATGGTTGAAAAAAACTTTTAAAGTGATCGAGGATACTTTTCCAATGCAGTTTCTGTCCAACATCAACTGAACCTTATACTTTATAAAAATAAAAAAAATTTAAATCATACTAGTTCAGCTTCTCAATATCACAGAGTTTGTAAAATGATAACCTTTACCGCTAATTGATGTGGAGAGGATGATGATACACCTGATCGACGTCTTTGCGCCATTATGATACTAATTGATTAATGTAAACCCTAGAATCCTTCACTGATGGCTCACGAACACTCCTGATTTTTAATTGAACTGAAATGCTAGATGCCGCTTGAGAAAAACTCGAGGTCACTAAACTAGGGTTTCACAAGACGGAGCTGCACTCGCATGTCACGAAGGAGGGAGGTAGCCTAATGATTGATTTTATTTTTTTTAAATCAAAGTTATTTAAAAATGTGGTTCGGATGCCTGAGAAATAATGACTGATCAGAGAAGTTGACGGGAGGATTATATTCGGTAATACACATCAGTTACCTGCGCCTTTTGGTAAATACCAAACGGTAATATGTCTTTTGGTAAATACATTAAACCTAATACGCCTTTTGATAAATTACCGAAAAAAATTTGGTTCAACTATTTAATAGGTCCAAGAATACCTACATAGTTATAATTACATAACACAACAAACTACAGAAAATATGAAATTTACCTTTTAATTTATCTAATTATTTTACTAAACAGTTTAACAGACATTTTATAAGAAAAGAAATTTCTATAATTTTAAGCACCAAAATTCAAAAAAATTTATCTTTACCCAAATATATTGAGGTATAGTTAATGGAAGGTGCTTAGTTTGTGTCAGGAAATAAATTAGACTTCATTATGGAGTCCAATTAAAGACTATACTTCATTAGATTCACTTATTACAAACACAAGTCTACTAACAAACAGTACACATGGAGGCCACCATTCAGCTGTACAATGCTAATAAAACACACCAACCAAAATATTTCAGTCTACAGATAGATATTAATATTTCAATCCATATAATAATATTGTTAGGAGGGATTTAGTTTTGCCATTCTAAACCACCCAAAAACCATCCTTTACGCGAAATAATGCACATTCAGTTTGATGTGAAACAGATACTTCAGAAGAAAAGGAGGTTAAAAAAGAATGAGTAAATCAACATAATGCTGTTTGGCTATAACATTAATGGTATTCCATAGTCTCATGTGTTCAAGATATATATGGTGAACCATTGGCATTAAACTATTGGAAAGGAATCAAAACTAGTTCATCTCATCTACAGATCTTGGTATGGAATTGGAGAGGCCAGGATCTAAACAATGGGGCCTATTGAAATCAACACCGAAAACAAGAGGGGGAGAACATTTGCACATAAATAATTTCATTAGTGTTTCTAAAAGCCGTGGGCTAAGCAACTTTGGCAGAGAATTAAATGATCCAATGAACGATTTTGTTCACTTATGGCATGCTGAACAGGAATCTGAATACATCACTCAGAGAGATTATGCCTTCGACGTGATTAGTTGCAGCTTCCACAATAATCACACGTCGCACCCCTGGATCAATGGGAATATCTCAAAACACAATTCATAATGTACAATGAAGAATTCAGATTTTAGTGTGATTAAATACCAGGAGTTGCCAATTGTTCCATTACTTTCAGCAGAGAATCCGAGCGGAGACATGTATGGAAGCGCTGCCCGGTTACAGATCCATGAGATGGACTTGCATTGTTTCTGAGCTGCAATGCCTGAAATTTAACTAAAAGTGATTGTAAAATTTATTTGCCAAAGTGAGCTTGGTAAAAACTGTGGGAAGTTACACTCGTGAAACTTTACACTTGTTCACTGGCTGTGCAACATGACACTTAAGTTAACGTATTTGAATTCAGCACCTTTAATAACAAGTAATAGAAGAGCAAAGTTGATAATCCAGAAACAGAAGAATAAATCGCGGAACCGTTGGATGCTGTTTAAAATTTAAATGATACCAGTTGAAAGTGGGTCAGTTATATCAACCATGAACTAGTCATGAGTGATCCCTTGCTCACCATCCAATGAAGCAAGCAATACGATGCTGGTATTTGGTACGCATTAGATACTAAGTTTTGTTCACCACCAGAATACATAAATACCACATGAGATATTGGAAAGAGAATTAAATTGAGATTAAAACATAGCTCCAAAGAGGAAAAGAAAAAAAAATGGAAGAGTGGAAGAAAGGAGTGTTGCAAGAATGCAGGAATTTATCCTGGACAAGAAAATGGAAAAGATAACTAAAACAGAAAAAGAGAAGAAAAGGCTGAAGCTGTTGTGATGCTATAAATCATAGAAGCAATGCAATCGTTTTGATCAGATATTAAGATGCAATACTATGCTACCTTTGTATATGTGACTGACAGGACACAATCATTAAAGAAGCAGAGGAGAGAGTAGTGCATATGAATCAAGGGTAGTCATGCTTCCAGATTTTAGATGAGCCTGTATATGTGCATTAACCAGGCAACCATCTTGATTTTGAATAGAAGAACTATGGAGCAACACCAAGGTTTACTCCACATAACATTCTTAAGTTGGTTGCATAAAAAAAAGTATCAGCAAAGCTCTACAAATTCCTCCATGTGGATGATATTAGCAACATTAGTTCACAAAATCCACCCAAGGTCTAACCAATGGTAGAAAAAGTTGGAATCCACCACCCCCGAGTCCACACGGTCGGCCCCACGACCATCTGTGAAGAGGTAAATCGGGAAGCTATAGTTGGCCGGTGTGGGGGAGGACTTTTTTTCCTCGACTTTGTTGAGATTTTAACCCTTGTCCTATGGTAACAACTCTGCCCCGCACTAACCAACTCAACCCAGCCCCGGGGGCCATCCTAACCAAGAACTATTATATAAATCATTCAGATTTGATATCTTAATATTGATAACTCTAGACCACATCGGTACAAATTCCACCAAGTGGGTAATCCATCCAAGGCAATCCAAATCATTATATGGCTTCCCATAATCAAAGGATGTAAATAATATTGAGATTTAGGATTGTATTATCAATATGAGTAAGAATTCCCGTAAAAGGTTATCATAATGAAAAAAATGTTGAGTGCAACACAAGATCTGAAACCCATATCTTGTATACATCTTCGACGCCCTTAATTTAATATAGTAAATTGATCCCGGTATCAACAACCTACAAGTCTAGTGCGATCATCATATGCTACTTAGGTTAAAAGGAAAAGCTTTATATGATCATGGCATGACCAATCTTACTTTATGGATAGAAATGTTGGTTAATTAAGAGACAATCACCATCAGACTGCGTTTGTCCTAATTATTTTGAGAATATAAATTTTATGACTAACATCATTTTCATTGATCACCACTACTACTTAGCTTTCCACTCTAACAGATTACAATATTCACACATATATACTTACAACTTATTAGTAAACTCATCTCTTCTACAATAACTTGTCTACGTAGTTAGAATTGATTGGCTACTTGTTCCAAAAGTTTGGAATGAGGACAATTTGTATATTAATGTCCTTAACACTCCATGTCTGGATTTGTATACATTTTACTTAATTAGCCCAAATACAACACATGAATTAATGAGACTTTTTTTTGTCATGGGTGGGATTTGAACCATGCACCATGTTAGTATTGATTTGTTAACCATTTATCTAAAGAAAATTCAAGCTGTTAGGAAAGGGACCATTTTGTATACTAATGTTCTTAACAGTTACTTCACGATAGCTCAACACCTTGATGATCTATTAAGTATGGTGGGTTATACCGCAATTATATAAAACTTCTTTTTAGACTAGGAGCACTTAGCAATCACATAAGACTCCAAAAAGTCCATCTCCATTTGAGTACCCACCTTTTTTTTTTATCATATTAGTATTTTTTTCTTCATTTGCATCCCCTTGATGAATGAGATAGATAGAAACAATAATACAAAAAAAAAAAATGTATCGAAGATAAGCAACTCCAATAGAAAATAAAATTAGCAACATGTTAATATTTAGACATAGTAATTCACTAAGATATATCAATAAATATTAATTTAAGCCAACCTAAATCGTTAGGACTTAGACAAATATTAATATATCCTAAAGACTTATTAATTAAATTCACTAAAAAAATATACAAAAAAAGTTATGAACATTTATTAAACTTCACTTAATAAATAGGTCAATCTATGTCACTTGTCTCCAGTGATGTCTTATTATTTTAGAATTTTCTCTAGGTTAATTATGTTTCTGGTGAATGGGAGCTTAGGCACAATTGTAAGATTGCTGTCATGTTACCTCGAGTCACGGTTACGAGTAACGAAAATAACCTTTTGAAAAATATAAGGTAAAGCTGCGTATAATAGATCCAATGTGATCTGATCCTTCCCGAGACCCGCACTGGTGGGAGCTTCATGCACTAGGCTGCTCTTTTTTTTAATTATGTTTCTGATCAAGTTGAATTAGTGTGGTTATCGCCTTGCATCTAATATTACCAACCCTATTAATACTACTAAGATGGATATATGAGGTTATTAAATATAATAGATAATTAAATGATACTACTTGGAGTAATTGGGCATAGCAATAATTGAAGAAAAAATGAGAGAAAAATATGTTAAAATGATATGAACTTATTCAAACAAAAAGATTCCACACTTAGACAAGTTAAATCAGAGTTAGAAATGTGAGAAAAATAGGAGCCTAGAAGAAGAAAAAAAGAAGAGAGACATGCATAGAGTTCAATAGAAGGGAAAATACCAACTCAAAATAGTTGGCACCAACATGACTTCATGAGAATGACTTATACGACAGAAGGTACAGGGCTACAAAATCAAATGCAAATCTGAACTGTATCATTGGACAAGATAATTACTCACAAACAGTAAATAATAGTAGAATCCAATGGCAGAACAAGGTCAATATTAGCCAACCTAAATAGTTAGGACTTAGAACTCATAACTTCTGTATGATTGAAAAACTAGTCAGACCAGAACTTACCATGCATCTTAAAAATGATTATAGTCTCTAAATGTTCATAATTCAAATTAATAATAGGTGAACAGCCGACATGCTTCATATGAATTATCTAGCAACAGGTTTCTTTGAATGCAATAAAACCATAGACCATCAGAAATAGAATCATGTCATTACAATACCGTAACCATATTTGTTCTAAAAATAAGAAAATTTGTTCAACAATAATAATATTAACAATAAAAAATAAATCCGACTATAAAACCAACTAATGATCTGACAAGTTGTCAGAGCAAGGAATGGAAATTCATGTTGCAAGGGAAGTTTGAACTCAACAAATTAATAATCCAGTCAAGGATAGGTGGTATTCAATACAAAAGATTTCCATTTTACCTGGTAAATACTTGTTTCATCCAGGCGAATTCGTGCATAAACCTTGTCTTTAGCCAAAGATATGATGTCACTGGAATTGGAACACAAAATTAAACTATTGATAAAGCAACTGGAAGATAACAGGTGCCTAAGATGTAAATAACTTATAGGATAAGCATAAACTTCCGTATAATTAAAAGAGTACAGCTGTATTGAGTTTGAACAGAATACCTTCTAGAATATGTGTCTAGCAAACGGTCATTGTCATCAACTATTGGTATCGAACTAACTTCAGCTGCATATTGATTATTGATGTAAGATAAGATAGCTTGGTGACAATGACATAGCTAGATAGCTAATCGAGTGGGGTGAATACTAAAAGATAAGAACTTGCATATAAATAAATATTTAAAGTTCTTGAAATGAGACAAGATGAAATATGGAAAAGGAGAAGAATAAGGTTTATTTATGAATGAAAAAGCATATAATGAAAATCAAATTTATGAGTTATTATGATTTTTTTTTTTTTTTGCAAATAAGGGTCTATTATTTAACATTGGCATAAAATTCAAATTTATATAATTTTACAAACAAAATTAAGAGTAACCAACTTATTGAAGGAACGAGACCATTAAAATTAAAAGACAAACTGAAATGAAGTCAATTCATAGTTTTAATTCTTTAACATAGTGTGTTTATGAAATTCAAGAAAGGTCAACTAACTCCAATTTTAGCTACGTTCCCTGCTATAACATATACTTTACGAATATGACAAGAATAGAAATGCAGCTTGGAAATAGAAAACTGATCCAATAGCACAAAAGAATGATGATGGCATTATGAAGGTTAAAATAACAGCTATAAAGTAAGCTCAAGCAAGGCATACAAAATGAGGAAAAAGTTAAACAACAAAAACTAAAAAGGGAAGCCGGTGCACAAAGCTCCCGCCAATGCGAGGTCCCGGGGAAGCATCGGACCACATTAGGTCTATTGTATGCAGCCTTACTCATTGCAAGAGATTGTTTCCGCAACTCGAACCAATGACCTCCAGGTCACACATTAGCAACTTTACCGTTGCGCCAAGGCTCCCCTTCAAACAACAGAAACTAAACATTTTTTATTTTTCCAATTTGATTGTAGTCCTTCCGTATACATCCTAGTCAATCTGTTTCATAAATTATATGATGCTAGTCCATATAAGGCACATGAAAAAGCTGGGGTGTGAGCGCATTTGGATAAAGAATATATTTTCTGATATCCAAATGAACTATCAAAAGTGCTTAAAAAACAACAAAAATGGTGCCCATGAAAAGTTCTACTTGCAGAAGCAATTAATCTAATCACATGATAGTTACAAACATTTCTCAACTTTAAACTTAATTCAATATGTCCTATGGCCTAACAATGGTCACTAAAACTTGCAACGGATACTATAGGATGAAGTAGTAACGAATCCCACAAAGGCTCAATGAGTACAACTGCAGACAGTTATAAACCTTTTATGTCTGCAGAGAAGAACTACCCTGAATGGATTTAAATGATTTTTGCTGCAATTGATATGCTAACATCTATAATTTCTATCTGAGGCCAATTTTGGAGTTCTCCCAGACTGATATGGTACCATATCATAAAGGCATTGAAATGATCACAAAAGTATTAAACTGAATTGTTATATAGCAAATGTAGTATTATCGTGTCCATGCATATTAAAATATATTCTCACTTAGTACGTGTAGAAGTAATGAGCAAGGAGACTAAGACTATCTCTTCAACTTTGTATGTTGGTCCTCATGACCAATGTATAATTGTTTATTAAAGCACTTTGGGTACAGGAGGCAACAGATAGGAAGATAAGATACATATTCTTCAACTTGAGAGAGAGGATAAAATGAAACTCGTGTAGTGAGATAAAAGTTAAGGTAGTTGTTTGCCTATCAACTTGAGCTAACAAACATACTCAGTTTCCCTTGTGCCACTTACAAACTTAATCCCAGACAAAGCTTACCTTGTACCAACAGTGTAAGAGCGCGACTTAGTGATTCATTTGGTTTCAACTTTGCCAACTGATTCCCATTTGATTCACCAATTCTAGAAACCCATGTGCCCAAGGGAATAGTAAATATTGCTTGTTGCAAAATGGGCACTGAAGTAGTTGAATGCCTAAAATGTCTGCAGATACCTGAAATTTTAAGCCCAAATTTGCAGAGAAAGCATCAGTTATTTGTCACACTATATTAGTAGTTAATTAATATTAGAACTTACATCTTAATATTCCCGAAAGGGATGCAAGATGAAGCAAATGTGGGAAAGAATCCTCTTGCAACAATGAACGAACTATTGGAATTGTCGTGATGTGATTTTGCAATATTTTCAGTGCTAGTTCTTTCAATGAATCATAGGGCCCAGCCTATAACCAGAGAAGATAGTCATTGATAGAGGTCTCAAATTTTGAATGGTGAAATCCAGTTATACTTACATTGATAACACATCTAAAGTAATGATAAATCCATTAACATACTAATTGAAACAAGAATAACACAAAGAACAACTTGGAGGACTAAAATTCAGAGCAGAAAAAGTAAAACAAAAAAAATGAACAACTCTGACAAAATAGGAAAGAGAATTGAAAATCAGATATAAGCATGGAAGACAGAAAATATAGTCCAGAAGAATAGCATCATAAACATGAAAGTTAGGTGCTTTGTGAAAATAAAAAAGAGGGCAAAACTGTTATCATAGACAATATATCTTATTTATACATGGATAATGTTACTATGAAAATATGCTATTGAACAAAAATCAAAAGAGCACTCTTTATGTTTGTTATCGTAAAAAAAAGTCCTAGGTTGAAAAAAATCAAAATAGTGCTCCATCCTAAATTTTATTCCAATTACCTTTTTACCCAACTAATCCAACAGTTTTAGTCAACTGCTACAACATGGAACAATTGTAGCAGTTTTAGCTAACACTGCAACAACAATATTAGACTAATTTTAACCAAATTGGAGCACTTTAGATCAAAATTGCTTGGAGCAACTTTGGCCCAAACCATTCCATGTTGTTTGAAACAAGGATATTTTAGGATGAAAAAAATAGGATGGGCGCCCTTTTAATATTGTTTCAACCTGGAACACTCTTTTGATGATAATGAAAATAAAGGACACCCTTTTTGATTTCTGCCCTATTTACCATATACAAATAAAATGGTCTCATTGTGCTTGTAGAGCTTAATTTAAAAAATTGAATATGTGTCTATCAGTAATGAATAAAGATATACAGAGGAACTATTTTTAGTTGCTTTGAGAACATTGGCTGCAATCAGAAGAAGCTGCTTCACAGAAACTGAAAAAAAAAATAATACTCGCACCATGTCAGAAAGGACAAAAAAGAAAAACAGTAGCAGAAAAGTTACATGGATTAACTGTCTCTGAGACTGTCCATGCAAAACCATTTGACTCGATAGCTGTTGCTTTGCCTCTTTCCAGGCAGAAATAGTATGCGTCTCGAGTTCTTCTTCTGTTAAATTTGAGCCACGATTGCCAAGCTGCAAAAAGGAAAAGAAGCAAACAAAACATCAAAATGCAAATGCTAACTGATACATTTTAAAAGTTCGAAGCCGTAGTGCATCTGAGAATTAAATTTGTGAGAATCCCACATGTGGGATATGTAGACACAGAACTTGCATAAGAATGTGCTCGCATCATTCGCATGACACAATATTGGTTTCATCACACCACATACCATGTAAGTTGAAGGTTGCCTAGCATGCTTGGTAGAGAGACCGTCCTAGACTCCTAGTGCAAGATTGTGTCTTTAAATCCCCACCTCTGCCTTCCCAATTTCATATTTCGAAACATTTGCTTACTTAATCACCATCATGTCCAGAATTTCTTTTAAGGCTTGATCCTGGTTTTAGAGCCTTCCAAGATTGTCTATCTACTGCTGGCATCATAATTATTCTAGGAGAACATCTTTCTAGCACTCCGTAGCAATACAATTATACAAGTATCCCATACAAGCAGCTCAGCTTGTGCACATGGTCATTATAGCAAATCAAGTCAATGGTCTGTGCATTGCACAATATATGAATAATCATAATTCAACTTAATAATTATATTTTAAATAAATAAAGATATAAAAAATAATCTAGATTGAGCTAAGTATTATATTTTAATCCTCCATTTCTTTGTTAAAAGGAAATGCATGCATTAGATGGACTTGGAATTGTCATGTTAAAGCTCTCCAACACCTGTATTCCTTCACATTGCCTTGTTCTTTTATGCTTCCAAAATATTTACATCAAAAAGAAAACATTTATTAATTAATTGGTGAGCATGTGAATTGATAAATTATGATAACAGAAATTACCCATATAAAGTTCAACCCACTGCATAAAGTTTGGTCAAACAAAGAAGAAGAAACATTTAACGTGTTTGAGTCGAAGAGGATTCAAACCAAAAAATAATGTCTTAAAGGTGATATGGCAAGGATAAGATGCTCTAAGAGAAGAAACCACAAGGAACAGTATCCGTATCTGATATCCGTTGTTATGTTATATTTCAAAATTTTATTTTAATTTAAATTAATATGATTAAGAATAACTAGAATTTAAAAGAGCTAATTTGGAGATTTTTTACGGCTTAATCAGATGTTTAAAAAGCTAATGTACAATTTTGCTTTTAGTACTGTGGGCTAATCGGATGTTAAATTTGTTGGTTGATTAAGTGGATCAACCGTTGTGGGTGCCATGGAGACCCAGTTGGGGTGTGATAGTACCACAATGAATTGTCCATTGGAATCTGGCTCAAATACTGTAAATCCTATCCCACTGTGAGTCCTTAGCTCCTATTCATCTTCTATTCACATATTGTTTCATCAGTATAATGGTGATAGCTTTTATTGCACAGAATGTCTATCCTTGATTCATCATAATCCTGGGCTACATTTGGAGAACCTGAATGCAAGACTTCTTCAACATTGGCCAAAAAAGAGTACCATTTGGGACCTATGGGCCAATACTTCAACTGTCAAAATCAAACAGGAAATGACAAACAAATTAGATACAGAAACATCTTTTCTTTTCCTTCTCATGAAGAAGATTATTTGAATCTCATGCCAACGTTTTATTTATTAGAATAAATAATCCATGATCTTTTTCCTTCTATTTCCAGTGTTGAGACAGAGAAAAATCTATGACTAAGTGGACAACAATGCAAAAGTCAGAACTACATTTTTATGGTGTATCAAAAATCAGTGAACAACAAAATAATTATGTCAGAACAGGTACAAGGAACCAAAAATTGAAAGAAAAAGGTAATGGATGATTCTACCATTACCCAAAACAAAGCATAGCAACAAATCAATTATAATGTACTATGAACCAGATGAGCTCGGTTCTCAAGGAACCAACAGGAGATTGCAAACTAGAATCTATGTTTTTCCAATAATAGACAGATATTCTTTTACTCAATCTATAGTTATCCAGCAGCCAATGCTATTCTACACAAATAGATAATCTTTCATACCAATTCAACCAGAGAGTTTTAACAAATATCCCAAAATGAACTCGTGTCATTTATAACCCCTAAACAAGTGAAAAATGCAGGAAGAAAAGAAATTCCACAGATCCTAAAGCTAACTTCCAAAGAAAGTAGCATCACTTAGGTAACAGAAAAAACTAAGTTCCTAATTACAAAACAATATACAACTCATACCTCTTTCAGAATTAATATAAAATCCAATGGACTGAGTACTCCAACAAATTCTCCACTGCAAGTATCCAGTAAGGGGGCAACGGGAATACCCTGACAACATGAAGTTTGAAGAGAATACAGACTTCAATAATTGAACATGCAATGTCAGTCATTCCATAAAAGATCTATGTTGTACACCATAAAAAACTAGATCAGAGGTTATCATGTCTAGGACAGAAAAGAAAATTTCTAGCAGTATGGATTCCAAAGAGTGAAATCAAAAGAGATTAGAGAGAAGAGACAAAAAAAGATGAATGAGAAATACCATAAGATTAATTGATATATCATTTTTAACATATAAAACACCTTGCATTTGCGCCCAAGTATATAGTATTTGGATGCAAAATAAAAAGAATAAAAATAACAACCACCAATTTACTGGGGATAATGGGTCCTAATTGAATGATTGTTTTGCTACATGAATATAGCTAAATGAAATATATATATATATATATATACAGTCATGAATAAAACTACAGCTTGAAAATGTTACCATGTCAACAGGTGATACTACCTGCTCATAAAGGATATGGAATGCTTGCTTTACCGGCAAACTGACTTCAAGAGCTATAACCTGAAGAACATTATGGTTGCTGAATCAAGGAGTGAGTAGATGGAACATCTAGTTCTGTTCACTGGAAAAGGAAACAGCAGGTTATACCTTCCCTGAATCAGGAAGCAACTCATAAGCAGAATGGGTAGACAAGAATTCAGAAATGCAATCACGAGATATTCCAATATCAGCCTCTGAAATCCTCAAATTCGACACCTGCAGGGAAGCATCTGCACATGAAATGGTTGGTCTAACAGATAGGTATTGAGTCACATTAGCTGAAACATATGCAGATTTTAAAGCAGTAGAAAGAGAATCCTCTAATGGAGTGTTCATTTGGCTCTTACACAATATGTTAATTTTATAAGAAAAAAGTTAAAGTGCCTGCAGTTTAAGGTTAAAACAAATTGATAAAACAGGCAAATCATGCTAGTATTGCTGCCACACACGAGGGGTATTGCAATTAAAATTCAACACAGCAATTCTTGATGTTTGCATGATTGATAGGAAACAAACATTAAGTAAAGGAAACGACATACAAAATGATATACAGATACTTAGAGATATGATATTAGATTCCTAAGCACAGTGCAATGCATGATCAACACACACAGAAAATGATTAGCTAAGATGTGAACACTAAGGAAGATGGAAGGATTAAGGAAAAGTTTCGATAATAATCATTCATAAAATTAGATTCATCCTGCAAAAGAAGAATAATGGTAAAAGGAAATGTCTCTGAGATAGTGTAGAGGTGGCAAATTGTAGGTCAGTCAGACAAGATGAGTATACCTACAGTAGATGAAGATTTGAGAAAGCTATATCTGTTTGGTTTTACAGTTTATTTTAACTGTTAATATTGTCATACATAATAATAGAAAAAGATGCAAGCAGTCAATTGGTAGTGCTTGACATCGTTGCAAGCATAGACAACATGACAGAGAAGTATCATGTAAGATGGCAGTAATACTGTAATAGGTACAAGCTTAGCGGGAACGTGTAGATGGAAGCAAATTGACATAAGTTAACTAGTCTTTACTAGTTCTTTTAATAATATAAACATAATGTAAAATATGACCAGGTCAAATGTGCTTGCTTGATTATTTATCCAAAAAAACTTGAACCTTCAGGAAAGTGACTAATCTACGCGTTTATACTTTTAGAACATGATTGCCTGATTTTGACTGTTTAGCCTAAGAAGTTATAGTTGGTGATTAGGAAACTTCACTAGTGAGTTAAAAAATAGTGACAATATGATAATCACATATCCTTGTAGATATGAATGATCTACCATAATTCCAAAAGCTTTAACAATTAGCAAAGGACCCAATTTATATGTTTGAATAAACCATTTAGTAGGTGCTAGAGCCTTTGAGGAAAATACATGAAAGAAATATTCCTTTGAAGTCAGTACTGATGCTTCTGGCCATGAGTGTTAAGACAAACAGGACAGTCTAACGTGTTCTTTAGTGAGAAGTTAAATGAAGCAAAACCAAAATATTCAGCCTATGCCAGGTATCTCAAATGTATGTCATGCCTAAAAAAACAAACAAACAAACTATGAGCTCCAACTATTTGGAATCAGGTACATTGGTCATCCTGCCATAATATTTGTGTAAGGCTATGCCACTACCAGTACCAAATATCCAATCTTTAAAGTCAACTCTAATGGTGCTAGGAAGCATTTTCTTCACTCCACCCCTCACATCTTTATAACCCGAATTGATTCAGCTTGTCTATAACAATAATAATAACAACTAAGCCTTATCCCAGTAGGTGGGATTGACTATATAGATCCTTTTATGAAATGAGACTCTATCCCTACTATATCTCATCTATATTTAAATAAAATTTTATTTTATTTTATTATTCCTAACCAAGTCCTTTTTGATCTACCTTTTTCTCGTTGGATGTGCGTATTTGTCTCATAGTTTCATATCGTCTAATTGGACCATTTATTGATTGTCTAAGTACATGTCCGTACCATCTAAAATGTATTTTTTGGAGTTTTTCTTCAATAGATGCAATTTTGACCTTCTCTCTAATATTCTAATTTTTATTTTGTCTATCCTTGTATGTCCACACATCCATCTTAACATCCCCATCTTTGTAACTCTCATCTTCTGCTTATGTGCTTGAGTTATAGTCCAACATTTAGCGCCATATAACATCGCAGATCTAAGTGCCGTTTTATAGAACTTCCCTTTAAGTTTTAGAGGTATTTTACGATCACATAAAACACCCGATGCTCTCCTCCATTTCAACCATTCTGATTATATTCTATGTAAAACTTTTGTAAAAATAATCCTAAATACTAAAGCTCTCAATTTCAAACAACTCGTCATCTCCTAGGCATGGCCAGCTGCGGGGGTGGCGGGAGAAGGGGAAGGGGGGGGGGGGGGTGGCCCCCTTAATATGAAATTACTATACTTGAGTCTCTCCGGCATGCGAACTTCGTGGACGGGCTCGGGTCGTCATGTGTTGGAGAGCGACTCATGATCTTCAACACGAACCACCCAAAGCGACTTGACGAGGCGCTGCTCCGAATTAGGCGGATGGATCGGAAGATCCACCTCTCGTATTGCAAGCCGACAGCGTTCCGAATCCTAGCAAAGAACTACCTGGAAGCATGGGAGGCACAATCGCGATGTTGGAGGTGGAGGAGCTACTAGAGGAGGTGGAGATGGCGCCAGTTGACATCGCGAAAGTGTTAACGAGATGGGACGCTGACGGAGAGGGCACTGACATTGCGATGAACGAGGTGGTGGAGGAGATGCACAAAAAGAGTAGATCGTCGCCTGAGCAACAGAAGTAGAATGCGTGGAGAAATTAAAAGCCGAGGGTGTTTTTGTAAATTATGTTTAAGAAAAAAGAATATGAATTGACACGTTAGAGACCGCAAACTTGAGATATAAAATTATTATAGCACCCTTATATGTTAAAAATTTTACACATAAATTATACTTAATAAAAATTTTACACATAAATTATAATTAATAAAAATTTTACACATAAATTTCTTTATTATATTTTAATTTTGGTTATGTGATAATTTTTTTTATATGTGTATTTGTGATATCTGACTCTGTGCTCCCTTGATAAAATTTCTAGATCTGCCCCTGCTCCTAGGGTGGTTCGGTACGGTATACCGATATACCATACCGAAAAAATTAGTACAGTATTAAAATTCACTATAAGAAAATTCATAAATATACCGTACTGAAATTTCGGTATGGTATAAATTTCATACTGTTTAGCTTAAAACTTCGGTATTGGTACGGTATATATCTTACCGAAATTTTTAGTATACCGAAATATAGGTATATTTCGATATATTCCAGTACGGTATACTAAAAACTCAGGGGGCGTTTGGTTCTTCCGAATAGGAATAGGAATTGAAATGAGAATCATTGTATTGTGGAATGAGAATGAATATGAGCATGTATATCACTTTTAAAAGCAATGTTTGGTGAGTTGCATATTTTCTATCGGAATAAATCAAAATTTCCTTTTTTACCCTTAAAGGAAAATAAGAGAAAAAAATTAGATGTGAGAGAAAGATGAATGTGAGAGAAAATATAATGAAAGAGAATGATGAGAGAGAAAGTATGATGATAAAGAATGAAGAGAGAGAAAGTGTGATGAGAGAACATGAGAAAAGAGTGTGATAGGAGAGAGCATGATGAGAGAAGATGAGAGAGAAAATATGATGTGAGAGAAAGTATGATGGAAGAGGATGAAGAGAGAGAAAATATAATGAGAAAAAATGAGGAGAGAGAAAGTATGGTGAGAGAGAAAGTGTGGTGAGAAAAAAAAGAAAACAGTGAGTGTGATGGGAGAGATTGAAGAGAGAGAAAGTATAATGAGAGAGAAAGTGTGTTGAGGAAAAAAAGGAGAGAGTGTGACAAGAGAGATTGAGGAGAGAGAAATTGTGATGAGAGCGAAAGTGTGATGAGAAAAAAAGAGAAAAGAGAGTGTGATGGGAGAGATTGAGGAGAGAGAAAGTATGATGAGAGAGAAAATATGATGAGAAAAAAAGAAGGAAGAGAGTGCAATGGAAGAGATTGAGGAGAGAGAAAATATGATGAGAGAGAAAGTGTAATGAGAAAAAAAAAAGGAAAGAGAGTGTGATAGGAGAAATTAAGGAAAGAGAAAGTGTGTGATAAAATGATGAGAGAGAAAATATAATGAAAGAGAACAGGGAGAGAAAAGTGATATGAAAGAAAAAATAAATAAATATATTTTGATATTTGATATTAAGGGAGAAAATTTTAGTTTTAGGTCCAGGGTATTTTTGGAATAAGGGAATATTTTGATTGATGAAAATAGGGTATGACTCATTAAAGGGGAGGTACATGGGAATGAGTTATTAACCAATTTCAAGGATTTATTCCCTTATTTGTATTCCTATTCCTAGGGCTGTGCAAAAAAACTGGGAAACCGAAAATTGGACCGGAACCGGTAGCTTACCGGTTCCAGTTTACCGGTTAACCGGTTTACCGGTCAATTTCCGGTTTGGAATTTTTTTTATCGGTTTAACCGGTAAACCGAAACCGACTAACAAGCTATCGCGCGACTCATAAAGCAAGACTTCGGTGAACTCCATTCATTCATCATCGACGGTTTTGAATCGCTCCCACCGCCCTCTTCCCCGTTCGGTCCATGGACGACGCGACCCCGACGAGATGGTGGACTTTAGCGGCCACCTCGTCTCCTGCGCCACGCTTCGCCTCGCTCGACCTCTCCAGTCTCCACGCCCTCCTCCTCGTCTCTGGACGTGCCTGCGACGCCTTCCTCGTCACCAAGCTTCTCAACCTTTACTCCCGCCTCGGCGACCTCCCCTCCGTCGTCCTCACCTTCCGCCACGCCCCTGTCAAGACCTCCATCACCTGGAACTCCATGATCGCGTGCTACGCCCACCACGGCTTCCTCAAAGATGCCCTCGCGTGATTCCGCTGTTTCATCCTCTCTCCTTCCCCTTCCGCCCGCCCCGATTCGGCGATTCCTTCACCTGCCCTGTCACCATGAAAGCCTGCTGGGACTTGGAGTGGGGGAAGCAGATTCATTCCCTGGCCTGCAAGCATGGCTTTGTGTGTAACGTTTTCGTCTCCGCGTCCTTCGTCCATATGTACTCCAGGCTCGGGTTCACGGACGACGCCAGGAAGGTGTTCGACGAAATGA
The DNA here is from genome assembly GCF_018446385.1 of Zingiber officinale. Taxonomy (NCBI): domain Eukaryota; kingdom Viridiplantae; phylum Streptophyta; class Magnoliopsida; order Zingiberales; family Zingiberaceae; genus Zingiber; species Zingiber officinale. The sequence goes on along the minus strand of NC_056000.1, from coordinate 117,657,762 downwards.
AGATAAAAGACTTGGGTTGCTAGAATATGATGCTCTCCGGCCTTTGTCAGAATGGTAGGACGGCGACGGTCACCGAATTGTTTGAGCGGATGATGATGCTCGGGTTGCCCATGGATAAGGTCACTGTGAGTCTGTGACGAGCATTCAGCCAGTTTGCACACCCCTGCAGAATCCTTTATTGGGTCTTTGCATTCACGTTTACTGCATCAAACACGGTATGGATTCAGATTTGTTTGTGTCTAATGCGTTAATTGACATGTATGTGAAGTTGGGTCATTTGGAAGAAGCATAGAAGGTATTTAAGGGAATGGTAGATAGAGATTTGGTGACCTGGAATTCTATCATTTCTGGCTATAAGCAAACTGGTGATGCTAACTCTGCACTTAATGTCTTAATCTATTCAATGAGATGCAGCAGAGTGGCATTCAACCTGATCGATTAACGCCAGTAAGTCTAGCTTCTGCGGTCGCTCAACGTGGGGTTTTTTTCTAAGAAGTTTTAATTGGGCTTTAGTTACAGCCGCACAAGCCGACTAAGCCCACTTACCCAAGCCCAATAATCTTTACCGATTTTCGGTTGGAACCGGTTAACCAACCGGAACCGATTCAACCGGAACCGGTAGAACAGGTAAGAATACCGGTCGGTTAACCGGTTTTACATAAACCATGATAAATCGGAATTAACCGGAACCAATAAACCGGTAAACCGGTTAACCGACCGGTTGAACAGGCCTACCTATTCCTATAATCCAAACATTAACAATGACAATCAATGATTCTCATTCCCATTCCCCACTCCTGTTCCCCTAAACCAAATACCCCCTCAGTATTTTTTTCCCACTTTTATCGTCACCTATTTTAACAATTGTCTCGTTACATCTAAAATTATTAAACTTAAATTCTATATATTTTGTTTTTACTCTACTAAATCTAAAACCTTTCACTTCTAGTATTTCCCGCCAAGATTTTTATTTAGCATTTACTCCTTCACGTGCCTCGTCTAACAAATAATATCATTTGCAAACAACATGCACCGTGGTATCGTGTCTTGATGTGTCTAGTGAGTTTGTTCATGATTAGTGTAACATATAGGGACTTAGAACTAATTCTTGATTTAGGAAACACTTCGATTAATCGGCTTGAAGTCTTCGCTTTTGTCGTTACATCCTCCTACATATTCTTAATTAGGTTAATATATGCTACACCAAACCTCTTTTTTCTATAATTATCCAGATAATTTCTCTTGGAACTGCATCATAAACTTTTTTTAGGTGTAGATCTTGTTTTTGCTTTTGATACTTTTCAATTAGTTGTCTAAGAACATTTATAGTTTCTATTGACGACCTTCCCGGCATGAACCCAAATTGATTTTCGGTCACCGTAATCTCCTTCCTTAATCTTTTTTCTCTTACTCCTTTCAAAGTTTTATGGTATGGCTCATTAATTTAATACCTCAAAAATTTACACAATTTTATACTTATTCCTTGTTCTTATTTCAGATATATTTTTTTTCATTTTTAATATCATATTAAATAATTTTATAAGTAATTCAATACCTTGTTTCTTTGGGCACTTTCATACCTCTACTGGAATATCATCTGGTTCAACGACTTTTCCATTGTTATCACATTTAAAGCTTGTTCTACTTTTGAAGTTTGAATTCTAGGATAAAAAATTAAATTTTTATACTCATTTGACTCACTTAAATTATCTAAGTTAAGTTGATCCTCTAAACCTTCGTTAAAAAGCTCGTCTCATTATGGAAAAAAATTATTGATCATTAATTAATATGTCTATACCAAATAATTTTTTATTTCATAATTTTGTTAAAGATAAACTTAATTTCATTTGGATAGTAGTAATTTCCATTTTATTGTTTTTTTTCATGAAGACACATAATCATCTTGTCATTCTAATGTTTTTTTTATGTGTTAAACCTTAACTATCCAACAATCTACACAAAAAGTATGGCTAGTCATCCTATACTATCATGTTTTTTTCATTATTTTACCTAAAAGGCACAAAATGAAATTTAAATGCTTGTGGGTTAAATGTCTCAACTCCACCATAATCAAACATTATTATGGTGCTCAAAATAAGACCACAAATGCCATTAACAGAGTAGCCATGATACTTTCAACTAAGCACAAAAGCAAATTTTAGTAAATGTAAGAGTAGTGTATGCCTAAACTCCCAATCAACCTTATCTACAATGGAAATTTAGATGAGACATGTCCCGAAGTTGTGCATTCATACATCTTCCCTTCATAATTTTATTATTGGGAGATGTGTGTTGGTGCATGTCAGAATTACAGCCTTTGTAGATGATAGATTCTCTTGGTGTTCTGTAAAATATAGCATGAATAGTAAATACAATTTGTCATGAATAGTGAATACAATTGAGTCACATAGCTTCATACACTCCAAAACACATTCTATATAGATTGTGTATAGATATGAGTCAAAAGTTTGTACTTAGACTTCTAAAACAACATGTGACATCATTTATTCTAGTAGCGAAAAGTTGTTTCATAAGAATTTCTCAGTGTATTGCCTATATTTAAACCAAACATACTTTGACAACCATGATGTTTTATACCTGGATTAAACCAAAGTTTAAAATTTCGACCCGTACCGAGATTTCGGTCCTGGACCGGAATGATACGGTTTCGATATCGTATCGTGCCATGCCAATATAGTTTCGATATTTTTTAAATATAAAATATATTAATTAAAAACTAAAATATTTAACATAAATATTTAAAAAATAAACATGATAAAAAATAATCTTTTAAAAAAGGAAAAGATATAAAAATAGATAAATACATAAATAAAAATTTTATTATATTTTTTAAATTAAAATAAATGAAATATAAAATTAATTAGATAATTTTATTAGGATTTAATAAAGTCTCTTTAGATTATCTCCACCATAACTAGGAGTTGATTAAAAGAATTAACCTAATTTTAATTAAAAAAAACCTGAAATCCAACACCACTCGTGAGCCCGCACGACTTCAGTGCTGTCGCAGGGTTGCGCGACCAGCCATGGTCGCGGGATTGCATGACTCCTTCGGCGCGACCACGTTGGCCGTGCGACCCCTCTGCAATGATCGCAGGGTCGCACGATGCCTCCACGACTGCAGCGGAAGGGCTATGTGACATCTTCGGTACTGTTGCAAGGTCGAGCGACCCCTTTGTTGTGACCACGGGGTCGCGCAACACGTCACACCTATCGTGGGTCTGGTGCCGGGTCGTGCCGGTGCCGGTCGTTGAGCGGAATCAGACGTTTCGCCTGTTTCGGCACGATACTTTAAACCATGGATTAAACTAAACCTAAATTAGAGCAATCATCTTCTTGTCAACTTTATTCCTAAGATCTCAAATTGTGATGAACTAAAAAAAACTAGCTTAATCTACACAGGTTCAATTAAGAACTAAAATAGAGCAGCAAAGCATTGGATATGTATGAGTACACAAGCAGATGCATGGAACACTTTTTAAATAATGGTAAAAAGTGTTCTTCATTTAAGAAATTTCTATTACTTTGAAACAACTAGAACAACCTCTTGCAAAAAGCAGGGTAAGGTTGCATACAATGGATCCTTCTCAGGGACCCCGCATGGCGAGAGCTTCGTGCATCGGACTGTCCTTTTTTTTTTATTACTTCGAAACAACTCGTATTGCCTAACTAATAAACCAAACAAAATATTTGACTACACAGTTAAAATCTTATAAACCAACATACTCTTAAATAGAAAATGGCATAAGATTTGCTACTCTATCATCTTCATTATCTCTTTAATCTATTTTACATGGTAGATATTATTCTCTAATCTTGTATCAACTAAAAAGGAAAAAATAAATAACTTTGTTGTTGTTACTTTAGTTATTGATTGGTACTTATTCGAAATTTGACTAGGAAACACATGATGATCACAAGATATGAGGGAATGTAGTCATCTCCACTAACTCTAAATCTATTGCTTGTATGAGCATCATTTTAAGGTCTCCATTTATATCGCTTGATAAGCGGGATGTCACTACAAGATGCCTTCAAGACGGGCATCGAGTTGGATAGTCATGTGTCACACTTCTTACCTAATAGGAGGCAATATGAAGTTTGATATTAGCGATACAAAACTCACTACGGGCAATAGAAAGACACTGATATAGACAATATCAAACATAAGGGATAGCCCGGTGCATGAAGTTCCCACCAATATGAGGTCCAGGGAGGGGTTGGACCACATTAGCGCAAAAGACGAATACACTCGCCCCTAGTTCCCTATAAGCCTGCCCCAAAACCAAGAGGTAAATCATGGTAACTGAGAGATAAGTGGATGGGAGGGTGAGTTGTGTCGGGGTGCAAGGATTTACGCCCTGCTAGCCCTGGGATTCAACCCTTAGCTCTTAGTGCAAATTCTACCATCCACTTACTATCTCAGCTAAGCCTATGGGGGTTGGACCAGATTGGATCTATTGTATGCAGCCTTACCTTGCATTGCAAGAATTTATGCGACTCGAATGTGTGACCACAATGTCATAGCAACTTTACCGTTCTGCCAAGGCTATCCTCAAAAGTATCAAACGTGATAAAAATAATAAGAGTATAATACGAGTGATAGAAAGGCCATTAATTATCATCTTTTCTCTATTCTCGTGTTCTCTTGAGGGGCTTCCAGACCACCGAAAGATTGATAGAACTTGCTTAAGGCATTAGTATTTCCATAAACTTTTCCGACTGTTGAAGACTTCCTCATGTCTTTTATAATGCTAGGTTAAACATGTTTATTCGCAGCAAATCTACTGAAATACATAAGAATAAATTAAACATGAAAGAACATCCACATCATGCACAAGTTCATATTAATCAACAACTTGCTTACATTGAATAGGGCATACAAATGAGTACACAAATTGATTCTTGATGTGATAATTAGGTTACTCATCATGTTATAGTGAACTTACCACAATTCGGAAGTTCTCATGGTCCACATCCATGCTCATTCTATTACCAGGTAGCTCAGAACTTAAAAGAGTGTGTACATGATTAGCGTCTTGGTCAAGAATAAGAGTGTTAACTATCCCATAAGTACTCATCATATGAGGTTGCTGCTCATCATGCCGCCATGCACCATCCACAAAGAACATATACTGCATAAAAGTAATAAAGATTTGAACTAAATGTACAGATAAAAAGAATGATTATCATACATTTGAAGAATTGCAATCCATACAGACTTAAGCATGCACAAGTAACCAAAGCAACATAAAACTTAATACACTTACGGGGCGAGCGCAGTCGCCTTTTGCCAATGTGTGTAGTGAACTTAGACTAATCGACATCAATGAATCAATAGACAAATATACTATTTATTTTTCTTATCAAGGTGCATCCGTGCATGCAATTCATACGAACGTGAGACCAGAACAGAAACACTTGCTCTTCATAAGAAAATATGCATTACAAATCAGCGAGTCATAAGAACAATGTACTCATGCTGACCTGATGAATGCCAGGTGACAAGCTCCACATAACCTGAAATACAGTAGGGTCTCCCTCTAAGGGAACCATTTCTACACGTTCAGTCCACCTGCGATGAAAATAAATAATAATAAGACACAAAGGAATGTTTAAATTACCATTTATGATAACATTACGTACTTGGCATTTGTAATACAAAAAAACAATTCCAAAAGAAATTGAAATTATATACACATGTAAATGTCCATGCAATAAGTGCACCAATATAACTGCCTTGGTTGTATATTTAAGTTCATTATGATTAGTGACATCAACTTCACTATCAATACTTGAGTTTCAGAGAATATGCAAAGGGACTTTTTAACAGAGCACAAATTAGTATGTTAAGAAAAGAGAACTCTGTTTAATACTTAAGAGAAAGATGTAGATATCTCTCCTTGATTAAACTGATTGTTCAGAAATTTTTAGCAAATTTTTAAAAAATTTGTCAATCAAAGAACTTCTGACTTAGCATTTCTTCAATTCCACAACCCAAATAATCAGAAAAAAAAAGAATATTAGCAACAAAAAAAAAAAGTGTCCAGGAGCAAGGATCTGACCTTGTAAATGAGCCAATCACAAAAACCCTATTCCCACCATAACGCCAGACAAAGTTCCATGGAATTAACAAGCTACCTGAAATTCCACCTGCATCTTGTGTACGTTCGGTTCCAGCAGGAAACATCCGTCTAAATCTTTCAGAAAGCACTATCGAGCTAAAGATGCCTCCAATAATCTCAAATAAGTATCACCCTAGAAAACTCGCCATATACTCCAATGGTTCTCTTATACACCGTCGAAATCAAAACCTCGAATTTATTTTCTCCTGTGACAGGTGTCTCCGATCTCACATGGACAGTGAGTCACGGAGCTAACTTTTGCCCACCAGTTTGCCCAAAAACGCCCACAAATGCGCAGTTTTGTTCACTTCAAATTCCGGGAACAAGAAATGACAAAATCCCTCAATTTGAACGACACCTCTCGAGAGGAAGAAGGAAAAAAAAAACAATACAAATATACAGGTAGGGAGTGAAACCCGACACTAGACCCTGCAATTTCCTAAAAAAGTGAAGAAAATTCCTGTCAAAAGGAAGAACTAAAACCCCACGATGAATTCAACCACAGCTTGTATTGGGACTCACCTCAAAACCCTAAATTTCAGTCAGCATAAGAACCTTAACTCCCAAAATAAATCATCCATCACCAGATCGAGACCGTGAGCACGGGGCAGCTGAGACGAACGCTTTCGTCAATCGCTCGGAGTGGCGCCGGAACCAAACGGCCAGGAGAGGCGAAGTAGCGTAGGAGAGAGTACAACGAGGAAGAGTGTTTTGATTTTTTAAATTTTAAAAAAGAGATTATATTCCATTTCCGATTTGCTATTTATTTTATTCGGCCGCAGAAGAGTCGCCAGCACGTCGGAGAGATCTGGACCGCAACGATCAAAACGCACGGCAGATATTGAATCTCCCATCACGTCCAGCGTGGTTATTTTCTGTCGTATATAATTTTTCAGCTTACGTGGCAGAATATCAGTGGTCAACCTTTAGGTTAAGGAACATTCGATCAACCTAACCAATGACAAACTGAAACGTGGAAGTGGTTAACTCACGTGGCAAGTGAGTTAATCACTTCCACGTGTCAAGGGAAGTTGCATCTTACGCCATGATAATTACTGACAGATTATCATTCTAATACATATACAAATCCTTTGATAAAACACTTATAATGATGTCTTACCATTAATGAACAAGTGTCAAGGTTATGGTGCAATGGTAGAATATTCAAATTATTATTCAAGTATTTGTTATTTCAATCCCAGTTATGACGTATTTGTAGGAATATTTTCTTTAAATGGAGGGCGTAATTAAAATATACTGGACTTCTCGATTGATCATCGTGTGCGCTTTCTGATTTATCTTGGTGATCGATAGAAAACTTCTGGACTAACTAATATTATTATTATTTTTTATTATTAATGAAGAAGTTGAAGATGAAATGTAAAGATAGATTTGATCCTCAGCTATATAAAAATTAACAAAGGAAGAAAAATGATGAAAAGAAAAGTCGGAGAACGAAGTTTTAAAACACATCCTTAAGATATTGTTTGGCTTAAAATCTTTATTGAGTTTCAGTCTAATTAAATTGATCTTTCATTAAAAAAAAAATCTATATTCATTTTATCAACGAAGATGAACTCATTCTCTCTCTAAATCTTATGAAAAATATATAAAAAAAGTTGTTTTAACTCATGTCTGGTTTGTAGTTTTGAATTGATGTTATTTAAAAGTTGAGCTGTATTATCTACGTGAAGATAATAAAAAAATAGCCAATATTAATTTTTATTTAGATTTAATCATGAATAATAAAAACAAAAATAATGGTCTCATAAGAATAATAATATAAATTCATTAAAATATATAACGACTAAATAACTTACCTAAATTTAATTTAGGGTCTTTCGGATCAAAATTGCAAATGATTCTCCTTAATAATTTAAAATAATTTTATAACAAAATATCAATTTATAATAAATTAATTTTTATATTTTTATATTTTGGAAATGATTTAAAATTACAACCGAAATACTTTGGATCAATTTACTAAATCATGTTATTAAAATTTCAAAATATTCAAATCATATAGATAACTTTTAAAATTATGGAGTGGCATCGATGATCATCCTCTCTTACTTACACTTGCAGTATAACTCATAATATCATGAAATTTTATTGATGAAGATAAAGAATATTGTTCTTTATTATGTATAAAAATTAATCATGCTTAGTTTAGATCATCATCATCTTTTCATATTTAAATTTCTAGATCCATCACGGAAAGAGCAAAATAGAAATCGAGTACGTAATTTGTAATTTTAAAATTTACCGATATGGTTCGGATATTGTGAAAGTTTAAAGTTTGTTACCTTGGTTTAGTAAATTGTCGACAATTCTTGATAACTCGGTCGAATTTATTTTACTAAAGTCAAAGCTGTTGCTGCGTTGACTGACTTGGATGAGTCAAAGATACCATAGAGGGGCGTTCTCCATCTCGGTGGACAGCTGCTGCTGCAGCCCATGCAGAGTCTCCATCATCCTCCGTTGATGCATCGCCCCTTCGAACTCCAACCCCTGCCGCTGCATGTGTAGCCTCCTCTCTCCCTCGATTCCCAGGAAGTCCACCGTCATCACATCTCCACTCCCGCACCGGCCGACATGATTCAGAGTGGACCCATCGCCGGCGATCACACCCACTTCATTCATGGCCGGACCGAAGAACTGGCACCCGCCGAGCAGCGAGGCCATGGCGCCCCTGTTGGCGCCGCCAGCCACCGTCGCGCCGATCTGCGCCGCCTTCTGCAGCAGAGCAGTAGCCGACATGAGGGCCGAGGACTCTGCCGGAGGCTTCAGCAGCTGGGCCTCGTCCAGCCCGCAGTAGGACGAGGGGGCGGGGGGCATGTTGGGCATGAAGCTGGAGAGCATGCCGGCGGCCATATCGCGGGATGGGGGAACGAGGTGGTCGGCAACGGCAAGGAGGCCCTTGAAGCCGGCGATCGGCCCCTGAGCTCGAAGGTCGGAAGCCATGGCGGCCATGAGAGGCTGGTTCATCAGCTCGTCGCTCGTCTCTCTGGCCAACGCGTCGCAGAAGGCCCGGTGGGTGACGAAGCTGTCTCTCCTGCAAATAATTCCACAAATCAAAACAACGAGAGCAGAGGACAAAGAATTCGCCAACTGAATTCGATTCCTCACCTGGCGAAGACGGTGCCGCAATCGCACTTGTACTCCCTGGTGCCGCAGATCTTGGCGTGCGCCTTCCAGTCCGATGGCACCGCGTACTTCTTGTCGCACTTGTCGCACTTCCACTTCCTCTCCCCGTGCTTCCGGCAGAAGTGCTTCTTGATTCCGGTGAGGTCGCCGAGGGCCCGGCCGGGGCTGTGGTGCACGCACGTCGGCTCCGGGCACACGTACACCCTCTTCTTCGCCACCTCGTCGCTGCTCCGCTGCCGGAGCTTCCACGGAAGGTTGTGCCCCCGCAGGTGCAGCTGCAGGTTCTGGTCCCTCTGGAACCCCTTCCCGCAGATCTCGCACACGAACCGGTTCGTCGCCATCAGCGTCTTCGGCGACAGCGCGATCACCTCAGCATTTGGGTCTGCAACAGTAGTGACTCGATTAATTCTTATTCAGTCAAAGAGAGAAACTGGTTGTTTGAATTATCACCTGGAGTTCCAGGGGGGTTCCTCTTCTTCTTCCCCGGCGGCGGCGGCGGCCGTGCAGCAGAGACGTCGGCGTGGCTTCGCTCGTGGACACCATCTTCTCCAGCTGACTTGCCGCCGGAAGAGAAGCTTCCAGTACCGTCTCCGGTGACGTTCGACATGGCAAGGCGCTTCTCTATATCCCTCAACGCTTCCCTGAAAGGATTTCTTTTATGGAGGAGGACGAAGAAGGGGGATATTAATGGCATCTATGAACTAGCTCTTTGTTTAATTAATCGCCTAATCATAATTATTTTACTCGGTTTAGGGATCAGACTGAAGACAAACTCAGTGCATTCTAATAATGCAACGGTTAAGCCTTTCGAATAATTAATCAGACATTTAAAGGATAAAATCTCAGATGCAGCGTACTTTTAGTTGGCTTGTATACACGTTAAGTATGTAATATAATATATGAATTATACGTAGAATTTATAAAAATAAACACTACATTTAATCTTAACCAAAAACTAATAAAGATGGTCCATAAACTAACTTAATCTTAGCTAAAGACGGTCCATAAACTAATTTAATTTTAGCCAAAAGACCACCTACAAATAGAGTAAGGGTATGTTAGACCCATACAATAATGCAATGTAAGGGTGACTTTCGAGAATCCCAGTAGTAAATTACTATAACGGACTCACCCTTATAAAAATTTAATTTAATATATTATACTTGATCTTAGCCAAAAAATCGAGAAAAATATATTTTTTAATGTCACCGGCTCAAGGTATTTATAGAAACTTCTTTATTCACAGTGTTGTCGATCTTTGTGAGATTAAAGAGATTCTAAATTTCTAATTGATTAATGAGAAAATTCTAAATAATATGTCACAGCTGAGTCTCGAATTCTAGATTCTTGATTAATTAATAAAAACAAATTCAATAATACGCCGCAGTTCAGTCTCGAACTTTAGATCCCTGATTGATACGTTTGTAAAAATTACTAATAAATCTTAAAATTATTTTCGATGTAAATAAAAAAAATATATTAACATAATTTCATTTTAGGTTTAGCCAAAGTTAGTTAGTAAAGGGTCTAGATTTTTATAATATATATATATATATATATATATATATATAGATAATCAAGTTACACATCTTTATTTACTATTTTTCATTTAATATCTTATAATTTTTATTTAATATAATTTTTTTAAATGTAAGGATAAAAATTAATCATTCATTATTGTTATCCTATTAACATTAAGAAGATCAAGAGAAAATAGGATCTTTAAAATTTCACTATGGCTTTTGAAATAAAAATCTCAAATCTCACATTCATAGTGATTTAAGTTTTTTTTTTCAGCTTTTTTTATTTCATAAACCTATTCAAAAACGTTATATTAGAGTTGTTTTAAGAGGTGCTATCGCCTCTTCTTAGGGCATGTTCAACGAGAGGTTTTTAAAAAGATTTAGGAAATGAACAAGTTAAAAAAAACTCTAACCATTATGGATATAAGGTTTGAAATTTGTAGTTTAAGAGCGGTGGTGAAATTTTAAGTTATTTTTTTACTCAAAATTAACAATATAGGTGAGATCGATAATTAATAATTATTAAAAAAAATTAATAATGTAGGGTCCACATGAAAGTTATAGGGATATATATTTTTTTTTTATTATGGAGAGAGTGATAGATTTTTATATTTTTGATATGATATTGAGATGACATATTAGAGACTATTAAAAAGTTCATATAGAGTTTTATGTTAGGACATGAATGACCTAGGGGGGGTGAATAGTTCACTTCGCTTTTTTGAACTTGATTTGTAGTGGAAATTCAAAGCGAAGAATCTTTACAATGCTAACACTTAAATTTTACTTGGAATACCACCTCCTTGAAGTGACGAATCCAAGGGTTCATTCCTCACTCATAGCTTTACTATGAAAATCTCCTTCTCGGAGACAGAGAAGTCTCATACAATTTCAAACACTAGGAATACAATAAGAAATAAAAGCATTCCACCTCCTTGAGATGACTAATCTAAGGGTTCATTACTCACTCACAACTTTACTATGAAAACCTCCTCGGAGGCGGAGAAGTCTCATACAATCTCAAACACTAGGAATACAACAAGAAATAAAAGTAAATACAATGAATACAAATAACTTTACATAAATCTTTCTTTAAGCACTTTTTATTGTCTGGAAATGCCTCTTGATCGGTTGGAAATGCAATAGCACTTCACTTCCAACTTCTCAAGAACTGGCTACTTCAAAACATAGTGAAAGCCCCTTTTCTATGATTTCTCTCAGGCTGAAAAATGTCTCCCAATCGATTGGTCTTACCCCCAATCGATTGCAACGTCAGATTGATTATTCAAAACCTGTAGAATGACTCTTTTTCCTCGTCTAATCGATTAGTGAGCTATACCAATGGATTGACAACTTCTAATCAATTGACCCAATCAATTCATAAACTTTCTATTCTTGCGAAAAACACTACAATCGATTAGAGTTGTTGAATCGATTCAACAATATTTTGTTCTCTTCACAAAAACACAGACAATCAATTGTCCTAATCAATTCAAGAAGCTTTTGTTCGCACTCAAGAAACCTTCGATTTTACCAATCAATTAGAACTTGCTCAATTGATTGTTTCAATCAATTCAAGCAATAAACCTGAAATTCTTGAGTTTAGGGTTTGTCAATCGATTACCAATTGATTGTTAACCCTAATTTCAACATTTCCACTACTGAAATTATGTCTTGCTTAATATCCGGTTGACATTAATGTACTAGGACTTCCTCTACCCAACATCTAGTCATCTGTGATTTATTGGAACTTCCCGTTGCCTAGCATCTGGTAATCCTTGACCTGCTAGAGCTTCTTCACCAAGTGTCCGATCCTCCTTGACCTGCTTGAAATTTCTTTGCTAACTTTCCATTGGACTTTTGATCATCAAATGTCTAGTCAACCTTTAACCCACTCAAACTTTCTCACTAAGTATCTGATCCTCTGACCTACTTAGATTTTCCTCTTGCCAACATTCCCATTGTACTTTCTTTGTCAAACCTCCACTTAGAACTAGTCACTCGATAGATATTTCACCGTTACCTAACCTCTAGTTAGGACTTTGTTAGTGTAGTTAGCACCAATAATTAAACTTAGATTTTGATATATGATAAAAGATTAAAGTTAGATTATGTGTGATCTAATATATTTATCAAGTGTGTATGCTAAAGGACTTAATGTGTCTAAAGGACCTGATACCAGGTTGAAGTCTAGTTAGGTTAGGAGGACTTGATAGTTGGCAGGAAGCTCGGATAGGTTAAGAGAGAACATGATATCTGACAGGAAGTCCAATTGGATCCATAGGACTTGACAACTAGTTGAAGTTCAGATGAGACATTTGGTAGGAAAACTTGGTGGGTCAGACGGTAAGTCAGGTGATTTTGGTAAGAATGAGTCCAGTAGGATTAGTCCTAATGGGACTTTAGGTGCTGGTTCAACTTAGATCCATTTTAGAAATCTAAGTTGAGACTAAGACTAAATCATGTTCTGGGTAAGACATGATCTAATTAATAAATTAATTTATACATCAGTGCTAACTTTATTTTACAGAGAATTTTATTATTTGGACTAACACATTTTTGTCAGAGTTAAATGTAAAAAATCAACTTCAGATGAACAGTGATTGAGACGTCTCAAGTGATGGAGGGCTCCTTGAGTTGGGTGGATAGAGGTGCCCCCAAGCAGATAAACGTTAAGAATAAAACTGCAGTGCTGGAGGCGCCTCAGGTTGATGGAGGCTCCTTAGGTTGGAGCATTATAGACGTCCTCTGCAGAATGGAAATGACCCCAAGTGGATAGAGGCTAAAGTTCACAGAGAGGACCAGCTCGAATGGAGGCGCCTCCATTAAAAGGAGGATTCAGTTAGTGCATTCAACACAACTTTTGTACAAACTTTTTGATCATTCTGGTGGACCTTTCTTCTATGGAGATGATTTTCTATACTAGAAAAAGAAAATGAAGGTTTACCTAAAGACCGACATCGACTAGTGGTTCAGTATTCGACTAGGTTACACGGTTCTGATTAATGATGCAACCAGTCCGCCCCTTGATCTAGAAAAATGGAACTAGAAATGAAGAAGCTGACCCAAAGGCACTGAACACCCTTCAATGTGGACTGACAAAGGGGAACTAAATCAGTTTGGACCATTCAATAACTCGAAGGAGCTTTGAGACAAGCTAATTGAGCTACACGAGGGCATAAATGATGCGAAGGTAACAAAATGTGACTTATTATTCAATAATTTATTTAATGTGAAAAAATGCATGATAGAGAAACAACAAGTCAATTGCATGTGAGAATCAAGAACATCCTCAACGAACTCCACCTGATCGGTTATCGGCTGGAAAATAGGGACATAATAAGATATACCTTAAACTCATTTCCTTGAAATGCATTGTAGGCATCTATAGTAGATGCTCATAAAGTTTTGAGAAACTTTTCTAAATTAAAGTTAGATGAGTTTTTATGTGAATTAGAACTGTATGAATAGGCTAACTCAAAATAGATCGAGAATGGTATAACTTTCTTTGCAGGTTCTTCTAAGAAGCTGAAGATGAAAGCTTGAACTAAACCTGAGTCAGACACTGAGTCTGATTCAGAATCAGATGAAAAAAATAACTAGTGAACCTGGTAAGGAAGATGCTCACTAGAAAGAAGAAAAACTTTACCAAGAACGATCTGTAGAAGATGATTAAGTCTACATCCAACAACGTAAAGGAAAACATCACCTGCCTTGGTTTCAACAAAAAGGGTCTCTTCAAGTACGAGTGTCCAAATCTGAAAGAAGACAAGTCCAAGAAAGCAAGAAGGAAGACAACACTCAAATCTGTTAGCTAGAGCCCTAGAGCCAATCATTTGATGATTGTATTATGGACTTATTGTATCATATTTTTATATTAATAAAGGCATTTGTTTGGTTATTATACTTACTTGTATTGGTTCCAAATAAACTAAGTACAATAACGTCCTTGAGTAGAAGGTTCTTACCTATATCAATCGATTGGTTGAATCGATAGTGAGATGATATAGGGAACACTACTCTTAATCATTTCTCGTCGAGTATTAACATTCAGGGACAATGTTAATGCAATAAGACTAGCATGTAGGTCAACTCGATGACTTGATCTCACAAGTCATGGATATGAAGATATCAAGTTGACACATGGGTATGCATTGGAGAATGTATACTGAATGATCCATCATAAGAAAGTATCATGGATCGTTATATAAGTGTCATATACTTTCTCATGTGGCTATTAGTATGACTACTAGTCCTTAGACTTGAAGTCACCATAGATCCCTACATAAGGAGTTATGTACTTTGGTTTCGTCAAACGTCACCCGTAACTGGGTGGACTATAAAGGCGATTACTGGGTATATAACGAATTATGCAGAGGGATGTGAGTGATGTAGATGGGATCTATCCCTCCCATATGACGGGAGCGACATCGGTATTCTTGATAGAGTTAGACCACGAAGTGCATGACCATGCCCAAATGAATCAACATGAGATGTTGAGCTCATTTGATCGAGTGAGTCTACTTGGAGTTCAAGATTTAGATTGATTAGAGGATGACACGGTCTATGCCTCACATTGATCAATCTAGATGTCTAGGATAGAAGGACACTTGTCATATATTGTGAGGAGTCACAATTAGTAGTCACTGTTAGGATCCTTCGTACGGAGGCTAGAGAGGGGGGTGTGAATAGCCGACCCCAAATCGTCGCGTTTCTACACACTAGGGTTAGCGCAGCGGAAAATAACACGTAGAAACGAAGGAAAAGAAGACAAACCTCAAACAAACCGATGTAACGAGGTTCGGAGATGAACTCCTACTCCTCGGCGTGTCCGTAAGGTGGACGAAGCCTACCAATCCGTCGGTGGATGAGTCCCCGGAGAACCGGCTAATACAATATACTCCTTCTGGGTGGAGAAACCTCGCCACAATGTTTCTTGCACAAGCAAGATAGGAGTACAACATATACAAGAAAGCAAAAGACAATATGAAACACTTGCTTACCTTTCTTGTTGACTGGAGTGATGAAGCAGCAGCTTCACACCAGCAGCAGCTGACGAGAATCCAGTCGAGAAGCTCACGCGAAGCTTTAGCTGCGAGGAGCTCAGCAAAGCTCTGATGGCAGGTAAGAGCAGAAGCTCTAGAGCACAAGAACAGAAGTTCTAAGGAGGAAGCAGTAACAGCAACGAAGCCCTGTAGCTTCTTTTATACCTGCGAAGAAAAACACGAAGGAATATAGAAGAAATCTAGCCGTTGCGTCGCAACGGCTAGTTCCTGGATCGGTCTGTGGACCGATCAGGCTCCATGTGGATCGGTCCACAGACCGATCCATTCCCTAGCCTTCGCTTCTGTTCCGTCTCTGATCGGTCCATGGACCGATCAGGGAACCTCCTGATCGGTCCACAGACCGATCAGGTAACCTCCTGATCGGTCCGTAGACCGATCAGGCTTCTCTTCTCCCGAATCTTTGCGCCTCCTGATCGTTGTCTGATCGGTCTCCAGACCGATCAGATAACCTACAGTAGGCTACTGGATGGTTACTGATCGGTCTGGTGACCGATCAGGCTATCCAGTGTATCACTGGATCGGTCCCCAGACCGATCCAAACTCCCCAGCCCTAAACCTCAGGCTTCTACACCAACATCCGGTCAACCTTGACATGTTGGTTCATCATTCCTAGCATCTGGTCACTCCCTTGACCTGCTAGAATTCTCCACCAAGTGTTCGGTCAATCCCTTTGACCCACTTGGGCTTTCCTCTTTGTGTCAAGTATCCGGTCACTCCCTTGACCTACTTGACCTTCTCAACACCAGATGTCCTGATCACCCTTGATCCATCTGGATTTTCCCTTGCCCGGCTTCACTCACCAGGACTTTCACCTAGCTTCACTCACTAGGGTTTTCACCTGGCTTCACTCACCAGGATTTCCAATCTGCCTGCCTTCACTCACCAGGACTTCCAAACTGCCTGGCTTCACTCACCAGGACTTTCCCGAATGCCTAGCTTCACTCACCAGGACTTCCACTTTCACCTAGCTTCACTCACTAGGATTTTCACCTGGCTTCACTCACCAGGATTTCCCGACTGCCTGGCTTCACTCACCAGGACTTCTCCGTGCCAAACTCCCTGTTTGGACTTTCCCCGTGCCAAGTCTCCATACTTGGACTTTCTGCGTGCCAAGCTACCTGCTTGGACTTTTCCCCGTGCCAAGTCTCCCTGCTTGGACTTTCCGAGTCAGGTCAACTCACCTCGGGTCAACCAGGTCAACCTTGACCACGAGTTGCACCCACAATCTCCCAAGCTTGTATCCTTGTCAAACATCAAGATACAACTTTTCTGTTCACGTCAAACATCATCATAACTCGTCAAACATCAAAACATAACTCGAGTCAAGTCATCTCGAGTCTGGTCAACCAGGTCAACCTTGACCTAAGGTTGCACCAACAATCTCCCCCTTTTTGATGTTTGACAAAACCCATAAACAAGTTAGGTTAACCCGATAACCTAACTTATGTTTTCCAAAACATTCTCCCATTCTCCCCCTTGGGACATCTCTCCCCCTTTTTGACACACATCAAAAAGAGGGAATCAAGGTCAAGAGTTCCTTCCCAATGAAAGTCCCATACCTTTCATTGAACCCCTTAATTTCCCCCTTGATACTAAACTCAACACTCAACTTAGTGACAATTCCTTATCACTAATCCTCAAAAGACTTAAGAAGTAAAAACTCCCCCTAAAAGTCAACTCCTCCTTGACTAATAGGTAAAACTCCTCCTAAAGGTCAACTCCCCCTTGACCATTGCACCAACAATGTCTTGGAGAGTTTCAAACCTTTAGAAATCCAAAATACCAACTTCCCGAGCTGCAATTTCAGACAAACAGTCGAAATTCAGCATTTGGCACGCCGTGATCGGTCCCCAGACCGATTAGGAACCCCTTGGATCGATTCCCAAATCGATCCTTGCTTTCTGGATCGTCACTGATCGGTCACCAGACCGATAAGGACTTCTCTGGATCGGTCCGGTGACCAATCCAGCCTCTGAAATCAGAGATTTCTGATTTTCTCCCCGGGAGAAATTCAGAAACTCACATAAAATTACAGAAAATTCAAAAAATCGTAAAATTTTGAGGATACATTCCTCATACCATATACTATCATGGAAAAATAATTTTAGATGAAAATAACTTCCATTTTCAAATCTTGATACAAAGTTCAAAAACTTTAAAATAGTTCAAGTTTACCTCAACTTTGTATCAATTTGCTCAATGATGAATGCTATCACTAGAAAAGCTTCATCAAGGTTTTTCAAATCAATTTTGAAATGATTTTAAACCTTTTAATTTAGGACCATAATCTTAGGGCTAAATGTACATGACTTGTACAAAAGCTTTCCCTATGATCCCCAATATCGAATTAGGCTCATCTAGGTACAAGAACTATGCACCTTGATCCTAACTCATGATCCTAATATCTCACACACATCTAAGGTGTATAAAACACATCCAAGTCAATTTTGATGTGAGATATGGGTTTAGGTTATCTTAGGCTAAGTTTTCATGCATTTTCTAAAACAACAACTTGATCTCCATATCAAATTGTGTTGTTTATCCTTAGATCAATTTCATTGATTATAGATGCAAGAGATGATGGCATGACATAAAATGATGTCATAAATAGAAGCATGTGCCAATGTCATGATGTCATGGCATAAAGTTTGGAACTTAAATAAACATGACATAAAACTAACCTAAGCATTATCATGACATTTCAAAAGATAAACTTAAATATGATGTCATGACATGTGAGGGCAAACAATCATGGCAAGATTTAGCATGAATAAGACATACCTAGATTACCTATCTAAGTATCCTTAGCCTTAGCTAATACTTAAGCTTTAACCCTTGATTGCCCTAACATGCCAAAATCCTAATTTTGACACTTCTTGAACTCTAGATTCATTCATGCCACTTAAAGATCAAATTTATCCTCAAATCTTGGCATGTTTCATTTTTCCTCAAGAGTTCTCTAGATTTTCCCAAATTGTGCCAATTGAAATTAACATCATCATTTTCCATGATGGCACATTTTACTCTTCCAAGGAGTAAATATTCCATTTCATTTTCAAAGGTTCCCAAAAACCTTGAAAATGCTCCTTGAGCGTCAATTTCCTCAAAGTTGGGTTAACTACCCTTCTAATCGGAGTTGACACTCTCTAACCCATCTATGGGGTAGAGAAGATGCTCCTAGGAACCCAATACCTATTTGAGCTCATTGGGTTCACTAAATATTCACTAGGGATAACTTCCCTAGCAACCCTCCTAATGACCCTCTTAGGCTTTAAAGCCTTGGTCATTTGGGACTCATCAAGATCAACTCTAGGGGTGACTCCCCTTGTGACCTTGGTGATGGTCTTCCTAGCCCTAGATTTTGTTCCATAATCGAATGGAACATTATGATAAGTGGGCTTGACCACTTGGGACTTAGGTTTGTGACCCAAACCTTTCTTGTCCTTGGACATTGGTTTTTGACCCTTAAACCCTAGAGATGACTTCTCCAAGTTCTTAAGAGCCTTTTCCAAAGTATCAAGTCTTGACCTCAAGACTTGATTCTCCTTCTCTAATACCTCAAGTTTTAATTTGTCATTGTTCTTTGAGGCATTCCTAGGCATGTGTCTAGTTGATTTGGGATTCCTACCTAGGTTTTCCTTAGCCTTAGATGAGTTAATTCTAGGGTTGGCTTTCCTAGTGTTATCCTTATCTAGGCTCACATGTTTGGCACCTAAGCACATATATTGATTCCTAAAATTATCATGCTTATCATTCTTGACAATTGCAATAAAACTACTAGCATGAGTCTTATTATTATTGCAAGAATGTGCCTTAAATGTTACCTTAGGGTTTGCCTTTGCTCCCCCTATTGACGTGCTCGGTCTCTTGTTCTTGTGAGGTTGCCTCCCCCTCGGACATTGACTCCGATAATGTCCCCTTCGCTTGCATTGAAAGCACACCACGTGCTCTTTGCCTTTGCATATCGGGACTCCGACTTTCTTGACCTTTGGCGCCGGTGGAGACTTCCTAACCCTCTTTGGACACTTACTCTTGTAGTGCCCAAATTCCCTACACTCAAAGCACATTATGTGTAATTTGCTAGAAATTAAAATGCTTGAGTTACCTAGGTTTGAGGATGGATGAACACTCTCTCCTTCATCCCTTCCGGAGGTAGAAGCTTCTTCTTCTTGCTCCGAGCTTGAAGAAGAACTCTCCTCTTCTTCTTTAGATGTTGAGTGGCCCTCAACTTCTAAATCCATTCCTCCATGATGTGAACTCCTTGGCTCACTTGACTCCTCTTCATGACTTGAAGTGGAGTTCTCCTCATGGAACTTTGCCAAGTTATTCCACAACTCCTTGGCATCGTTATATCCACCTATCCTACACAAAACATCATTAGGTAAAGAGAATTCAATGATTTTCGTTACCTCATCATTGATGGTTGATTGGTGGATTTGCTCCTTGGTCCACTTTTTCTTCTCTAGGGTTTCTCCGTCTTTATCCACCGGATGAGTAAACCCTACCTGCACACAACTCCAATTTTCAAGGTTAGTCATAAGAAAATACCTCATTCTTACCTTCCAATACGCGAAGTCGCAGCACTCGTAGAAGGGTGGAAACGTGATGTCTTCTCCGAGTCGATCCATTCTCTAGCTTGTGCTCCCACGGGTGTTAATCCGACGAAGAGCGCGCCTTGCTCTGATACCACTTGTTAGGATCCTTCGTACGGAGGCTAGAGAGGGGGGTGTGAATAGCCGACCCCAAATCGTCGCGTTTCTACACACTAGGGTTAGCGCAGCGGAAAATAACACGTAGAAACGAAGGAAAAGAAGACAAACCTCAAACAAACCGATGTAACGAGGTTCGGAGATGAACTCCTACTCCTCGGCGTGTCCGTAAGGTGGACGAAGCCTACCAATCCGTCGGTGGATGAGTCCCCGGAGAACCGGCTAATACAATATACTCCTTCTGGGTGGAGAAACCTCGCCACAATGTTTCTTGCACAAGCAAGATAGGAGTACAACAGATACAAGAAAGCAAAAGACAATATGAAACACTTGCTTGCCTTTCTTGTTGACTGGAGTGATGAAGCAGCAGCTGACGAGAATCCAGTCGAGAAGCTCACGCGAAGCTTCAGCTGCGAGGAGCTCAGCAAAGCTCTGATGGCAGGTAAGAGCAGAAGCTCTAGAGCACAAGAACAGAAGTTCTAAGGAGGAAGCAGTAACAGCAACGAAGCCCTGTAGCTTCTTTTATACCTGCGAAGAAAAACACGAAGGAATATAGAAGAAATCTAGCCGTTGCGTCGCAACGGCTAGTTCCTGGATCGGTCTGTGGACCGATCAGGCTCCATGTGGATCGGTCCACAGACCGATCCATTCCCTAGCCTTCGCTTCTGTTCCGTCTCTGATCGGTCCATGGACCGATCAGGGAACCTCCTGATCGGTCCACAGACCGATCAGGTAACCTCCTGATCGGTCCGTAGACCGATCAGGCTTCTCTTCTCCCGAATCTTTGCGCCTCCTGATCGTTGTCTGATCGGTCTCCAGACCGATCAGATAACCTACAGTAGGCTACTGGATGGTTACTGATCGGTCTGGTGACCGATCAGGCTATCCAGTGTATCACTGGATCGGTCCCCAGACCGATCCAAACTCCCCAGCCCTAAACCTCAGGCTTCTACACCAACATCCGGTCAACCTTGACATGTTGGTTCATCATTCCTAGCATCTGGTCACTCCCTTGACCTGCTAGAATTCTCCACCAAGTGTTCGGTCAATCCCTTTAACCCACTTGGGCTTTCCTCTTTGTGTCAAGCATCCGATCACTCCCTTGACCTACTTGACCTTCTCAACACCAGATGTCCTGATCACCCTTGATCCATCTGGATTTTCGCTTGCCCGACTTCACTCACCAGGACTTTCACCTAGCTTCACTCACTAGGGTTTTCACCTGGCTTCACTCACCAGGATTGGATTCACTCACCAGGACTTCCAAACTGCCTGGCTTCACACACCAGGACTTTCCCGAATGCCTGGCTTCACTCACCAGGACTTCCACTTTCACCTAGCTTCACTCACTAGGATTTTCACCTGGCTTCACTCACCAGGATTTCCCGATTGCCTGGCTTCACTCACCAGGACTTCTCCGTGCCAAACTCCCTGTTTGGACTTTCCCCGTGCCAAGTCTCCATACTTGGACTTTCCGCGTGCCAAGCTACCTGCTTGGACTTTTCCCCGTGCCAAGTCTCCCTGCTTGGACTTTCCGAGTCAGGTCAACTCACCTTAGGTCAACCAGGTCAACCTTGACCACGAGTTGCACCCACAATCTCCCAAGCTTGTATCCTTGTCAAACATCAAGATACAACTTTTCTGTTCACGTCAAACATCGTCATAACTCGTCAAACATCAAAACATAACTCGAGTCAAGTCATCTCGAGTCTCGTCAACCAGGTCAACCTTGACCTAAGGTTGCACCAACAGTCACAAGGTGATGTTGGATCTCAACATTCTTGTAACTTGGGTAGCAATGATGTATTGCTAGATGCCGCTCATTGCTTATATTTCTAAAGGAGTTTAGAAACATTGCCAACATTACAAGAACCTATTGAGTCACACACAAAGGACAAGTAGATGGAGATTAGGTTCATATGATGAACTAATTGGATTAGGTTCATATGATGCACCAAAGATTCGATTCAAATTAGACTTATTGAGTTAGACTCAATTAGATTCAATTGTTGAATAAGTCTAATTTAAATTTGATTCATTGAGTCAATTTATATTAATGAATTGATATTTATTAGATTGAAATTGACTTGAATCAAAGGTTGGATTTAACTCAACAAAGAAGAAAAATTGGTCAATTTTGACTTGACCAAGTGGAAGTTGAAACATCAAGTTTGACTTGATGTATTGCCACATCATGAAGGTTGACTCATCCTAATGACATGACAAACCTTGCCACATCACCTCCACCTCATAATGATGTGCCACCTCATGGAGGTTACACATCTTATACCACTTAATGTGGCCGGCCACATTAAATGAGGGGGTTACATTGTGTGGCCGGCCACACACTAATGAGGAGGGATTTTTCATTTGGTGTATTGATGTGTGGTAATTGCTTCATCTTCTTCCTAGCTTCTTCCTCTCCTTCTCTTGTTGTTGCCGTGAGGTTTCATGGAGGGTGAAGGTGTGTGAGTTGTCATCCAAGAGAATAAGGGAAAGTGAAGGTCACAAAGGAGGATACTACTAGTAAGTGTATGAGATTCCTTGTTGTTTTCTCTTTTTCTCTCTTTTAAATCCTACTCGAGAGCCCTAGAAAGTGCTAGCACACTTGGGGTACTCTCTTCTCCATCTTTGAGTGTTAGAGACCACTTCTTGTTCGTGTGGATATCATTAGAGAGTTGTCTACGTTGACAACTTCGACATCCGGCGTACCTTGGACTTGAGGGATTATGAAAAGGGCACGCATCGAAGGTATAAAAGTTTTCTTTCATAGATCTACTGTAGATCAGAGTTTTAAACACGTACTTGATTTTTCGTATAATTTTTCTTTGCACGAGATCCGGTGGCTGGGGCTTTCGGGGTTTTCACGACGCGAAAAGCGGTTTTCGCGGCCCGAAAAACCCAACAAAATCCACCTGGGACGAGTCATCTTCGAAAGAATCAGATGCTGAAGAACCAAAGCATAATGACAACCAGACCCAAGTTAGAAAATGATTCAGACCAAGAAGATGAGTCTGAGTATGAATCAATCCAATGGATCTGTATCCATTTCTGAAGGTTTCAATGAGGTAGAACTTAATATCACTATAAAGTTTTTTTTAAATAATTGCATGTTTAAATAAAAAATTAACTAAATTTGAAGAACAAATCAAATTATTCCTTAAGAAAAATTAAGACCTTAAGGAACAATTTAACTTAGACTCCTCAACTGAACAAATTCAACATGAAAACTCAACTCAAGTTGCAAAGCTTGAGGAAGAAATTTCATATTGAAATGTGAAGTTGAGAAATTTAGAGAACTTTTAGAAAAATTCACCATAAAATCTAAGTATCTAGATATGATATTAGGATCCCAAAGAGCTATATACAACAAGTCAAAACTCAAATATAAATCTAACTCAACTAATAAAATATTTATTTCACTTGTTAGTCAAAACAAGAAACAAATCAAGGCTTGTGTTCCGAAAGCTTACCTAACCAAGTGACGTGCGTAGATTTTATATGTTTTTAGGTATTCTTTGATGCATATCTACTTATATTTCATGGTACCATCTATGTTTGTTGCACTATATTTTATTGTTTATGTCATACTCCATCCTATTTGTTCGGAGATCTATTCTTTTTCCCTTTTGATTGAAAGGGCACGATGTGGATCGAAATTTGATGAATAATGTGACGAAAAGCACATCCAGAAGCCAACCTTGGGCATGCTGTGCCATTTGGCACGACCATGATCCATCTTCCAGTAGCTAGCACAGGCCGACTGTGTTGGGAGGCACAATAGTGCCCTTCCTCTAGAAGCCAACACGGCTCGGCCATGCCAAATGGCATGGTCATGCCCTCAATTTAGTAGTTCACATTGCCAGGCCGTCCTAAATGGCACAACCATACCTCCCCACGCTATGTGGCATAGAGTTGGACCATGTCGTGAGAAAATAAGGCTGTGTTGAATCTGAATAGACTACAGACTGATTTTGAAATAGTCATAACTTTATGTTTTTTTAGAGTTACGGGTCATTCTTTATACCGAAATATAACCCTAGCTGCTGCCATCTTTAGCCACCGCCATCGGGTCGAGTCGTCGCATCCATCTTGCTTCTTATTCCGTTGCGCCTCTAGTGCTCCAAAAGTACCACGCCTCGCAAGAATCTGATCCGCGGAAAAAATAAAATTTTACATATATCGATCCTATATTCCACGAGGGAATGTACATGTAATCTAGATCGAAAATAAAATTCTAAAATCCTAGGGCTAATACAGCTCCTGCTATATTAGTTACATACAATCATGCACACACAAAATATTGCCCTTGACATGTTTAAGGGTCCAATCACACACAACATCTATAAGCCATAATAGTTGGAGTATGCAACCAAAGAGTTAGCACATCTACTATTATCCTGCCTAAATTATGTATGACATGTGCATAACCTATTTAAATTCTAAACACACAGAGGCAAACCCTAGCTCTGATACCAATTGTTGGTTAGTCCTAGGAAAATGTACCGGTTCCACTGTACAAAATTTTTTGTACAAGTGTCGAACCTTTCCTTAAATAACCTATTGTGTTCTTTAGAAGTTAAATTAGGAATCGCAGACGGAACTTAACATCATTGATTCCAAATTTAACTTATTTGTTCTTAATGGTTTAGATTTGAATAGCAAGCGGAACTTAACACTATTGATTCAAATCCACCTATGTTATTAATTCCATTAAATATTAATTTCCAAAATTGGCTTCCAGGACTGCATGGTGAGGCACATGACCTTCTTGGATATGGGAGCAACCACCACCGCCTAGTCAAAGCCTTTTAAGGAAAACTAATATTTAATTTCCTTAAATAACTCTAGGTTAACCAAAAAGAATAATCGAATCACAAATTCGAAAAAGAAGAAAACACAAACTCGAAAAATAAATTCGATAAACTAGATTTAATTGTCTCTTGTATTTAGAATTCTTACAAAGAAAATAACTAGTATGATGCGGAAGAAAATTACTAGTTATACTTTCTCTTTGTAAGCTAATGACCTCGAGATCTTCTGTCGTATTCCTCGCCTCGCCTTGGACGTTGTGTGGGCGACGATCCTCCAAGATGAACACCACCCAAAAGCTTCCTTCTTCTTCCTCTAAAATCTGACCACCACCACCACCAAGGAGAAGAGAGCAAAGGGAAAGAGAGAAGGGAGAGGGCCGGCCACCAAGAGATCTCCAAGCAAGAGAATAAGAGTTGTGTCTCATGAAGCCCCCTCACCCCTTCTTTTATATTACTTGCCCAAGGAAAATAAGGAAAAACTTTTTACAAAAACTAAAATCATCCAAGAGTTTTTCCTTTTCCCTTTTAATTTTTCCTTTTCTTTCCTCTTGATTGAATCAATCACCAAATTTGATTTTGTGATGATTTTAATTTATTTTATTATGGCCGGCCCCTTGCTTAGGCACCAAGCAAGGTGGCCGGCCACCTCATCAAGGGAATAAAGGAAATATAATTTTTAAAAATTTTACAAGAAGAAATCCTCTTATAAAATTTACAAGCTCTCTTTCCTAAAGTAGGAGTTAAAAAAGGAAAGTTCTAAAAATTAAAACCATGTTTTAAAATTTAAAATTTCTCTAACAAAATTTTCTTTTTTAACACGATGATAGAAAATTTTAATTTTAAAACTTATCTCCCTTTTTTCTTAAACCATGAGGATGGTTGAAAAAGGAAAGTTTTAAAACTTTTAAAACTCTCTATTAAAACATGTGGCCTAATTCAAATAAGGAAAGTTTTAAAAATTAAAATCTCTCTTTTAAAACTTATAGTTTTCTACAAAGAGAAGATTTTAAAAATTCAAAACACCCCTCCTATTTGAAATAATTGTGGCTGGCCCCTACATGCTTGGTCACCAAGCAATAGGGTCGGCCCTATTAAGAGGAGATGTGGCCGGCCATTGCTTGGTCACCAAGCAATGGGCTGACCCCCTTCTTGGACACCAAGACGGGCCTTTCTTTGGATGGACTTGAGGCTTTAATGAGGCTACAACAGGGATCTAGAGGAGGAATTGGTTTTGGCCTTCCGATGAGCTTGAGTATCCCGTGTTCGTCCTGAACACACAACTCAAGTTCATCGATAATAACTCATTCTATTAGAGAGTTATTACCGCACTACCACACTAATTCCAAATCACATTATGGGCTCCTTCTTATCATGAGTGTGTTAGTCTCCCTGTGTTTAAGATTACGAATGTCCACTAATTAAGTAAGTTACTGACAATTTACTTAATTAATATCTATCTCCGAGAGTAGTACTACTCAACTTCATTGTCATGTCGGACTAAGTCCACCTGCAGGTTTAACATGACAATCCTTATGAGCTCCTCTTGGGGACATTCTCAACCTAGATAACTAGGACAAAGATTCCTTTTATAATCAACAACACACACTATAAGTAATATCATTTCCCAACTTATCAAGCATATTGATTTATCGAGCTAAACCTCACCCTTTGATAAGTCAAAGAAATAAATATTAAATATATGTGCTTGTTATTATATTAGGATTAAGAGCATACACTTCCATAATAACTAAGGTCTAGTTCTTTTACTAAGTCAGTACAAAAAGAACTTACCTAAATGGTCCTACTCAATACACTTAAAGTGTATCAGTGTACTTTATCAGTCAAGATAAACTAATACTTAATTATACTACGACTATTCTGATGGTTTGTTCATTTCCATTTTAGTCGTGAGCAACTTGTTTATAATTTATAGAGAACCGACAACATGATCTTCTGAGTGTGACACCACACTCCATGTTGTCTACTATATAAATTAATTGAACAATTACATTTAACAAATAAATGTAGATATTGACCAATGTGATTCTTTTATTTCAACAAATAAATGTTTACAAAAGCTAGGCTTTTAGTATACACTCTAACATTCACAACGGGTTGCTGGCATGGTCGGGACTTCTGGGCACTTGGATCAGGTCTGGGTGCTTGGACTTCGGGTGCTTGGACCTAGTCTAGGCGCCTGAATAAAGTTAACTTCATGTTGACTTGTTCAGCTGCTTCTTCAGTCCCTTGGGTTATTCTTTGGCCATCTAGAGTTGAGCTTACCCGAACCTAACTCCGGTCTGCTCCTTGAGCAGTCTTCCTCCCTGACTTCTTGTCCCTCAGAAATTCCATGCACATCCTTCTCGTCCCTCGGTGTACTCTTTTGAAGCACTTTGTCCCTCAGATGTACTGGTCCCGTCGACTATCTTCCCTTGCAATCCTTCTCGTTAGCTGCATCTTTCGCTCATCTTCTTGTGTTTCTAAGTTCTTGTACACTTAGACACAAGACATAAAAAATGTAGAGTCTAACTTAATTCAGTTGATCACATCAAACTCATCCGGGGTACTTACATGTGGTACTCTAGAAAACATACTTTAAACTTATATAATTTTCTGACTCAGATTATGTTGGCTATAAATTGGATATAAAAAGTACAAGTGGAGGATGTCAACTCCATGGACCATTACTTGTTAGCTGGTTTAGTAGAAAATAGCATTGTGTTGCTTTATCTACTACTAAAGAAGAATATATAAAAAAGAATACATATCAATGGGTGAATGAGTAGCATAATTATTATAAATGATGCACAACTTAAAAGATTTTAACTTGGAATATAAAATATAAAAATCTTTATTGATAACATAAACTCAATTAACCTAACCAAAAACCCATTATATTATTCAAGAACTAAACATATTGAAATTAAACATCACTTTGTTAGGGACCATGTCGCCAAAGGATATATTGAACTTAACTATGTTGAGTCAAAATTAAATTTGGATGATATTTTCATTAGACCACTACTTGAATCCGAGTTTAATAATTTACGACGACAATTAGGTATGTGCATTATAGAGTATGACTTACTCCTATCTTTCAAACATAATTTATTTTACAAAAGTTATTATATGTTTTTAAAAATTAACAAATTAATTGGACTTAGCCTTGGTTAGAATCCTAGAATGCATATTCCCATAGACTTAGGAGCTTTGACATCTCACAAGTACCTAGGAATTAATTAACTTGATTGTGTATTATGAAACTTAGATTGGTATGAGATGTATAGAGTGTTGGAACCCCAAGGTTGTTTTGGTGTGATCAACAAGTTAAGTTAGGTCTTGTGTATTTCTAACCTTGTGTCTAAGTGTGCAGAAACTTAGGAGCACAGGTAGTCGTGTGGAAGACGCAACTAGCGAGAAGAACGGCACGCGGTGCGTCCGAGGGACGAGGCGCTGCGGAAGAGTACACCGGCGGACGAGAAGGAAGCGTGCGGTGGTTCCGAGGGACGAGAAGCCAGAGCGGAAGACTTCTCGAGGAGCAAGAGACACAACTAGCGAGAAGGTCGACACTGGGTGCGGCTGAGGGACGAAGACTGCAGATGAGTACATTGGCGGACGAGAAGGAACCACGTGATGATTCCGAGGGACGAGAAGCTGGAGCGGAAGCCTGCTCGAGAAGACCGGAAGTTGGGTTCGGGTGAGCCCTATTCCGGATGGTAGAGATCACCCAAGCGAGCAAAACACTCAGTCTGAGGCGAACAAAACCGGAGCAGAAGACCCAGGCTAAAAAAGTCAACGGGGTTGACTTTCTCGCCCGAGGTGCCTGGACCGTACCGAGGCGCCCGAAGCGTATCGGGGTGCCTGGACCGTACCGAGGTGCCCGGAGCATACCGGGGCACCCAGACCGTACCAAGGCGCCCGGAGCGTACCGGGGCGGCCTGAGTTGACTTTTGACCAGATCGAGTTTTGACTCGATCTGAACATTAGGGGATAAAGTTTATCCCCCCCAGGGTGCTCGGAACCCTCAGGGCGGCCCGATCAAGGCTATAAATATAGTCTTGGTCCAGAAGCTTTTCAACAACTCAGAAGTTGTGTAATCCAACACTTGTACGCTCCATTTCTAGAATAGCTTCTGTTTTCTGTGCTTCATCGTTGTACGAGGCTTCTCCGCCCGAAGGAGTTTTTAGTGCAATCATTTTCCTTAGATTAACAACCTCCCCGGTTGTAACCAAGTCAAATCTTATGAGCCTCGTCCTTCTACTTTAAGTTATTACTTTTCGATTTTATGCAAGTGTTAGTTTAAGAGTTCGAGAAGGGGTTATTTTTTATTTTCAGGCTATTCAACCCCCCTTCTAGCCGGCCGCTGCGGTCCAATAAGTGGTATCAGAGCCGGGGAGCTTCAGGAGGACTAACCGCCAATCGAAGCAAACATAATGGCCGGACCAAGCATCTACCCGTCGAAATTCGAAGGGGATTTCACTACCTCGAAAAGCGAATGCAGGTATTCTTTGCAACTGATTTTAAATTAATTTTAATAATGGAATTTGGCTATGTAGCTCCAGAGGACAAAGAAAAAAAATCAATGGATGAAAAGGAACAGGCCGACTATGTGGCAAACGGCAAAGCAGAATACCATCTGCTAAGCATTCTTCCACCACAAGAAGTCAACCAGATCGGGAACTACGACTCGACAAAGGAACTTTGGGAGAAGTTCCTTGAGCTGCACGAAGGAACGTCCGAAGCCAAGCTCGCTAGACGGGATCTACTTCGCAATCATCTCACCAGCCTGCGACTTGGGGAAGACGAGACAATTGCGCATCTGCACTCGAGAATCAAAGAGATCATCACCGGACTGTCGAATCTCGAAGAAAAGGTAAGTAACCGAGATTCGCTAAGGTACGCTTTAAATTCTTTTCTGAGAAATTCAAAATGGGCATCACTAGTAGATGCCTTTTATATTTCTAAAGATTTAGAAAAAATTACACTAGAAGAATTTTTCTCGAAATTTGAAGTGCACGAATCAAGATGTGCAGGTACGAGGGAGCCCAAGAACAATGTCGCCCTCAAAGCATCGAGAGACAAACTTGAATCGGAGTCTTCTCTCGATGACGAGGAAATGGTAATGATGGTAAGATGGTTTAAAAAGCTTTGTATATCTAGAACTACTAACCATCCGCAGGGGAAAAAGAAAAGAACCATCCGCTGCTACCACTGCGATGAAGAAGGGCACGTCAAAGACAACTGCCCCAAGCTGAAGAACAATGACAAGGAGAAAGGTAAGAAGCCTGTCCAAAAGCGCAAAGCCCTAAAGGCGATGTGGGACGATACGTCGTCCGAATCGGAAGTCGAGGCATTCTCCGGACTCGCATTAATGGCGAGTCATCAAGACGATGACTGTGATTCAAGCTCTTCCGAGATGAGCATCGAGAGCATCGATGAAAGGAGAGCTACGTCGGAAGAAAGCAACAGTTCAGGGGGAGACACAGACAACGAGATCGACAAGATAAGTGAGGTACGATCTCTTCCTCCCGATAAACTTTTTAAGTTTGTTAAGTTGCTAACTAAAGACTGCTGCAAGTTAGAAAAAGAAATTAAGAATTTAAAAATAATATTAGCTAAATCTTGCCCTTTAGAAGAATTAGATAAAATTAAATTAGAAAATGAGAAATTGAAATCAGAAAATGAAAATATGAAAATTCAAGTAGATAACTTGAAAAATCGTGCATGCTTATCTAATACAAATTTTAGAAAGTTTAATAATTTAAATTGGTATTATAGATATCATCAAGGACAAATTAGGAATATTTCAAGAAAGTATGTCCCTAAGAAATTTTTGGTTAATCAGTAGGCTGGAACCTATATTGGGTTCTTAAATCTTGCTTAGTCTAAATTTTAATCAAAATTAGCACTTTTAGCGAGAAAATTAAACAGTGAATTTCTTTATAAGGCTTTGTCTAAGGAAGTGGTTGTTGCTCTAATAACCAAGAAGGCCTAGTGCCTCGCTATGACATGGAAGCCAAAATATTGAAATTAAATGTTTAATTAACTTTCTGGTAAAACATTAAAATTAAACTAAATAATGCTTTAAAAAGTTATTCGAACATTTAAAATATATATATATATATATATATATATATATATATATATATATAAATAAAAATAATTTTTACTTAGAAAATTTTCTTTTTACGTAAATTTTTCTTTTTCAATCAATTTTGCCTAAGTTAAAAGTTTTTTTAAAATTAAAAATTCTTTTTGCTTAAATTACTTAAAAAAAATTTTTAAATTTTTTTAAGTTGCCTAAGTCAGAATTTTTTTTTAAAAAAAACCTTACTTAGAAAATTTTCTTAAAGTTTCACTTAGAAATTTCTGTCACTTAGAAACTGTTTTTACTAAAATTTTAACTTAGTAATTTTTTACTTAGAAATGTTTTCTAGAAAATCATTTTCAAAATCTTCTAAGTTATAACCCTTAGATTTTTTCTTGGAACCCCATTTTTTTTTATGTGATCAAAGAAGGAGAAGAAAAAGAAAGTATAAGTCTAGGGGGAGGTAGACAAAAATATTTTTTCTATCTTTTTGAACTTAATTGCAAATTTAGTTAGTCTTATTTTATGTCTATTTTGACCCTAGCTTAACTTGGGTTACTCACATCAAAAAGGGGGAAATTGTTGGAACTCCAAGGTTGTTTTGGTGTGATCAATAAGTTAAGTTAGGTCCTGTGTATTTTTAACCTTGTGTCTAAGTGTGCAGGAACTTAGGAGCACATGTAGTCGAGCGGAAGATGCAACTAGCGAGAAGGATGGCACGTGGTGCGTCTGAGGGACGAGACACTGTGGAAGAGTACACCGGCGGACGAGAAGGAAGCGTGCGGTGGTTCCGAGGGACGAGAAGCCGGAGCGGAAGACTGCTCGAGGAGCAAGAGACGCAGCTAGTGAGAAGGTCGGCACGGGGTGTGACTGAGGGACGAAGACTGTGGATGAATACGCTGGCGGATGAGAAGGAACCACGTGGCGATTCTGAGGGACGAGAAGCCGGAGTGGAAGCCTGCTCGAGAAGACTGGAAGTTGGATTTGGCTGAGCCCTATTCCGGATGGCAGAGATCATCCAAGCGAGTGAAAGACTCGGTCTGAGGTGAACGGAACCGGAGCAAAAGACCCGGGCTGAAAAAGTCAATGGGGTTGACTTTCCTGCCCGGGGCGCTCGAAGCGTACCGGGGCGCTCGGATCGTACCGAGGCGCCCGGAGCGTACCGGGGCGTCCGGAGTTGACTTTTGACCAGATCGAGTTTTGACTCGATCTGAACGTTGGGGGATAAAGTTTATCCCCCCAGGGCACCCGGAACCCTCAGGGCGCCCCGACCAAAGCTATAAATATAGCCTTGGTCCAGAAGCTTTTCAACAACTCAGAAATTGTGTAATCCAACACTTGTTCGCTCCATTTCTAGAATAGCTTCTTTTTTCTGCGCTTCATCGTTGTACGAGGCTTCTCTGCCCGAAGGAGTTTTTAGTGCGATCATTTTTCTTGGATTAACAACCTCCCCGGTTGTAACCAAGTCAAATCTTGTGAGCCTCGTCCTTCTACTTTAAGTTATTACTTTTCGATTTTATGTAAGTGTTAGTTTAAGAGTTCGAGAAGGATTTATTTTTTATTTTCAGACTATTCAACCCCCCCTTCTAACCGGCCGTCGCGGACCAACATAGAGTGTACCCTAGGTTCTAGATGTAGATATAGTGCATTAACATGAACCAAAAAGGGGTCTTTCTTTTTAAAAAAATCAACCACTTATGGCTAACTTGTTCAAAGACTTAATGATCCTTATATCATTCAAGTCAGGAAAAGTTTGACATTTATTCAAGGATAATTTTTTAGATAATTATTTTTAAACTAAGTTTTTTATTAAAATTTTAATTAAACTTAAACTTAAAACTTAATTAAAACCTAAAAACTTAACTTAAAACTAAAATAAACATAAATTAAACTTAATTCAACCTAATTAAACTTAAATTAAACTTTAACTAGACTTAAATTGAACCTAAGTAAACTTTACCTAGACTTAAATTAAACTTAATTAGATCTAATTAAAACTTAAAAGAACGTTTAGAGGCACCCTGGAATAATTGGGGCGCCCCACAATAGCGGTAGATGAATCCCCTGCCAAACCAACCCAAGGCACCTAAGATCAATAAAGGTGCCTCGATCATGACTAGTCGAGGTGCCTCAAATCATTTGAGGCATCTCCCATTAAGGCAGCAAAAATTCCACCAAAATCAAATAGAGGTGCCTCAAATTAATAGAGGTGCCTCGGTTAAAGCCACTTGAGGTGCCTTCACTGAAGGTGCCTCCAATCCGAAAATATCTTTGAATAGAGCCAAACACAGTTTCATCTTTGCTTGTTCGCTCTTTTTTACGAAGGTGCCTCACCTCCTAAAATCTCCACTTTTCACCACTTTTCACTTTTTTATCTAGTAACATGCCTCCAATGTAATCCCTCCGCTCAATTTTTTCCCTTTAAGCAATTTTTTAAAGATTGTTGTAAATATATGCTTATTTAGGAAAAAATGGATCCTTAATCCACCTATGGCTTCTACTAGTGATACCCCTTCCACTGATGATGGATTCCTTACAAGCAACTTAGGATGAGGTTCTTAGATCACACATATTCCCCCCTTAAAACTAGATATCTAAATAGGACATATTGTAGGAAATCGGTGGCCGACTAGAAGGAGGGATGGATAGCTAGGCCACCCCCAATTTCGATCGCTTCTCTAATAGACATTAGTGCGCAAGCGGAATATACTAAAATAATAAAGACAAACAAGAAAGAACATAAACGCTAACATAAATCCTTTACGTGGTTTGGAGATTGTTTGCTCCTACTCCACGGCGTGTCCTTGAGGTGGACGAACCCTTGATCCTTCGGTGGATCAGTCCCCAACAATCTCCAGCTAGAGCTTACTCCTTCTCGGTGGAGTACAACCTCTCACAAATCTCTCTTCCTCTTACAAGATGAAGACTTAGATTAGGAGGAAGAGAATGGCTTGGAAGCTTTGAACAATGGCAAAGGAGTGATTCAACAATAATCAGTAACCTCCTTCATGCCCCAAAGCTTCCTATAAATAAGAGGACAGAGTTGATCAACAAATCAACTCATCTTGGCACTAGTCGACTGACACTTCCATCAGTCGACTGGTGCTACCGTGGAGGTAACCAACGACTACTTTGCAGTACCAATAGTTTGCCAATGGCTACTTACCAGTCGATTAGTAAAAGTACCAGTCGACTAGTCGCTGCTGGCTGAGCGAATAGAATGCTTCTGTTCGCTCCTAGTCGACTAAGGACCAGTCGACTGCAACTTCCAACAGTCAACTGGTCCCGGTTACACACTCACACTCACACTCATCCTCTCAAGAGTTGCCCTTGAAGCCCTCTTCTTCAGCCTACATCCCTCAAATGCACCTGATCCTGCAGCTCCTCTCCGTGCCATCCTTCACGTTGCCTTGAAGTACGCTTCCTTCGGCTTCACTCCGTTGCTCCTCGTCCGCGGTCCCTCAGATGTACCATCCTTCACCGATCTCATGGATCCAAGCCATAGGATGAGCTTCCTAAGCTTAGCCGCACCAAGCTCCTCATGTGTGTTTCACCAACTCCTGCATGATTCAAACACATATCAAAACAATATGAAAGCTTAACTTAAACTCTTTGACACACACATCAAAACCAAGATCGTACCGATCAAACTTGGGTCGATTGCACCAACAATTTCCCCCTTTTTGATGTGTGGCAATATGCTTAAGTTAGGCACAAATAATAACTTTGAAAATTACAAGCAATATGTAAATATGAAGCATAAAACCCAAGATCCCCCTTAACATATGCTCTTAACCTTAATTTTCAAAGTTTTAAACACAATTAGGTTTCTAACTTAAACCTTCCCATTTCTTCCCCTTTAACACTATCAAAAATTGAACCAAACAAGTACATATACCAAGGTATCAATGTGGATTTAAAAATACCCAAAACCAGCTCTTGAAAGTGCTGGAAAATAGCTACCAGTCGACTGATAACTATTACAGTCGACTGACACAAACCAATCCGAATTTTAGCATTCTGAAGCCAACTTCAGAAATGTATAAAAAATTCAAAAAATCATGAAATTTTGAACACATATTTCTTATAATGTTTTTTAACAAGAAAAAAAAATGTTTTCATGAAAATCAAATTATTTTTGAAATTTTGACCAAATCTCAAAAATCTTGAAAACATGAAAGTTTGTATCAATTTTAAACCTTGTTTTGAATTCATATATTTTAAAATAACTATACCACAGTAAGTAAAATATAGAATTATTTTCAAAACATTTAAGATATCCAACTATGATCTATGGGCAAGATTCCCATTAATTAAACATTTACTTTCCCCATAGTTGGCCTACGATCTCTAAAAATTGATACCTTTCATAACTCATCAAAATGCCATAAGCATAAGTGAAGTATTTGTATCATCCTATCATCTCACATCTATGTTTAGAAAATAATGCAAGTCTTGTGAGATGAAATAAAGGTAACCTCTACTTAGCCCTCTTTATCATGAATTTATATCAAGGCTAAGTGCTCCCCCTTAAGGTTTCAAGTCAACCATAAAAAAATTGGAATTATGATTTCCATGGTTTACTTGACCTAAAATCCTCTAATCCTTGAGGATTGACTTTGACACCTAATAGAAATTATTTCTAATTAGGTTAACCAAATATTCCTTGGGGATCCATTTTCTATCTATGGTCTTAGTTTTTGATTGCCCCCTAGCAAGTAGACAATGATAGGTCTTTTTATTGTTGGGTTCATTGTATCCTAACTCATGTTTCTTAAAACTTTCCCTTTGACTCCCAATGATCATATTTAAAGTTTTAGATCCAATTTTAAATTTTATAAGGGCATTGGTAAGGTATTCTACCTTTTCCCTTAAAACCTTATTTTCTTCTACTAAACATGAATCAATTGAATTTGTAAAAGAAGCATGCATATCATTGTCCTTAGAACACATGGATTCTAATTTTTTCTTAAGCATGCAAATATCATGTTTCAAAGATTTGTTCTTTCTTTTTGCCTTAAACAAATCATCATTTGTACTTGCAATAATTTTAATTAAAACACGGGGAGGAAGATTATGTACCTCACTTACCGAGTAGTCCGAATCTGAAGTTTGACCTCCCCCTTCACTTGAGCTCCCTTCTTCATCTTCACTTGAGCTCCTTCCTTATTCTCTTTCAGATGAGGTGGAGGCAACATCATCAATTCCCATTAGAGCAAAATGAGACACATGGTGCTCTTCTTCTTCCGATGATGATGGATCATCCCATGTTGCTTTTAGGTTTTTGACCTTCTTCCCTTTTTCTTTTGACTTCTTCTTCTCTTGCTTCTTCTTTTCTTCTTTCTTCTTCAAGAGAGGACAATCATCCCTCATGTGTCCTTCTCCTTGGCAATTATAGCAAATGACCTTCCTAGTTCTACTCTTGCCTCTTTAATTTTTCCTAGCATGGGATTTATTAGTAGAAAAAGATTTAAATGCTTTTCTCATCTTTCTTACCATATATGCCTCTTGATCACTATCCATTGAGGCACTTGACTCCTCGGAATCAGAAGATGATTGAGATGGAGCTTTCTTCTTCTTCCCCTTTCCCTTGTTTGCCACAAGGGCTACTCCTCTTGATCTTTCTCCATCTAGCCCTTCAACTCGTGTCTCATGAAGTTCCATAGTTGAAAAGAATTCATCTAGAGAGCTCTTCTCTAGGTCCTTTGAAATGTAGAACGAGTCTACAATTGAGCTCCATGTCGAGTTTCTTGGGAAATCATTGATGACTTTCATCATAATGCCCTGGTTGGATAGTTTCTCACCTACACTTGTTAGTCCACTTAAAATTTCTTTAATTTTAGCATGAAGTGAAGACACCTTTTCTCCTTTTTCAAGTTTAATGTTGTTGAGTTGAGTTTGGAGAAGGTCTCTTCTTGCTAACTTTGCCTCCAATGTGCCTTCATGAAGCTCTATGAGTCTTTCCCATAAATACTTGGCACATTTGTAGTTCCCAATCCGAGTTACTTCTTGTTGAGGAAGAACACTCAAGAGATGGTGCATTGCTCTTGAGTTTGCTACATGCTCTTCTTTTTGCTTCTTGCTCAATCTTACTTTCTCAATTAACTCATTATTTTGATCCCTAGGCATCTCAAAACCATTTTCTATGATTAGCATAATGTCAAAGTCGGTTTCAAAAAATACCTCCATTCTCTTCTTCCACCAAGAGAAGTCTCTTTCGAATTTGGGTGGATGAATGCTTGAACCGACCATTTTGATAGTGCTCTTCTCGGCGATTAGTCCATTGAAGGCGTTCTCGCTCTGATACCACTTATAGGAGATTGGTGACCGGCTAGAAGGAGGGTTGGATAGCTAGGCCTCCCCCAATTTCGATTGCTTCTCTAATAGACGTTAGTGCGCAAGTGGAATATACTAAATAATAAAGACAAACAAGAAAGAATGCAAACGCTAACACAAATCCTTTATGTGGTTTGGAGATTGCTTGCTCCTACTCCACGGCGTATCCTTGAGGTGGACGAACCCTTTATCCTTCGGTGGATTAGTCTCCGACAATCTCCGACTAGAGCTTACTCCTCGGTGGAGTACAACCTCTCACAAATCTCTCTTCCTCTTACAAGATGAAGACTTAGATTAGGAGAAAAAGAATGGCTTGGAAGCTTTGAACAATGACAAAGGAGTGATTCAACAATAATCAGTAACCTCCTTCATGCCCCAAAGCTTTCTATAAATAAAAGAAGAGAGTTGATCAACAAATCAGTTCATCTTGGCACCAGTCAACTGACACTTCCATCAGTCGACTGGTGCTACCATTGGAGATAGCCAATGGCTCTTCACAGTGCCAACAGTTTGCCAACAGCTACTTACCAGTCGACTGGTAAAAGTACCAGTCGATTGGTTGCTTCTGTTTGCTCCCAGTCGATTGTATAGTCGACTTGACCAGTCGACTGCAACTTTCAGCAGTCGACTGGTCCTGGTTACACACTCACACTCATCCTCTCCAGAGTTGCCCTTGAAGCCCTCTTCCTCGGCCTTCGTCCCTCAGATGCACCTGAGCCCGCGGCTCCTCTCTATGCCATCCTTCACGTTGTCTTGAAGTCCGCTTCCTTAGACTTCACTCCGTTGCTCCTCATTTGCGGTCCCTCGGATGTACCATCCTTCATCGATCTCATGGATCCGAGCCATAGGATGAACTTCCCAAGCTTAGCTGCACCAAACTCCTCATGTGTGTTTCACCAACTCCTGCATGACTCAAACACATATCAAAATAATATGAAAGCCTAACTTAAACTCTTTGACACACACATCAAAACCATGATCGTACCAATCAAACTTGGATTGATTGTACCAACATATATTTCACTAGTCATTGTCCGAGTATTGTTGAGATTATTGCATATTATAGATTAGATCGACTGGTTTACTATAAATAGTCAATCAACATAGTTCTATGTGAATAATTTTATAATAATATATTTGGCGTTGATGATTTGACTTACTCTACCATAGTTGCTGGTAAGGAGTTTAGATTTTCCCCTATAGTCCTATTTGATCACCTAGGACTGAGGCCATTTTCCTGTCAGTTTTTGTGTTACCCTAGCAGGGAGTTGCCATTTGGTGCACTCTTTTATTTTTTTAATAACTTTGGATACTATCCATTTATATTTTTTTGGGGGAAGAGAGGGTTCCTACTTTGATTGACTTTAGATCACTCTCCCTAAGGGTGCAGAACTATGTTCTATATCGAGTTCTTACTACTTGTATCCTACAAGTCATTTCTCATGATGTTGCTATGATGCATCCATCTCATTCTTTTTTTCTGTATGCACTATGCCAAAGGTTGGACATAGATATTGCACTCCATATGTTTCATAACATTATTTATACATCTTGCATTATCACTAGGGGATGGGTCCATATGCTCTACTATCACATGTTGACGTCTATGTTTTTAGCCATAGGAGTATATGTCACCTAGAGTACACTCACTCCCTTAGTCCCTTTAGTGAGTATGCCATGTTTGGTCAGAGACAATTATTATTTTTTTAGTTGATACTAGGTATCCATGTCTTTGGCTTGACTAATTTTGGGGGTGGTCGGCCTGGCCCCATGAAAAGTTTCCACCATCCACTTGGGTAAATCAGGAAAATACACATGAATTCCCATCCTGACAACCCTCATTCTTGGGTCCACTACCTATTAGGTAGAAAATCCTCCATAATACACTATAGCTGAGTTTCAAACTCTATACTATCATTGAAGGGCCTAACCATGACACCTTGCCCCTAGAGATAAGACA
Organism: Zingiber officinale; assembly: GCF_018446385.1. Classification (NCBI taxonomy): domain Eukaryota; kingdom Viridiplantae; phylum Streptophyta; class Magnoliopsida; order Zingiberales; family Zingiberaceae; genus Zingiber; species Zingiber officinale. The sequence continues at coordinate 117,617,973 of NC_056000.1, read as the reverse complement.
ATTATCATTAGTACATATAAAGGTTGTTACTCAGGTGGCGACGGCCCCGGGGGGGGGGGGGGGGGTCTAACCTAGAGAGGGGGTATCTTGCCAGCTGTCCTAGCCGAGGCTAGCAAGGTAGGCGACCAGCGAGGAGGAGGAGATGCCGAACTTCACCTTCCCAACATATTTACATCTCTTCTATCTCCTACCCCACCTCTAACTATCTAGTCCTTAGAGGAGTGAGTTGCTAGACTAGAGGAGTCTTCCTCTCATATCGAGCAGTTTTTTTCTAGTCTTCGTGAGGAGGTGACTACTAGATTTCAGTAGATGGAGGACATTTTTCATGCCTTATGTTTGACTCACTCTCCTCCACCCCTATCAGCTAATGAGTCTTAAACTTATTTATAGCTACTTTGGATTGTGTCTTTTTGGATACGTTTGCACTTTTTAATGGATTCTTTTCATTTGTTTGACTTATTTACTAGTTCTTTTGGATTATATTTATCTATTGTAAGTACCCTAGATTGGTTTTGATGTGGTCAACTAAGTCAAGTTAGGTCTTATTGTATTTTGATCCTTGTGTCTAAGTAGGCAGGAATTTTGGAACACAAGAAGTCTAGCGGAAGATGCAACTAGCGAGAAGGGTGGCATGGGAAGCGAGTTGACGGACTCGATGCATCTGAGGAACGAGGTGCTGTGGAAGAGTATACTAGCAAATGAGAAGGACACATGTAGTGCTTTTGAGGGATGAGAAGTCGGAGTGAAAGACTGCTCAAAGAGAAGGCTGGAGTTGAGTTTGGGTAAGCTTAACTCTAGATGGACGAAGAATCACCCAAGTGATCAGAGTCGAAGCTAGAAAAATTCAACTATGAGTTGACCTTTTCTAGGCACCTAGACTCCGGGCGCCCAGAGAGGGTTTGAGTGCCCAGACTGCCTTGGTGCCGAACAGACACCTCGTTATTGCGGATCACTTTCGGGTCCACGTCAACAGTGATCCAGGCACCCAGACCGATCCAGGTGCCTGGGAGTGGATTGTTGGGATGTATACTATAAGCCTAGCTTTTGTATGAACATCTGTTTTGAAATATTTTGAAATGAGAATCATTTTGATCAAATGTTTGCATTTTATATTTATATATATGTCAATGCAGTTGTACATTTAATTTATATTGTAGATAACATGGTGTGTGGTGTCACACAGAAGATCATGTTATCGGTTCCTTATAAATTATAAATAGTAGCTCACAACCAAGATGGATTGGGACAAACCATTGGTACGGTTGTAGTGTAATTTGGTATCAGTCTGTCTTGACTATAAAATTATACTAGTACACTATGTGTGTATTGAGAAGGACCGTTTGAGGTTGTTCGATTTGTACTGACTACATAAAAGAACAGAACCTCTGTTATTATGGATGTGCATCCTCTTAATCCCTATATAATAACAAGCACGTATACTTAGTATTTATTTCTTTAACTTATCAATGGGTGAGATGTATTTGTTAAATCAATAGGCCCGATGAGTTAGGAAATAGTACTGTTTATATGGTGTGTTGTTGATTATAGAAGGAAACTGTGTCCTAATTATTTAGGCTAATGATGCCTCCTTGAGGAGCTCATAAGGATTATCATGTAAACCCTGCAGGTGGACTTAGTTCGACATGATAATAAAGTTGAGTGGTACTACTCTTGGAATCAGATGTTAATTAATTGAGTTGTTAGTAACTCATTTAATTAACGGACATACAATATCTTAAACACAGGGAGATTAACACACTCATGATAAGAAGGAGCTCATATTGTAATATGGGATTGGTGCGGTAGTTCAATAATAATCCTTTAGTGGTATGAGTTATTATTGATGGACTTGGGTTGGGTGTTTGGGCCGAACACAGAAAGCCCAAGCCCATCAGGAGGCCTAAACCAATTCCTCCTCTAGGTCCCTGTTGTAGCCTCTATATAAAGCCTCACATCCACCCATCCATAACTTGGTTTGGTTTAACTTGGTTATAGAAAGGGAGATTTTTTCTAAATAGAATTCTATTATTTTCCTTTCTTTGTAACCGACGGTGAATGTTATAAAAGGAGTAGGTGATGCCCCATAAAATCTATTTTTTCCCACAATTCTCTTCTCTCCTCCTAGGGCCGACGGCACACATCCTTCCCCTTGTAGTCGACACCCCTCATATCCTCCCCCCTTCCTTCTTGCTTAGGGCCGGCACCCCTTCACCTATTGCTAAGGGTCAGCGCCCCTTCACCCTTGGTGGGCGGTGGCTTGAAGAAGAGGAAGAAGAAAAGAAGAGGAAGAAGAGAAGAGAAGAGAAGAGAAGAGAAGAGAAGGAAGAATATTAGAAGGTGCCCAATCCTAGAGTCTCCTTTTATAGCCGGCGGTTTGGAAACCAAGAAGAGAAGGAGGTGGTGTTGTCTTGGTAGATCATCGCCCACACGACGTCCAAGAAGAAGAGAGGAATACGGCAGAAAATCAAGAGGTCTTTAGCTATAAAGAAAAGGTACAACTAGTTCTTTAATTCCGCCGCGTAATTAGTTTAAGTTTTCTTTGTATCGATTTTGAATACCAACATAAGAGGCCAGCGATCTTGTACTTTGATTAAGGTGTGCTTTGATTCGTTAAGAACTTGGTTGATTGATCAAACACATGTCTGATCGAACATGCGGATTGCTAGGAATAGTTCTGTACTTGTACAATTTTTGTACAGGAAAATTTAAACAGAACGGAATTCCAGTGCCTTCAAATGGTATCAGAGCAAGTTTTCTGGTTCTATGTGATTGGTTTTCAGTTAAATTATGCATTGTTCGTACATAAGTTTATGCCGGATAATAGTAGGATGTGCAAGAAAGATTAACTCTGTGGTTGCAGGCATCCTAGATCCAACTATTATGGCTTTTTTGTGTATTGTGTATGATTTGAACCCATGGACATGTCGAGGTTGTTGTGTGTGCATTATTGTAATAATTAAGTATGACCGGTTGCCATATTATTATTTTTTACATTCTGTTCGATCTAGATTACATGTAAATTCCTTTATGGAATATAGGATCGATAAATGTAAATTTTTATTCTTTTTGTTGCGGCTTGTATCCTTGCTATGCGTGGTGCTATTTTGAGGACCGGAGGTGTGGCGAAGAAGGAAGTAAGATAGACGCGACGTCTTGATCCATTGGCGGCATATTGGAGGACAACATTGGATGAGGCCATAATAGTTGGAAATTTAATTTTCATATTTATTACCTTTATATGCTGTTTGTGTGTGCTGTGATGATGGTTTTAAGTATTGTGATGTGTGCGCATGTTAAAATCCCTCAATTCAAATAACTAAGTGGGAGAGGGATTATTTAAATAAATTCCACGATCTCCATTGCTGGTTTGTTAGCGATGCATTCAAACTTGCGCGTTGGCTTTGAGTGCCTTCCTCCATATCGGATGAGTTTGTTTGCAGATTACTAGATCAAACTTCCTCTATGGATGATTATAGGAAATTATTTAGGTATGTGTGATCTTCTCTATCTGAAGGGGCACAATCCTAATTAATGGACTAGGTATCAAGTAATGGTATACACTTAGGCGTATTTAATAGTATCCTCCCCATTAGAGTCACTGCTATTATTTGTGTGACCGAAGATGAACTAACTATTAATTTTATTTGTCATAAAGTTAAGTTGACAAGATAATAAAATTAATGGGTAAAACCTCCTCATACAAATGTTTGAATTATTATACGTCCACATTATCGTGGCATATGAAATTCACGGTGTTTTGAGGTGTTGGTGAATTTAAATTATATTGTTTGAGGAATCAATATTATTTTAAATTCTAAAGTTTTGACCAAATATTTTATTTTGTGATTCTCAAGATTTCAAAATGGCTTTCAATCCTCTTGTTGTTATTTTAAAAGAAAATAAACTTACTGGTCCAAATCATATTGTTTGGAAATGAAACTTGGACATTGTCTTAACTGCTGAAGAATATAAGTTCGTACTTCTTGAGGTCTGTCCTAACGTGCCTGATAAGGATTCTAGTGAAGAGGAGATAGAGAGACATAGGAAATGGGTCAAGGCAGATAAGATGGCGCGGTGTTACATTTTGGCTTCTATGTCAAATATGCTGTAACATCAGCATCATGCCCTACCCACTACCTATGACATGATGCTCAATCTCAAGGAACTCTTCGGACACCAGAATCGGGCTGCCAGGGAGGAGGTCATGAGAAACTTAATGACGACCACCATGACTGAGGGGACACCCGTGAGGGATCATATTCTTAAGATGATGGATCATTTGAATGAGATGGAAGTCCTTGGAGCTGAAATTGATGGGGAAACCCAGGTCGATATTATTCTCCAAACGCTGCCCAAAAGTTTTGAGTAGTTCCACCTAAATTACAACATGAACAAAAGGGTTTATTCGTTGGCAGAACTTCTGACAGAGCTCCCAACAGTAGAAGGGCTATTTCGTCAACGTTCTCAAGCTCACATTGCTGAAAATGTTTCTTCCTCTAAGCCAAAAGGCGGAAAGAAGAAGAAGAAACAAGTTGGTTTGGCAAAGAAAGTAATTCGATCTCAAGGGACTGGGCCACAGGCAGGTGTGAAGAAGCCGAAAGGTAAGTGCTTCACATGCAAGCAGTCTGGATATTGGAAGGTGGGTTGTCCTCGCAGAAAGGAGAACAATAAAGGTATATCTGATTCATTAGTTGTCGAAACATGTTTAGCAGTGTTATCTACCAGTACCTGTTGTGTAGATACGAGAGCCACTGATCATGTCTGCAATTCATTGCAAGAGATCCAGGAAACCAGACAACTACATGAAGGGGAGATCACCGTCTACATGGACAATGCTATGAGAGTGGTGGCTGTTGCAGTGAGAGATGTTTATTTATCTTTTAATAGGAATAAAACTTTGATTTTGAAAAATTGACTTTACGTACCATGTTTTAGAAAGAACTTGATTTCAGTTTCTAAATTATTTATGGATGGATATTCTGTTTCTTTTGATGACAAAGTGGTCAAGAAAAATAGGGTGGTTATCTGTTCTGGTGCGTTGGTTGGCAATTTGTATACTCTTAAACCAATAACTCTCACGATGCAACAAATGGAAATTAATAACACATCTTCTAATTCTAAAGCAACCTTCGAAAATGAACCAAACATATCTTTGGCATCTAAGGTTGGGTCATATTAACTTGAGTAGGATTCAAAGGTTAATAGCCGATGGACCTTTGGGTTCATTGGTAGTGGAAAACTTTCCAACCTGCGAGTCTTGCTTGGAAGGAAAAATGACTAAGAGGTCTTTTAAGGCAAAGGGGTATAGAGCTAAAGAAGTGTTGGAATTGGTTCATTCTAATTTGTGTGGGTCTATGACTATCCAGGCAAGAGGTGGTTTCAAATATTTTATCTCTTTTATAGATGACTATTCGAGATATGAGTATATTTACTTGATGCGCCGCAAGTCTGAGTGCTTTGATAAGTTCAAAGAGTATAAGGATGATGTGGAGAAACGTCATGGTAAAAGTATCAAGACACTACGATCTGGTCATGGTGGAGAGTACCTCTTAGGAGAGTTTAGGAGTTACTTATCAGAGGTCGGGATTCAATCCCAATTGTCTGCACCTGGTACACCCCAACAAAATGGTGTGGTGGAACGAAGGAATAAGACTCTTATAGAAATGGTTAGATAAATGATGAGTTATTCAGAATTACCAAATTCATTTTGGGGATATGCTCTAGAAACGACGACGTATATTTTGAACTTGGTATCTTCTAAGTCAGTACCCTCTACTCCCACAGAATTGTAGAATGGGCGTAAGCCTAGTTTGAAATGTTAGAATGTATACTAAAAGTTTAGCTTTTTGTAAATATTTATTTTGAAATAAGAATCACATTAGTCAAATATCTATGTTTATGCTAAGTGTAATTGCCCATTTAATTTATATTGTAGATAACATGGTGTGAGGAGACACATAGAAGTTCATGTTATCAGTTCCTTATAAATTATAAATAGTGGCTCATAACCAAGATGGGATGAGAAAAATCATTGGAGTGGTTGTAGTGTAATTTGGTAGTAGTTTATCTTGACTATAAAATTACACTAGTACATTATGAGTGTATTGAGCAGGACCATTTGAGGTAGTTTCTTTTTATACTGACTACATAAAAGAATAAAACCTCTGTTATTATGGAAGTGCATACTCTTAATCATGATATAATAACAAGCACGTAAACTTAATATTTATTTCTTTAATTTATCAAAGGGTATGATTTAGTTCGTTAAATCAATAGGCCCGATAAGTTGGGAAATGATATTATTTATATGGTGTGTTGTTGATTATACAATGAAACTGTGTCCTAGTAATCTAGGTTGATGATGTCCCCTTGAGGAGCTCATAAAGATTATCATGTAAACCCTGTTGGTGGACTTAGTCCAATATGACAATGAGGTTGAGTGGTACTACTCTTGGAGCTAGATATTAATTAAGTGGGTTATTAGTAACTCATTTAATTAGTGGACATTCAATATCTTAAACATAGGGAGACTAACACACTGATGATAAGAAGGAGCCCATATTGTAATATGGGATTGGTGCGGTAGTGCAATAATAACTCTTTAGTGGTATGAGTTATTATTGATGAACTTGAGTTGGGCGTTCGGGGCGAACACGGGAAGCTCAAGCTCATCAGGAGACCAAAACAAATTCCTCCTCTCGGTCCCTGTTGTAGCCTTTTATTTATAAAGCCTTATATCTAGTTAGAGCCAAGCTTCTTACCCATCTCATTGTGGCCGGCTAAGCCAAGCTTGGAGCCCAAGCTACGGCTGACTAAGCCAAAAGATGGAGCCAAGATTATGGTCGGCCAAGCTTGGAGCCCAAGCAAGGTGGCCGACCACATTAAAATAAAAGGGTGTTTTAATTTTTAAAATATTTCCTTTTGTGGAAGCCATGGTTTTAAAAGAGAGTTTTAAAATTTAAATTTTTTTTCCTTTTATACCTTTCTACAAAGGATTAAGGGAAGTGTTTGATATCTTTCCTTATTTGTAGTTAAAAAGAAGATTTTAATTTTTGATAAAACTTTCCTTTTTTGTAACCATCCACATGTTTTAAAAGAGAGATTTTAATTTATAAAATTTCTCTTTTATAACCAACAAGGGATTTAAAAGAGGAATTTTTAAATTAAAATTTCTTACCGGAAACAAATAAGGAAGTTTTAATTTTATATTTAAAACTTTCTTTGTTTGGAGCACAAGTAGGTGGCCGACCATGACAAGTATAAAAGGAAGTTTTAATTTTTTATTTTAAAACTTTCCTTTTTAGTCATTGGCAAGGAATATAAGGAAGTTTTAATTATGTTTAAAACTTTCTTTTTTTTTTTGCCAAGACCAAGGATTATAAAAGAGATGGAGGGGTGCCTCATGAGATAACACATCTTCTATTCCTCTCTTCCAATCCTTGGTGGCCGACCCTTGCCTTTCTCTCTTCTCCTTTTGTTTTATCTCTTGGTGGCCGACGACATCTTGTGTAGAGATCTCTTAGTGGCCGGTTGCTTGAAGGAGAAGAAGAAGAGAAGGAAGCTCTCTTGTCTAGCATCCCTTGGAGGTTAGTTGGTGGCCAGATCTTGGAAGCCTTGGAAGAAGCTTGAGTGGATTTCATCTTGGAAGATCGTCGCCCACACGACATCCAAGAGAAGGAGAGGAATACAATAGAAGATCAAGAGGTCTATAAGCTACAAAAGGTATAACTAGTTATTAGTTTTCGCATCATAACTAGTTCATCTTTTGTATAGATCTTGAAAAACCAAACACAAGAGGTTATCGGTTTTAAGTTATTGTTTTTGTTATCGATTTTATTTTTCGATTTCATGTTTCGATAATGTGTTTCTATTGAGGTCTCTATAGTTAAACCTAGTTTACTGTAAGAAGTTAAATATCCAATTTCTTTATGAGGCTTTGTCTAGGAAGTGGTGGATGATCCTATACCCAAGAAGGCCTAGTGCCTCACCATGTTTAACTTGAAAGTCGATCATTGAAATAGATATTTGATAACTTCTGTAATATGGTTTAACTTAGGAAGATCACATCGGTTAAAGTTGGAGTAAAAATGTTAAGTATTGTTTCCAATCCAAGTTTAACTTCTAAAGGACAATTAAGATTAATAATGTTAAGCATCGTTTGCAATCCAAATTTAACTTCAGTAGAGCACATGGGTAGCTAGGATAGTTCTATGCTTGTACAAAATTTTTGTACAGGGGAACTAGAACGGTATTCCGAGTAGCAACCCATGAAACACATTCAGATTTGGGATAGTCCAACACATGTGCTGAAGGGAGACGCTGATAAGTTGGAATCATGTACAGAAGTTTACTTATTTGTGGGATATCCTAGAGGAACGAAAGGTGGTTTATTTTATAGTCCTAATGATTAGAAGATCATTGTTAGTACCAATGCCCGATTTTTAGAAGAGGACTATGTAATGAATTACAAGCCCATGAGTAAAATTGTTCTTGAGGAAATAAGAGGATGCTTCTATTTTAGTACCAATGGTACAAGATGAGATACCACAAGTAATTGCAACACGTGTCACAAATGATGCACAATTACAGGTAGTGCCTCGTCGTAGTGGGAGGATTGTTAGGCAACCTAAAAGATTCATGTTTTTGGGAGAGTATTCAGACTTGATCCCTGGTGAACATGAAGCTGATCCCTGGATATATGATGAAACACTCGAAGATAAAGATGTAACATCTTGGCAAAGTGCAATGAACTCTGAAATAGATGTTGGGACTGAAAAGTAGCTAGAGGGGGGGGGGGGTGAATAGCTCGTCGTGCGCTTCGTGTTCTTCGTTGCTTGTTTCTTTGATGGTGTGCAGCGGAAATACAAGAAACAAACACATACAATGCTAACAAATGGATTTTACTTGGTATCCACCTCACAAGAGATGACTAATCCGAGGATCCACACACTCGCGCACCCTCCACTATGAAAACCCTCCTTTATGGTAACTACCAAAGGCGGAGAAGCCCTACAAGTTCACATTACAAGAAGAAAAGGAAAGGGAAACAAAATACATCACAAGCTTACAATAAAACCCTAACCCTAGCTTTCTTCTTCAGCTGTAGATCCGCCTCTTGACTTGGAAACCTCCAAGAACCTTCAAGAACTGGCGATCTGAACTTTATGGAGAAGCTGTGGGAGCACTGTGATGATCGGAGATGAATCGGTGAAGTTCTCCCGAAGAATACGCACGCCAACGGCCTTTATCTGCGTCAACGGTTAGATCCTGATCGATTGGATTGCTCCCAATCGATCGGGGAGGCTTTAGATCGATCCACGGATCGATCCAGAGCGCCTCTGTACTCTGGAAATTTGCCTAGATCGATCGACTGATCGATCCAGGACTTATCGCGACATACAGTACCTTCCCAATCGATTCACTGATCGATTGGGACCTCTGGATCGATCGGCCGATCGATCCAGAGGCATTCTGTGCGCTCGCAACTTCCTCCCAATCAATCCCCCGATCGATTGGGACGAAGGCTTCTTGTAGGGACACCCCAATCGATCGACCGATCGATTGGGCTCCAGCTAATCGATCGGATGATCGATTCGGCTTCTGGTTTTTGCCCAAAACCAAGTCCCAAGCCTCCCAAACAAACATCCGGTCAACCTTGACATGTTGGTTCATCATGCCTAGCATCTGGTCACCCTTGACCTGCTAGGACTCTCTCACCAAGTGTCCAATCACTCCCTTTGACCCACTTGGACTTTTCTTCATCTTGCCAAGTATCCGGTCACTCCCTTGACCTACTTGGACTTTCACCAGATGTCTGGTCAATCTTGACCCATCTGGATTTCTCCGTGCCTGGCTTCACTCACCAGGACTTCCAATCTGCCTAGCTTCACTCACTAGGACTTCTCTTCTGCCTGGCTTCACTCACCAGGACTTCCTTTTGCCTGGCTTCACTCACCAGGACTTTCACCTAGCTTCACTTACTAGGATTTTTCTCACTGCCTAGCTTCACTCACCAGGTCTTTCACCTAGCTTCACTCACTAGGATTTTCACCTGACTTCACTCACCAGGATTTTCTTCTGCTTGGCTTCACTCACCAGGACTTTCACCTAGCTTCACTTACTAGGATTTTCTTCACTGCCTAGCTCCACTCACTAGGTCTTTCCTTCTGCCTAACATCCCAGTTAGGACTTCCCAATCAAGTATCCGGTCATCCTTGACCTACTTGACTCTTCTTCAATCAACCTTGTATTGTCAAACATCGAAACCCAAACCAAGACTCAAGCTTGGTCAACCAGGTCAACCTTGACCTGAGGGATGTTGCACCAACAATAGAATCTATGCATTCTAATCAGGTTTGGAAGCTTGTAGAACCACCAAATAGTGTAAAAGCCATTGGATATAAATGAGTCTACAAAAGGAAAAGAGGAACAGACAGGAAGGTGAAAACCTTTAAAACGAGGCTTGTTGTGAAGGGGTATACTCAGAAATAGGGAATCGATTATGAGGAAACTTTTTTGCCGGTAGCCATGCTTAATTCTATCCGGATTCTTTTATCTATTGCTGCTCATTTAGATTATGAGGTTTGCCAAATGAATGTTGATCCTGTTTTAGAAGCTTGACAAAATGGAAAGCTCGGAGAAAACCTACTGCTGATGAAGAATAATACCTATAGAATACCGATCCGAGAAACCCAAAGCAGATCTAGGAGAATACAGTCACAGAATGCCCTCCTTGTGCGAAGATCCAAAGATAAAAGGAAGGATTCAATGAAGAAAACCAAGATCTGGAGCTTCCAAAGCTTCCTACGCACAAGAGAGCAACCAACACTATTATCAATGACCTAAGACCGTGGTGGGAATCCCTGGCTAGACCCTCCGACGCTCAAGTCAGTGATCTCTCTTAGTGTGGAAGAAGGAAGAAGATGAACAACAACTGAAAACTAGGGTTTGTAAAGTGGGTTGTGAGTGTGATGAGCCTGAGCATACTTAGGCAACGGACAGGATTCCCCTTTTTATACCACTTCATATAACCTCCGTAGTCATGAAGTAGATCTCAGTTGGTTAGAGTTTGTTATGAGATGACGTCAGCCATGTACTTGCAGAAAATAGCTTTTAAGGAATCTTTTTTGTACCCCAGATGTACCTTCTTTGTCGTCTAGTACCTGCAGAAGAGTCTAGAAACATTCTTCCCGCCAAATTAATCAACCTGTTATACCATCACATAAGTTATTCATGAATATTCTTGGCCTATTTGTTCTCGCCTTGTCTTATATCGAGTTATATTTATCGTTCATGTTTGATTACCCTGTCTTCACTATGTTATAGCCAGTCTGATATTATACTATGCTTTATATTGGACAGAATTGAACCTAAGTTATGTCTGGGCTGGTTGTTGTTGGAACCCCAAGGTGTTTTTGTTGGGTTTTTTGGGCCGCGAAAACCGCTTTTCGCGTCGCGGAAACCCCGAATCACCCAAAGCCGTAGGATCCGTGCAAGGAAAAATTTTGAAAAACACAAGTACGAGTTATAAACAACGATCTACAGTAGATCTACAAAGGAAAACACTTTATACCTTTGGTGCGTGCCCTCGCAAATCCCGCTCGTCCAAGGTACGTGTCGGATCTCCAAAGTATCAAGGTAGATACTTCTCTAGTGATATCCACACGAACAAGGAGTGTCTCCCACTCAAAGGATAGAGAAGAGAGCCCCAAGTGTGCTAGCACTTTCTAGAGCTCTCGGGTAGGATTTGAAAAAAAGGGAGAAAGGAGAGAAAGGAAAGGAATCTCACATACTCCTCTAGGTGTCCTCCTTTGTGACCTTCACTTCACCCTTTTCTTTGGACCTTAACACATTCCTCTTCACCTTGCTTGAAACTCTCGGTCAAGAAGGAGGAAAGGGAGAAGAGAATGGCTAGAGGAAGGAGATGAAATGAATGAGAGCAATGAATCAAAATTCATTCCCATTGATTCACTTGTGTGGCCGGCCACATGAGTAACTCCTACTCATTTAATGTGGCCGACCACATTAATGAGAATGGAGGCTTGTAACCTCCATGATGTGGCATACCATGATGACGTGGAGCATCATCATTGGTCCACATCTTGCCATCTCACTAATGATGTGGAAATTAGTCAAGTCAAACTTGACTCTTCCTCTCCCTCTCAAGTCAAGTCAAACTTGACCAAATCTCTTCCATGGTTGATCTAATCTAACCATTTGATTCAAGCCAACTTAATATAATGAATCTAATTCATTAAATTAAGTTGATTTAATGAGTCATAATCTAAATTAGACTCATTGAATACATGAATCAACTTGAGTCCAACTCAATTAGCCCAATTTGGATTACACTTAATCCAATTTGATTCATCAAATGAATCTAATCATCTTGGTTCATCATATGAACTTAATCCAATTGGTTCATCATATGAACCCAATCTCCATCCACTTGTTCTTTGTGTGTGACCCAATAGGTTCTTGTAACGTTGGCAATGTTTCTAAACTCCTTTAGAAACATAAGCAATGAGCGACATCTAGCAATACATCATTGCTACCCAAGTTACAAGAATGTTGAGATCCAACATCACATTGTGACTATTAATTGTGACTCCTCACAATATATGACAAGTGTCCTTCTATCCTAGACATCTAGATTGATTAATGTGAGGCATAGACCGTGTCATCCTCTGACCAATCTAAATCTTGAACTCCAAGTAGACTCACTCAATCAAATGAGCTCAATATCTCATATTGACTCATTTGGGTATGGCCATACACTTCGTGGTCTTACTCTATCAAGAATATCGATGTCACTCCCGTCATATAGGAGGGATAGATCGCATCTACATCACTCACATCCCTCTGCATAATTAGTTACATACCCAGTAATCGCCTTTATAGTCCACCCAGTTACGGGTGACGTTTGACGAAACCAAAGTACATAACTCCTTATGTAGGGATCCATGGTGACTTCAGGTCTAAGGACTAATAGTCATACTAATAGCCACATGAGAAAGTATATGACACTCATATAACGATCCATGACACTTTCTCATGGCGGGTCATTCAGTATACATTCTCTAATGCATACCCATGTGTCAGCTTGATATCTCTATATCCATGACTTGTGAGATCAAGTCATCGAGCTGACCTACATGCTAGTCTTATTGTATTAACATTGTCCCTGAATGTTAATACTCGACTAGGAATGATTTAGAGTAGTGTTCCCTATATCATCTCACTATCGATTCAACTAATCGATTGATATATGTATGAACCTTCTACTCAAGGCCGCTATTATACTTAGTCTATTTGGCACTAATACAAATAAGTATAATAACCAAACAAATGCCTTTATTAATATACAAGAATATGATACAATGAGTCCATACAATCATTAAATGATTGGCTCTAGGGCTCTAACTAACAATCTCCCACTAGCACTAGTGCCAATCAGTATAGGCTCTAAGGCCTAATGACCTAGTGTGACCATCATGCTTTCTCTGTGCCAAAGCCTTGGTCAAGGGATCTGCGATGTTAGCCTCTGTAGGTACTCTGCAAATCTTCACATCTCCTCTATCGATAATCTCTCGAATGAGATGGAAGCGCCGTAGTATGTGCTTGGTCCGCTGGTGTGAGCGAGGTTCCTTCGCCTGTGCTATAGCTCCATTGTTGTCACAATAGAGCTCAACTGGGTCAGCAATACTAGGAACCACCCCAAGTTCAGTGATGAACTTGCGGATCCAAACTGCCTCCTTTGCTGCCTCTGATGCAACAATATACTCGTTCTCTGTTGTAGAATCAGCTACTGTGTCCTGCTTCGAACTCTTCCAGCTCACAACACCACCATTTAAGCAAAACACGAACCCCGACTGCGATCTATAGTCATCCTGGTCGGTCTGGAAGCTAGCATCACTGTAACCCTTTACAGCTAGCTCATCATTGCCTCCATATATCAAGAAATATTCTTTAGTCCTTCTTAAGTACTTAAGAATATTCTTGACCGCTATCCAGTGACTTTCACCTGGATCTGACTGGTATCTGCTCGTCATGCTCAAAGCATACGAGACATCAGATCGAGTACATAGCATGGCGTACATGATCGATCCTATGGCTGAGACATAAGGGATCTGATCCATACGGTCTCTCTCCTCTCTAGAAGAGGGACCTTGAGTCTTCGAAAGACTCACGCCATGTGACATCGGCAGAAATCCCTTCTTGGAGTTCTGCATGGCAAACCGAAGGAGTACCTTGTCAATGTATGTACTCTGACTTAGGCCAAGCAATCTCTTAGATCTATCCCTATAGATCTGTATCCCTAGAATGCGGGATGCCTCACCTAAGTCCTTCATTGAGAAGCAACTCCCTAGCCAGGTCTTGACAGACTGAAGCATAGGGATGTCCTTCCCAATGATTAGTATGTCATCCACATACAATATGAGGAAGACAACTATATCTCCTACAACCTTCTTGTAGACACAAGGCTCATCTTCGTTCTTGATGAAACCAAACTGTTTGATTGCATCATCGAATCGAAGATTCCAGCTCCGAGAAGCTTGCTTTAGTCCATAAATGGACCTATGCAGCTTGCATACTCTGCTAGTATGCTGTGGATCTACAAAACCCTCAGGTTGTGTCATGTACACATCCTCGAGCAGGTTTCCATTCAGAAACGCGGTTTTGACATCCATCTGCCATATCTCATAGTCATGGTAGGCTGCAATAGCAAGCATGATCCGAATGGACTTAAACATCGCTACTGGAGAAAAGGTTTCATCATAGTCAATACCATGAATCTGCTTGAAACCTTTAGCTACCAAGCGACCCTTATAGATAAGTCCATCCATGTCAGTCTTTCTCTTAAAGACCCACTTGCACCCAATGGGTTTTACCCCATCAGGTGGATCAACCAAAGTCCATACTTGGTTGGTGTACATGGATTCCATTTCGGATCTCATGGCCTCTAGCCATTTCTCAGAATCTGGTCTCATCACAGCTTCCTGATAGGTGGTAGGCTCATCCTCTATGAGCATAACGTCATCATGGTCAGACAAGAGAAATGAGTATCTCTCAGGCTGACGACGTACCCTATCAGACCTGCGAAGAGGTATGTCTACTTGAACCGGTTGTTGTTCCTCAACTCCTTGTGGAACATCATCCACAACACTTTGTGGCTCCAGTTCAACTTCCATCGAGGCTTCAGTGCTAGTATTCGCATCTTGAACTTCTTCAAGATCGAACGTGCTCCCACTAGTCTTTCTAGAAACAAAGTCCCTTTCTAGAAAGACCCCAGTCTTTACCACAACTACCTTGTGCTGACTGAGAATGTAGAAGTAATATCCCTTAGTTTCCTTGGGATATCCAATGAAAAAGTACTTGTCGGATTTGGGTCCTAATTTGTCTGAGACTTGACGTCTAACGTAAGCCTCACAACCCCAAATCCTCATGAAAGACACCTGGGCATCTCTCCCAGTCCATATCCTATATGGTGTCTTTATCATGGCCTTTGATGGAACTCGATTGAGTATGAAAGCTGCCGTGTCTAGAGCATATCCCCATAGATATGTCGGAAGATCTGTGTGACTCATCATAGATCGTACCATATCTAATAAGGTACGATTCCTCCGTTCGGATACACCATTCCACTGTGGTGTTCCAGGAGGAGTGAGTTGGGATAGAATCCCACACTCAGCTAGATAGTCACGGAACTCATGGCTAAGGTATTCTCCACCTCGATCGGATCGAAGTATCTTAATACTCATGCCAAGCTGGTTCTGTACTTCATTCTTGAATTCTTTGAACTTTTCAAAGGATTCGGACTTATGTGTCATTAAGTACACATAACCGTATCTACTGAAGTCATCAGTAAATGTGATGAAGTACCTATAACCGCCTCTAGCAGCGACATTGAAAGGGCCACATACATCACTATGTATGAGTCATAATAAATCAGTCGCTCTCTCGCTGTGCCTACTAAAGGGAGTCTTGGTCATCTTGCCTCGTAGGCATGACTCGCATACCTCATATGATTCAAAATCAAATGAGTCCAGCATACCATCCTTATGGAGCTGGGATAAGCGCTTGTCATTTATATGACCTAAGCGACAGTGCCAGAGGTAGGTTTGGTTCATGTCATTTGACTTGAACCTCTTGGTATTTATGTTATAGATAGGGCTCTCAAGGTCTAGAATATAGAGTCCGTTTATTAGAGGTGCACTACAATAGAACATATCGTTTAAATAGACAGAACAACATTTGTTCTTTATTATAAACGAGAATCCTTTCTTGTCCAAACAAGAAACTGAAATTATGTTCTTAGTCAAGGCAGGCACATAACAACAATCATCTAATTCTAGTACAAGCCCAGAGGGAAGAGATAGATGATAAGTTCCTACAGCAATAGCAGCAACTCGTGCTCCATTGCCTACTCGTAGGTCTATCTCACCCTTCGTCAATGCCCTTCTATTTCTCAGCGCTTGTACATTAGTACAAATGTGCGAAGCACATCCGGTATCTAATACCCACGATGAAGAAATAGAGAGGTTGACTTCTATAACATGTATACCTGAAGTAGGAATCTTATTTCTCTTCTTCGTAAGATCTTCCAGGTATTCTTTAGAGTTCCTCTTCCAGTGCCTTGCTTGTCCTTGATATAGGTGACAAAGATGTTTAACCATATCGTAAGCGCTCATCAACTCATGTTGCTTCTGAAGCTCAGAGTTCATGGTTGCGAGCATAAGACAGGACACATCTAATGCGTCATCTTGATGCTTCTTGTAAGCATCCCGGTCAGCTCGCGTGGCAGTGGCAGGAGGAGCCTCGGGAATGGGCTGCTCCAGAACGTACAGTTTACGTTCCTGATTGAGAACTATCTCACCCTTTTCTTTGGACCTTAACACATTCCTCTTCACCTTGCTTGAAACTCTCGGTCAAGAAGGAGGAAAGGGAGAAGAGAATGGCTAGAGGAAGGAGATGAAATGAATGAGAGCAATGAATCAAAATTCATTCCCATTGATTCACTTGTGTGGCCGGCCACATGAGTAACTCCTACTCATTTAATGTGGCCGACCACATTAATGAGAATGGAGGCTTGTAACCTCCATGATGTGGCATACCATGATGACGTGGAGCATCATCATTGGTCCACATCTTGCCATCTCACTAATGATGTGGAAATTAGTCAAGTCAAACTTGACTCTTCCTCTCCCTCTCAAGTCAAGTCAAACTTGACCAAATCTCTTCCATGGTTGATCTAATCTAACCATTTGATTCAAGCCAACTTAATATAATGAATCTAATTCATTAAATTAAGTTGATTTAATGAGTCATAATCTAAATTAGACTCATTGAATACATGAATCAACTTGAGTCCAACTCAATTAGCCCAATTTGGATTACACTTAATCCAATTTGATTCATCAAATGAATCTAATCATCTTGGTTCATCATATGAACTTAATCCAATTGGTTCATCATATGAACCCAATCTCCATCCACTTGTTCTTTGTGTGTGACCCAATAGGTTCTTGTAACGTTGGCAATATTTCTAAACTCCTTTAGAAACATAAGCAATGAGCGACATCTAGCAATACATCATTGCTACCCAAGTTACAAGAATGTTGAGATCCAACATCACATTGTGACTATTAATTGTGACTCCTCACAATATATGACAAGTGTCCTTCTATCCTAGACATCTAGATTGATCAATGTGAGGCATAGACCGTGTCATCCTCTGACCAATCTAAATCTTGAACTCCAAGTAGACTCACTCAATCAAATGAGCTCAATATCTCATATTGACTCATTTGGGTATGGCCATACACTTCGTGGTCTTACTCTATCAAGAATATCGATGTCACTCCCGTCATATAGGAGGGATAGATCCCATCTACATCACTCACATCCCTCTGCATAATTCGTTACATACCCAGTAATCACATTTATAGTCCACCCAGTTACGGGTGACGTTTGACGAAACCAAAGTACATAACTCCTTATGTAGGGATCCATGGTGACTTCAGGTCTAAGGACTAATAGTCATATTAATAGCCACATGAGAAAGTATATGACACTCATATAACGATCCATGACACTTTCTCATGGCGGGTCATTCAGTATACATTCTCTAATGCATACCCATGTGTCAGCTTGATATCTCTATATCCATGACTTGTGAGATCAAGTCATCGAGCTGACCTACATGCTAGTCTTATTGTATTAACATTGTCCCTGAATGTTAATACTCGACTAGGAATGATTTAGAGTAGTGTTCCCTATATCATCTCACTATCGATTCAACTAATCGATTGATATAGGTATGAACCTTCTACTCAAGGACGCTATTATACTTAGTCTATTTGGCACTAATACAAATAAGTATAATAACCAAACAAATGTCTTTATTAATATACAAGAATATGATACAATGAGTCCATACAATCATCAAATGATTGGCTCTAGGGCTCTGACTAACAGTTTTGATGTGATCAAACAAGCTAAGTTAGGTCCTGCGTTTGTTTAACCCTTGTGTCTAAGTGTGCAGGAGCTTAGGAACACAGGAAGTCGAGCGAAAGACGCGGCTAGCGAGAAGGACGACACGGGGAGAGAGCCGACGGGCTCGGTGCGTCTGAGGTACAAGGTGACCATGGAAGAGTACACCGGTGGACGAGAAGAACGTGAGCGGCGTTCGAGGGACGAGAAACCGGGAAGGAAGTCTGCTCGAGGAGAAGGCCGGAACTTGGGTTCGGGTGAACCCTATTCCGGTTGGCCGAGATCACCCAAGATAGTGGAACTGGAGTTGAAGACCCGGACCGAGACGAGCTGAACCGAAGTAGAGGGATCGGACGGGAAAAGTCAACTAGAGTTGACTTTTGGGGGTCCGGGGCACCCGAAGTCGACCGGGGCACCCGGAACCCCTCTGGGGCGCTCGGACCGAAGATGTTGACCAGATCGAGTCAAACTCGATTTGAACGTTGGGGGATAAAGTTTTATCCCCCCATGGCGCCCGGAACCCCTTCGGGGCGCCCCGACCATTGCTAATTTGCTATAAATATAACACTGGTTTGCACAGATCATTCAACTCACTTGTAATTCATTTCTTTCTGTGCTTTCTATTCTTTTGTACTGTCAACGCTGTAAGAGGCTACTCCGCCCAGAGGAGAATCAGATAGTGTGCCATCTTTGCCTTGGATTAGCAATCCTCTGATTGCAAACCAAGTAAACCCTCTTGTGTCTGATCTTTTAATTTAGTCTCTTCTTTTTTATTACAAGTGTCTGTTAATTAGTTGAATATCCGAGAAATGTTTTATGTTTATTTTTGTAGGGCAATTCACCCCTTCCCTCTTGCCGGCCTCCAAAGGGACCAACAAGTGGTATCAGAGCAAGGCGCTTCAGGAGGACTAACCGTCGATCGAAGCAACGAGATGGCCGGACCAAGCATCGTTACACCAAATTTCGAGGGGGACTTCACAGTCTGGAAGCGACGTATGGAGGTATTCCTAAGAATTGATTTTGAAATTTGGTCTATTATGAAGTATGGTTTTGTAGCTTCGATGAATCAAGACGGAGAAGAAAAAGAAGAGAGCCACTGGACAAAGAAGGAACAGAATGAGTCTGTAGCGAACAGTCATGCGGAATATCACCTACTGAGCATGTTGCCGCTGTTGGTTGCTACTCGGAAAACCTATAGGTTCCACTGTACAAAAATTTTGTACAAAGGTCTGAACCTTTTCCTAGCTACCATGTGTTCTTTTAAATTAAATTTTGGATCGCCTGCGGAACTTAACACGTTTGATCCAAAACTTAATCTATTTGTTCTTTTAGGTTTTGACTTGGATCTCCTGCGGAACTTTACACGTTCGACCCAAGTCTCCTTAAGTTATTAATTCCATTAAATATTAATTTCCATGATTGGTTCCCAGTACTGACGTGGCGAGGCACATGACCTTCTTGGATATGGGAGCAACCACCACCGACTAGACAAAACCTTTTATAGAAAGCTAATATTTAATTTCCTAAAATAGCTTTAGGTTAACCAAAGAGAACAATCAAATCACAAGGAAAAGAAAAAACAAAAGAACATAGCATCGAAAAAACATATTCGAAATTCTAGAACGTAAGCCTCTTGTATTTGGTATTATTTCCATAAATAACTAGCATGATGCGGAAATAAAAATTACTAGTTATACCTTGTAGAAAAACCTCTTGATCTTCTACCGTATTCCTCTTCTAACCTCGGACGTTGTGTGGGCAACGATCTACCGAGATGAGAAACCACCAACCACCTTCTTCTCCTCCAAGCAAGGTTCGGCCACAAAGGAAAACTTTCACCAAGGAGAAAAACCAAAATACTAACCAAGCTCCAAGAGATGCTAGCTTTCTCTCCTTCTTCTTCTTCTTCTCCAAGTAGTATCCGGCCACCACAAGAGCTCCAAGGGGAAGAGAGAGGTTCGGCCACCACAAGAGGAAGAGAGGGAGAGGATGGCCAGCCACACCAAGGAACAAAAGAGGGAGAGAAAATAATAGATGTTGTGTCTCATGAAGGCACCCTCACCCCTTCTTTTATATTCTTTGGCCTAGGCAAATTAGGAAATTTAATTGCAATAAAATTTTCTCAATTTCCTTGACATGATTTAATTGAGAAAAATAAAATAAAATTTCCCAATTAAATCTACATTGGCCGGCCACATCATTGGAGAACAAATTGGACAAGTTTCAATCAACAATTAAAACTTCCTAATTTGTTTCCGGAAATTTAAAAATTAAAATTTCTCTTTAAAAATCTCTACATGGTTAATAAAAGAAATTTCTATAATTTTAATTTTACAACATGTGAATAATTTTTAAAGAGAAAATAAAATATCTCACCAATCTACAAATAAGGAAAGAGATCTAATCTCTTTCTTTAATCTTTTGTAAATTTTACAAGAGAGATAATTTAATTTAAATTCTCTTTAATAAATTATTTCTTCCACATAATAAAAATTAAAATTAAAATTCTTTTTAATTTATTTTGGCCGGCCCTACTAGCTTGGGTTCAAGCTAGGGCCGGCCACCCAATCTTATACCTAGGCCGACCCTAGCTTGTTCCCAAGCTAGTTTGGCCGACCCCTATTGGGTGGGTATAGAAGGTGGGTATAGAACTCTATAAATAAGAGGCTATGATAGGGACCGAGAGGAGGAATTGGTTTTGGTCTCCCGATAAAATTAAGCATCCCGTGTTCGCCCCGAACACACAACTTATTTTTATCAATGATAATTCATTCCACTAGAGAACTATCATTGAACTACTGCACCAATCCCAAATTACATTTTTGGGCTCCTTCTTATTATAAGTGTGTTAGTCTCCCTGTGTTTAAGATATCGAATGTCCACTAATTAAGTGAGTTACTGACAACTCATTTAATTAATATCTTAGTCCAAGAGTAGTACCACTCAACCTTATCGTCATGTCGGACTAAGTCCACCTGCAGGATTTAACATGACAATCCTTATGAGCTCCTCTTGGGGACATTATCAACCTAGTATCTCTAGGACACAGTTTCCTTCTATAATCAACAACACACACTATAAGTGATACCATTTCCCAACTTATCGGGCTTATTGATTCATCGAACTAAATCTCACCCATTGATAAATTAAAGAAATAAATATCAAATATATGTACTTGTTATTATATTAGGATTAAGAGCACACACTTCCATAATAACCGAGGTCTTTGTTTCTTTATAAAATCAGTATAAGAGAAACGACCTCAAATGGTCCTACTCAATACACTCTAAGTGTACTAGTGTAATTATACAGTCAAGATAAACTGATACCTAATTACACTACGACCTTCTAATGGTTTGTTCCTTTCCATTTTGGTCGTGAGCTACTGTTTATAATTTATAAGGTACTGATAACATTATCTTCTGCATATGACACCACATGCTATGTTATCTACAATATAAATTAATTGAACAACTACAAACAAATGTAGATGATTTGACCAAATGTGATTCTTTATTCAAGAGAAATGTTTACAAAAGCTTAGGCTTTCAGTATACACTCCAACAGCCGCCTCAAGAGGTCAACCGTATCAGAAGCTATTCATCCGCTAAAGAACTCTGGGAGAAGTTCCTGGAACTCCACGAAGGCACGTCCGAAGCAAAGCTCGCTAGAAGAGACATCCTCCGGAACAAGCTGATGAACATACGTCTAGAAAAAGGTGAAGAGGTAGCCAATTTACACGCGAAGGTAAAAGAACTAGTTACCGGTCTCGAGATCCTCGGAGAAACGGTTACAAATTGGGACACAATATGCTACGCACTCAACGCGTTTCCCAGAACTTTAGAATGGACATCAATCGTCGACGCTTACTATATTTCGAAAGACTTGGAGGTAAGTAGTTTGGAAGAACTATTCTCCACTCTTGAATTGCATGAAACCAGGTGTGCAGGAACAAAGGAATCAAGCCAGATGATTGCACTAAACGCAACCAAAAGGGATGAACCCGAGTCAGACTCAGAGAATGATCAGGAAGCTTACATGGTAAGAAACTTTAAAAAGTTTTTTAGATCTAATAAATTTAAAGAAATGCAGAGTAAAAAGAATCCAAGAAATAGAAGAAGGATGCGTTGCTATCAGTGTCAAAAGGAAGGACACCTAAAAAAAGATTGCCCAGAACTAAAGAAGGACAAAGGAAAAATTCCTAAGAAGCACAAGAACCTAAAACTACTTGGGACGACACTTCTTCATCTGAGTCTGAGATTCAAGAATATGCCGGGCTAGCGCTGATGGTGAGCTACGAAGGGCAAAGCACATCAGAACCTAGCATCGATGAAGGGGGAGCCACCTCAGATGAAAGCAGCGAAGCAGGGGGAGATTCAGACTTCAAGTCTGATATGGTAAGTGAGGTATGCCTCTTATCCCCTGATCAACTTTACTTTGGTATTAAGGCAATGGCTAAATCTATGTATAAATTAGAAAATAAAAATACTAAATTAGAAAATGAAAATTTAGAAACAAAAAGAATTTTGGCAAAATCATGTCTTATAGAGGATTTTGATAAGTTGAAAAATGGAAATGAAAAACTAAAAGAAGAAATAGAAAGATTGAAAAATCTAATGGTTCAAATATTTCTACTTTAAGAAATTATAGAGGTTTAAATTGGTATTATAGATTTCATCAAAGTCAAATTAGAAATATATCAAAAGTATATTTACTTAGGAAATACTTGGTTAATCCTGTACGTAGGAACCTCTATTGGGTTCCGAAAACATGTTTAATTTAAAATTAAAATTAGAATTAACATTTTCAGTAAGGAAATTAAATAACTAATTTCATTATGAGGCTTTGTCTAAGGAAGTGATTGTTGCTCCAATAACCAAGAAGGCCTAGTGCCTCGCCACGACCTGGAAGCCAAATATTGAAATGAAAAGTTTAATTGACTAACTGAAAAAGCATTAATTTAAATTACTTAATGCTTTAAAAGAGTTATTCAATTTGTGTTAGAAAATATTTAAAATCTTTTTTAACTTGACTTAGAATTTTTTTTTGAAAATTACCTTAGAAATTGTTTATGAAAATTGACTTAGAAATTTATTTATGAAAGTTATCTTAGAATATTTTTTATAAAAATTGACTTAAGATTTTAAAAAAAAATTTGACTAAGAATTTTTTTAATATTGCCTTAGATTTTTTTTTTTTAAAATTGACTTAGAATTTATTTTAAAAATTGACTTAGAATTGTTTCTTATGAATATAAACTTAGAATTTTTTTTTCTAAAAATTAGAAATTTTTTTTTGGAAATGTTGAAATAAGTTTCTAACTTAAAATTTTAAAAAATTTTTGTTAACACTTATAACTATTTTTTTAGACTTGTTTATAACCCCAATTTTTATGTGATCAAAGGGGGAGAAGTATGTTAAGTCTAGGGAGAGGTAATATAATTTTTCAATTGAAAAACATTTGGACTTATTTAAATTAAATTGTTTATATTGCATATGTTTACCCTAACTTAACTTGGGTTGCTCACATCAAAAAGGGGGAGATTGTTGGAACCCCAAGGTGTTTTGATGTGATTAAACAAGCTAAGTTAGGTCCTGCGTTTGTTTAACCCTTGTGTCTAAGTGTGCAGGAGTTTAGGAACACAAGAAGTCGAACGGAAGACGCGGCTAGTGAGAAGGATGATACGGGGAGAGAGCCGACGGGCTCGGTGCATCCGAGGGATGAGGTGACCGCGGAAGAGTACACCGGTGGATGAGAAGAACGTGAGCGGCGTTCGAGGGACGAGAAACCGGGAAGGAAGGCTGCTCGAGGAGAAGGCCGGAACTTGGGTTCGGGTGAGCCCTATTCCGGATGGCCGAGATCACCTAAGATAGTGGAATCGGAGTTGAAGACCCGGACCGAGACGAGCTGAACCGAAGTAGAGGATCGGATGGGAAAAGTCAACTAGAGTTGACTTTTGGGGTCTGGGGCGCCCAGAGCTGACCAGGGCGCCCGGACCCCTCCGGGGTGCCCGGAACCCTCCGGGGTGCCCGGAACCCTCCGGGGCGCCTGGATCGAAGATGTTGACCAGATCGAGTCAAACTCGATCTGAACGTTGGGGGATAAAGTTTTATCCCCCTAGGGCGCCCGGAACCCCTTCGGGGCGCCCCGACCATTGCTATAAATATAGCATTGGTTTGCACAGATCATTCAACTCACTTGTAATTCATTTCTTTCTGTGCTTTCTATTCTTTTGTACTGTCAACGCTGTAAGAGGCTACTCCGCCCAGAGGAGAATCAGATAGTGTGCCATCTTTGCCTTGGATTAGCAATCCTCTGATTGCAAACCAAGTAAACCCTCTTGTGTCTGATCTTTTAATTTAGTCTCTTCTTTTTTATTACAAGTGTCTGTTAATTAGTTGAATATCCGAGAAAGGTTTTGTGTTTATTTTTATAGGGCAATTCACCCCTCCCCTCTTGCCGACCTCCAAAGGGACCAACAGTTGTTACTGTTGTTCATCATAGGTTTTGACTGTCTAGTAATATACTATAAATTCCGTAAAGCCTTGTATCTTTTCATACCCGGGCGATTGTATACACTCAACTAATACTAGTTTATGTTCAGATGTGCTAACTCACACAATCTCGACTTATCTATCTTACAATGCTTAATCCCGACCGATATTAGCCTACCTTTCTTAAAGTATATCCCGACCGATATAAGCCTACCTTTCTTAAAGTATATCCCGACCAATATTGCTCTATCCTTCTTCATGTATATCCCGACCGATATTGCTCTATCCTTCTTCATGTATATCCCGACCGATATTGCTCTATCCTTCTTTAGGTATTATCTTAACTGATTTGGACTACCTTTCTCCAGGTATATCCCGACCGATATTTCTCCATCCTTCTCCAGGTATATCCCGACCGATATCGCTCTATCCTTCTCCAGGTATATCCCGACTGATATTGGCTTACCTTCTCCAGGTATATCCCGACTGATATTGCTCTATCCTTCTCTAGGTATATCTCGACCGATATTGGCCTACCTTCTTAATTCTGTTATCCCAGCCGATATTGCCCTATATTTTCTTAAGCGTGTCATCTCGGCCGATATTGTCCTATATCTCCTTAAACTTATTGTCCTGGCCGATATTGGCCTATAAAACCTGTTACCCCGGCCGATATTCATACTTGCTTAATTCTGCTATCTCTTTTCCCCTTTTCACCAGGGACCTACTAAACCTAACCCATATCACTATCCTTTCCTTCAAGTCTAGTCGAAGGAGGTGTAGTTGACTGACTAGACCTAAGTCTATTTTTATTTCTTTGCCTATCTTTAACCATGGCTTTGTCATGGTCACTACAATAGACCCGTGACTTTCTTCACAGTAGTCCCTGTGACTTCTGGTACAACAATCCCGTGAACTCAAGTATAGTGATCCCGTGAGCTCAAGTATAGTGATCCCGTGAGTCTTTTGACCCTTTAAATAGGTCTGCGATCCGCCCTTCCTTCTCCACTTATCTTAGCTTTCTTCCTCCTTGTCCGTCCTCACCTACCGAGAGTATGGCTTCAGACCCCCCTTTTTGGGGGCAACTCTTGTTGGACAAGGTGAAATCTATAGATGAAGTTGCCCGAGCTTTGGATCCAGTTAACTCTCTGGCTCGAGAATTGGGCGTATTTCTGTTGGTCACCCAGTCTCAAGTACGGTTGGGGATGGCCTCTGAGAACGAAGTTCACTGAGATCTAGAACTTCAAGCCAAAGAAATGCTTGCTTTGCAGACTCAACAGGCTTCAGAAGTGCTATCGTTAACCGAGGAGGCTCACATAGCTAGCCTGTTGTCTTCCCGATGGCAACAAAGCTCAGGCCGTCTGTGGGCTGAGGTGGACAATTTGGCAGCAGAGCTCAAAATGTTCAAGAAGGAAGTGGATTGTTTCATGACACGTCTGAAGGGACTTGAACAAGTTTGCACCTCCTTTGTTCATGAGACCACTCTTTTTCCTACTTTCTCCCAGGCATAAAAGAATACACTAGCTATTCTAAATGAGGAGGAGGGGGGAGGGCAATTCCATTGGATGACAGATTTTTCACCCTATCCCTCTGCCAGGTAAAATATTCCCACTTCTCCAACCTGGCCGGGTTTATTTTCAGATGGGTTGAAGTTTTCTGAGAAGTTCAAGGGCTTACGTTCCAACGGGCTTCCCTTTAAGTCTGGCCGAAGGAAGTATCAGCCAACTGACTGGACATAAGTCTATATTTAGTTGAGTTACATAGCTAGGGCAATGTTGTATGCTCGATCAGGCTTGCCTGCTAAGTACATGTAATACCTGTTTTGACTATATAAGGCTAAATGCCTCAAATGCAATCGATATGTTATATTCAATCAATCCCTTTAACCTCGGATGATGCAGACTTATCTTTTATAGATGTATTAACTCAGTTGATATCGACCTATCTCTTATGCACGTGTTGACCCGTTCGACATTAACCCATCTATTATGAACGTGGTAACCCGATCGATATTAGCCTGTCTGTTGTAGACCATGTTATACCGACCGATATTAGCCTATCCATTATAGACAAGAGTATCTCGACCGATACTAGCCTGTCCATTATGGACAAGGTTATCCCGGCCGATACTGATTTCCTTTTTATGATTACACTAGGTTGGTCAATATTTTCTACGTGACTGACCCTTGTTTCCCCCTTTTTTCCTTCTAACCAGGGCTTTGTCAGACCTAATCCATCTCTATTTATTGCCCCTAGTAAACTACGCCCCTTTTCCAGTATTTTCTTGATTATGATTGGTCTTTCCACAGTAAGGGAATGTTGGAGGCACATGACAAGGTGTTACCAACTCCTGCATGATTCGATTTGTCGCATCCATCATCAATGCCCATTTATGGTCATTTGATGCGTGTCTTTTCTTTCCTCTTTGTAATACCAACGCTGGCACACTTCTATAATCAACGGTGTCTATTGAAAAAAGGTATTCCGATCTGACGGTGGTTGCACATTCTTTCAACCCTAAACCCTTCATTTTCTTGTTGACTTTGCCCCTTCTTCCTTGCCTTAGCGTTTTTTTTTCTTTGACTGCACTCTTTTGATCCATCTTCACGCTTGCCGTCTTCCCGTGCTCTTCTTTCTTAGTTCTCAGTAAGTAACTTGTTGCTTCGTTAAACTTTACTTCTATCTATGGCTGAAGAAACAATAGCTCCTTGGTATACTCAAATTTTATCTTCTTTCGACAAGGATGCTCAACTTGCTATCCGTATGCAATATGAAATTCTTGAGGAATATGATATCATAATCCCTGAACCAGACGAACATCCTCACCGTCCTCCTGCTAACTGTGTGACTTTCTTTAGGGATCAATTGATAGGGGGTTTAAGGTTTCCTATTCCTCCCTTTCTAATTGATGTAGGCCAATACTTTGGCATTCCCCTTCAGCAATTTGTGCCCAATGCCTTTCTTTATTTGTGTGGCCTGTACATGTTGTTTCATACACTTGACATTCCTCTTACTCCTCAAAATGTTTTCATGTTTTCCTATCCAAAGTTAGCAGAGCCGGGTGTTTTTCTCTTCCAGTCTCGGACCAAGATGGTCCTTTTTGATGATATGCCTTCTTCTCTTAAAGGCTGGAAATCTCGTTTCTTCTTCATAAAGTTTCCTGTACCTATTCCTTGTCTCATGCTTGGAAATCCTCTTTACCTCCTTTGCCTGATGTTAAGGAGTTTCACCTTCACCCGTCTTTTCCCCTTTACTGTGAAAAATTACTATGTCGTCGCCTTTCTATTACTAAATGGCTGTGGAACAATCTTCTATATCTATTTGGTTTGAGCCCAGTCAGATCTAAGATACGCAGCTCCTTAGGTAAAATTTTATCTCTTTTTCTATCAATTTTACTAACTAAAATATTTTCTACCATTTTGTGTAGTGGCTGGTTTTCATGCTGCTTTGATTGACGAAGAACTACGTCTGGAAGAGGCCCAACTTCATGCAAAAGAGCAAGAGCTTCTTGCTGCCATTAATCCACCACCTTCAATTGAAGCTTCAGTTCTCCCAGTTGAAGCTTCTAGTTCTCAAGTTACTCCTGACGTTCTCGAGATTCCTCCAGCAGGAGTTCCTGCTATCACTTTACCAACTGCTCCTTCATCAGACACTTCTCTTTCCATTGCAGAGCTTACATCCCCTGTAAACTCAGAAAAATCTCTTGCTGAAATTGCTCCGGGCAAACGCCCGGGACGCAAACTAACTAGAGTCCCCCCTTCTAAAAGGAGACTCACTCTTCCTGCTGAGGAATCACCCTCAGAAGGTTTTGCTTCTGCTGTCCCTTCTTCTAATGAGCCTACTTTGGCTGATTTATATCCTTCCCTTCTTTTTTATTCCTCTTCTCTCAGCAATACTGCCCCTGGTAGTACTTCTTTTACTTTTCCTTTATCTGTTTCAGAATCTGGGTCTCTACCTCCTTCATCCTCTTCTTACTTAGTTTTCACTCCCCCTTTTATCCCAACTTCCTCCTTTTCTACCACTTCCTCTTCTATCCATGTTCTTCCTATACTGCTAGGAGACTCTTTCGCCACTGCTCGAGAGGAAATTCATCCTCTCTTTGGAGAGCTTCCCCCTTCAGAGACAATTGATCAATTCTCACATGAGGAAACCAAGGTATGTTTGCTATTATTTATTTGTTATTTATCCATGACTGTTTTATGACCCATTCTTATGTTTGTAGTGATGGATGGCCAATATGGGTTTAGCTCGCCTAGCGCATAATCTATATCATGAGAATGAGAAGTTGAAACGACAAGTTGTTGAGCTATCTTCTACCACTCTTTCAGAAAAGTCTAAGGAACAATACGAAACCCAACTTGAGAGCCTTCAGTCTCAATTTAAATCGGCCACATACCTTAATACTGAGTTATCTTCCAAATTAGAGAACCATATTGCTGAGACTAACAAACTGAAGTCTGATTACGAGTCCACCTTGGCTGACAAACTTAAAGCTCTGCAGTTGAAGGATGATGAAATAACTTTCTTAAACACTTCCTTGAATACAGCTAAGACAGAGGCCTCCACCAAAGATGCTGAGTTGAAATCTTCCCAGTCGGCTCTAGTGGTTTACAAAGTTGGTGAAGACGGCCGCTTCAAGGAGTAAGCCACCACCTTGATCAAATCTACTGAATTCAACAAGCCGATCGTAAAGTCTATTCTGGCCGCCTATACCGCCGGAGCTGAAGGAGCAATAAAACAATTGCTAGAAGAAGGCTTCCTGTCTTGTGATCCTCCTCCTAACTTCTTGAACCGGCGTAAGCTGATTGATAACATGCCTGCAGACCTATTTCCTCAATTGTCTATAGAATGATCGTTCTGCTTTGGTTCTAGTTGTTGTAAAACTAACTATGAATTTGTGACCATTTGGCTCATATATTTTTATCTTTTGTGTTTATGTGTCTAAACTCTTTTCATTCATGAGGCTATACTACCTCCCTTCTGAATTCATCCTACCTTTGTACTTGTCTTTTTCTTGTTCACTTTGTCTTAGCATATCAAATATTGTTTGGTCTATTACTATTACCCGACTATATTTGAATAAGGTCCTAACCTATTGTCAATATCAGACGGTCTATTACAACTGATCGATTTACCATTAGGCTTGCAAATATCGTCCGGTGCTTTATACTTGACTAGTTTTCATCCAATTCGGTATAACCGACCGACGTCAATCTCGACCGGTTTATTATGACTGGTCGATTTACCACCATATTTATAAATATCATCCGGTGTTTTATACTTAACTAAATCTCACCCGATCCGGTATGACCGTCCAGGTTTATTGTTTTTAATCACCTAGATAATCTTAAACTACCCTATTAACCTCATACCCGACCGATTTTCCTCATACCTCTTTGATTCTTTAAGAATCAAGCGCATAGAGAGAGAAAAATTGGTCATGTTTTTCGAGGAAGATCGCCAAGCTTAATACCTTTTCCGTGGGATTCATCCTTCTTTTTGAATTCGATCCCATTCTTCGATGACTTTACCTCTTTATGGCGGTTATGATTCTGAGTATTCTTCCTTATTGGATTCATACTCTTTCTTTCCATACCCACTTTTATACTTAAGTTCTACACGAACTATTATTGATCTTATTATTTTATATATCCCTATGCTTTTGGGTTTCTCCTTTTTCCAGTTCTTCTTCCCCACCTATTTAAGGGTTTTTGGGTATAAGGCCCTGAGGGAGAGAAGTGTTGGTTGCTACTCGGAAAACCTAGAGGTTCCACTGTACAAAAATTTTGTACAAAGGTCTGAACCTTTTCCTAGCTACCATGTGTTCTTTTAAATTAAATTTTGGATCGCCTGCGGAACTTAACACGTTTGATCCAAAACTTAATCTATTTGTTCTTTTAGGTTTTGACTTGGATCTCCTGCGGAACTTAACACGTTCGACCCAAGTCTCCTTAAGTTATTAATTCCATTAAATATTAATTTCCATAAAAGGTTCCCAGTACTGACGTGGCGAGGCACATGGCCTTCTTGGATATGGGAGCAACCACCACCGACTAGACAAAACCTTTAATAGAAAGCTAATATTTAATTTCCTAAAATAACTTTAGGTTAACCAAAGAGAACAATCAAATCACAAGGAAAAGAAAGAAAACAAAAGAACACAACATCGAAAAATATATTCGAAATACTAGAACGTAAGCCTCTTGTATTTGGTATTATTTCCATAAATAACTAGCATGATGCGGAAATAAAAATTACTAGTTATACCTTGTAGAAAAACCTCTTGATCTTCTACCGTATTCCTCTTCTAACCTCGGACGTTGTGTGGGCAACGATCTACCGAGATGAGAAACCACCAACCACCTTCTTCTCCTCCAAGCAAGGTTCGGCCACAAAGGAAGAACTTCACCAAAGAAGAAAACCAAAATACTAACCAAGCTCCAAGAGATGCTAGCTTTCTCTCCTTCTTCTTCTTCTTCTCCTTCTCCAAGTAGTATCCGGCCACCACAAAAGCTCCAAGGAAGGGAGAGAGGTTCGGCCACCACAAGAGGAAGAGAGGGAGAGGATGGCCGGCCACACCAAGGAACAAAAGAGGGAGAGAAAATAATAGAGGTTGTATCTCATGAAGGCACCCTCACCCCTTCTTTTATATTCCTTGGCCTAGGCAAATTAGGAAATTTAATTACAATAAAATTTCCTCAATTTCCTTGACATGATTTAATTTAGAAAAATAAAATAAATTTTCCAAATCAATCTTCAATGGTCCACATCATTGGAGAACAAATTGGACAAGTTTTAATCAACAATTAAAACTTCCTAATTTGTTTCCGAAAATTTTAAAAAATAAAATTTCTCTTTAAAATCTCTTCATGGTTGATAAAAGGAAATTTCTATAATTTTAATTTTATCAACATGTGAATAATTTTTAAAGAAAAAATAAAACATCTCTCCAATCTACAAATAAGGAAAGAGATCTAATCTCTTTCTTTAATCTTTTATAAATCTTTTACAAGAGAGATATTTTAATTTCAATTCTCTTTAAATTATATCTTCCACATAATAATAAAAATTAAAATTAAAATCCCTTTTTAATTTAATTTGGCCGACCCCCACTAGCTTGGGTTCAAGCTAGGGCCGGCCACCATATACCTAGGCGGCCCTAGCTTGGTTCCCAAGCTAGCTTGGCCGGTCCCTTATTGGTGGGTATAGAAGGTGGGTATAGGTGGGTATAGAACTCTATAAATAAGAGGCTATGATAGGGACCGAGAGGAGGAGTTGGTTTTGGTCTCCTGATAAAATTAAGCATCCCGTGTTCGCCCCGAACACACAACTTAATTTTATCAATGATAATTCATTCCACTAGAGAACTATCATTGAACTACCGCACCAATCCCAAATTACATTTTTGGGCTCCTTCTTATTATGAGTGTGTTAGTCTCCCTGTGTTTAAGATATCGAATGTCCACTAATTAAGTGAGTTACTGACAACTCATTTAATTAATATCTAAGTCCAAGAGTAGTACCACTCAACCTTATCGTCATGTCGGACTAAGTCCACCTGCAGGGTTTAGCATGACAATCCTTATGAGCTCCTCTTGGGGACATTATCAACCTAGTATCTCTAGGACACAATTTCCTTCTATAATCAACAACACACACTATAAGTGATACCATTTCCCAACTTATCGGGCTTATTGATTCATCGAACTAAACCTCACCCATTGATAAATTAAAGAAATAAATATCAAATATATGTGCTTGTTATTATATCAGGATTAAGAGCACACACTTCCATAATAACCGAGGTCTTTGTTTCTTTATAAAGTCAGTATAAAAGAAATGACCTCAAATGGTCCTACTCAATACACACTAAGTGTACTAGTGTAATTATACAGTCAAGATAAACTGATACCTAATTACACTACGACCTTCTAATGGTTTGTTCCTTTCCATTTTGGTCGTGAGCTACTGTTTATAATTTATAAGGTACTGATAATATCATCTTCTGTATGTGACACCACATACTATATTATCTTCAATATAAATTAATTGAACAACTACAACTAAATGTAGAAAATTTGACTAAAATGTGATTCTTTATTCATTATGAATCTTTACAAAGCTTAGGCTTTCAGTATACACTCCAACAATCTCCCACTTATACTAATGACTAAGCTGCCATATCTTCTACCATACATCTGATTCCCATTCCCTCCACATGCCGATCGAAAGCTTTCGCCGGAAGGGCCTTAGTGAAAGGATCTGCCAGGTTATCCGCTGATGCAATCTTGGCGATGACAACTTCTCCTCGCTTCACAATATCTCGTATCAGGTGGTACTTGCGCTCTATATGTTTACTTGCCTTATGAGCTCGTGGTTCCTTCGAGTTTGCAACTGCGCCACTATTATCACAATAAATTGTGATGATTTTGGGCAAACCAGGAATCACATCTAAGTCCATTAGAAAGTTCCTGAGCCATACTGCTTCTTTAGCCGCCTCAGAGGCTGCTACATACTCAGCTTCCATGGTTGAGTCCGAAACGCATTTCTGTTTAACACTCCTCCATGCAATGGCTCCACCTCCTAAAGTAAACACATAGCCTGATGTAGACTTACTGTTGTCCCTATCTGATTGGAAATCTGAATCCGTGTAACCCACAGGGAGCAAATCGTCTGCTTGGTAAACTAGCATATAATCTCTAGTCCTTCTCAGGTACTTTAATATATGCTTTACCACAGTCCAATGTCCTTATCCAGGGTTACTCTGATATCTGCTAACCATGCCCACGGTAAAACAGATATCAGGTTTCGTACATAGCATTGCATACATTAAGCTTCCTACAGCCGAAGCATAAGGAACTGCTTTCATGTCCTCTATCTCCTTTGATGTCTTCGGAGACATCTCTTTAGATAGAGCTACTCCATGCCTAAAAGGTAAGAAACCTTTCTTGGAATCCTGCATGCTAAAATGAGCAAGGATTGTATCTATATATGAAGCTTGGGATAGACACAACATTCTTTTCTTGCGATCCCTTATAACTTTGATCCCAAGAATGTGTGCACATTCTCCTAAGTCCTTCATATCAAATTGTTTGGACAACCATACCCTTACGTCTGATAATACCTTGACATTGTTGCCAATTAACAAAATATCATCTACGTATAGTACAAGAAATACCACCACGTTTCCGTTACACTTCTTATATACACAAGACTCATCCAGACTTTGAATAAATCCATATGACTGGATTACTTCATTAAACCGGATGTTCCAAGACCTTGAAGCTTGCTTCAGTCCATAAATGGACCGATTGAGCTTGCTCACTAGATGCTCTTTGCCTTTTTCAATGAACCCTTCTGGTTGCTTCATATGGATGTTCTCTTCAAGACTTCCATTAAGGAAAGCTGTCTTGACATCCATTTGCCAAATCTCATAATCCATATGAGCAGCAATGGATAAGAGTATCCGGATAGACTTAAGCATGGCTACCAGTGAAAAGGTCTCCTCATAATCGATTCCCTCTTTTTGAGTGTACCCTTTTGCAACAAGCCTAGCTTTGAAGGTTTCTACCTTCCCGTCTGTCCCTCTTTTCCTTTTGTAGATCCACTTGCATCCAACGGCTTTTACACCATCAGGTGGTTCTACAAGCTCCCAAACCTTATGGACTCTATTTCAGAATTCATTGCCTTTTGCCAAGATGCTGCATCTATATCTTGGAGTGCTTCGTCATATGACCTGAGATCAGGTTCATGTTTACCCGGGATCAAGTCCGAAGACTCTCCCAAAAACATGAATCTTTCAGGCTGCCTTACAACCCTCCCACTATGACGAGGCACTGTCTGTGGTTGTGTATCATGTGTGACACGTATTGCAGTCTCTTGTGGTACTTCATCTTGTACTGTTGGTACTGAAGTAGACATGTCCTCTCTAAGTTCTTCTAAAACAACTTTACTACTGGGCTTGTGATCCATTATATAGTCTTCTTCTAAAAACTGGGCATTGGTGCTAACAATGACCTTCTGGTCTTTAGGACTATAAAATAAACCACCTTTCGTTCCTTTGGGATATCCTACAAACACGCGAACTTCTGTACGAGATTCTAACTTATCAGCATCTGGTTTCAGCACATGTGCTGGACTACCCCAAATCCGAATATGTCTTAGACTGGGTTTTCGCCCATTCCACAATTCTATGGGAGTAGAAGAAACTGATTTAGAAGGTACTAAGTTCAGAATGTATACTGCTGTTTCCAGAGCATATCCCCAAAACGAATTTGGTAATTCTGAATAACTCATCATCGATCTAACCATCTCCATAAGAGTCCTATTCCTTCGTTCTGCTACACCATTCTGTTGGGGTGTATCAGGTGCGGACAATTGGGATTGAATCCCGACCTCTGATAAGTAATTCCTAAACTCTCCTAAGAGGTATTCGCCACCACGATCAGATCGTAGTGTCTTGATACTTTTACCTAGTCGTTTCTCCACATCAGCCTTGTATTCTTTGAACTTATCAAAGCACTCGGACTTGCGGCGCATTAGGTAAATGTATCCATATCTTGAATAATCGTCTATGAAAGAGACAAAATATTCAAAACCTCCTCTTGCCTGGACAGACATAGGACCACACAAATCAGAGTGAACCAACTCTAATACTTCTTTGGCTCTATACCCCTTGGCCTTGAACGGCCTCTTGGTCATTTTACCTTCTAAGCAAGATTCACAAGTTGGAAAATTTTCCAACTCTAATGAACTCAAAGTCCATCGGCTATAAGCCTCTGAATCCTACTTAAATTAATATGACCAAGTCTTAGATGCCAAAGATATGTTTGGTTCATTTCTGAAGGTTCTTTTCTCTTATTAGAATTAGAAGATGAGTTATAAATTTCCATGTTTTGCTTTGTGGAAGAAATTGGATTTAAAATATACAAATTGCCAACTAATGCACCAGAACAGATAATCACTTTATTTCTTTTAATAACTACATCGTTACTGAAAGAAATTGAATATCCATCTATAAACAGTTTAGAAACTGAAATTAAATTCTTTCTAAAACTGGGTACATAAAGACAATTTCTTAAAACCAAATTTCTATTTCTACTAAAAGACAAGTAGGCGTCTCCCACGATGCCACCTTAGTAGCATTGCCCATGTAGAGGGTAATCTCCTTCAGATAGTCGTCGGGTTTCTGGAACCCCTGCAAGGAATTAGATCAGTGGCTCCGTATCTACACACCAGGTCTGTTAGATAACACCGCTAAACATGTTTCAACAACGAGCATGAGATATACCTTTGTTTTGGTTCCTACGAGGACGGTCCGCCTTCCAATGTCCACTCCTTGCAGATGAAGCACTTACCCTTCGGCTTCTTCACTCCGACTTTAAATCCCATACTGAGATTTATTCACTTTCTTTCTTGAGCCGGCTTGTTTCTTCTTCTTCTTTCCTTTCGGTTTAGAAGTAGAACCATTTTCAGCATAGTGAATTTGAGAATTGTGACGAAATAATCCTTCTGCTGCTTGAAGTTCTGTCAGTAGTTCCCCTAATGAATAAATCCTTTTATTCATATTATAGTTCAGGCGGAACTGCCCAAAACTTCTAGGTAGCGTTTGGAGGATCATATCGATCTGGGTTTCCCCATCAATTTCTCCTCCAAGGATCTGTATCTCGTTCAGATAAGCCATCATCTTTAGGATATGATCCCTTACAGGAGTACCCTCTTGCATGGTGGCTGTCATTATCTTTCTCATAGCTTCTTGTCTAGAAGCCCTATCCTGATGACCAAAGAGCTCCTTGAGATTGTTCATAATATCATAAGCTGTTGGTAAATCTTGATGCTGATGTTGCAATACATTTGACATTGAAGCCAAAATGTAACACCGCGTCATCTCATCTGCCTTTACCCATCTCTTATGATATTCAATCTCCTCTTGGGTAGATTCACCAGTGGGTGCATCAGGACAAGGTTCAGTCAGTACAAATTTATAGCTTTCAGCAGTCAGAACAATGTCCAGGTTCCTTTTCCAATCTATGTAATTAGTAAGTCTATTTTGTTGAAGTATGATGGACAGTGGGTTGAAAGTCATCCTAAGAATCACAAATAACTTTTGGTCAGAACTCTAAATTTAGAATAATATTGATTCCTCAAACAATACTATTTTAAATTAACCAACACCTCATCACACCGTGAATTTTGTATGCCACGTTAGTGTGGACGTATACAAATTCAACATTTGTAAAAAGAAGGGTTTTAACCCATTAATTTTATTATCTTGTCAACCTAACTTTTTGACAAATAAAATTAATAGTTGGTATTATTTGGTCACACAAATAATAATAGTGACTCCGTTGGGGAGGATACTATTAGATGTATCTAAGTGTATACCATTACTTGACACTAAGTCCATTAATAAGATTATGCTCCTTCCGTTGGGGAAGATCACACGCTCTTAATTAATTTCCTATAGTCATCCAAAAATGGAAGTCTGTTCTAGTGATCCACAAACAAGCTCATCCGTTATGGAGGAAGGCGCTCAGAGCCAACGCGCAAGCTTGTTTGCATCACTTACAAACCAGTAATGGAGACCATGGGATTTATTTAAAAATCCCTCTCCCACTTAGTTATTTATAAATGAGGAATTTTAACTATGCTAGCCTACTAAACTTGTAAACTAACATGCACACACACAATATAAAAGCAATAAATAGAAAATTTAATTTTCAACTATTATGGCTTTTATCTCTTAATTATCCTCCGTGTGTTGTCATCCCAAGCTACTGCCATATTTGGCCACCGTCCTCCGTGTGTTGTCATCCATCTTGCTCCATATTGCGCCTCTGGTCCTTAGAAGGTTCCACGCTTTGCAAGATTCGATCCGCGACATAAATAGAATTTTACATTTTGATCCTATATTCCATAAAAGGAATGTACATGTATCTAGATCAAAAATAAAATCCTAATAAAACTAAATACGACTCTGTTGTATTTTAATACAATCATGCACACACATATAAATTGCCCTTGACATGTCCAAGGGTCCAATCACACAC
Organism: Zingiber officinale; assembly: GCF_018446385.1. Lineage (NCBI taxonomy): Eukaryota > Viridiplantae > Streptophyta > Magnoliopsida > Zingiberales > Zingiberaceae > Zingiber > Zingiber officinale. The sequence continues at coordinate 117,579,937 of NC_056000.1, read as the reverse complement.
ATAATTAACTAAAAGCCATAATAGTTGGATCCTGCATCCACAAAGTTAGCACATCCTACTATTAACCTGCCTAAATTATGTATGACATGTGCATAATTAAACTAAATACCAAATACACAGAGGCAAAACCCTAGCTCTGATACCAATTGTTGGTTGCTACTCGGAAAACCTAGAGGTTCCACTGTACAAAAAATTTTGTACAAAGGTCTGAACCTTTTCCTAGCTACCATGTGTTCTTTTAAATTAAATTTTGGATCGCCTGCGGAACTTAACACGTTTGATCCAAAACTTAATCTATTTGTTCTTTTAGGTTTTGACTTGGATCTCCTGCGGAACTTAACACGTTCGACCCAAGTCTCCTTAAGTTATTAATTCCATTAAATATTAATTTCCATAAAAGGTTCCCAGTACTGACGTGGCGAGGCACATGACCTTCTTGGATATGGGAGCAACCACCACCGACTAGACAAAACCTTTAATAGAAAGCTAATATTTAATTTCCTAAAATAACTTTAGGTTAACCAAAGAGAACAATCAAATCACAAGGAAAAGAAAGAAAACAAAAGAACACAACATCGAAAAATATATTCGAAATACTAGAACGTAAGCCTCTTGTATTTGGTATTATTTCCATAAATAACTAGCATGATGCGGAAATAAAAATTACTAGTTATACCTTGTAGAAAAACCTCTTGATCTTCTACCGTATTCCTCTTCTAACCTCGGACGTTGTGTGGGCAACGATCTACCGAGATGAGAAACCACCAACCACCTTCTTCTCCTCCAAGCAAGGTTCGGCCACAAAGGAAGAACTTCACCAAAGAAGAAAACCAAAATACTAACCAAGCTCCAAGAGATGCTAGCTTTCTCTCCTTCTTCTTCTTCTTCTCCAAGTAGTATCCGGCCACCACAAAGCTCCAAGGAAGAGGGAGAGGTTCGGCCACCACAAGAGGAAGAGAAGGAGAGGATGGCCGGCCACACCAAGGAACAAAAGAGGGAGAGAAAATAATAGAGGTTGTTTCTCATGAAGGCACCCTCACCCCTTCTTTTATATTCCTTGGCCTAGGCAAATTAGGAAATTTAATTACAATAAAATTTCCTCAATTTCCTTGACATGATTTAATTTAGAAAAATAAAATAAATTTTCCAAATCAATCTTCAATGGTCGGCCACATCATTGGAGAACAAATTGGACAAGTTTTAATCAACAATTAAAACTTCCTAATTTGTTTCCGGAAATTTTTTAAAAAATAAAATTTCTCTTTAAAATCTCTTCATGGTTGATAAAAGGAAATTTCTATAATTTTAATTTTATCAACATGTGAATAATTTTAAAAAAAAATAAAACATCTCTCCAATCTACAAATAAGGAAAGAGATCTAATCTCTTTCTTTAATCTTTTATAGATCTTTTACAAGAGAGATATTTTAATTTTAATTCTCTTTAAATTATATCTTCCACATAATAATAAAAATTAAAATTAAAATCCCTTTTTAATTTAATTTGGCCGGCCCCCACTAGCTTGGGTTCAAGCTAGGGCCGGCCACCCAATAATATACCTAGGCCGGCCCTAGCTTGGTTCCCAAGCTAGCTTGGCCGGCCCCTTATTGGTGGGTATAGAAGGTGGGTATAGGTGGGTATAGAACTCTATAAATAAGAGGCTACGATAGGGACCGAGAGGAGGAGTTGGTTTTGGTCTCCTGATAAAATTAAGCATCCCGTGTTCGCCCCGAACACACAACTTAATTTTATCAATGATAATTCATTCCACTAGAGAACTATCATTGAACTATCGCACCAATCCCAAATTACATTTTTGGGCTCCTTCTTATTATGAGTGTGTTAGTCTCCCTGTGTTTAAGATATCGAATGTCCACTAATTAAGTGAGTTACTGACAACTCATTTAATTAATATCTAAGTCCAAGAGTAGTACCACTCAACCTTATCGTCATGTCGGACTAAGTCCACCTGCAGGGTTTAGCATGACAATCCTTATGAGCTCCTCTTGGGGACATTATCAACCTAGTATCTCTAGGACACAGTTTCCTTCTATAATCAACAACACACACTATAAGTGATACCATTTCCCAACTTATCGGGCTTATTGATTCATCGAACTAAACCTCACCCATTGATAAATTAAAGAAATAAATATCAAATATATGTGCTTGTTATTATATCAGGATTAAGAGCACACACTTCCATAATAACCGAAGTCTTTGTTTCTTTATAAAGTCAGTATAAAAGAAACGACCTCAAATGGTCCTACTCAATACACACTAAGTGTACTAGTGTAATTATACAGTCAAGATAAACTGATACCTAATTACACTATGACCTTCTAATGGTTTGTTCCTTTCCTTTTTGGTCGTGAGCTACTATTTATAATTTATAAGGTACTGATAATATCATCTTCTGTATGTGACACCACATACTATATTATCTTCAATATAAATTAATTGAACAACTACAACTAAATGTAGAAAATTTGACCAAAATGTGATTCTTTATTTATTATGAATGTTTACAAAGCTTAGGCTTTCAGTATACACTCCAACAAGAAGAAGGTTTAAAATGCTATATTCTTCTTCCCGACTATTCCTTCCTCTTCCTTTGTTTGCCTTCCTTCTGCTATTCCTCCATGGCCACTCCTTCCCCAGCGTGGTTTCTTTCGTGTGCTTCTAGCCTTACCGAGCTAGAAGAGGTGGAGTTACAAGTGAACTATGGTTTTCCTTCCTATATAGTTCGCCCTACCCCTCAGGATAGTCCGCATCTTCCTCCTTTAGGAAGTATATCGATCTTCTAGGCTCAAGCCTTACAAGGTTTCCGATTTCCCCTTCATCCCTTTTTTGCTGATGTTAGTATTTATTTTGATATTCCTCTTAATCAGTTTATTCCTCAGCCTTTTTCTATCCTCGTGGGTTTTGTTGGGGTGTCTAAACTACTAGATTTCCCCTTATCCCCTCATCTTTTTCACTACTTTTTCATTCCCCGCCAAGTAGACATTGGTGTCTTTAAATTTCAGTCTCGCCCTAAGGCTATTTTGTTTAGCAGGATTCCTCCTCAAGAGGAATGACGTCACAAATTTTTCTTTATGCGTCTCCCTTCTTCTGCTTCTTTTCCTATTGCTTGGATACACAATCTTCCCCCGGCTCCTAACACTGATAACTTTCTCACTGATCCCTCTGTCTCTCTTGCCTTATCCAAGCTAAAGGGGGCTAAATTTAACTTACCGTCCTTGATTGTGGAGGGTTTAATGTTTCCCTTTGGAATAAATTGCATCGACACTCCCTTGGATGTCTTTTTTGGTATGTCTAAACATTCTAGGCTATGTTTATCAGTTATTTGTTAATTATTTTCTATAATGACGCCCATTTCTTGTGTTTCAGCTGATGCTCTTCTACCCACTTTCACGTACAAGAATACAACTATGACCAAGTCTTTTTTGAATAAACTTGGAGAACAATTACTGCAAGCTCGTCGAGCTAACCCTACCACCTCTACTTTGGGTTTATTATCTAAGGAAGAACAAACAGCAGAAGCTATTGCTTCTATGGAAGAGGAACAACCTTTTATTACCATACTCAAGAAACCCAGGCTTACTGAGGAAGTTTCCTTTCGTGATACTTTTGGTGTAACAACCAAAATTTCCTCAATTAGAGTACTAAAAGTAATTTTAAAATATTTAAAAATACTATAAAAATATTCTAGGGATTTTTAGAAAATTTTAGAGTATTTTTATGTAATTTTTGGAGGTTGTTTGGTATTTTTACTAAACGAAGGAAGTTTCAACAAAAAATTGTCCAAGCCGAGAATTGAACCCACGACCTTTGACTCGGTTAAAACCCAACTAACCAGGTGGGCAAACAAATTTTTCTGTTTAGAAAAGGTAGTGAATTTATTTAAGATAGTTAACAGAATATTGGATTATAAAAGTGATAAGTTGATCTTGGATTTGTCTGTTTAGAAAAGGTAGCGAATTTATTTAAGATAGTTAACAGAATATTATAAAAGGGATAAGTTGATGTTGGATTTGTCTGTTTAGAAAAGGTAGCGAATTTATTTAAGATAGTTAGCAGAATATTGGATTATAAAAGGGATAAGTTGATGTTGGATTTGTCTGTTTAGAAAAGGTAGCGAATTTATTTAAGATAATTAACAGAATATTCGATTATAAAAGGGATAAGTTGATGTTGGATTTGTCTGTTTAGAAAAGATAGCGAATTTATTTAAGGAGTTAACAGAAATATTAAGTTATAAAAAGGGATAAGTTGATGTTCTGTTTTCCCGTGACTTAAACCATTCTCTCCTTCTCTTCTGCGTACGATGGCGGAGCTTGGGCAGAAAACGAAAGGGAGTAAGGGCATCATCTCCGGCGACCGACCAAGGTCCTAGAAGCCCTTTTTGTTCGGTTGTGAGTCCAAGAATCAAGGTAAGTGCTTCTCACCTGCAGTAGGAGTAGTTTTGGACCTTTGTTCTTCTTGAATTCGAAGCATAAGAAGCGCTTATAGTGCAGATTTTTAATTAAGCCTATAGTGCAGATTTTAATTAAGCTTATAATGCAGATTTTTATGTAGAGCTTATATTGCAGATTTTAATTAAGCGCTTGTAGTGCAGATTTTTAATTAAGCCTATAGTGCAGATTTTAATTAAGCTTATAATGCAGATTTTTATGTAGAGCTTATATTGCAGATTTTAATTAAGCGCTTATAGTGCAGATTTTTAATTAAGTCTATAGTGCAGATTTTAATTAAGCTTATAATGCAGATTTTTATGTAGAGCTTATATTGCAGATTTTAATTAAGCGCTTATAGTGCAGATTTTTAATTAAGCCTATAGTACAGATTTTAATTAAGCTTATAGTGCAGATTTTTTTGTAGGCTTATAGTGCAGATTTTAATTAAGCTTGTAGTGCAGATTTCTTAGAGCTTAAAATGTAGATTTCTTTAGAGCTTGAAGTGCAGATTTCTTAAGAGCTTATGGTACAGATTTCTTTAAAGTTTATAGTGCAGATTTTTGGTGGAACTTGTAGTGCAGATTTTTGGTGGAACTTATAGTGTAGTTTTTAAAGAAAAAGATTATAGTGCAGTTTGGTTAAGTATTATAGTGCATAATTTATGTTTGCATAGTATGCAGAAATAGTGTAGCATAGAATGTAGAATCCTGATTAGTATAATATGCAGAATTTTGATTAGCATAGTATGCAAATTTTTATTTATGCATTTCAAAGTTAGAATTTGTTTAAACATTTCAGTTTTTAAAGAAGCATTCTTTTATTAGAAGCATTAACAAGTGTAAGAAAGATAAAGAAAAGAAAGAGAAAGGCCAAGGCCTTAAGTAGATCCCAAAGTTAAGACTTTAGGGATTTTGGCACACAAGGTGCTTAAAGAAAATGCCGAGGCATTATATATTAGAAGTAATAAAAGATAACAAGTATTTTACTTTATTTAAGAGGCTAGTACCCGACTTCCGAGGTTGTCATTAAACAAATCCCGGTGTCCAATTCCGAGGTCTTAGCCCTGGTAGACCGAGGTCTGCTCTTTTAGGATTGGTGGTTCGCTACCCCAACCTATTAGGGAACGCGCATAATATGGTACTACGCCTGGGCCCAAGAAGAAAGTTGATTATTATTTTGAAGTATTAAAGTATAAGTTTTTAAACAAGTGAAATAAGATTCAGAAAGTGTTTAAAATTTAGCAAGATTATGCTAGCATGATTGTATAGATTTGTTTTATACATTTAGCTTTCAGTATGTTTCTTTTGCTTGTAGATGAGCATGAGTAGTTTTCCTTTTGAGCATTCAACTTTTAGATTTCAGTATATTCACATGCATATTCGAGTTTTGTGAGTTAGATAGCGCTTACTAAGTAATTTTGCTTATAGATGCATTTTCCTCTTACTGCAGATAAAGGAAAGGAAAACTTATAGCAAAGGAAGGCGACAAGGAGGTGCGGATGGATATGTGATGCCTGGACTATAGAAGCCTTGGGACCTAGCATAAGAATTTATTAAGATTGTCATTTATTAAGAATGTATTAGATGAGTCATTTAGTCTTCTGCTGCTAGTTAATTGTATGTTTTGAAGTTCTCCGAGAGTTTTAGGAATTTCTATCAACATGTGAACAAGGATAGTTAAGTAAAGTTAGTAGTCCAGTAGCGCTCCATCCTCACAGTCCAGTAGTGAGGAGGGTGGGGTGTTACATTTGGTACTTTTATGCAGACCCCTATTGCTCCTTCACCTATTTCTTTTGAGAGAGGTAAGACACCAATGCTCCCTACCCACATTATTTCCAATCTTTCTCTTAGAATGATAAGACCGAGTCTGCTTATTCCTTCCTCTTCTGCTATTGTTTCAGCTACTTCTGCTTCTCAGATGGATACTACCACTTCAGCTTCCTCTCAACCTCTTTCCCTGGCCTTACCTCCTTTGGCTTCTGGACCCCGAGCTAGAAGAACACCTTGCAAGAGATCTTCTCCGGGTCCAAGACCATCCGCTATCCATGCTTTAACAACTGAATCAACTTTTATTGCTTTGCCACCTTGCATCCCCTCTAGTTCTTCCTTTGTTATTCTCATTTCTACCACTTCTCCTCTCTCTCTTCCTTCTTTTTCTACCCGACCTTCCTCACCTTCTATCCTCCCACCTTTATTTAGACAGGCTGTGGGGCTGCCTTCTCAATTGGGACAAACTTTGGACCCTCCTAGTTATGGTTTTTGGTAGCTACAAGGCCCATTGGCTGAATCTTGGCAGCATAGCCAAGAACTGCTAAGGGGCACTAGCATTTCCAACTGTGTTGACAGTCATAGTCGTCAAGCTATTACCGTAAGTGTTTTTCATTATATATTGTTATCATATCATTATTTCCTGCTAACTGCACTATTGTTTCAATTTCTTGCCTCAAGTCTTCATCTAGACCAACTGCTCATTGCTTTGGAAAGGGAAAATGGCAAGTTAAAAGCTCAAATAGAGGCACTGAAAGCTAATCTTCCTCCTTTCCACACTAAGTTTACTCAGTTACAAGAGAAGATAGCTTTACAGGCTCAACAAATAGAGGCTGTGAAAAAGGAACTACAGCATGAGCGACTGTCTTTCAAAAATAAAGAGCTTGAAAGAAAAACCCTAGAGTTGTGAGTGGATCGGTTAAATTCCAGCCTCCAGGTGGAGTCTGCTTTAAAAGACAAAGCCATCTAAGATATTTCTCATAAAAACACTATCTTAGAGAAAGTGGAGAGGCTTCACAATGTCTTTCTTTCTGAGTAGGCTCAAGATTCAGCCTGAAGAGGTTTTGCTATTCTACAAGAGCAAGAACAAAGAAAGGCTCAGGATGCCGAGATATCCTCACTCCAGAAGGAAATAGAGCAGCTTAAATCAGAAAGAGATGCTTTCAAAGCCCAAGCTGCCACATTACAAACCGAATTTCAAAGTTATAAGGAGCAGGAGGAGGATCGATGGGAGGACAGGCGCTTAGCCTATCTAAGGTCTCCAACATTTACTAATGAATATATCCGTCAGGTCATAGGGACTTTGAATCATTCCACGACTGGAGTTATTCAGCAATTGAGGGAAGGTGGTTATCTACCTCGCGAACCTCCCCTTTAGTTTATAAATCATCGCAGACTTAACCATGAATTACCCCAAGACTTGACAGGCGATTTTAAGTAAGCATGATTATGTACTCAAAAATACTTGTAAATAAAAGACTTGTAATTAAGTACTTGCAATATTTGTAAAAATTCATAGTTACCTATTTTTCCGACCTTCATTATCTGGATACTGCTTCTTGAGAATACATACTGTCTTGCTTAAAAGCTTCTCCTGTTGTGGTATTTTAATTAATTATATGGCTTCAACCAATAAGGCTTCTCCGTAAACCCTTTGATCTCTATTCAGGCTTGACTGTATATAAGGAATTTCAAAGACCTCAGTGCTTCCGAGGGATGTTTAATCTCGAGTAACTTTATCTGAAAAGCTCCATAGGATTTATGTATTCTTGGTCGGGCGTACAATCCCGAGCGATTTTAAATAGAGAACTTCATATGATTGTAACTTCTGATGGAGAATGTAACTTTGAAGGATGATATATAAAGAATTCCCTCCGAACTTTGAATCCTGGTCAGGAGTGTAATACCGAGTGATCTTTATAAAGAAATCTAGATGACTTTGAATCTAGACCAGGCATATAATCCCGAACAATTTAATGTGAAGAATTTCATCAACCTTTGGTTGGGCGTATGATCTCGGTCGATTAAATACGAGGGATTTCATCAACCTTTGAGCTTTCAGTCGGGCGTGTAATCTCGATTGATTTAATATGAAGAATTTCATCAACCTCTGGTTGAGTGTATAATCCCGACCGGTTTAATATGAAGAATCTCATCAACCTCTTGTCGAGCGTATAATCCCTACCGATTTAATATGAAGAATTAACCTTTGAGTTTTCGGTCGGGCGTGTAATCCCGATCGATTTAATATGAAGAATTTCATCAACCTCTGGTCGAGCGTATAATCCCGACCGGTTTAATATAAAGAATCTCATCAACCTCTGGTCGAGTGTATAATCCCGGTCGATTAAATATGAGGAATTTTATCAACCTTTGAGCTTTCGGTCGGGTGTGTAATCTCGAATAGAGTCCTATGCTCTATCATATTTTGATTAGGTACTCAATCCTGCATGACTTTGTTAATGATAGTTTAAAGTCTCCGGTTCCTCCCAAGAAGGCCCGTCCGGGTTACTTCAAGAGATTTCCCGATTGACTGTATTCATGATGGTTTAAAGTCTCCGGTTCCTCCCAAGAAGACCCATCCGGGTTACTTCAAGATATTTCCCGATCGACTATGTTCATGATAGTTTAAAGTCTCCGGTTCCTCACAAGAAGACCCGTCCGGGTTACTTCAAGAGATTTCCCGATCGACTATGTTTGTGATAGTTTAGAGTCTCCGGTTCCTCCCAAGAAGACCCGTCCGGGTTACTTCAAGAGATTTCCCGATCGACTATGTTCATGATAGTTTAAAGTCTCCGGTTCCTCCCAAGAAGACCCATCCGGGTTACTTCAAGAGATTTTCTGATCGACTATGTTCATGATAGTTTAAAGTCTCCGGTTCCTCCCAAGAAGACCCGTCTGGGTTACTTCAAGAGATTTCTCGATCGACTATGTTTGTGATAGTTTAGAGTCTTCGGTTCCTCTCAAGAAGACCCGCCCGGATTACTTCAAGAGATTTCCTGATCGACTATGTTTGTGATAGTTTAGAGTCTCCAGTTCCTCTCAAGAAGACTCGTTCGGGTTACTTCAAGAGATTTCCCGATCGACTATGTTCATGATAGTTTAAAGTTTTCGGCTCCTCCCAAGAAGACCCGTCCGGGTTACTTCAAGAGATTTCCTGATCGACTATGTTTATGATAGTTTAAAGTCTCCGGTTCCTCCCAAGAAGACCCGTCTGGGTTACTTCAAGAGATTTCCCAATCGACTAAGTTCATGATAGTTTAAAGTCTCCGGTTCCTCCAAAGAAGATCCGTCCGGGTTACTTCAAGAGATTTCCCAATCGACTATGTTCATGATAGTTTAAAGTCTTCGGTTCCTCCCAAGAAGACCCGTCTGGGTTACTTCAAGAGATTTCCTGATCGACTATGTTCATGATAGTTTAAAGTCTCCGGTTCCTCCCAAGAAGACCTGTTCGGGTTACTTCAAGAGATTTCCTGATCGACTATGTTCATGATAGTTTAAAGTCTCCGGTTCCTCCCAAGAAGACCCGTCTGGGTTACTTCAAGAGATTTCCTGATCGACTATGTTCATGATAGTTTAAAGTCTCCGGTTCCTCCCAAGAAGACCCATCCGAGTTACTTCAAGAGATTTTCCGATTGACTATGCTTTTGAGTGAAACTAAAAATGCTTTCACTAACCTCGTGATGGTTTAATGTCTTCGAGATTCCTTAAGGAAAACTGGTTGATCACTCCTTAAAGTCCCCAATCGACGGCCGCTTGAGCAGAATAAAAATATTTGCCCGGTAATTACCACGCTGCTTAAACTGCATTTATTTTTCGAGCGATATTTGACCTGCATTGTATTTACCAAATGAAGTACATAAAGTATAAGCATACTTGTTATTTGTTTGCAGGGCCAAACGGAGGGAAATTGCTTAAAGTAAACTTGATTTGTTCTTTTGATAACACTGAATTTCACATGATTGGATGATTGAAATACACTGAAGAGGTGTTAGTCCGCTCGTTCTGGGATATCTGTATTTCTCGAACGATATAAGCTTATTAAGTTTAGTAGGGCTATAAATGATTTGCACTCCAGGGGCACCCGAGAACTCTCCCTTCTGTGTCTTGGAGATAATATGAGCCTGATGCCAGTTTTTCTACCACCTTGTAGGGTCCTTCCCACTGTGGTGCTAATTTGTTAACATCCCCAGCAGGCTTGACATGTTTCCATACTAGATCTCCCACTTGAAAGAACCTTGGGATGACTCTCTTATTATAATTTTACCTCATTCGTTGTCGGTATGAGACGAGATGAGTTACAACTTTGTCTCAAATTTCCTCTATCAGATCTAGCTCCATAAGTCACCGACCCGCATTATCATCATCGTATAGTTGTCTTCTGTCAGATTCTACTTCCACCTCTATAGGAATTACAACTTCTCGTCCATAAACCAGTTGGAAGGGAGTAATCCCTATAGCTTCTCGGGGTGTGGTGCGATATGCCCAAAGAACACTAGGCAATTCCTCTACCCAGCTGCCTCCGACATGATCCAGTTTGGTTTTTAGACCTCTTATAATCTCTCTGTTGGTTACTTCAGCTTGACCATTACTCTGTGGATACGCCACAGAGGTGAATGCTTGAGTGATATCATAGCTTTTATACCAATCTAATATTCTATCTCCTTGAAACTGTCTTCCATTATCAGAGACTAATTTATAAGGAATACCAAATCTGCAAACAATATTTTTCCACAAGAATTTGATAACCGCATCTTCAGTAATCCGAGCAAGCGGTTCTGCTTCTACCCACTTAGAGAAATAGTCCACTGCTACTAACAGAAATTGTCTTTGTGTAATTGCCATGGGAAATGGACCAACCATATCCATGCCCATTGATCAAAGGGGCAGGAAACCATAGAGGTTCTTAATAATTGTGTAGGATGATATGAAATATTCTGATGTTTTTGACAAGAAATGCAAGTTCTTACAAATTTGGTAGCATCTTCGTATAAAGTGGGCCAAAAATATCCTGCTAATAGAATTCTACGGGCTAAGGATCTTCCTCCTATATGACTGCCACATGAGCCCTGGTGAACCTCTTGCAAGATAAACTGTATATCTTCTATCCCAATACATTTAAGTAAAGGTCTAGAGAAAGCCCTTTTATATAACTGCTCCCCTATCATAGTGTATTGGGAAGCTCTTTTCTTAAATATCCTTGCTTGTTCCGTATCAATTGGAAGAATACTTTGCTACAAATATAATATGATTTGTGCTCTCTAATCACTCTGTATTTCTATTTCAGCCTGTCTTTCAATGCAAGATACTAATAATGTCTGTTCGACTGGCCGATCAAGGCTCCATGGTGTTATAGCAGAGGCCAATTTAGCTAGTTCATCCGTTACTTGATTCTTAGATCGAGGAATTTTTTGTATATTTACTTCTGAGCTTTTAACTTATCAAATGCCTCAGCATATAACCTGAGTCTATCATTATTGATTTCAAAGTTACCTGATAATTGTTAGGCTGCCAACTGAGATTCAGAATAGATATAAACCTTGGCTGCTCCTACTTGCCGAGCGGCTTGTAACCCTGCTATCAATGCTTCATATTTTGCTTCATTATTAGTGGCCCTATAATTCAGCCTGACAGAAAGTTGAAGCTTATCTTCCCTTGGAGATATAAGGAGAATACCAATTCCACTGCCTTGTCTGGTTGAAGATCCATCCACATACACTTTCCAAGTACTCTCTTCTTCGGGACCTTGAACTTCTATGATGAAATCTGCTAGAGCTTGTGCTTTGATGGCCGAGCGAGGTTGGTATTGTATGTCATACTCACTAAGTTCGGTCACCCATTTGATCAACCGATCAAATGCCTCTAGGTTGAGCAACACCCGCCCGAGAGTACTGTTGGTCAACACAATAATCGCATGTGCTAAAAAATATGGACGTAACCTCCGGGCGATTAACACTAATGCGTAGGCCAACTTTTCGAGTGTAGTATATCTACACTCGGCTCCTTTTAATAAATGGCTGGAAAAATATACAGGTTGTTGCTCTTTCCCTTCCTGTCTAACTAACACCGAGCCTACAACATTCTCATTGGCCGACAGATACATCCATAAAGTTTCTCCCACCACGGGTTTGGCCAATACCGGAAGGGTGGACAAGTAGTTTTTCAATTCCTGGAAAACTTTGTCACATTCTTCATCCCATTGAAATTTGTTAGCCTTCCGGAGTATTTTGAAGAAATGGAAGCTACGATCGGCCGACCTTGAGATGAATCTAGACAAGGCGGTGATCCGGCCGGTGAGTCTTTGGGCTTCCCTTAGGTTGCGTGGTGGCTCCATGCTTTGAAGTGCTTTGACCTTGCTTGGGTTGACCTCTATTCCCCGTTCGAACACCAGATACCCCAGGAACTTTCCACCCTTTGCTCTAAACAAACATTTGCCCGAGTTCAATTTGAGTCCATATTGCCTCAATGTTCTGCAAGTCTCCTCTACATCCCTGCAGAGATCAGTAGCTTGAAGAGACTTAATTAAAATATTATCAACATATACTTTCATATTTCTTCCAATCTGTTTCTGGAAGACCTTGTTCATAAGCCTTTGATATGTCGCTCCTGTATTTTTTAGTCCAAACGACATAACATTATAATAATAAGTACCTTCAGATGTTATAAAACTGACATTCTCTTGATCTTCCTTAGCGAGAGGAACCTGATGATAGCCTTGATAAGCATCCAACATAGAAATATATTCACACCTGGCTGTAGAATCCACTAACTGATCGATCCAGGGTAACGTATAATAATTCTTCGGGAAGGCCTTGTTAAGATCACGGAAATCAATATATACCCGCCATTTGTTTCCTGGTTTAGAGACCAGGACAACATTAGCCAACCAATTGGGGAACTACACCTCCCTGATGTACCCGACTTCTATCAATTTATCCACTTCTCCCTTGATGATCTGATTTTGCTCAATATTGAAATTCCTCTTTCTCTGTATGACAGGCCGAGCATCTGGGAAGACATGTAAAGAATGCTTCATTACTGAAGGAGAAACGCCCGTGACTTCTTTAGGCGTCCAAGCGAAGACATCATTATTTCTCTCCAAACATTGGACCGGTTCAGTTTTCAGCGTAGGATCAAGATTGACCGTGATGTAGGTAATAACTTCAGGTCGACCGGTCTATATCTGGATCTCTTCCTTCTCCTCGTAAACCAGGACAGGTGGCCTCTCTTGAATAACATTAACCTCCATTCTTTGTATTTTTTGGGCGACATTGGCCTCAGTCCTGACTATCTCCACATAACATTTTCGAGCCATCTTCTGATCACCCCTTACTTCCTCGGCCTGGTCCTCAACAGGAAATTTAATTTTTTTGGCAAAAAGTAGAAACGACCGCCCTAAACTCATTTAGGGCTGGTCGACCCAATATCACATTATAGGTGGATGGGGCATCCACCACCATGAAGTAAGATTTTCTTGTTCTCATTAGGGGCTCCTCTCCTAAAGATATGACCAACTTTATTTGACCCAGCGGTTGTACTTCGTTACCAGTGAATCCATATAGAGGAGTCACCATCTGTTGGAGTTCGCTCGGGTCAATCTGCAGTTGATCAAAAGCCTTTTTGAAAATAATATTTACAGAACTACCAGTGTCTATGAAGGTGCGAGAAATAGTATAATTGGCTATCACAACCTTAATTATTAATGCATCATCATGGGGTATTTCTACCCCTTCAAGATCTTTGGGTCTAAAACTGATTTCTGGCCCTGCTGCTCTTTCCATGCTGCATCCTACAGCATGGATCTCGAGTATTCGTGCGTGTGCTTTTCTGGCCCTGTTAGAATCTTCTCGAGCGGCATTGCTCCTATTTTCTTCCTGTCGGGAGATCATGGCCTCAGGCTGAGTCTTCTCAGGCACCTGAGTTATACCGACCGAGACTAGTAATACACCTTGTTGAGGCTTGACCGGGCGATATTATAATTTGAGTGGGCTTTGCTGCCTGGGATATTGCTGCTGATAATAGTTTTGCCTATGATAGTGATCCCTATTTGCTTTCCTATTTTTCAGAACAAAGCAATCTTCTGTATGATGACTGCTGGTCTTGTGATAAGTGCACCATCTTCTTGGTGCTTCTTGTTGCATCTCCACATGCTGTACCGCTTATGGGCGATATTCTGGATGACGATGGGGCGGAGGGATTACTCAAGGTCCCCTTGGGGGAGGAACTGGACCAGGAGCCTTCTCCTTAATAGGAGCAGAAGAAGAAGTAGTATCTTCTTTTCTACGTGCAGCCTGAGCTTCTTCAACATTAATGAATTTAGTAGCACGCTCAATTAAGGAGTCAAAATTAGTAGGAGGATTTCTCACCAAATCTTTAAAGAAGTCATTATCATTCAAGCCCTGAGAGAAAGCACTTACTAATATTTCGGTGGTAGCATTGGGTACGTCAATGGCTACCTGGTTGAATCTTTTGATGTAGGCTCTAATGGCCTCTTTGGGTCCCTATTTAATTGAGAATAAGCTCCAGGGAGTTTTATGATACCTCTTGTTGCTGGAAAAATGGTGTAAGAAAACCTTCTTGAAATCTTTGAATCTTCGGATAGAATTTTCCGGTAATCTTTTGAACCACCGTTGAGCAACTCCTCCAAGTGTTGTAAGGAACATCTGACACTTCACTCCATCAGAAAACTGCTGCAATAATGCTACATTCTCAAATTTTAATAAATGATCCTCTGGATCTGTGGTCCCAGTGTATTCTCCGATTTGGAGATTTTGATACCGCTTAGGAAGTGGATCATCTAACACACTTTAAGAAAATGGAGAGATAATTCTTTTTGGTGAGCTATCACTAGCTACCATCATCTTAGCTTTGAGCTTCTCTCTATCTGGTGCCTCGCCAGAGGATTCTTGAAAGATAGGTCTCCGTCCTCCTTGCTCGAAAGGAGTACGAAGAAAGGCTCGAGGGCGCTAGGTCGAAGAAGCAGTGGCTGGAGTAATATATACACGATCTTCTTCCTCCGTCTCTTTTCCCTTTAGTCTATCAGTGGTTAAGACTGTCGAATTATGAGCCACTGGCAGAGTAGCTCTAGTATGAGCTTGTTGTTATTGTTGTTGTTGCTGTAGAGCCTTCTGGACATGGGTATTGATGAGGAAATCCAGATCTTCGTGACTAATGGTGAGTAGGTTTGATTTTCCAGCGTCTTCCATATTGCAATCTCAGATTCAGGTGAATTTCTCACAGACAGCGTCAAATTTGATCCTGTTTGAGAAGCTTGACAAAATGGAAAGCTCGGAGAAAACCTACTGCTGATGAAGAATAATACCTGTAGAATACCGATCCGAGAAACCCAAAGCAGATCTAGGAGAATACAGTCACAGAATGCCCTCCTTGTGCGAAGATCCAAAGACGAAAGGAAGGATTCAATGAAGAAAACCAAGATCTGGAGCTTCCAAAGCTTCCTGCGCACAAGAAACCAACCAACACTATTGTCAGTGACCTAAGACCGGGGTGGGAATCCCTGGCTAGGCCCTCCGATGCTCAAGTCAGTGATCTCTCTTAGTGTGGAAGAAGGAAGAAGATGAACAATAAATGAAAATTAGGGTTTGTAAAGTGGGTTGTGAGTGTGATGAGCCTGAGCATACCTGGCCAATGGAGAGGATTCTCCTTTTTATACCACTTCATATAACCTCCGTAGTCATGAAGTGGACCACGGTTTGTTAGAGTTTGTTATGAGATGACGTCAGCCTTGTACTTGTGGAAAATAGCATTTAAGGAATCTTTTTTGTACCCCAGATGTACCTTCTTTGTCGTCTAGTACCTGCAGAAGAGTCTAGAAACATTCTTCCCGCCAAATTAATCAACCTGTTATACCATCACATATGTTATTCATGAATATTCTTGGCCCATTTATTCTCGCCCTGTCTTATATCGAGTTATATTTACCGTTCATGTTTGCTTACCCTGTCTTCACTATGTTATAGCCAGTCCGATATTATACTATGCTTTATATTGGACAGAATTGAACCTAAGTTATGTTCGGGCTGGTTGTTATTGTTGTTCATCATAGGTTCTGACCATCTAGTAATATACTATAAATTCCATAAAGCCTTGTATCTTTTCATACCTGGGCGATCGTATACACTCAACTAATACTAGTTTATTTTCAGATGTGCTAACTCACACAATCTCGACTTATCTATCTTACAACGCTTAATCCCGGCCGATATTAGCCTACCTTTCTTAAAGTTTATCCCGACCGATATTGCTCTATCCTTCTTCATGTATATCCCGACCGATATTGCTCTATCCTTCTTTAGGTATTATCTTGACTGATTTGGACTATCTTTCTCTAGGTATATCCCGATCGATATTGCTCCATCCTTCTCCAGGTATATCCCGACCGATATCGCTCTATCCTTCTCCAGGTATATCCCGACTTATATTGACCTACCTTCTCCAAGTATATCTCGACTGATATTGCTCTATCCTTCTCTAGGTATATCTTGACCGATATTGCTCTATCCTTCTCTAGGTATATCTCGACCGATATTGGCCTACCTTCTTAATTCTGTTATCCCGGCCGATATTTCCCTATAAAACCTGTTACCCCGACCGATATTCATATTCGCTTAATTCTGCTATCTCTTTCCCCCTTTTCACCGGGGACCTACTAAACCTAACCCATATCAAATGTCCAAACAGCTTTCTGTTGGTTGATACTCAGAATATCGTACCAGTTCCCCTGTACAAAAATTTTGTACAAGTCCTGAACCATTCCTAATAACCTATTGTGTTCTTTAGAAATTAAATTAGGAATCACAAGAGGAACTTAACATTATTGATTCCAAATTTAACTTATCTGCTCTTAGAGGTTTAGACTTGGATCACAAACAATGCTTAACATTATTAATCCAAGTCCACCCATGTTACAAAGTTGATTAAATATTTATTTCTAAAATTGACTTCCAGGTTAAATATTGCGAGACACTAGGCCTTCTTGGTTATGAGATCATCCACCACTTCTTTGACAAAGTCTTTTAAAGAAATTCAATATTCAATTTCCTTATAGTAACCCTAGGTTTAACCAATAAGAACAATCGAATCACAAGATCAAAAAAGAAAAGAAAAGAACACAAACTCGAATCACAAATTCGAAACCTAGAATCATATGCCTCTTGTATTTGGTATTTCAAAATCTATACAAAGAAAACTAGTATGATGCAGAATAGAATTACTAGTTATACCTTTCTTTATAAGCAACAACCTCTTGATCTTCTATCATATTCCTCTTCTTATCTCAGACGTCGTGTGGGCGACGATCTACCAAGATGAGAACCACCCAAGCTTCCTTCTTCTCCAACAAGTTTCGGCCACCACAAGATCACCAAGAGAAGATGAGGTTCGACCACCACCACCAAGATCCAAGGGATGCTAGAAACAATGCCTCCTATCTCTCTTTCTTCCTTTAGCAAGATCCGGTCACCAACCAACCTCCTTGAGATGAAGATGCCGCCGACCAAGGAAGAAGAATAAGAGAGGGAGAGGAAGAGAGGGGCCGACCACCAACCAAGGAAGAGAGGAACTAATAGAAGAGATATTGTTATGAGGTGAGGCACCTCTACCCTCTCCTTTATATTCCTTGGTCTTGACAAATAAGGAAAGTTTTATTAAAACTTCCTTATTCTCTTTGCCAATGAAAGGAAAGTTTAATAAAATTTCCATTTCAAACTATATATGGCCGACCACCTTAATCCCTCCAAACAAGGAAAGTTTTAAACACAAAATTAAAACTTCCTAATTTGTTTTCAAAAATTTTTAAATAAAAATTTCTCTTTTGAAAATTCCCTTCATGGTTGGTCATAAAAGGAAACTTTTATAAATTAAAATCTCTCTATTAAAACATGTGGATGATTTACAAAAAGGAAAGTTTTCTCTAAAATTAAAATCTTCCTTTCAATCTACAAATAAGGAAAGATATCAAATCTTTTCTTAATCTTTTGTAGAAACTATAAAAGGAAAGATTTAATTTTAAAACTCTCTTTTAAATCATGAGGATGGTTACAAAAAAGGAAAGTTTTATCAAACATTAAAATCTTCCTTTTAACTACAAATAAGGAAAGATATCAAACCTTTCACTTAATCTTTGTAGAACACTATAAAAGGAAAAATTTAAATTTTAAACTCTCTTTTAAAACTATGGCTTCCACATAAGAAAGATTTAAAAAATAAAAACCTTTTAATTTATTGTGGCCGACCACACCAAGCTTGGGTTCAAGCTAGGGCCGACCACCTAATGAAACCAACTCACCTTGGTTTGGCCAGCCCTAGCTTGGGCTCCAAGCTAGGCTTGGCCGACCACCTTAAGGTGGGTAAGAAGGTGGGTATGGGTGGGTATAATACTTTATAAATAAGAGGCTACGATAGGGACCGAGAGGAGGAGTTGGTTTTGGTCTCTCGATGAAATTAAGCTTCCCGTGTTCGCCCTAAACACCAACTTAATTTCATCAATAATAATTCATACCACTAAAGAATTATTATCGAACTACCGCACCAATCCCAAATTATATTTTGGGCTCCTTCTTATCATGAGTGTGTTAGTCTCTCTGTATTTAAGATATAGAATGTTCACTAATTAAATGAGTTATTGACAACTCACTTAATTAATATCTAGCTCCAAGAGTAGTACCACTCAACCTTATCGTCATGTCGGACTAAGTCCACCTGCAGGGTTTACATGACAATCTTTATGAGATCCTCTTGGGGACATCATCAACCTAGATTACTAGGACACAGTTTCCTTCTATAATCAACAACACACACTATAAATAATATCATTTCCCAACTTATCGAGCCTATTGATTTATCGAACTAAATCACACCCTTTGATAAGTCAAAGAAATAAATACTAGATATATGTGTTTGTTATTATATTAGGATTAAGAGTACACACTTCCATAATAACAAAGGTCTTGTTCTTTTATTTAGTTAGTATAAAAAGAACTTACCTTAAATGGTCTTACTCAATACACTCAGAGTGTACTAGTGTAATTTTATAGTTAAGATAAACTAATACCAAATTACACTACGACTATTCCAATGGTTTGTTCCTTTCCATCTTAGTCGTGAGCTACTGTTTATAATTTATAAGGAATTGATAACATGATCTTCTGTGTGTGACACCACACACCATGTTATCTACAATATAAATTAATTGAACAACTACACTTAGCATATAAATGTAGACATTTGACCAATGTGATTCTTTATTTATAAAATAAATGTTTATACAAAAGCTAGACTTTTAGTATACACTCTAACACTTTCCTTAATGGAAGTCTTGAAGAAAACATCTATATGAAGCAACTAGAGGGATTCATTGTGAAGGCTAAAGAGCATCTTGTATGTAAGCTCAATCGGTCCATTTATGGACTGAAGCAAGCTTCGAGATCTTGGAACATCCAGTTTGATGAAGTGATCTAGTCTTATGGATTCATTCAATGTCCGGATAAGTCTTGTGTATATAAGAAAAGTGATGGAAACGTGGTAGATGACATTTTACTCATTGGCAACAATGTCAAAGTGTTGTCAGACGTAAGGGTATGGTTGTCCAAGCAGTTTGATATGAATAACTTGGGAGAATGTGGGTATATTCTTGGGATCAAAGTAATAAGGGATTACAAGAAAAGGATGTTGTGCTTATCCCAAGCTTCATACATCGATACTATCCTAGCTCATTTTAGCATGCAAAGCTCCAAGAAAGGTTTTCTACCTTTTCGGCATGGAGTACCTTTATCTAAAGAGATGTGTCCTAAGACATCAAAGGAGATAGAGGAGATGAAGGCAGTTCCTTATGCTTCGGCTGTAGGAAGCCTAATGTATGCGATGCTATGTATGAGATCGGATATCTATTTTACCATGGGCATGGTTAGCAGATATCAAAGTAATCCAGGACCAAGACATTGGGCTGCCGTAAAGTATATATTAAAGTACCTGAGAAGGACTAGAGATTATATGATGGTTTACCAGACAGATGATTTGTTCTCTGTGGGTTACATGGATTCGGATTTCCAATCAGATAGGGACAGCAGTAAATCAACCTTGGGGTATGTGTTTACTTTAGGAGGTGGAGCCATAGCATGGAGGAGTGTTAAGCAGAAATGCGTTCAAACTTCACCATGGAAGCTGAGTATGTGGCAGCCTCTGAGGCAGCCAAAGAAGCTGTATGACTCAGAAACTTCTTAATGGACTTAGATGTGATTCCTGGTTTGCCCAAAGTTATCATAATTTATTATGACAACAGTGCTACAGTAGCAAACTCGAAGGAACCACGAACCCATAAGGCAAGTAAACACATTGAGTGTAAGTACCACCTGATATGAGACATCGTAAAACAAGGAGAGGTTGTTGTCACCAAGATTACTGTTAGAGTATATACTAAAAGCCTAGCTTTTGGTATAAACATTTATCTAGTTATAAGAATCACATTGGTCAAGTGTCTACATTTATATATACCAAATGTAGATGTTCAATTAATTTATATTGTAGATAACATAGTGTGTGGTGTCACACACAGAAGATTGTGTTATCAGTTCTTTATAAATTATAAACAGTAGCTCACGACTAAGATGGAAAGGAACAAACCATTGGAATAGTCGTAGTGTAATTAGGTATTAGTTTATCTTGACTAATAGATTACACTAGTACACTCTAAGTGTATTGAGTAGGACCATTTAAGGTAAGTTCTTTTTATACTGATTTAATAAAAGAACTAGACCTTAGTTATTATGGAAGTGTGTGCTCTTAATCCTAATATAATAATAAGCACATATATTTAATATTTATTTCTTTGACTTATCAAAGGGTGAGATTTAGCTCGATAAATCAAAATGCCCGATAAGTTGGGAAATGATGTTACTTATAGTGTGACTTGTTGATTATAGAAGGAAACTGTGTCTGTAAAGCCCAAAAAATTCCCGAATTTATTTTAGAAATATCCTATGATTTCTCTAGATTTTTAGGATATTTTTACATAATTTTTGGAGTACCGGAAGTAGCAAAAACAAATAAGTCGCAAAATAGCTTAGGCAGGAATCGAACCCGAGACCTATGGTTTAAGGGATAATGCTAGTAACCAGTTGAACCCAGCAGGGCCGTGCTGAAAGGAAAGGGAAACAATTATATTTATAATTGGTTTGGCCGAATTAATTATTTAGTATAAATAGGAAAACATAAGTTGGTTTGGTTTATTTTGTGTTGATTCGGCAACTCATACTCACCCTAGCCCTCACGCCGACTCCTCCTTCTCCTCTTCCTCACGCACGGCACACCAAGCCCCAAGGGCCAAGGGAACTTCTTCCGGCGATGATTCCAACATGAAAAAGGTTCTTCTCCGCGAGAGGAACGCGAAGACGCGAGCGGATCGTCGAGAAGATCATCTCCACCGGAATCCTAGCGAATAGAATCGTAAGAAATTACGAACAGGAGGTAAGAAACCCCTCACCTGCAGTATAATTGCTCTCTCTTGTTAGTTTTGGCATTAGTTTAGTAGTTTTACAGTTTTCAGTTATAGGGTGTGCTCTCAGTGCACACCAAGCATTCGGTAGAATGCCTAGTTCAGAAGGATGCACCAGTAGGCGTCCTAACAGCATGTAAAACGTATTAGAAACGTTTTTCTCAGTTTATTATCAGTTATTACAGCTATATGGATCAGATATCCATTGGGTGGGCTCCCACAGTAGCCTCTAGGTTCAGATAACCTAGCTCTAGGTTCAGATAACCTAGAACAGCAAAGTAAAATAAAACAGTATTCAGTATTTTACTTTTAGTCAGTTGGCACTGTATTTGGATCAGATATCCATGGGCTGGACTCCCACAGTCGTCCCTAGGTTCAGATAACCTAGTAACCCTGCTAGATTCGGAACTTGCAACCCCGGGTCTCGTAGGGATGCGCGCAGTCGGGCCCAAACAGCATGTTTAGTATTTTCATCTATTATATGTATAGTTTTCAAATTTGAAACCAGTGATGAGAACACTAATTTAGCTTTCAGTTCAGTTCAGGTTCCGTTTATATGATTTGAGTTCATGTACAGATTTAGATATATGCATGACTAGTTCAGTTTCATGCTTAGTTTATAAGTATGCAATGTTCAGTTTAAAGCATGTTCAATCTATATGCTATGCCATGTTTCAGTTCCAGTTTATGCTTTTGTATGCCATGCCATGTTGCCATGCTCAGTTCAGTTTTCAAATAGCATGTTTTAAAAGTCATGAAATGCATCGTTGCATGTTTTTGTGAGGTAGATGGTTTCTTACTAAGCTCTTTAGCTTACAGGTACTACTTTTCTTATACAGCAGATATAGGTAAAAGAAAAGTGGACTAGCGGAGGCTGGAGGACAATGCTATGGAGGTGTGTGTGTGCAAGGGGTTTGGAATAAAGATCCTAGGGGTCTAAACAGCTTAATTCCAGCATTTACGTTGTTAGTTTACTTATGGTTTAGTCCTTAGCTTGTTAAATGTTTTAATCCAGTAGAACTATGCACTATTCAGTTTGTCCAGTTTGGGACGCATGTAGGTTAATGTTAGAATGTTTTTCATGTATCTAGAACCTATGTCTGTGAGTTGTGGCACGTTCCAGTGCCTGAAAGTTCAGAAATCAGGAACTCTGATTTCATATCAGAGTTGGATCGGTCTGCCGACCGATCCGTTGCAGTATCAGGGTACTGGATCGGTCAGTCGACCGATATGATCGGTCGTCCGACCGATCCAGCATCGAACAGAGGCCATCTCAGCGTCTTCAGATGCCTGGATCGGTCTGCAGACCGATCCAGACACACCTGGATCGGTCTTCCGACCGATCCAGCCTCTGCTGGATCGGTCCGCAGACCGATCCAGCAGGGCACAGAATCGCGGCAGACACACCTGGATCGGTCTTCCGACCGATCCAGCCTCTGCTGGATCGGTCCGCAGACCGATCCAGCAGGGCACAGAATCGCGACAAGTTTGATCGATCCGTGGATCGAACAGTAGCTAGCTGGGAAGTCAGCTTTGTGTTCTAGCCCAGATGGGAGGTAGCGATCCGGCTCACAGCTTAGTACCCAGGAGTCGGGTCGTTACAGTGTCCTAGTAATCTAGGTTGATAATGTTCCCAAGAGGAGCTCATAAAGATTGTCATGTTAAACCCTGCAGGTGAATTTAGTCCGACATGACAATAAGGTTGAGTGGTACTACTCTTGGACTAAGATATTAATTAAATGAGTTGTCAGTAACTCACTTAATTAGTGGACATTCGACATCTTAAACACAGAGAGACTAACACACTCATAATAAGAAGGAGCCCAAAAATGTAATTTGGGATTGGTGCGGTAGTTCAATAATAGTTCTTTAGTGGAATGAATTATTATTGATGAAATTAAGTCATGTGTTCGGGGCGAACACGGGATGCTTAATTACATCGGGAGACCAAAACCAATTCCTCCTCTCGGTCCCTATCGTAGCCTCTTGTATATAGAGATTTATATCCACCACATACCCACCTTCTTACCCATCCTAATGGGGCCGGCCAAGACCAAGTGGATGAGCCAAGTTGGTGGCCGGCCAAAGCTTGGGTCCCAAGCTTAGGTGGCCGACCACTAGAATATTAAAAAGGATTTTTATTAAAATTATTTCTTATGTGGATATCATGGTTTTAAAAGAGAGTTTAAAATTTAAAATTTTTCTTTTATAACTTTATACAAAAGATTAAGAAAAGATTTGAAATCTTTCCTTATTTGTAGATTGAAAGGAGATTTTAATTTTGAGAAAATTTTCCTTTTTAACCATGATCATAATTTAAAAGAGAGTTTTAAAAATTAAATATTCTCTTTTATTAGTTTCTACAAAAGATTAAGAAAAGATTGATATCTTTCCTTATTTGTAGATTGAAAAGAGATTTTAATTTTTAGAGATAACTTTCCTTTTTGGAAATTATCCACATGTTTAAAAGAATGATTTTAATTTATAAAATTTCCTTTTTATAACCCACCATGAAGGGAAAAATTATTGGAGAATTTTTTTATAAATTTTCGGAAACAAATTAGGAAGTTTTAATTTTTGTTTTAATTAAAACTCTCCTTGTTTTGAGGAAATAAGTGGCCGACCATTGATATTAAGAAAAGAAAATTATTTTTAATTAAATAATTTTTTCTTTTTCATGGCAAAGGAATTAAGGAAGTTTTTATTAAAATTTCCTTATTTGCCAAGACCAAGGAATATAAAAGAGGGGGTAGAGGTGCCTTCATGGTGAACAACTCTATTCTTTTCTTCCTCTCTTTTTCTCCTTGGTGTGGCCAGCCCTTAGAGGTTCTCCCTCTCCTCTTCTCTTTTTCTCTAGTGGCCGGTTTTATCCCCTCTTGGAGCTCTTGATGGTGGCCGGTTCAAGCTAGGAGAAGAAGGAGAGAAAGGAGGTTTTTGTTTCTTGCATTCCTTGGAGCTTGGTGGTGGTGGCCGGACCTCTACTTCTCATGGAGAATTCTTGGTGGCCGAATCTAGCTTGAAGAAGGAGCTTGGTGGTTCTCGTCTCGGAAGATCATTGCCCACACAACGTCCGAGATAAGAAGAGGAATACGGTAGAAGATCAAGAGGTTATTTTGCTTACAAAGAAAGGTATACCTAGTAATTGTTTTCCGCATCATACTAGTTTTCTTTGTATAGTTATTTATGGAAATACCAAACACAAGAGGCATATGATTCTAGAGTTTTCGAAATAGTTTTTTCGAGTTTGTGTTTTCTTCTTTTTCGAATTTGTGATTCGATTGTTCTTTTTGGTTAACCTAGAGTTATTTAAGGAAATAAATATTAGCTTTCCTTAAAAGACTTTGCCTAGGCGATGGTGGTTGCTCCCATATCCAAGAAGGCCATGTGCCTCGCCATGCAGTCCTGAAAGCCAATTTTGGAAATTAATATTTATGGAATTAATAACTTAGGTAGATTTGAATCAATAGTGTTAAGTTCCGCTTGCGATTCAAATCTAAACCATTAAGAACAGATAAGTTAAATTTGGAATCAATGATGTTAAGTTCCGTTTGCGATTCCTAATTTAACTTCTAAAGAACACAATAGGTTATTTAAGGAAAGGTTCGACACTTGTACAAAAAAATTTTATACAGTGGAACTGGTACGTTTTTCTTAGGACTAACAAACAATTGGTATCAGAGCTAGGGTTTACCTCTATGTGTTTGGTTTTCAAATTAGGTTATGCACATGTCATACATAATTTAGGCAGGATAATAGTAGGATGTGCTAACTTTGTGGTTGCAGGATCCAACTATTATGGCATATTTTTATTGTGTGTGATTGGACCCTTGGACATGTCAAGGGCATTTAATTGTGTGTGCATGATTATAAAATTAAATAAAGCAGGAGCTGTATTCGTTATTAGGATTTTACATTTTTTGTTCGATCTAGAATATATGTACATTCCTTTATGGAATATAGGATCAATGTATGTAAAATTCTATATTTGTTGTGGATCGTATCCTTGCGAGGTGTGGTGCTATCGGAGGACCAGAGGCGCAGCGGAATAAGAAACAAGATAGATGCGATAACTCGACCCGATGGCGGTGGCTAAAGATGGCAGCAGCTAGGGTTGGAGCACACGGAGGACAGTGATGAAAATGCCATAATAGTTGGAAAATTAATTTCCATGTTTATTGCTTTTATTTACTGTGATGTGTGTGTATGCATGTGTTATATGCTAGCATAGGTTAAAATTCCTCACCTAAAATAACTAAGTGGGGAGGGATTAGTATATTAATCCCACGGTCTCCATTACTGGTTTGTAAGTGATGCAACAAGCTTGCGTGTTGGCTCTGAGTGCCTCCCTCCACAACGGATGAGTTTGTTTGCGGATCACTAGATCAAACTTCCTTAATGGATGGTTATAGGAAGTTATTTAGGATGTGTGTGATCTTCTTCAACTGAAGGGGCACAATTCTATTTAATGGACTTAGTATCAAGTAATGGTATACACTTAGACACATTTAATAGTATCCTCCCCAACGGAGTCACTGCTATCACTTGTGTGACCAAAGGGAAACCAACTATTAATTTGTCATAAAACTAGGGTGACAAGATAATAAAATTAATATCTCTCTTACAAATGATTGATTTTGTATACGTTCACACTAACGTGGCATACAAAATTAACGGTGTTTGAGATAATTTTATTTGTCATAAAGTTAGGTTGACAAGATAGTTAATGGGTAAAACCCTCCTCTTACAAATGATGATTTTGTATACGTCCACACTAACGTGGCATGCAAAATTCACGGTGTTTTGAGGTGTTGGTAAATTTAAATAGTATTGTTAGAGGAATCAATATTTTTTTAAATTTAGAGTCTTGACCAAATATTTGATCAAAGACAGATCAACTATTAATTTTATTTGTCATAGGTTGACAAGATAATAAAATTAATGGATAAAATATCTTTTTAGAATTTGTATACGTCCACACTAACGTGACATACAAAATTCACGGAGATTTTGAAATGTTGGTTTTGACCAAATAATTTTGTGATGTTAGTTAATCCCCTAGCTGTTATACTATAGAATAGACTTAGTAGTCCCAATTGTAATGATTGGAAAACTTGGACATTAAGGTAGACTGTCCTCACAAAACTGAGAACAATAACGGTGTATTTTATTAGTTGTTGAAACATATTTAGTGGTGTTATCTACCTGTACCTGGTGTGTAGATACAGGAACCACTAATTATGTCAGTAATTCATTGCAGGGGTTCCAGGAAATCCGACAACTATATAAATCACCGTCCACATGGGCATTGCTGTAAAAGTAGCAGCTGTTGCAGTAGGAGATGTTTATCCTTTGATAGGAATAAAATATGGATTATTAGAAATTGTCTTTACATACTAAGTTTAGAAAGAACCTGATTTCAGTTTCTAAACTATTAAAGAATAGATATTCTGTCTATTTTGATAACAAACTTGTTATCAAGAAAAATAGGAAAGTTATCTGTTCTGGTACGTTGGTTAACAATTTATAATCCAATAACTCCCACGATGCAATAAATGGAAATTAATAACATATTTTCTAACTTTAAGAGAAAGTAACCTTCGAAAATGAACCAATCATATTTTTGGCATCCAAGGCTAGGTTATATTAACTTAAGTAGGATTCAAAGGATAATAACCAATAAACTCTTGAGTTCATTGGTAGTGAAAATCTTTCCAACTTGCGAGTCTTACTTGGAAGGAAAAATAACCAAGAAGCTTTTAAAGGGATATAGAGCCAAATATATGTTAGAATTGGTTCATTCTGATTTGTGTAGACCTTTGACTATTCAGGCAAGAGGTTGTTTCGAATATTTCATCTCTTTTATAGACAACTATTCGAGATAATGATACATTTACTTGACTCGCCATAAGTCTAAGTGCTTTGATTAGTTCAAAGAATACTAGGCTAATGTGGAGTAACGTCAAAGTAAAAGTATCAAGGTACTACGGTGAAATCGTAGTAACAAGTATCTCTTAGGAGAGTTTAGGAGTCACTTATCAGAAGTCGGGATTCAATCCCAACTAACTGCACCTGGTACACCCCAACAGAATGGTGTAGTAGAAAGAAGGTATAAGACTCTTATGGAATACTTAGATCAATGATGAGAAAATTACCAAAATCGTTTTAAGGATATACACTGGAAACGGAAGTAAACATAGTACCTTCTAAGTCAGAACTCTCTACTCCCATAGAATTGCATAATGGGCGTAAGCCTAGTCTGAGGCATGTTCGGATTGGGGTGGTCTAGCACATGAGAGACACTGATAAGATTGGACATGAGTTCACTTGTTTGTGAGTTATCCTAGAAAAATGAAAACAGGTTTATAGACCTTAAAATCGGAAGGTCATTATTGGCACCAATGCCCGATTTTAGAAAAGGACTATACTATGAACCACAAGTCCATGAATAAAAAAAAATTGTTCTTAAGGAAATTGAAGGACACGTCTAATCTAGTACCAACTGTACAAGATGAAATATCACAAGAAACTGCAACATGTATCACAAATGATACACAATTACAGAAAGTGCCTCGTCATAGTGGGAGGGTTGTTAGGCAACCTAAGAGATTCATGTTTTGGGAGAGTTTTTGGACCTAATCCTTGGTGAACATGAACCTGATTCCCAGACATATGACGAAGCGCTCCAAGATAAAGATACAACATCTTTGTAAAGAGCAATAAATACAAAATTAGAATATATGTATTCTAATAAAATCTGGGAGCTTATAGAACCACTAAATGGTGTAAAAGCTATTTGGTGTAAATAGGACTATAATAGGGAAAGAGGGATAGACAGGAAAGTGGAAACTTTCAAAGCAAGGCTTGTTGAAAAAGGGAAACCTTTTATTGGTAGCCATGCTTAAGTCTATCCGGATTCTTTTATCTATTTGGCAAGTGGATGTCAAGACAACATTCCTTAATAGAAGTCTTGAAGAAAGCATCCATATAAAGCAACCAGAAAGGTTCATTGCAAAGGGCAAAGAGCATCTTGTGTGTAAGCTTAATCAGTCTATGGACTGAAGCAAAGCTTCAAGGTCTTGGAACATCCAGTTTATCAAAGTAATCCAAACCTATGAATTTATTTATTAACCGGATAAGTCTTGTGTATACAAATAGTGTGATGAAAACGTGGTGGTATTTCTTATACTATACGTAGATAATATTTTTGGTAGTTGGAAACAATATCAAAGTATTGTCAGAAGTAAGGGTATGGTTGTCCAAACAATTCGATATGAAGGACTTGGGAGAATGTATATATTCTTGGGATCAAACTAATAAGGGATCGCAAGAAAAGAATATTTTACTTATCTCAAGCTTCATATACTAAAATAATCCTTGCTCATTTTAAGCATGCAAAACTCCAAGAAAGGTTTCTTACCTTTTCAGCATGGAGTAGCTTTATGTAAAAGGATGTCTCCGAAGACATCAAAGGAGATAGAAGAAATGAAGGAAGCTCCTTATGCTTCGGCTGTCGGAAGCCTAATGTATGCTATGCATGAGACCAGATATCTGTTTTACCATGGGCATGGTTAGCATATATTAAAGTAATCCTGAACAGGGACATTGGTCTACGGTAAAGCATATATTGAAGTACCTAAGAGGCACTAGAGATTATATGCTAGTTTACAAGGTAGATAATTTGTTCCCTGTGGGTTTCATGGATTTTGACATCCAATCGGATAGGGACAATAGTAAGTAGACCTCGGGGTTTTGTGTTTACTTTAGGAGGTGAAGTCATAACTATGGAAGAGTGATAAGCATAGGTACTTTTTCGGACTCCACCATAGAAGCTGAGTATATGGCAGTCTCTGAGGTAGCCATAGAAGCTGAATGACTCAGTAACCTCAAGATGGACTTAGATATAATTTCTGGTTTGTCTAAAGATTATTACAATTTATTGTAATAATAGTGGTGCAGTAGTAAACTCGAAGAAACCATGAGTCCATAAGGCAAGTAAACACAATAGAGCGCAAGTACCACCCAATACGAGACATCGTATAAACGAGGATAAGTTGTTGCCACCTAGATTGCATCAGATGATAACCTGTAGATCTTTTCACTAAGGTCCTTAAGGCAAGAGCTTTTGATGGACATGTTGAAGGGGTTGGGAATCAGATGTATGGCAGCAAATATGGAAGCTTAGTCTTTTAGTATAAGTGGGAGATTGTTAGAGTGTATACTAAAAGCCTAGCTTTTGGTATAAACATTTATCTAGTTATAAGAATCACATTGGTCAAGTGTCTACATTTATATATACCAAATGTAGATGTTCAATTAATTTATATTGTAGATAATATAGTGTGTGGTGTCACACACAGAAGATTGTGTTATCAGTTCTTTATAAATTATAAACAGTAGCTCACGACTAAGATGGAAAGGAACAAACCATTGGAATAGTCGTAGTGTAATTAGGTATTAGTTTATCTTGACTAATAGATTACACTAGTACACTCTAAGTGTATTGAGTAGGGCCATTTAAGGTAAGTTCTTTTTATACTGATTTAATAAAAGAACTAGACCTTAGTTATTATGGAAGTGTGTGCTCTTAATCCTAATATAATAACAAGCACATATATTTAATATTTATTTCTTTGACTTATCAAAGGGTGAAATTTAGCTCGATAAATCAAAATGCCCGATAAGTTGGGAAATGATGTTACTTATAGTGTGACTTGTTGATTATAGAAGGAAACTGTGTCCTAGTAATCTAGGTTGATAATGTCCCCAAGAGGAGTTCATAAAGATTGTCATGTTAAACCTTGCAAGTGGATTTAGTCCGACATGATGATAAGGTTGAGTGGTACTACTCTTGGACTAAGATATTAATTAAATGAGTTGTCAGTAACTCACTTAATTAGTGGATATTCGACATCTTAAACACAGGGAGACTAACACACTCATAATAAGAAGGAGCCCAAAAATGTAATTTGGGATTGGTGTGGTAGTTCAATAATAGTTCTTTAGTGGAATGAATTATTATTGATGAAATTAAGTTATGTGTTCGGGGCGAACACGGGATGCTTAATTTCATCGGGAGACCAAAACCAATTCCTCCTCTCGGTCCATATCGTAGCCTCTTGTATATAGAGATTTATATCCACCACATACCCACCTTCTTACCCATCCTAATGGGCCCGGCCAAGCTAGCTTGGAACCCAAGCTAGGGCCGGGCAAGACTAAGTGGATGAGCCAAGTTGGTGGCCGGCCAAAGCTTGGGTCCCAAGCTTAGGTGGCCGACCACTAGAATATTAAAAAGGATTTTTATTAAAATTATTTCTTATGTGGATATCATGGTTTTAAAAGAGAGTTTAAAATTTAAAATTTTCCTTTTATAGCTTTCTACAAAAGATTAAGAAAAGATTTGAAATCTTTTCTTATTTCTAGATTGAAAGGAGATTTTAATTTTGAGAAAATTTTCCTTTTTAACCATGATTATAATTTAAAAGAGAGTTTTAAAAATTAAATATTCTCTTTTATTAGTTTCTACAAAAGATTAAGAAAAGATTTGATATCTTTCCTTATTTGTAGATTGAAAAGAGATTTTAATTTTTAGTGATAACTTTCCTTTTTGAAAATTATCCACATGTTTAAAATAAAGATTTTAATTTATAAAATTTCCTTTTTATAACCCACCATGAAGGGAAAAATTATTGGAGAAATTTTTTATAAATTTTCAGAAACAAATTAGGAAGTTTTAATTAAAACTCTCCTTGTTTTGGGGAAATAAGTGGTCGGCCATTGATATTAAGAAAATAAAATTATTTTTAATTAAATAATTTTTTCTTTTTCATGGCAAAGGAATTAAGGAAGTTTTTATTAAAATTTCCTTATTTGCCAAGACCAAGGAATATAAAAGAGGGGGTAGAGGTGCCTTCATGGTGAACAACTCTATTCTTTTTTTCCTCTCTTTTTCTCCTTTGTGTGGCCGACCCTTAGAGGTTCTCCCTCTCCTCTTCTCTTCTTCTCTAGTGGCCGGTTTTATCCCCTCTTGGAGCTCTTGATGGTGGCCGGTTCAAGCTAGGAGAAGAAGGAGAGAAAGGAGGTTTTTGTTTCTTGCATCCCTTGGAGCTTGGTGGTGGTGGCCGGACCTCTACTTCTCATGGAGAATTCTTGGTGGCCGAATCTAGCTTGAAGAAGGAGCTTGGTGGTTCTCGTCTCGGAAGATCATTGCCCACACAACGTCCGAGATAAGAAGAGGAATACGGTAGAAGATCAAGAGGTTATTTTGCTTACAAAGAAAGGTATAACTAGTAATTGTTTTCCGCATCATACTAGTTTTCTTTATATAGTTATTTATGGAAATACCAAACACAAGAGGCATATGATTCTAGAGTTTTCAAAATAGTTTTTTCGAGTTTGTGTTTTCTTCTTTTTCAAATTTGTGATTCGATTGTTCTTTTTGGTTAACCTAGAGTTATTTAAGGAAATAAATATTAGCTTTCCTTAAAAGGCTTTGCCTAGGCGGTGGTGGTTGCTCCCATATCCAAGAAGGCCATGTGCCTTGCCATGCAGTCCTGGAAGCCAATTTTAGAAATTAATATTTATGGAATTAATAACTTAGGTAGATTTGAATCAATTTTGTTAAGTTCCGCTTGCGATTCAAATCTAAACCATTAAGAACAGATAAGTTAAATTTGGAATCAATGATGTTAAGTTCCGTCTGCGATTCCTAATTTAACTTTTAAAGAACACAATAGGTTATTTAAGGAAATGTTCGACACTTGTACAAAAATTTTTTGTATAGTGGAACCGGTACGTTTTTCTTAGGACTAACCAACAATTACATCAATAGATAACCTGGCAGATCCTTTCACTAAGACCCTTCTGGTGAGAGATTTTGATAGGCATGTTGAGGGGATGAGAATCAGATGTATGGCAGCATTTATGGCAGCATAGTCTTTTAGTATAAGTGAGAGATTGTTGAAATGTATAGTATAAGCCTAGCTTTTGTATGAACATCTGTTTTGAAATATTTTGAAATGAGAATCACTTTGGTTAAATATTTGCATTTTATATTTATATATATGTCAATGCAATTGTCCATGTAATTTATATTGTAGATAACATGGTATGTGGTGTCACACAGAAGATCATGTTATCGGTTCCTTATAAATTATAAATAGTAGCTCACAACTAAGATAGATTGGGACAAACCATTGGTAGGGTTGTAGTATAATTTGGTATTAATCTGTCTTGACTATAAAATTACACTAGTATACTATGTGTGTATTGAGCAGGACCGTTTGAGGTTGTTCGATTTGTACTGACTACATAAAAGAACAGAACCTCTGTTATTATGGATGTGCGTCCTCTTAATCCCTATATAATAACAAGCACGTATACTTAGTATTTATTTCTTTAACTTATCAATGGGTGAGGTTTATTCATTAAATCAATAGGCTCAATGAGTTAGGAAATAATACTATTTATATGGTGTCTTGTTGATTATAGAAGGGAATCGTGTCCTAATTATTTAGGCTGATGATGCCCTCTTGAGGAGCTCATAAGGATTATCATGTAAACCCTGCAGGTGGACTTAGTCCGGCATGATAATAAAATTGAGTGATACTACTCTTGGAATCAGATGTTAATTAATTGAGTTGTTAGTAACTCATTTAATTAACGAACATACAATATCTTAAACACAAGGAGATTAACACACTCATAATAAGAAGGAGCCTATATTGTAATATGGGATTGGTGTGGTAGTTCAATAATAACCCTTTAGTGGTATGGGTTATTATTGATGAACTTGAGTTGGGTGTTCGGGCCGAACACAGGAAACCCAAGCCCATCAGGAGGCCTAAACCAATTCTTCCTCTAGGTCCCTGTTATAGCCTCTATATAAAGCCTCACATCCACCCATCCATAACTTAGTTTGGTTTAACTTGGTTTAGTTTAACTTGGTTATAGAAAGGGAGATTTTTTTTAAACAGAATTCTATTATTTTCCTTTCTTTGTAACCGACGACAAAGGTTATAAAAGGAGTAGGTGATGCCCCATAAAACCTAATTTTTCCCACAATTCTATTCTCTCCTCCTAGGGCTGGCGACACGCATCCTTCCCCTTATGGCCGGCGCCCCTCATCTCCTCCCCCCTTCCTTCTTGCTTAGGGCCAGCACCCCTTCACCTATTGCTAAGGGCCGGCGCCCCTTCACCCTTGGTGGGCGGCGGCTTGAAGAAGAGGAAGAAGAGAAGAGAAGGAAGAAGATTAGAAGGTGCCCAATCCTAGAGTCTCCTTTTGTAGCCGACGGTTTGGAAACCGAGAAGAGAAGGAGGGTGGTGTTGTCTTCGTAGATCGTCGCCCACATGACGTCCAAGAAGAGGAGAGGAATACGACAGAAGATCAAGAGGTCTTTAGCTACAAATAAAAGGTACAAGTAGTTCTTTAATTCCACTGCGTAATTAGTTTAAGTTTTCTTTGTATCGATTTTGAATACCAACACAAGAGGCCAACGATCTTGTACTTCGATTAAGGTGTGCTTTGATTTGTCAAGAACTTGCATGATTGATCAAACACATGTCTGATCGAACATGCGGGTTGCTAGGAATAGTTCTGTACTTGTACAATTTTTGTACAGGGAAATTTAAACAGAACGAAATTCCAACGCCTTCATGGATAAGAAGGTTATCACTTAGCATTATGAAGAGGATTGAGGTGACTAGCTGGGGGCACTCGGACTGGGTCCGAGCACCTGGGATGCACCATGTTAGCAAATGATCACTTAGACTAGTTAAACTATAAAAGGAGGCTTGGGGCTCGAGTTTCATACAACACTTGTTTTCGAGTTTCTAATCTATGTTTTTATTTTCTATACTATTAATCGTTGTATGGGGCTTCTCCGCCTTTGAGAATTTTCTTGAAGGAGTTTTAAAAGTGTACTTTACATGTCTTGGATTAGTAATGTCACACCCCCAGAGGAGTCTCTGCCAGACAAAAATCTGGCAACATCTCCCCTGTACAGGGGACAATCTGAAGCATTACTACATACAAAATATATATCGACCACACTCGGCTGGAATATATACACAATAGAAACAACATAACCACGCAATTTAATATACTCAGCCTACCCAGCTGGACAACAAAGAAATAAACACACAACCATGCAGTATAACAATAGCCCACACGGCTGGAACAAAATAAACGCAGTGGAAAACACAAAATAATACGAACGTAAGACCAATGACGGCACTAACAAAAATACCTACAATCACCAGACTTGACTCCAAAATTCACATCGACTTATTGAAAAGAAAAAATACACAAAATCAACACACCACCCAAATGATAACAAAACTGAAAAAGAAACTATCCTCGAGTGTGACGTGGGACTGGCAGCCGGGACTCTCCAAGCAACTTCTCAATCATCTACCTGTTACCTGGAGCAAGAAAACCATTTTGTGGGGTGGTGAGTATTGGAACTCAGCGGGTAAATAAAGGATAGTGTATGAACATATATAAATGAATAGAGAATGCCAAAAGGAATACAGTCTCATAAGGGGAGTAGCAGATACAAAAATAAAACCATAATAAATGCTCATACCTGAAACCATATCCTATGCTAGGTATAGAAGGTCATAGAGGGCACTAATCTAGTACAGTATTGCTCATAACTACAAAAGCAATAAGCAAGGTATATACAAATTTCCAATGAATAAACTAATGTCTAAACCTCTACAATGAGAGTATATCTCAACACAAGTAAGCATATCAGCATATGTGAACAACAACATTAAGTAAGCAATAATAGCATATATAAACAACAGCAGCCAAAGCAAGTATAATAACAAACATCGTATGCACGGATGGTCACTCCCGCCCACCCCTCTGCACCATGATCCCTGTATGGTCGAGAGGCCGGGTCAGTGACAGACTATACACCACTCCAGCTACCACTCTTTCGAGTGGTCGAGGGGACAGTTACATAGTAGCTAACTAGCTACATCTGCGACGGGGGTCCCTGCTGCTCGTAACTCCAGCTACCACTACTCACGAGTGGCTGAGTACGGCACGACGGGACAAGTGACATCAACTCCAGCTACCACTCTCTCGAGTGGCCGAGGATGCGACCCTGGTCAATGACTCTCTCAACCGCAAGGGAGAATTGGTCGTTGACATGCATGCCATGACATGATGCGCCAAATGCAACAATCATCATACAAATATAAGCAAAAATTAGGTATTCTACATAAAGCCAACATGCTCAATATAGTACATAAATAAACAACAGTCAAAGTATACAAACATGGTATCTAGTATCGGCTACTGATCATAGTCAACAACAAGAGACTGCATAGATATGGAAATGAATTTCTCAAAGATTGCGTGGAAGTATCAAGCGCAAGAAAATAAGAGTGGAGTCAAGGTAAAAATAATTTCTTATCAACAATAATTCATGCACCAAGGTCAAAGTACTAAAAGAAACAAAGCAAGAAGTACCCGCCTTTAATATGTAGTCTGAACCAAACCACGCTCCATCAAGTGACTTGTCGTAAGTCAAGGTCCTATAACAACACATATAATTAAGCTATACCCTATGTATCCAATAATAGACTTGAACTCCTATTTAACTTCAAGAACCCTAATTCTTTCATTTACTCGGTTAATCATAAACCTCAGATCTCACCTGAACATAGTAACACATCATAACTCGAACAATACAAAACTAATATGTGAACAAAATACCATGGATCCATTTACAGACTTGAAACTCAACTGACTCAAGTATATAACAGCCATGCACAAGAACATGAAACAATCTAATCGAAAACCCCAATTTCCCATTTGACAAACAGGTATCCGGAAAACCTGAAAGAACCAGATCAAGAAAAGAACCTAGCATTAAAACAGAATCCATCAACCACCCCTTGCATCAAACTCATATCTCTCCCTCACAAAACTCAGCACAATGAAAAAAAAGAACCGAATATAAGGTCACTTGTAACCCTCCTCATTAGTAAATCCAACAAGAAACCAAAATCTCAACCGATCTAGACTCCAGCAACACCGGACAACATCCGAAGAACCCCTTGAAGGGCAATGCACGAAACAAAGAGGGACGGTATTTTAGTGAATCAAAACTATAACAGGAGGCGAGAATCAATGAAAATCGATCAGCATCTCTAGGACCCAAAGCAAAATCTCGAGCTAACGAAACCCTAGCGCCGAATAGGGCAACACTCAAATCCTTATGCTAGCTTAACAACAGAAACACTCATCCATACCTATGAAGGAGAGATCATCGGTGTGATGGCTCGGGGGAGAAGAGATCACTGGCTGTGCGGTGCTCGTGCGAGGAGAGGAAAGGTCTGCTACATGTAGATCATGGTCGAAGGATGCTGGTGGAGCTAGGGCTCGCTGGGGTCGGCGTTGAGTAGAGGTGGTCGGCGGCGTCTGTGGTGCTCGCGTGAGGGAGCGATCGCCAGCTGTGTGGTGGCCGCGTGAGAAGGAGGTCCGGCGGTGCAGTGCTCGGGCGAGGGAAGGAGGGAGTCGTCGGTGATGCGAGTTGTGTGCTTGGGGAAGGAGTCGACGGTGGTTTGGAGAAGGAGGTGTCGGGTAGGAAGATTAGGGTTGGAGGTTTTTATAAAAAAAAACTTAGGTTTAGTGTAATTAAACCCTAAGTTGATTTCTTAATCAACTCCTACTTGTGGGTATTCCTAACAGGCTTTTATCGGGACCATTAGTGCATCCCCTCTAAATGCGTTATACGAGCTCCAATTAAATCCCAGAAAATTTCTAAAAATTCCTAAAAATTCTTATAAGGTTATTTCTCCAATAACACTTATTATTTAATTATTATTTGGGCGCCGTATTTTATATTCTCTTCCACTAATAAAAATTTGGTCCCCAAATTTACTACTCAACTCAGGGATACTCATCCAAGGATAACAACCAAATAACACACTCATATACTAATCCATCATAATATCATGATCAATTCCTTATCTAAAAAGGATGCTACTTGGGTTATGGACTTATCTTGCTTCCAATGCGCCACTCTGATATTCTCCCTTCACTTGTTGACACACAGAGAATCAGACTTCGAAGTTCACAATATCATCCTCTGCATTTTCCCTTTCCATAATTGCTATATATATAGGGAGCCTTAGACCTATGAAAGAGTAAGTCGATCTCCTACTGATCAGGCTAATAAGAGTAAATCAGTCCTCTACTAACCAAACCAACATGAGTAAATCGATACTCTATACATCGAGTCTATAAAATATCTAGGGCACTGTAAACCTAAATAGCAATATCAAGGACTCCTCATGTACGTACAACAAATATACCCAAAAATAAGATCACTGGCATAAAGTCTGTAATCTAACCTTCAACTAAAATCACTAACTCCATAAATATCAATGCATTATACTCTTTAAGTTACTATCAACATCAAAGGCTAAATAATAGACCTTCAAGTCTAATATCCACAAATAGATCATCAAAAGACAACATATCACCATATCTGATCTAACCAATGACTGACACAACACAAATTATACATGGTATAAACAACTAGCCAAGTACTAACAAAAGTGTATGATAACGGTATACCACATACCTCCTATAGCTTGGAGATTCCTGTCGCTACCTGGTCCCACAACTCGAGAGTCACATCGAGGGTTCAACTTACAAAGGAAAAACTAAACAATCGGAACATCGAAAATCATAAATTGAAACAAGATCGAAATTTCAAAACACAAAACACATCATTTGACTCGAACCTCGCTCTGATACCACTAAATTGGTATCAGATTAAATCAAAAATCCAGTACACGAAAAATAGGCATCGAAAAATGGCTCTGATACCACTAAATTGTCATGCCCCCAGAGGAGTCCCTACCAGACAAAAATTCGGCAGCATCTCCCCTGTACGGGGGACAATCTGAAGCATTACTACATACAAAATATACATCAGCCACACTCGACTGGAATATATATACAATAGAAACAACATAACCACACAATTTAATATACTCAGCCTACTCGGCTGGACAACAAAGAAATAAACACACAACCACACAGTATAACAATAGCCCACACGGCTGGAACAAAATAAATGCAATGGAAAACACAAAATAATACGAACGTAAGACCAACAACGACACTAACAAAAATACCTACAATCACCAGACTTGACTCCAAAATTCACATCGACTTATTGAAAAGCAAAAATACACGAAATCAACATACCACCCAAACGATAACAAAACCGAAAAAGAAACTATCCTCGAGTGTGATGTGGGATTGGTAGCCAGGACTCTCCAAGCAACTTCTCAATCATCTACCTATTACCTGGTGAAAGAAAATCATTTTGTGGGGTGGTGAGTATTGAAACTCAGCGGGTAAAGAAAGGATAGTGCATGAACATATATAAACGAATAGAGAATGCCAAAAGAAATACAGTCTCATAAGGGGAGTAGCAGATACAAAAATAAAATCATAATAAATGCTCATACCTGAAACCATATCCTATGCTAGGTATAGAAGGTCAGAAAAGGCACTAATCTGGTACAGTACTGCTCATAACTACAAAAGTAATAAACAAGGTATATACAAATTTCCAATGAATAAACCAATGTCTAAACCTCTACAATGAGAGTATATCTCAACACAAGTAAGCATATCAACATATGTGAACAACAGCAGTAAGTAAGCAATAACAACATATATAAACAACAGCAGTCAAAGCAAGTATAATAACAAACAGCGTATGCACAGATGGTCACTCCCGCCCACCCCTCTGCACCATGACCCCTGTATGGTTGAGAGGTCGGGTCAGTGACAGACTGTACACCACTCCAGCTACCACTCTCTCGAGTGGCCGAGGGGACAGTTGCATAGTAGCTAACTAGCTACATTTGCGACGGGGGTCCCTACTGCTCGTAACTCCAACTACGACTACTCACGAGTGGCCGAGTGCGGCACGACAGGACAAGCGACATCAACTCCAGCTACCACTCTCTCGAGTGACCGAGGATGCGACCCTGGTCAGCGACTCTCTCGACCGTAAGGGAGAATTGGTCGTTGACATGCATGCCATGACATGATGCGCCAAATGCAACAATCATCATACAAATATAATACAAAATTAGGTATTCTACATGAAGCCAACATGCTCAATATAGTACATAAATAAACAACAGTCAAAGTATACAAACATGGTATCTAGCATCTGCTACTGATCATGGACAACAACAAGAGACTGCATAGATATGGAAACAAATTTCTCAAAGATCACGTAGAAGTATCAAGCGCAAGAAAATAAGAGTGGAGTTAAGGTAAAAATAATTTCTTATCAACAATAGTTCATGCACCAAGGTCAAAGTACTAAAAGAAACAAAGCAAGAAGTACCCGCCTTTAATATGTAGTCTGAACCAAACCATGCTCCGTCAAGTGACTTGTCATAAGTCAAGGTCCTGTAACAACACATATAATTAAGCTATACCCTATGTATCCAATAATAGGCTTGAACTCCTATTTAACTTCAAGAACCCTAATTCTTTCATTTACTCGGTTAATCATAAACCTCAGATCTCACCTGAACATAGTAATAGATCATAACTCGAACAGTACAAAACTAATATGTGAACAAAATACCATGGATCCATTTACAGACTTGAAACTCAACTGACTCTAGTATATAACAGCCATGCACAAGAACATGAAACAATCTAATCGGAAACCCCAACTCCCCGTTTGACAAATAGGAATCCAGAAAACCTAAAAGAACTAGATCAAGAAAAGAACCCAGCATTAAAATAGAATCCATCAACCACCCCTTGCATCAAACTCATATCCCTCCCTCACAAAACTCAGCACAATGAAAAAAAAGAATCGAATATAAGGTCACTTGTA
Organism: Zingiber officinale; assembly: GCF_018446385.1. Lineage (NCBI taxonomy): Eukaryota > Viridiplantae > Streptophyta > Magnoliopsida > Zingiberales > Zingiberaceae > Zingiber > Zingiber officinale. Next base: position 117,539,301 of record NC_056000.1, on the reverse strand, counting down.
ACCCTCCTCATCAGTAAATCCAACAAGAAACCAAAATCTCAATCGATCTAGACTCCTCCAGCAACACCGGACAACAATCGAAGAACCCCCTTGAAGGGCAATGCACGAAACAAAGAGGGACGGTATTTAGTGAATCAAAACTATAACAGGAGGTGAGAATCAATGAAAACCGATCAGCATCTCTAGTACCCAAAGCAAAATCTCGAGCAAATGAAACCCTAGCGCCGAATAGGGCAACACTCAAATCCTTATGCTAGCTTAACAACAGAAAACTCATCCATACCTACGAAGGAGAGATCGTCGATGTGATGGCTCGGGGGAGAAGAGATCACCGGTTATGCGGTGCTCGTGCGAGGAGAGGAAAGGTCTGCTACCTGTAGCTCGTGGTCGAAGGATGCTGGTGGATCTAGGGCTTGCTGGGGTCGGCGTCGAGTAGAGGTGGTCAGCGACGTCTGTGGTGCTCGCGTGAGGGAGCGATCGTCGGCTGTGTGGTGGCCGCATGAGAAGGAGGTCTGGCGGTGCAGTGCTCGGGCGAGGGAAGGAGGGAGTCGACGGTGATGCGTGTGTGCTTGGGGAAGGAGTCGGCGGTGGTTCGGAGAAGGAGGTGTCGGGTAGGAAGTTTAGGGTTGGAGGGTTTTTATAAAAAAAAACTTAGGTTTAGTGCAATTAAACCCTAAGTTGATTTCTTAATCAACTCCTACTTGTGGGTATTCCTAACAGGCTTTTATCGGGACCATTAGTGCATCCCCTCTAAATGCGTTATACGAGCTCCAATTAAATCTCAAAAAATTTCTAAAAATTCTAATAAGATTATTTCTCCAATAACACTTATTATTTAATTATTATTTGGGCACCGTATTTTACAAGTAACCTCCTAGGTTGCAAACCAAGTAAATCCGATAGCCTTATTTCATTTTATGTAATTTATTTCTATTTTTCTAAAAAGAATTTCTTGATCAAATTTGAAAGTTTTGAAGAAGGGTATAATTCTTATTTAAGGCAATTCACCCCTCTTGCCGATCGCACGGGACCTATAATTGGTATCAGAGCTAGACCGCCTCAGAAGCACTAACTACCTTAGAAGGACTAACTGTCGACTGAAGCACCAAGATGATGGCCAGTTCGAATATTTATCTATCGAAGTTTGAAGGAGAATTTGCACTTTGGAAGCGCAAAATGGAGGTATATTTTAAAATCAATTTCAATATTTTTCTAACATGAAAAAATGGTTTTGAAGTACCCAGGGATGAAAACAGAGAACACAAAGAGGAACACTTATGGAACAAAAAGTAACTGGTCAATTTTGTGGCCAACAAAAAAGTAGAATTCCATCTGCTAACCGTACTACCACCACAAGAAGTCAACCAAATCGACACCTATAACTCCACCAAAGACCTCTAGGAGAAAATCTTGGAGCTCTATAAAGGCACCTCAGAGGCTAAGCTATCGAGATAGGATATTCTCCAGAATCAGCTAACAAACCTTCAGATGAACAATGGAGAGAAGGTAGCTCAACTCCAAGCAAAGATCAAGGACCTAATCACCCAACTCAACAACCTCGGAGAGTCGGTAACCAATCAGGACTCAATCCGATACATACTCAACTCCTTTTTGAGAACACAAGAATGTTCATCCTTAGTAGATGCATATTATATCTCTAAGGACTTAGAGGTAAGTACCCTAGAAGAGTTATTTTCAATTTTTAAATTACACGAGTCTTGATGTATAGGAGTTTCAAAAGAAACAGAGTCAAGCTAGAACCTAGCCTTGCAAGACAAGAAGAACGAATCTGATTTTGATACATCGCTCGACAAAGATGAAGTAGCATTTATGGTAAGAAAGTTTAGTAAATTCCTTAAGTCTAACAAGTTTAACAAGTTTAACAAGTCACAGGTTAAGAAGTTTCCACAAAGTAAACAAAAGGTTTGGTGCTATAATTGTGATGCAGGAGGAGATCCAAATTGGATTTTTTAAAAGTATTTATTTGTTAATTTTTATTTTTTAATTATATTTAATTTTATCCTAAATCTTAGGAACCAAGTCTTATTAGTTAATTTATTCTATATCTTAGGGAATAAGTTTAGTTGGTTATTTTTCTGTTTTAGATTTTTTTAAGGGTTTTGAGAGCTATATAAACCTATGCTTAGATGATGTTTAGGAGAAGTTATTTTGATATTGAATCAATTGGTTTCGCTTATGCCATGTTACGACTACATCTCTTTTATTCTTCTATTCTCGCTCTTGTTTTTTCGAGAAGTTTTTTTTTTAAAACCTAGCTTGGGCTACTTCTAATTTCATTATCTCTCTCTTGTTTTCTTATTAATTCCTTTGAAACATCACACCCTAGAATAATCTATATTCTGCTTGGCGTCAGTTGGTATCAGAGCTCATTAAGATCCAATGGAGGGTCATCACAATAGGCCGGTTTTGAATTAGGAAGCCCACCACCATGATCATAATATCCAAGATGATTGATTGAGGATTAATAGAAGCAAGTTGCAGAATTATACGTCTGGAAGCATGAGATTTTAAGATTGTGAGATTTTTGATCATAACTCTAAGTCTACTTTTGAGAATCCATATCACCATCATACTACGTACCAGGAACACCATAGTCGAGAGGAACGATATGGGGACTTTGGTTTCCAAGTTGATCTTCCTAATTTTTTTTGGCATATTACAAGCGAAAGGCTTCATTGATTGGCTCAACAAAGTAGAGAGATTTTCTAGTATAAGGAAGTACATGATCACGTTAAAGTAAAATTGATCGTTATCAAGTTTAAAGGCCGAGCCTCAGCATGGTGGGAGCAACTTCGGTGATACGAGAGAGACTAGGTAAATCTAAAATCACCGATTGGGAAAAATTGAAAAAACTAATGAGAACCCGCTTTCTTCCCTTTAGCTATGTGCAAACGTTGTTTCAACGACTCTATACATTGAGGCAAGGGGCTAGAACCATCGACAACTATATGGAGTAATTCTATTAGCTTATTGCTAGGAACGATCTATCTGAAACTGAGGAGCAGAATGATAGTGCGATATTTAGGGGGATTACGACAATCTTTACAAGATTCCTTGAGCCTCCACTCACTCTGGGCTGTTTTAGAGGCATAGATGGTTGAAAAATAGTTAAACCGCAGACTAATAAATAAAAGCGATCAAAACAATCAAGTTGTTCGCCCTCAGGAGTTGTGCCATTTCCAGCAGCCACCACAAGGTAATTCTAAGACCTCTATCAAGTGTTTTCAATGTGGTGAATAGGGGCATCGAGCTTCAGATTTTAAAAGATCCCTAAATAAAAAAAAACAAAACTTTACTAGTTGAGGAAGACATGGAGGATGAATCCGAACAAATTGATGAGCCGATTTACGACAATGATATTGATGACAAGATTCTTTATGGAGATGGTCATGAGACTCTTATCGTACGTAAGAGCCTATTGGTCCCCAAGGAAGAATTGGAAGAGGATTGGCAGAGAACTTACATCTTTCACACAACTTGCACAGTAGCAGACAAAGTTTGCAAGATGCTTATTCATAGTGGAAGCTGTGAAAATATTGTATCAAAAGAAGCTGTGCAAAAGCTGCAATTGAAGACGGATCATCATCCAAAACCCTACAAGTTGTCATGGTTGAGCAAAGGGAATGAGGTAACCATAAATAGAAGGTGTCTTTTGTTGGTGCAATCGACCTCCAAGGTTTTAATGTCTCACAAATATGTTTAATAGAGCTTGATCTGTAACGACCCAATTTTCCCTATTTCGAGTCCTAAAAGACCTTATTAAAATTTAGAAATGCTTTAGAAAAATTCTAGAGATTTTTAGAAATTTTTAGAGTATTTTTATGGAATTTTTGGAGGTCGTTTGGTATTTTTACCAAAAGAAAGAAGTTGTGACAAATAAGTTGAAGAAGCTGGGTTTCGAACCGAGCTCCTCGGCCCGAGCAGAACTCGGCCCGACCAACCGAGCTGTGCTCAATTTGTTAACTAGATAGGAGAACAAATATATTTAAGCATAAGTTGGAATATTTAAAATAAATTGGAAAAAAAAGGTGCGGGCTAAGGGATTCGAACCCGAGACCTTCGGGAATGTTTCTTTTCCAACGAACCAACTGCGCCAGCAGACTTTGTCAATTTAGAAAGGAACAAAATATATTTAAGTAGTACTAGTTAACAGAAACTTTAGGGTATTAAAAGGAAGAACTTAGGGATTAATCACAAAACCTAAATTCTTCCTCCCCTTTCTCTCGGCGACGGCGTTTTCTCTCGGGCGAAAAACGCAGCGAGCTTGAGGGCGTCTCCGGCGGCCGACCAAGGCTCGATTCCAAGAGATTTCTTCGCCCTCTCGATCCTCTCGACAAGGAGAACTCAAGACGCGAGGAAGAGGCTGAGATCGTGAGTTTCTCCGAAGCCCTAGAAGCTATCTTGCTCGGTTGTAAGTCCAAGAACCGAAGGTGAGTTGCTTCTCACCTGCAGTAGGAGTTGTTCCGAGTTTTAAGTTGATTCCGTGTTTTCGGATTGTATTTTATGGCATTCATGTTGTTGCCGAAGCTTTGCATTCTTTTATTGTTTTCTTGCCGTGGCACAAGATGTGGGAAGTGATGGTTGAAGCATGTTTTTAGGAATTGGAAGCTTGAAGGGAAGTGGATAGATTTAAGATTTTTGATTGCTTTGTTGCTAACCTGTTGAAGTGTGTTTAGAGCTTAGAACAACATGTTTTAAGGAGCTTTTGATTCCAGGTCATGTTTACCCTTTTTGTTGAGGCATACGATTCTTAGATTCTTGGTTACTGCTGTGAGCATGAAGTGGTCTTCATCTATAGTAGCAAGTTTTCTTTAAAGGATTTTATTACCCTAAGTAAATCCTAAAATCTGTGTGCATGTGAAACCTAGGTATTCTGTTAAAACTTGTTGAGGCTTAAGAGCAGTTTTGAGATTTTGATTCTCCTTCTTTACTGTAGTAGTTTGCTATAGAGATTTTGGTTGCTCTATGGAAACCGAATTCCATTAAGTTTAGTTAAGGAGGTTCAATTGCAATTATGTGTTGAATAGTTTCTTATTAACAACATGCATGTGTAGAACCTTCCTTATTCAAAGAATATGAACAACCTAGCATTTAGTAAGCATGAACAGCCTTAAAATTAGCCTTGCGGATTTAGTTTCCTTGCATATTAATAAGCACTAAACATCCCTTTATTTTGAGTAGATGGTTTTAGAAGGTTGTTAGTTTAACAAGCATGAATAGACTCTTATTATGTTGGTATGAATAACATTTTAGTTAGATGTTCCTTGGAGTTCAAGTTTCTAGTTTTAGACTTCCTTGCTTTAACAAACAGAATTGTTTTGTTTCCTTTTTAAGCAAATGCAGATTTTAGTTTTGTTCCTTGCTATTTCCAGTAAGCATGAAATGGGTAATCATATTTGGATCCTTAGTATGTTTAGCATTTTTAGTCTTGGATCCCTATGCTCAACGAACATGAACAGCTTAAGCTTAAAGTATGCATAGTTAATTCTTTTTTAGCAATTCAATATCTATTTCTTGAGCATTTTACAAGTACGAACAGCACCTTGTAGCATTTCAGATTTAGTACTTATTGTTGATTTAGTAGCATGAGCAGCCCTGCCATTTTAAAGTATCAGTTTAACATGAGCAGTTTTAGTTTTCATTACTGTTTAGTATTTCCAGATGAAGCATGATATTCTGTTAATTCCATGCAGCAACGATTCCTTTATTTTCTAGATTCTATTGCATGCCTAGTAGTTGAATTAGTTTTACTTTCACAGCATGCTTAAGTTGTTCTAGTTTCCTATTTGCTATTGGAATAACATGAGCAGTTCTATTTTTTATAGCATGTAGATTTTTATAAGTAAAGTATGCAGATTTCGATAGGCTTAATATGCAGATTTTTGTTAGGCATTGCATGCAGATTTATGTTAAGCTTTGTATACAGATTTTCAGTACGTAGGGTGTGTTCTAGTGCACACCAAGTGCTTGATAAAATGCTTAGCTCAATATAATGCTACAGTAGGCATTTTAATAGCTCAGTTAATGCAGTAGAAGCATTTAAAATAACTTATTTAGTCTTGCTTCAGCTTATATGGGACTACGGTCCAATGGGTGGGCTCCCACAGTCGCCTCTAGGTTCAGATAACCTAGTTCTAGGTTCAGATAACCTAGTTCTAGGTTCAGATAACCTAGTTAAAGCAAGGTAAGAAAATTAGCTATGAAATCAGTATTTTATTTTCAGCAGTGGCACTGTACTGGATTAGATATCCATTGGGTTGGGCTCCCACAGTCGTCCCTAGGTTTAGATAACCTAGTAAACCCTACTAGACTCGGAACTTGCAATCCCGGGTTTAGTTAGGGATGCGCGCACAGCAAGTACAGTTGCCGGGCCCATCAGCAGCATGATTATTATTTTAATCTATTATGTAAATAGTTTTCAAAACTTCACAAATTAGTTATGTGAATACAAGTTAGACTCAGTTTAGCATTAATTAGTTTAGCTTAGGTATCAATTCAGTTTCTCGTTGATACACATGATAGTTTTATGATTAAGCTTTACATGTTAGCTTTTTAGTTAGTTTCTTCGCTATTTATGAGCATGATTAGTTGTACATGTTTAGTATTTCAGTTAGTTTCTTCGCTATTTATGAGCATGATTAGTTGTACATGTTTAGTATTTCAGTTAGTTTCTTCGCTATTTATGAGCATGATTAGTTGTACATGTTTAGTATTTCAGTTAGTTTCTTTGCTATTTATGAGCATGATTAGCTATACATGTTTAGTATTTCAGTTAGCATGATATGATTTCTTTGCTATTCATGAGCATGAGTAGCTATACATGTTAGTTTTCCAGTTAGTTGATTTCTTGGCTATTTATGAGCATGAGTAGCTTTACATGTTAGCGTTCAGTTTTAGTATGTTTTTATTTATATACATGCATATCGAGTTTTTGTGAGTAGGATAGCGCTCACTAAGCTTTTAGCTTATAGATACTATTTTCCTCCTACTGCAGATAAAGGAAAAAGCTAAAGTATAAGGAAGAAGGCGACAAGGAGGTGCTGTGACGGTGTGTGATGTGTGGACTATGGAGAGATCCAGAATTAGCTGGCAAAATTGTCAAGACTTTTCTTTTAGTTCTCTTTTAATGTTATATTGAAATTGAGTTTATTTCCGCATTTGTAGTTTGATACCTCCTATTGTTGGAGTGATATGGTTGTTTGCCATTGCTAGAGTAGTTTCATATTTTCATTGTGCTATTATACTGCGTGGTTGTGAAATTATATGTTCCAGCCGCCTGTGGCTGAGTATACATGTTATGTATCCCAGTTTGGGGTCACCGGTACAGGGGAGACTCTGCCGAAATTTTTCGGTAGAGTTTCTATGTGATTTTTAATCATACCGGTTAAGTAGGGTTAGTAGTCAAGTAGCGTCCACCTTTAGAGAATAGTAGTAGTGTAGAAAGGTGGGTCGCTACAGTTGGTATCAGAGCAATTCCCATTCTCCAGCATCACACATCAACACCATCCTTGCCGTCTTCAAGTAAGAAAGTATTTAAGTTTTCCTTTCATGCTTTCTTTATTATTTGCAGTATAGAGTATCTGTTTATATGCGCTTAAGTAAGAAGAAGTTTCTTGTTTAATTTTCCTATGTTTTGATACATATGGTTAGGAAGAATAGAGACATTTTTAGTTTTATTTCTCTTATATACATATGCATAAGTATGTTTAGAAAGGGTAGAGAAGATATCTAGTCTTTTTTTGGCATAACTAGATGTCAAGATAGAGGATAAGACAGTAGAGAGTCAGAAGCCCCAGTTAAGAAATTAGAACTAGAAAGATAATGATAACAAGAAAGCGATACACCCAGAACAGTTTTCAGGACTAGATATGGACAATACAAATTTATAGTCATGTCATTTGGTGTGACTAATGCACCTATGGTCTCCAGAGACTTTATAACAGGCCTTCCAAGGACCACGGATGGGTATGGTGCGATATGAATGATAGAGGACCGAGAAGTTAAGAGACTAAGGAACAAAGAGTACCGTTAGTGAAAGTCATTTAGAACCAGGAGCACGAGGAAGTTACTTAGGAGCGTGAGGAAAGTATGAGATAGAAATGCCCAGATTTATTCTAAGTTCGAGGACGAACTTTTTATAAGGGAGGGAGAATTGTAACGACCCAATTTTCCCTATTTCGAGTCCTAAAAGACCTTATTAAAATTTAGAAATGATTTAGAAAAATTCTAGAGATTTTTAGAAATTTTTAGAGTATTTTTATGGAATTTTTGGAGGTCGTTTGGTATTTTTACCAAAAGAAAGAAGTTGTGACAAATAAGTTGAAGAAGCTGGGTTTCGAACCGAGCTCCTCGGCCCGAGCAGAATTCGGCCCGACCAACCGAGCTGTGCTCGATTTGTTAACTAGATAGGAGAACAAATATATTTAAGCATAAGTTGGAATATTTAAAATAAATTGGAAAAAAAAGGTGCGGGCTAAGGGATTCGAACCCGAGACCTTCGGGAATGTTTCTTTTCCAACGAACCAACTGCGCCAACAGACTTTGTCAATTTAGAAAGGAACAAAATATATTTAAGTAGTACTAGTTAACAGAAACTTTAGGGTATTAAAAGGAAGAACTTAGGGATTAATCACAAAACCTAAATTCTTCCTCCCCTTTCTCTCGGCGACGGCGTTTTCTCTCGGGCGAAAAATGCAGCGAGCTTGAGGGCGTCTCCGGCGGCCGACCAAGGCTCGATTCCAAGAGATTTCTTCGCCCTCTCGATCCTCTCGACAAGGAGAACTCGAAGACGCGAGGAAGAGGCTGAGATCGTGAGTTTCTCCGAAGCCCTAGAAGCTATCTTGCTCGGTTGTAAGTCCAAGAACCGAAGGTGAGTTGCTTCTCACCTGCAGTAGGAGTTGTTCCGAGTTTTAAGTTGATTCCGTGTTTTCGGATTGTATTTTATGGCATTCATGTTGTTGCCGAAGCTTTGCATTCTTTTATTGTTTTCTTGCCGTGGCACAAGATGTGGGAAGTGATGGCTGAAGCATGTTTTTAGGAATTGGAAGCTTGAAGGGAAGTGGATAGATTTAAGATTTTTGATTGCTTTGTTGCTAACCTGTTGAAGTGTGTTTAGAGCTTAGAACAACATGTTTTAAGGAGCTTTTGATTCCAGGTCATGTTTACCCTTTTGTTGAGGCATACGATTCTTAGATTCTTGGTTACTGCTGTGAGCATGAAGTGGTCTTCATCTATAGTAGCAAGTTTTCTTTAAAGGATTTTATTACCCTAAGTAAATCCTAAAATCTGTGTGCATGTGGAACCGGGGTAGTCGGTTAAGACTTGTTGGGGCTTAAGAGCAGGTTTGAGATTTTGATTCTCCTTCTTTTCTGTAGTAGGTTGCTATAGAGATTTTGGTTGCTCTATGGAAACCGAATTCCATTAAGTTTAGTTAAGGAGGTTCAATTGCAATTATGTGTTGAATAGTTTCTTATTAACAACATGCATGTGTAGAACCTTCCTTATTCAAAGAATATGAACAACCTAGCATTTAGTAAGCATGAACAACCTTAAAATTAGCCTTGCGGATTTAGTTTCCTTGCATATTAATAAGCACTAAACATCCCTTTATTTTGAGTAGATGGTTTTAGAAGGTTGTTAGTTTAACAAGCATGAATAGACTCTTATTATGTTGGTATGAATAACATTTTAGTTAGATGTTCCTTGGAGTTCAAGTTTCTAGTTTTAGACTTCCTTGCTTTAACAAACAGAATTGTTTTGTTTCCTTTTTAAGCAAATGCAGATTTTAGTTTTGTTCCTTGCTATTTCCAGTAAGCATGAAATGGGTAATCATATTTGGATCCTTAGTATGTTTAGCATTTTTAGTCTTGGATCCCTATGCTCAACGAACATGAACAGCTTAAGCTTAAAGTATGCATAGTTAATTCTTTTTTTTAGCAATTCAATATCTATTTCTTGAGCATTTTACAAGTACGAACAGCACCTTGTAGCATTTCAGATTTAGTACTTATTGTTGATTTAGTAGCATGAGCAGCCCTGCCATTTTAAAGTATCAGTTTAACATGAGCAGTTTTAGTTTTCATTACTGTTTAGTATTTCCTGATGAAGCATGATATTCTGTTAATTCCATGCAGCAACGATTCCTTTATTTTCTAGATTCTATTGCATGCCTAGTAGTTGAATTAGTTTTACTTTCACAGCATGCTTAAGTTGTTCTAGTTTCCTATTTGCTATTGGAATAACATGAGCAGTTCTATTTTTTATAGCATGCAGATTTTTATAAGTAAAGTATGCAGATTTCGATAGGCTTAATATGCAGATTTTTGTTAGGCATTGCATGCAGATTTATGTTAAGCTTTGTATACAGATTTTCAGTACGTAGGGTGTGTTCTAGTGCACACCAAGTGCTTGATAAAATGCTTAGCTCAATATAATGCTACAGTAGGCATTTTAATAGCTCAGTTAATGCAGTAGAAGCATTTAAAATAACTTATTTAGTCTTGCTTCAGCTTATATGGGACTACGGTCCAATGGGTGGGCTCCCACAGTCGCCTCTAGGTTCAGATAACCTAGTTCTAGGTTCAGATAACCTAGTAAAAGCAAGATAAGAAAATTAGCTATGAAATCAGTATTTTATTTTCAGCAGTGGCACTGTACTGGATTAGATATCCATTGGGTTGGGCTCCCACAGTCGTCCCTAGGTTTAGATAACCTAGTAAACCCTACTAGACTCGGAACTTGCAATCCCGGGTTTAGTTAGGGATGCGCGCACAGCAAGTACAGTTGCCGGGCCCATCAGCAGCATGATTATTATTTTAATCTATTATGTAAATAGTTTTCAAAACTTCACAAATTAGTTATGTGAATACAAGTTAGACTCAGTTTAGCATTAATTAGTTTAGCTTAGGTATCAATTCAGTTTCTCGTTGATACACATGATAGTTTTATGATTAAGCTTTACATGTTAGCTTTTTAGTTAGTTTCTTCGCTATTTATGAGCATGATTAGTTGTACATGTTTAGTATTTCAGTTAGTTTCTTCGCTATTTATGAGCATGATTAGTTGTACATGTTTAGTATTTCAGTTAGTTTCTTCGCTATTTATGAGCATGATTAGTTGTACATGTTTAGTATTTCAGTTAGTTTCTTTGCTATTTATGAGCATGATTAGCTATACATGTTTAGTATTTCAGTTAGCATGATATGATTTCTTTGCTATTCATGAGCATGAGTAGCTATACATGTTAGTTTTCCAGTTAGTTGATTTCTTGGCTATTTATGAGCATGAGTAGCTTTACATGTTAGCGTTCAGTTTTAGTATGTTTTTATTTATATACATGCATATCGAGTTTTTGTGAGTAGGATAGCACTCACTAAGCTTTTAGCTTATAGATACTATTTTCCTCCTACTGCAGATAAAGGAAAAAGCTAAAGTATAAGGAAGAAGGCGACAAGGAGGTGCTGTGACGGTGTGTGATGTGTGGACTATGGAGAGATCCAGAATTAGCTGGCAAAATTGTCAAGACTTTTCTTTTAGTTCTCTTTTAATGTTATATTGAAATTGAGTTTATTTCCGCATTTGTAGTTTGATACCTCCTATTGTTGGAGTGATATGGTTGTTTGCCATTGCTAGAGTAGTTTCATATTTTCATTGTGCTATTATACTGCGTGGTTGTGAAATTATATGTTCCAGCCGCCTGTGGCTGAGTATACATGTTATGTATCCCAGTTTGGGGTCACCGGTACAGGGGAGACTCTGCCGAAATTTTTCGGTAGAGTTTCTATGTGATTTTTAATCATACCGGTTAAGTAGGGTTAATAGTCAAGTAGCGTCCACCTTTAGAGAATAGTAGTAGTGTAGAAAGGTGGGTCGCTACAGTTGGTATCAGAGCAATTCCCATTCTCCAGCATCACACATCAACACCATCCTTGCCGTCTTCAAGTAAGAAAGTATTTAAGTTTTCCTTTCATGCTTTCTTTATTATTTGCAGTATAGAGTATCTGTTTATATGCGCTTAAGTAAGAAGAAGTTTCTTGTTTAATTTTCCTATGTTTTGATACATATGGTTAGGAAGAATAGAGACATTTTTAGTTTTATTTCTCTTATATACATATGCATAAGTATGTTTAGAAAGGGTAGAGAAGATATCTAGTCTTTTTTTGGCATAACTAGATGTCAAGATAGAGGATAAGACAGTAGAGAGTCAGAAGCCCCAGTTAAGAAATTAGAACTAGAAAGATAATGATAACAAGAAAGCGATACACCCAGAACAGTTTTCAGGACTAGATATGGACAATACAAATTTATAGTCATGTCATTTGGTGTGACTAATGCACCTATGGTCTCCAGAGACTTTATAACAGGCCTTCCAAGGACCACGGATGGGTATGGTGCGATATGAATGATAGAGGACCGAGAAGTTAAGAGACTAAGGAACAAAGAGTACCGTTAGTGAAAGTCATTTAGAACCAGGAGCACGAGGAAGTTACTTAGGAGCGTGAGGAAAGTATGAGATAGAAATGCCCAGATTTATTCTAAGTTCGAGGACGAACTTTTTATAAGGGAGGGAGAATTGTAACGACCCAATTTTCCCTATTTCGAGTCCTAAAAGACCTTATTAAAATTTAGAAATGATTTAGAAAAATTCTAGAGATTTTTAGAAATTTTTAGAGTATTTTTATGGAATTTTTGGAGGTCGTTTGGTATTTTTACCAAAAGAAAGAAGTTGTGACAAATAAGTTGAAGAAGCTGGGTTTCGAACCGAGCTCCTCGGCCCGAGCAGAACTCGGCCCGACCAACCGAGCTGTGCTCGATTTGTTAACTAGATAGGAGAACAAATATATTTAAGCATAAGTTGGAATATTTAAAATAAATTGGAAAAAAAAGGTGCGGGCTAAGGGATTCGAACCCGAGACCTTCGGGAATGTTTCTTTTCCAACGAACCAACTGCGCCAACAGACTTTGTCAATTTAGAAAGGAACAAAATATATTTAAGTAGTACTAGTTAACAGAAACTTTAGGGTATTAAAAGGAAGAACTTAGGGATTAATCACAAAACCTAAATTCTTCCTCCCCTTTCTCTCGGCGACGGCGTTTTCTCTCGGGCGAAAAACGCAGCGAGCTTGAGGGCGTCTCCGGCGGCCGACCAAGGCTCGATTCCAAGAGATTTCTTCGCCCTCTCGATCCTCTCGACAAGGAGAACTCGAAGACGCGAGGAAGAGGCTGAGATCGTGAGTTTCTCCGAAGCCCTAGAAGCTATCTTGCTCGGTTGTAAGTCCAAGAACCGAAGGTGAGTTGCTTCTCACCTGCAGTAGGAGTTGTTCCGAGTTTTAAGTTGATTCCGTGTTTTCGGATTGTATTTTATGGCATTCATGTTGTTGCCGAAGCTTTGCATTCTTTTATTGTTTTCTTGCCGTGGCACAAGATGTGGGAAGTGATGGTTGAAGCATGTTTTTAGGAATTGGAAGCTTGAAGGGAAGTGGATAGATTTAAGATTTTTGATTGCTTTGTTGCTAACCTGTTGAAGTGTGTTTAGAGCTTAGAACAACATGTTTTAAGGAGCTTTTGATTCCAGGTCATGTTTACCCTTTTGTTGAGGCATACGATTCTTAGATTCTTGGTTACTGCTGTGAGCATGAAGTGGTCTTCATCTATAGTAGCAAGTTTTCTTTAAAGGATTTTATTACCCTAAGTAAATCCTAAAATCTGTGTGCATGTGAAACCTAGGTATTCTGTTAAAACTTGTTGAGGCTTAAGAGCAGTTTTGAGATTTTGATTCTCCTTCTTTACTGTAGTAGTTTGCTATAGAGATTTTGGTTGCTCTATGGAAACCGAATTCCATTAAGTTTAGTTAAGGAGGTTCAATTGCAATTATGTGTTGAATCGGTTCTTATTAACAACATGCATGTGTAGAACCTTCCTTATTCAAAGAATATGAACAACCTAGCATTTAGTAAGCATGAACAGCCTTAAAATTAGCCTTGCGGATTTAGTTTCCTTGCATATTAATAAGCACTAAACATCCCTTTATTTTGAGTAGATGGTTTTAGAAGGTTGTTAGTTTAACAAGCATGAATAGACTCTTATTATGTTGGTATGAATAACATTTTAGTTAGATGTTCCTTGGAGTTCAAGTTTCTAGTTTTAGACTTCCTTGCTTTAACAAACAGAATTGTTTTGTTTCCTTTTTAAGCAAATGCAGATTTTAGTTTTGTTCCTTGCTATTTCCAGTAAGCATGAAATGGGTAATCATATTTGGATCCTTAGTATGTTTAGCATTTTTAGTCTTGGATCCCTATGCTCAACGAACATGAACAGCTTAAGCTTAAAGTATGCATAGTTAATTCTTTTTTTTAGCAATTCAATATCTATTTCTTGAGCATTTTACAAGTACGAACAGCACCTTGTAGCATTTCAGATTTAGTACTTATTGTTGATTTAGTAGCATGAGCAGCCCTGCCATTTTAAAGTATCAGTTTAACATGAGCAGTTTTAGTTTTCATTACTGTTTAGTATTTCCTGATGAAGCATGATATTCTGTTAATTCCATGCAGCAACGATTCCTTTATTTTCTAGATTCTATTGCATGCCTAGTAGTTGAATTGGTTTTACTTTCACAGCATGCTTAAGTTGTTCTAGTTTCCTATTTGCTATTGGAATAACATGAGCAGTTCTATTTTTATAGCATGCAGATTTTTATAAGTAAAGTATGCAGATTTTGATAGGCTTAATATGCAGATTTTTGTTAGGCTTTGCATGCAGATTTATGTTAAGCTTTGTATACAGATTTTCAGTACGTAGGGTGTGTTCTAGTGCACACCAAGTGCTTGATAAAATGCTTAGCTCAATATAATGCTACAGTAGGCATTTTAATAGCTCAGTTAATGCAGTAGAAGCATTTAAAATAACTTATTTAGTCTTGCTTCAGCTTATATGGGACTACGGTCCAATGGGTGGGCTCCCACAGTCGCCTCTAGGTTCAGATAACCTAGTTCTAGGTTCAGATAACCTAGTTAAAGAAAGGTAAGAAAATTAGCTATGAAATCAGTATTTTATTTTCAGCAGTGGCACTGTACTGGATTAGATATCCATTGGGTTGGGCTCCCATAGTCGTCCCTTGGTTTAGATAACCTAGTAAACCCTACTAGACTCGGAACTTGCAATCCCGGGTTTAGTTAGGGATGCGCGCACCGCAAGTACAGTTGCCGGGCCCATCAGCAGCATGATTATTATTTTAATCTATTATGTAAATAGTTTTCAAAACTTCACAAATTAGTTATGTGAATACAAGTTAGACTCAGTTTAGCATTAATTAGTTTAGCTTAGGTATCAATTCAGTTTCTCGTTGATACACATGATAGTTTTATGATTAAGCTTTACATGTTAGCTTTTTAGTTAGTTTCTTCGCTATTTATGAGCATGATTAGTTGTACATGTTTAGTATTTCAGTTAGTTTCTTCGCTATTTATGAGCATGATTAGTTGTACATGTTTAGTATTTCAGTTAGTTTCTTCGCTATTTATGAGCATGATTAGTTGTACATGTTTAGTATTTCAGTTAGTTTCTTTGCTATTTATGAGCATGATTAGCTATACATGTTTAGTATTTCAGTTAGCATGATATGATTTCTTTGCTATTCATGAGCATGAGTAGCTATACATGTTAGTTTTCTAGTTAGTTGATTTCTTGGCTATTTATGAGCATGAGTAGCTTTACATGTTAGCGTTCAGTTTTAGTATGTTTTTATTTATATACATGCATATCGAGTTTTTGTGAGTAGGATAGCGCTCACTAAGCTTTTAGCTCATAGATACTATTTTCCTCCTACTGCAGATAAAGGAAAAAGCTAAAGTATAAGGAAGAAGGCGACAAGGAGGTGCTGTGACGGTGTGTGATGTGTGGACTATGGAGAGATCCAGAATTAGCTGGCAAAATTGTCAAGACTTTTCTTTTAGTTCTCTTTTAATGTTATATTGAAATTGAGTTTATTTCCGCATTTGTAGTTTGATACCTCCTATTGTTGGAGTGATATGGTTGTTTGCCATTGCTAGAGTAGTTTCATATTTTCATTGTGCTATTATACTGCGTGGTTGTGAAATTATATGTTCCAGCCGCCTGTGGCTGAGTATACATGTTATGTATCCCAGTTTGGGGTCACCGGTACAGGGGAGACTCTGCCGAAATTTTTCGGTAGAGTTTCTATGTGATTTTTAATCATACCGGTTAAGTAGGGTTAGTAGTCAAGTAGCGTCCACCTTTAGAGAATAGTAGTAGTGTAGAAAGGTGGGTCGCTACAGTTGGTATCAGAGCAATTCCCATTCTCCAGCATCACACATCAGCACCATCGTTGCCGTCTTCAAGTAAGAAAGTATTTATTTGCAGTATAGAGTATATGTTTATATGCGTTTAAGTAAGAAGAAGTTTCTTGTTTAATTTTCCTATGTTTTGATACATATGCTTAGGAAGAATAGAGACATTTTTAGTTTTATTTCTCTTATATACATATGCATAAGTATGTTTAGAAAGGGTAGAGAAGATATCTAGTCTTTTTTTGGCATAACTAGATGTCAAGATAGAGGATAAGACAGTAGAGAGTCAGAAGCCCCAGTTAAGAAATTAGAACTAGAAAGATAATGATAACAAGAAAGTGATACACCCAGAACAGTTTTCAGGACTAGATATGGACACTACAAATTTATAGTCATGTCATTTGGTGTGACTAATGCACCTATGGTCTCCAGAGACTTTATAACAGGCCTTCCAAGGACCACGGATGGGTATGGTGCGATATGAATGATAGAGGACCGAGAAGTTAAGAGACTAAGGAACAAAGAGTACCGTTAGTGAAAGTCATTTAGAACCAGGAGCACGAGGAAGTTACTTAGGAGCGTGAGGAAAGTATGAGATAGAAATGCCCAGATTTATTCTAAGTTCGAGGATGAACTTTTTATAAGGGAGGGAGAATTGTAACGACCCAATTTTCCCTATTTCGAGTCCTAAAAGACCTTATTAAAATTTAGAAATGCTTTAGAAAAATTCTAGAGATTTTTAGAAATTTTTAGAGTATTTTTATGGAATTTTTGGAGGTCGTTTGGTATTTTTACCAAAAGAAAGAAGTTGTGACAAATAAGTTGAAGAAGCTGGGTTTCGAACCGAGCTCCTCGGCCCGAGCAGAACTCGGCCCGACCAACCGAGCTGTGCTCGATTTGTTAACTAGATAGGAGAACAAATATATTTAAGCATAAGTTGGAATATTTAAAATAAATTGGAAAAAAGGTGCGCGGCTAAGGGATTCGAACCCGAGACCTTCGGGAATGTTTCTTTTCCAACGAACCAACTGCGCCAGCAGACTTTGTCAATTTAGAAAGGAACAAAATATATTTAAGTAGTACTAGTTAACAGAAACTTTAGGGTATTAAAAGGAAGAACTTAGGGATTAATCACAAAACCTAAATTCTTCCTCCCCTTTCTCTCGGCGACGGCGTTTTCTCTCGGGCGAAAAACGCAGCGAGCTTGAGGGCGTCTCCGGCGGCCGACCAAGGCTCGATTCCAAGAGATTTCTTCGCCCTCTCGATCCTCTCGACAAGGAGAACTCGAAGACGCGAGGAAGAGGCCGAGATCATGAGTTTCTCCGAAGCCCTAGAAGCTATCTTGCTCGGTTGTAAGTCCAAGAACCGAAGGTGAGTTGCTTCTCACCTGCAGTAGGAGTTGTTCCGAGTTTTAAGTTGATTCCGTGTTTTCGGATTGTATTTTATGGCATTCATGTTGTTGCCGAAGCTTTGCATTCTTTTATTGTTTTCTTGCCGTGGCACAAGATGTGGAAAGTGATGGCTGAAGCATGTTTTTAGGAATTGGAAGCTTGAAGGGAAGTGGATAGATTTAAGATTTTTGATTGCTTTGTTGCTAACCTGTTGAAGTGTGTTTAGAGCTTAGAACAACATGTTTTAAGGAGCTTTTGATTCCAGGTCATGTTTACCCTTTTGTTGAGGCATACGATTCTTAGATTCTTGGTTACTGCTGTGAGCATGAAGTGGTCTTCATCTATAGTAGCAAGTTTTCTTTAAAGGATTTTATTACCCTAAGTAAATCCTAAAATCTGTGTGCATGTGAAACCTAGGTATTCTGTTAAAACTTGTTGAGGCTTAAGAGCAGTTTTGAGATTTTGATTCTCCTTCTTTACTGTAGTAGTTTGCTATAGAGATTTTGGTTGCTCTATGGAAACCGAATTCCATTAAGTTTAGTTAAGGAGGTTCAATTGCAATTATGTGTTGAATAGGTTCTTATTAACAACATGCATGTGTAGAACCTTCCTTATTCAAAGAATATGAACAACCTAGCATTTAGTAAGCATGAACAGCCTTAAAATTAGCCTTGCGGATTTAGTTTCCTTGCATATTAATAAGCACTAAACATCCCTTTATTTTGAGTAGATGGTTTTAGAAGTTTGTTAGTTTAACAAGCATGAATAGACTCTTATTATGTTGGTATGAATAACATTTTAGTTAGATGTTCCTTGGAGTTCAAGTTTCTAGTTTTAGACTTCCTTGCTTTAACAAACAGAATTGTTTTGTTTCCTTTTTAAGCAAATGCAGATTTTAGTTTTGTTCCTTGCTATTTCCAGTAAGCATGAAATGGGTAATCATATTTGGATCCTTAGTATGTTTAGCATTTTTAGTCTTGGATCCCTATGCTCAACGAACATGAACAGCTTAAGCTTAAAGTATGCATAGTTAATTCTTTTTTTTAGCAATTCAATATCTATTTCTTGAGCATTTTACAAGTACGAACAACACCTTGTAGCATTTCAGATTTAGTACTTATTGTTGATTTAGTAGCATGAGCAGCCCTGCCATTTTAAAGTATCAGTTTAACATGAGCAGTTTTAGTTTTCATTACTGTTTAGTATTTCCTGATGAAGCATGATATTCTGTTAATTCCATGCAGCAACGATTCCTTTATTTTCTAGATTCTATTGCATGCCTAGTAGTTGAATTGGTTTTACTTTCACAACATGCTTAAGTTGTTCTAGTTTCCTATTTGCTATTGGAATAACATGAGCAGTTCTATTTTTTATAGCATGCAGATTTTTATAAGTAAAGTATGCAGATTTTGATAGGCTTAATATGCAGATTTTTGTTAGGCTTTGCATGCAGATTTATGTTAAGCTTTGTATACAGATTTTCAGTACGTAGGGTGTGTTCTAGTGCACACCAAGTGCTTGATAAAATGCTTAGCTCAATATAATGCTACAGTAGGCATTTTAATAGCTCAGTTAATGCAGTAGAAGCATTTAAAATAACTTATTTAGTCTTGCTTCAGCTTATATGGGACTACGGTCCAATGGGTAGGCTCCCACAGTCGCCTCTAGGTTCAGATAACCTAGTTCTAGGTTCAGATAACCTAGTTAAAGCAAGGTAAGAAAATTAACTATGAAATCAGTATTTTATTTTCAGCAGTGGCACTGTACTGGATTAGATATCCATTGGGTTGGGCTCTCACAGTTGTCCCTAGGTTTAGATAACTTAGTAAACCCTACTAGACTCGGAACTTGCAATCCCGGGTTTAGTTAGGGATGCGCGTACAGCAAGTACAGTTGCCGGGCCCATCAGCAGCATGATTATTATTTTAATCTATTATGTAAATAGTTTTCAAAACTTCACAAATTAGTTATGTGAATACAAGTTAGACTCAGTTTAGCATTAATTAGTTTAGCTTAGGTATCAATTCAGTTTCTCGTTGATACACATGATAGTTTTATGATTAAGCTTTACATGTTAGCTTTTTAGTTAGTTTCTTCGCTATTTATGAGCATGATTAGTTGTACATGTTTAGTATTTCAGTTAGTTTCTTCGCTATTTATGAGCATGATTAGTTGTACATGTTTAGTATTTCAGTTAGTTTCTTCGCTATTTATGAGCATGATTAGTTGTACATGTTTAGTATTTCAGTTAGTTCCTTTGCTATTTATGAGCATGATTAGCTATACATGTTTAGTATTTCAGTTAGCATGATATGATTTCTTTGCTATTCATGAGCATTAGTAGCTATACATGTTAGTTTTCTAGTTAGTTGATTTTTTGGCTATTTATGAGCATGAGTAGCTTTACATGTTAGCATTCAGTTTTAGCATGTTTTTATTTATATACATGCATATCGAGTTTTTGTGAGTAGGATAGCGCTCACTAAGCTTTTAGCTTATAGATACAATTTTCCTCCTACTGCAGATAAAGGAAAAAGCTAAAGTATAAGGAAGAAGGCGACAAGGAGGTGCTGTGACGGTGTGTGATGTGTGGACTATGGAGAGATCCAGAATTAGCTGGCAAAATTGTCAAGACTTTTCTTTTAGTTCTCTTTTAATGTTATATTGAAATTGAGTTTATTTCCGCATTTGTAGTTTGATACCTCCTATTGTTGGAGTGATATGGTTGTTTGCCATTGCTAGAGTAGTTTCATATTTTCATTGTGCTATTATACTGCGTGGTTGTGAAATTATATGTTCCAGCCGCCTGTGGCTGAGTATACATGTTATGTATCCCAGTTTGGGGTCACCGGTACAGGGGAGACTCTGTCGAAATTTTTCGGTAGAGTTTCTATGTGATTTTTAATCATACCGGTTAAGTAGGGTTAGTAGTCAAGTAGCGTCCACCTTTAGAGAATAGTAGTAGTGTAGAAAGGTGGGTCGCTACATGATCATTGGAAGTTCTAGTCATGGCTAGGCAAGGGTGAGAAGTCAACTGAGTGACTAGTCCTAACTGTGGTTAGACATGGAAAGTCTTAGTTGTAGGCCAGGCAAGGGAAATCTTGGTAGATCATGGAAGTCAGGTGGATTTGATAGGTTTGGAGGACCTGATCCCTGGGTAGCCGATCCAATACCAAGGGAAATCTCTGTAGATCGTAGAAGCCAGGTGGATTCGATGGTCTAGAGGACCTGATCCCTGTGTAGTCAAATACTGAGTCTTGGTGAGTGAAGTCAGGTCGAGAAAACTTTAGGGGGTGGTAACCTTAGGTGGAGAAATCTTGGTAGATCATGGAAGCCAGGTAGATTCGATAGTTCTAGAGGACTTGATCCTTGGGTAGCTAAATATTGAGTCCTGGTGAGTGAAGCCAGGTGGAGAAAATCCTAGGGAGAGATAATCTTAGGTAACAAGAAGTCTTGGAGGAGTGAACTCCAAGCAAGGTTTATCAGATAGTTTCCGGTCGACCACACGCACGTCGACCAGACCAACGGATCTCGGTAAATCTAAGTTTAGGTTTACCATAGTATTCTGTATTACTATTATTGATGTTGGCTAATGTAGTATTGCAGGAAAAGTTTTAGTGGATCAACCAATCAGACAGTGAGCAAGCAAAGTCCAAACAGGTCTGGAGGACCATTGTTTGGTAGGTAAGTTGAGGTATGCAACTGGAGGAGCGACAGTGAGGTCGTGTTCCTGAAAGGAATAACCTAAGGTCGCTGATCCAACTGAAGAAATCGGGAAGGTTTCCAAATTAAGATCAAGACAGTCCTACTGTCTAATATTACTCATGTATTATATATATTACTGTGCTAACCTTTGTGTTGTAGGAATATTCTATTTAACTCTGTGTTACAGGTTCGACCTGATCGATCGACCGAACGTAGGGATCGGTCGACTGAACTAGCTTGACTCAGACCAGAGACAAGTTTAGACCCAAGTAGAGCAACATCTGATCAAGGCCTGATCGGTCAACCAAACACTGATGATGTGGCAAAGATCAGTTCAAGCCGAAGTAAAGAAGGAAGATTGCCTGATTGGTTGACCGAACCAGGAGATCGGTCCACTGAACAATAAAGACATTAATGGCGCATTAATGAAGAATCTCGACGAACGGGGAAAGCTCATAGTTTGGTCGATCGAACAATGGGATCGGTCGACTGAACCATTAAATATCTTTAATGCTTGAGGATTGGATCACAACAAAGAAGGTAGGGAGCAGGTTCGGTCGACCGAATCCAAGAATTAGTCGACCGAACGTTGACTATTCTTATAAAAGTGAAGCTCGAGGTTCGAGGCTTAAAAAATGAATTACATCTGTTTGAAGTTCATCTTTGTGCAAGCTGCTGTTCGTGCTACTATTCTTCTATGCATCCATCAAGCAAGCTACTGTACCATCCAAGAAGTACTAATCGAGCTGCATCTTCTATCTAAGTAATCGATATATTTATTTATCTTGCATTGTACTTATTTACTAGTAAGATAGTAGGCTGTTACTGTTTTACTCATTTCATTATACGCACTACTTCTCTTCGAGGTTTTCGAAAAGAAGAATTTTAGTGAATTGCCCAACGATGCAATCAACGATTGTGGGTCTTGGAGTAAGAGTCGACGTAGGCTTTGAACCAAATAACCGAAATGAGTTTCTATTTTCCACTGTGTTACTTTGTTTTAAAAAGAAAAAGAGTTTTTAAAAGAGCGATATTCACCCCCCCCCTCTATTGCTCTCTTTCGATCCTACATCTTTTAACTTTTTCTATTGTCAACAAGTATTACGATCGAGCATGGTGTGATGTTATGTCAATGGAAACATGTCATGTATTATTAGGACGACCTTGGAAATATGATTGTAGTGTCATCCACGATGGACGGAAGAACACCTACACCCTCATTGTTAAAGGGAGGAATATCATATTGGTTCCTCGATGAGAAGGAACCCCTTTAAATTTGGTAACTAATAACTCTACACTACTTTCTATGTCCAGTTTTTTGAACGAGATGAAGCACGAAGACATGGTCTATGCTTTATCCTTACAAAAGCGATGAAATAGACCTAGATTCGGATCTACCAGCTGAGGTGCAACAACTCCTATCTGACTTTGCTGATATAATGGCTGAAGACCTTCCTCCGAGACTTCCCCTATGAGAGACATTCAACACTAGATTAACTTCGTTCCGGGCTTAAGATTACCTAACTGGCCAGCGTACCATCTTAGCCCTAAGGATGCCTGATAATTAGCATCTTTATGTAATATTTTAGCTCTTATACTTAGCATTTTTATCCTCTCATTCACTTAAATCTTGCTTAATATTATGATTCATGAGTTAGGATATATTTATGAGCTTTTTACACTCTTTCCCTAATTTTACTATTATTTCATGATTTTTGTAGGGAATTAAAGAGGAGCCATAAACATGAGTGGAGTCAAATTAATTGAACCCAATGCTAAGGTTGAGCATGAGCCAATTTGAAGAGCTTGACTCATTTCATTCCAATTTGGATCAAGAAAGAAGTAGAGCTCCACTCTTCAAGCCCAATCACAAAAGCCCAACTCATCCAATTTGGAGCCCAATTTTGAACCCTATTCTTAATGGATCCGGATTCCATTCCTAATGGATCTATTTTTTCCATCCAAATCCGACCCGTTAAGAAACCTCTCCCTATACTCCTCACGCAACGGCACAGTGATCCCTTCTACATGTTCGCGATCGATCCATGTAACGACCCAATTTTCCTTACTTTGAGTTCTAAATATCTTTGAAAATGTCTGAAAATACTTTTAAAATATTCTAGGGATTTTTAGGAATTTTTAGAGTATTTTTATGCAATTTTTGGAGTCCGTTTGACATTTTTACCAGGAGGAGGAAGTTTAAAAAAAAAAAAAGAAAAACACAAAGTGCAAGAGCTAGGATTCGAACCCAGCTTCTCGGGCCCAAGCAGTAATCGGCCCAACCAACCGAGCTGAGCTCGTTTTATTAACTAAGTGTGTGAACAAATATATTTAAGTTATAGGTGGAACCGAATCACCTAGGTTATTAAAGGAGGTTAATTTCTTTTCCCGAAACCTAAAAAAAACCCAAAATCTCTCTCCCTTCTCACCCACGCGGCGCCGTCTTCTCCTCTCGGGTGAAACCGCAGCCAAGGCTAGGGTTTCCTCCTCTCGACGTCGGCGAGGTGTTTTCCGGCCGGTCTCCACTCGTGGGTGATCATTCCGGCAAGGGGAGCTCGGGAAATACAAGGAAAAAGGTGGAATCGAAGCTCCACCGAAACCCTAGAGCATTTCTCTTCGGTTGCAAGTCCAAGAACCCGAAGTAAGTGCTTCTCACCTGCGGTAGGAGTAGCTCTCGGGGTTTTGTTTTGCATTTTGTTGTGAAATGAACAAAAGTAACCTTTTCATGCTAGCATATGTTTCGGATTTTTGACCCTTGCTTTAGCAAATTGGTTTAAGTTTGGTTTCAATCTGTTGATGTGTTTTTAGTGCACGGATAGAAATTTTTGAGGGTTTTCCTTGATTACCACAGCATGCTAATTAGATGGGTTACCTTACAATTCAAGCATGATTAAGTAGTTAGATTTCCCTTCAAGTTACAGCATGATTAAGGGTCTGTTAAGACTCGAAATAGGGTTAGTCTATACAAGCTTGAGATGTGAAAACTTTTACTGCCATGAGCCTAACTAGGGAAAACTTTTCCATGCAGTTTTGTTATGGACCGTTAAAATTCGGTTGCAATATACCATGTTATTTACCAGTAGTACAGTTGTTTTTAAAACTCTGTGGAGATTAGTTTGAATAAGTACTGGCTTATATTAGTGATATATGCTTTAGAATCTCTTGTGTAATGAATAAATGAGAGAAGTGCAAGTAAAGAAAGACTAAGTCACAATCTGATCCTAAATTCCAGAATTTAGAATCAAAGCACATAAATAAATGCCAAGGCATTTTATTAGAAGAAGTATTTAAAGAAGGATATCAAGAAAAGTATTTTACTTTTAAAGGGCATGTACCGGACACAAGGTCCAAGGGATGGGCTCCATGTTGCCCCTAGACATAAGGTCTAGAAGTGTCTTAATGGTTTTGGGATTAGCTACCTCAATTCTCATTAAGAAAGGCGCGCAAAGTGGTACAATGCCGGGCCCAAGTAAAGTTGAATATTATTTTAAAGTATATAAGAATTACTTTGGAAACAAACAGAACAAGCTCTTTTATCTCAGTTGCAAATTCTAGCAAGTTAAATGGTTGTTTCCTTTAGAGATGCATGATGTAGTTCTATTTGCTATTTTCATGTTGAGTATGTACTCCCTGCTTTCTTTTATGTTTATGCATTCCGTATCGGATTTTGTGAGTAGAAAGCACTTACTAAGCTTTTAGCATATAGATACTACCTTCCTCCTACTGCAGACATAGATAAAAGTAAAGGAAAAGCTAAAGTGGTATAGAAGAAGGCGACAAGGAGACATTGATGATGTGTGTGTGGGGGCTGTTTATGGAAGCTTGGGATTTTTGCTGAATTGTTATATCTGCTAGTGCTCTTTTAATTTCTGCAAAAAGAGAATTATTCTGAAATGCTAGGTCGTGTTTTAAATTGCTTTATTTATGTGTTAGAATCAAATAATTGGTAAATACTTATGCTTAGTACTTCCTTATAATCTGCTGGAATGTTAAATCTGCTGGAATTGTTAAATTTGCTGGAATTATTCGGATGGTATGAAGTTCGGTTTTAAATGCCCAGAAGTTTTTTTTTAGTATGCTGGAATTTTATATGAGTTGTTTTATGGAAGAAAATGCTTATGAAAAATTCGGTTTTGACTGCTCAGTAGCCTTATGTGAATGCTGGTATGCTATATAAGTTTTGCTCTATGGAGGAAATTGGCATGGGATGATTCGGTGGATATAAGCTTAGTATTTTTATGTGCAAATTAGTATTCGATATGAGTTTAGCTTAAATTAAAATCTGCCAGTATTAATATCCTGCTATAGCATTAACTTTTACTGTCCGGACCAATTCCTACTATAGTGAAGATGACTTAATGGGATGTTCGGATAGAAAAAAAAAAAGATGGGCAGTAGTTTAATTAGTTTCCTTTTTATAATCTGTTCGGATATGGAATGAAATGAATGCAAGATAACAAGTGATGTAGTAAGCAGTAGGGGTATTTAAGCTTTATAGGTCTGCATGTTCAATCTGGTATAAAAAAAAGAGATAAACAAGAAAGAGAAAAAAAAAGTATCAAGAAATTTTATGCTGTTATTTAGAGGCATGTTCTGATATATGATATGTTTTCCAATAGTTTAAAATATCTCTGGTGTTAAAGCAAGTAGTACAGTAGTTGGTAGAATCAGTAGCGGTCACCCTCAGAGTAGTAGTAAGGAGGGTGGCCGTTACAATCCAGGGGCTAGGGCACACGAGCTTCCACACCGGCCTTCTTCTTCCTTTCTTTATCCGGCCGGCGGTACTCTTCCCTTACCTCTGCTGCCGCCGGTCGACCATCCATCCACAGCCCATTCCTCTTCACCTTGATTCTAGCGGTGCACGACAGTAGCAATCCAGCAGGAAGCGACAAGTTTTGGCAGCGAGTTCCGACCAATTCCACCTCGCCGGAGGGGTTCTCCAGCGTGACCTCCATCTTTCGGCAACCTTCCAATTTTCCTCCGCTTGGGGTTCAAGCGGCAGAGCAGAGGAGCAGCAGCCGATAGTCCATCATCTTCCAGTCAACTTCCAGCGAGGGGGTTCTTCATTGGAAGATTTGCTCATCTACCTCATTGTTAAAGCAAGAACAGCTGGTATCTTGGCTGTTGTTCATCAGATCCAGGGGTTCTGGAGCTGGCGTTTCGTGTGACAGCAGGGAGGGCTAGAAGAGGAGAAGTTTGCACCCATTTAACTTCATCACCAAACAGCTATATCTGCATCTTACAGAGATTGGGTTGTTTCTTTTATCATGTTGGATGTGTGTTGACATTTCTTGTTGAATGCTTGTATTGATTTAAACTCCATATGCTTAGATTGCATACACTTTGGCTAATTTAGTTTTCACACGCAACATGCTCGATTAAATGCCCCAACATCTTTTGTTATTTCAATTGTTACATTTAAGTTTGTTAAACTTCTTGCAATGTTTAATCTTGTCATGTTTCAACTTATTTGAATGATTAGTTATATTTGTGTCTTTTATTTTCATGCAATTAGGTTAGGTTAGATTAAATTTCTTTAATGCTCTAGATTTCATTCAATGCTTACTTTATGTTGTCTTTAATTTCCTTGCAATCATAGTTTAAGTTAGACTAGGTTTTCTTACTTGCACTGTCTTTCATTTACTAGATTAGGTTTCATTTAATATTTTGCTATGTTATTCCTTAGTTTAATTCCGTTAATGGTGAATCGTAGCATAGAGTGACAATGCGCTATGAGATCACTACTAATGGATAGATAGAGTGTCTTTTATTAATTAGGATTAAATTTCATACTTGCTTTGCTCTTTTGTTCCTTAGGTTTAATTTCATACTTGTTTTGTTATTTCATATCGTAGTTCAGAATTCAAAACCCAAACCTCCAGTTTCATATAAAAAAATCCAAAAGCCATAACCAATCCTGAAGTTATCATCCTATCGTTACATTCTTTGGGAGACGACCCGAGTCATTTCTCTACTACTTTAGTGTAGAGGGGTTCGGTAACTTTAATTGTAATTTGATAAGCTCCCGTAGCACGACACTAGAGCTCACATCAATGCCGAAGAAATACAACGACAAGTTGTGGAGCTACTGAGACGAGGCTATATTCGTGAGAGTATGAGCCCTTGTGTAGTCCCTGCCCTACTCGTGCCAAAGAAAGATGGTTTGTGGTGCATGTGTATTGATAGCATATCCATCAACAAAATCATGGTGTAATATAGATTTCCGATTCCTCGCTTAGATGACATGTTGGATCAACTTTTTGGTTCAAAGAACTTCTCCAAGATCGATCTTAGGAGTGGATACCATCATATTCGAATTAAGCTCGGAAATGAATGGAAGACCACCTTCAAGACACAACATAGGTTGTATGAGTGGATGGTCATGCCTTTCGAACTATCCAATGCACCCAACACGTTTATGAGATTCATGCATCAGGACTTGCAACCTTTCATGGGAAGATTCATGGTTGTATACTTTGATGACATCCTCATTTATAGCTCGACACGAGCTTTGCACCTTGATCACCTCCACAGTATTTTTAAGAAGCTAAAAGGAAAAACACTTGTTCATCAACAATAAGAAGTGTTCTTTCTGCATGACCTGAGTTTCGTTTCTTGGATTTATAGTATCTACTGATGGTGTTAGTGCAGATCCATCAAAGATAAATGAAATCTTAGAGTGGCTGCAGTAAAAAACCATTCATGATGTCTGAAGTTTTCATGGATTAGCCTCTTTTTACCGCAGATTCATTCGGAATTTAAACTCCTTAATTGATCCTATCATTGAGTGCCTCAAGGGGCGCGAGTTTAAGTGGACTGAAGCGGCTACGACTAGTTTTTAACTGGTGAAGCAAAAGATGATAGAAGCACCCATTCTAGCACTTCCAGATTTTGACAAACTATTTGAAGTAAACTGTGATGCATCTAGCATTGGCATTAGTGGTGTTCTAAGTCAATTAGGGTGCTCTATTGCTTTCTTCAACAAGAAACTATCTGGTGCTAAGAAAAATTACTCTACCTATGACCTGAAATTCTATGCTATTGTGCAATCCTTGAAGCATTGGCGTCATTATCTTGTGCAGAAGGAATTTATCTTGTTCACTAATCATGAGGCTTTGAAGTACATCAATGGCCCACACAAGATGAGTAATCAACAAGCCAAGTGGGTAAACTACTTGCTGGAGTTCACCTTCACGCTGAAGCATTAATCTGGGAGTCTCAATCGTCTTGTAGATGCTCTAAGCCGTCGTTCTTCCCTGCTTACTACCATGAGCATTAGGGTTGCCGTCTTTAGATCTTTCTCAGATATGTATATTGACGATCCCTCTTTTGGCAAGATATTTCAGGAGGTAAATAATGGTCTTCGTAATGACTTTATTTTGTACAATGATTATCTATTTCGTAGACTATGATTATGCATTCTGGACTATTCCTTAAGGCAGCATATTATCAGTGAATTGCATAATAAAGGACACTTTGGGCGAGATAAGATATTAGCCCTCATCTCTTCTGACTTCTATTAGCCCAAGCTAACCAGTGATGTGGCTCATTTCGTGGACTATTGCTTTGTCTGTCAGCAATCTAAGGGAACTCTCACTAATGCTGATTTGTATACTCCCTTACCAATTCTTGAAGCTCCTTGGTGCGAGGTTAGCATGGATTTCACATTGGGTTTACCTCACACCCAACGGACTATAGATTCTATTCTAGTTGTGGTGGACCGATTTTCCAAGATGACTCACTTTGTGGCGTGCAGAAAAATCATGGATGTTGTTCGGATTACCACCCTCTTCTTCAAAGAGATTGTGCATTTACACAATATTTCACTAACTATTACTTCAGATCTTGATACTAAATTTGTTAGTCAATTTTGGAAGACATTATGGGGAAAGCTAGGGACAAAACCAAACTTCAGCAGCGCCTATCACCCTCAGACGGATGGTTAGACCGAGGTAGTGAATCAGAGCTTAGGAAATCATCTGAGATGTCTCACACGAACCAAACCAAAGCAATGAGATCTAGTTTTACCTCAAGCAAAATTCGCATAGAACAGATCAAAGAACATGACCACTGGTTTGAGTCTTTTTGAAGTTTATGGACGAAACCCATCCGGGGTACTAGATTTAATTCCTATTTTGCATCCAGGACAAGCTAACCCCAAGGCTGAGGAGATGACCAAGCATTTTTGAGTTATTCATGAGCAAGTTAAGCAGGCTATTCAAGAAAGCAACATTGAATACAAGATCAGGGTAGATCGACATCGTCGTCAGGTTCTTTTTTATGTTGGTGATATGGTTTGGGATGTATTAACTCGTGATCGTTTCCCTGTTGGTGAATACAACAATCTCAACAATCGAGAGATTGGACCTTGCGAGATACTAGAAAAGATTAATAACAATACCTACAGGTTGCGTCTTTCTAGTCATTTAAAAACTTCTAATGTTTTTAATATAAAACACCTAAGTCATTGTGCTCTGGAGCCGGATACGCCCACCCTAAACTCGAGGATGAGTTCTCTTCAACTCCAGGCATTTGATGTAGGAGGAGATCCAAATTGGGGGGTTTTAAATTAGTTATTCATTAATTTTTATTTTTTTAATTATATTTAATTTTATCCTAAATCTTAGGAACCAAGTTTTGTTAGTTAATTTATCCTAAATCTTAGAGAATAAGTCTAGTTGGTTATTTTTTTATTTAGATTTTTTGAGGGTTTTGAGAGATATATAAAGCTATGCTTAGATGATGTTTAGGAGAAATTATTTTGATATTGAATTAATTGGTTTCGCTTAAGCCACGTTAGAGCTACATCTCTTTTATTCTTCTATTCCCGCTCTTGTTTTTTCAAGAAGTTTTTTTTAAAAACTAGCTTGGGCTACTTCTTATTTCTCGCTTGTTTTCTCATTAATTCCTCTGAAACATTACACCCCAGAATAATCTATATTCTACTCGGCGTCAAATTGTCAAGAAGAAGGGCACATTAAGGACAACTATCCAAAATTAAAGGAGAACTACAAGAACAAAAAACCAACGCGAATGAAGTACAAGAACCTAAAGGTGACATGGAATGAATCATAGCCATCCGCGTCAGATATTGAAGCCTACACCGACTTGCACTTATGACAAGTTACCAAGAAGTCAACGACGAAACAAACTCATTCAAAATGAGCATCAAGAGTATCGATGAAGGGGAACTACTTCAGAAGAAAGCAGCGATGAAGGGGGAGCGTTGAATAATGAAGCCTAAACGGTAAGGTATATACTCTACCTCTTGATTAGTTGTATAAATTTGTCAAAATACTTTCTAAAAGTTCTTGTAAAATCGAAACAAAAAATGCACAACTAGAAAAGGAGAATTTAGAATTAAAAGTTATTTTAGTAAAATCATGCCTATTAGAAGATTTTAATAAATTGAAGGTTGAAAATAAAAAGTTAAAAGATTAGATAGAAAACTTGAAAAAGGATCATTCATGTACAAATACTCAAATTTTCTAAGGCTTAATTGGTATTTTAGATTTCACAAGGGCTAAATTAGAAAATTTCCTAGAAATATATACCATGCAAATTTTTAATAAATCTAATAAGTAGGAACTTATTTTGGGTTCCTAAATCAGAGCACATATCTCCTGGACCACTTTTTTGTGATCCAGGAGATGTGCCACTCGTATTTGCGGCCGGATCGTGGCCGTGATCCGACCGCAAGTTGTTGTGATCCCTTCCTGGGTTCACCGTCCCCACCAGATTATAGTTTTTGTTCGGAGCGGGCGGCTGGAGGCTGCTTGGAGGCCTCTGGTGATGGATAAGTGGCCAGGTTACTGGGCACTGAGCGAGGGTGTCCTCCGGGCGACCTTCGGCCACTTGCTCCCAACAAAAACTATAACCCGGTGGGGACGGTGAACCCAAGAAGGGGTTGCAACCATTTGCGGTCGGATCGCAACCACGATTCGACCGCAAATACAAGTGGTACATCCCCTGGACCACAAAAAGTGGTCCAGGAGATCCTGCCTCCCTAAATCAAACTTAGTTTAAATTTTTATTCATGTTTTAATTTTAATTTACCTTAATTTTTTATGCTAAAAAATTGTCTTATAGTTAAATTTATCAAATAAATTATTTTATATTCCTTCTATTTAAAATAAATTAGATTTTAATTTTTTCTGTGAAAAAAAATTTGTTACTTATCAATAAAAAATTTTTTGACCATTAAATAATTTTTTATAAATTTCTTAACAAAAATCATATTTTAAAAATTTAACATATTTCACTAGTTATTTTTGTAAAAATTTATTTTTCTATAATAAAATATCATGTTCCCTATTACATATTTTTTTTTAATTTTTTTTTTGACTATTATATGATTTATTTTGAATTATTTACCAAAAATAATGTTCTTATAATTAAAAATTATCTAGATATTACCTTAGAAAATTTTAATTTTTTTTTGTGAATAAGCATTAAATTATTTATACTCAAAATAATTATCATGATTTTTAGATATCAAATTTTATTTTTAAACATTTAATTTTGACTACCTGATAGGTGACAGAAAGCCCAGATATATTAAAGATATCCAATAAGGATGAGTCCTAGTGAGACTGTAGGCGCTAGTCTAACTTAGATCCATTTTAGAAATCTAAGTTGAAACTAAGACTAGATCCTAGTCTTGGTAAGATAGGATCTAATTCATAAATTAATTTATGCATCTGTGCTAACTTTATTTTGCATGAAATTTTGTTATTTGGACTACCATGTTTTTACAGAAGTTAAATGTAAAAAATCAACTTCAGATGAATACTGATTGAGGCATCTCGAGTGATGGAGGGCACCCCAAGTAAAGGCTTGGAGGTGTCTCGAGTGAGTGGAGGCACCCCTAAGTAGATAAGCGTTGAGGATAAAACTTTAGCGCTAGAGATGCCTGGAGTTGATGGAGGCGCCTCAAGTTAGAGCATTGGAGGCATCCTAAGTAGAATACCCCTCCAAGTGGATAGAGACTAAAGTTCACAGAGAGGATCAGCCATAATGGAAGTGCCTCGAAGACATTAGAGGAACTCCAATACCCTTTAAAAGGAGTATCCAACCAATGCATTCAACACAACTTTGTAGGAACTTCTTCGATCAATCTAGTGCACCATTCTTCTGCTACCACTATGCTATGACTCTACTATGTCCAATACTACAGTCAGAGTAATACCTGTTGGTCCAGCGGGGCCGGCAAGAGGGGGGTGAATTGCCTGTAACGAGAAAACAAAACCCCTTCCCATTCTTTTGATTTGTATTAGTAGCACAATTCTAATTAAGCAACAACAATAGACAAAATAACAACTTAAAAGGAAAATAAGAGACTATGATTTTTACTTGGTTTCAATCTAGGTGGTTGTTAATCCTGTAGCGACCACCCTTCTTACTACTACTACTCTCTAAGGATGACCGTTACTTAACTACTAACTCTACTTAACCGGTATGATTAAAAATCACATGGAAACCCTACCGAAAAATTTCGGCAGAGTCTCCCCTGTACCGGTGACCATATTTAACAATACATGCAATATATACTCAGTCACAAGCGACTGGAACACATATCAATCAACCACGCAGTATAATAAATCCAAAATAAAGAAAACAATACCACAACTCATCACACTATATCACAATTCATCTACTATGTCCTAATCACATCAAAATATCATGTACTATCTCAAATACTTCTAACATAGCAAAAGACAATAGAAACTAAAAGAAAACATCTTTCTTAGTCCCAAGGCTTCCATAGTCCTGGCATCACACATCCTTCGAACACCTCCTTGTCGCCTTCCTTTCCATGTCTTTTCCTTTCCTGTATCTGCAGTAAGAGGAAATGCAATCTATAAGCAAAATGCTTAGTAAGCGCTATCTAACTCACAAAATCTCGATATGCATAAGAATATACTAAAAACTAAAACTGAATGCTCAAAAGGAAAACTACTCATGCTCATCTACTAGTAAAAGAAACAAACTGAGGCCTAAACATATAAAGCTAATCTATACAATCATGCTAGCATAGAAGAAAGCTAAACTTACTGAATTTTAAACTCATTCTGATTCTTATTACACTTGCTTAAAAACTTATTCTTTTATTTCACTTATTTAAAACTTATTCTTTAATACTTGTAAACTTTTGTAAACACATTGTTTTACTGGTTCAAAAACTTATACTTATAATACTTCAAAATAATAATCAACTTTCTTTTTGGGCCCAGGCATAGTACCATCTTATGCGCGTTCCCTAATAGGTTGGGGTAGCGAGCCACCAATCCTAAAAGAGCAGACCTCGGTCTACCAGGGCCAAGACCTCGGAATTGGACACCTGGATTTGTTTAATGACAACCTCGGAAGTCGGGTACTAGCCTCTTCTTAAAAGTAAAATACTTATAATCTTATTTACTTCTTCTTTAAATGCCTTGGCATTTTAATAGGCACCTTGTGTGCCAAAAATCCCTAAAGTCTTGACTTTGGGATCTACTTAAGGCCTTGGCCTTTTCTTTCTTTTCTTTATCTTTCTTATACTTTTCTTTATCTTTCTTATGCATCTATGAATGAAACTAACTATGTAACACATAATCATGCATAGAATACAAAAGAAATCTGCACATACAATACTTATCAAAAATCTGCACTAATGCTTAACAGAAATCTGCATACTAGCTTAATAAAAATCTGCATAATAGCTTAACAGAAATCTGCATACTAAGCTTATCAAAAATCTACATCTTAATACTTTATAAAATCTACATTGATCAACATGTAAATCTCTTTTCTCATCTTCTAAACTAAACTTCTATTCTGAACTTATTACTTGCATAACTAAATCACCCACATACTTCTCACCTTTAGACTAAAATAACCTCAATAATCGGTACAGGAATTATCTTCCTAAATATAGAACCCAAACTTACATCAAACCAATCTCATCTAAACCTTTCTAAAATCACAAAGTCATCGAGTAGAAGAACTCATCATAGCAAAATATAGAAGGCAGTATTCCACACCTAATTTCCAAATATTCTGGAAAACAGAACAATATCGAAATTGAACCCTCATATTCGGAATTAGCGAGAAGAAATGAGAACACTATGACCATAGCCGAATGTACCAAATTTCTATCCAACAAATTCATAATCACTAGAAGAAACATGAACATCCTCGATTATAGTGGAATTTACCCAAAATCTGCTCAGAATTGCATAACATAACCATGAATAGCAAGAATGTTATCAATCACCATCTAAATCACTACAATCTGTTGAGAAATTCGGAATACCCCGAAGAGAAACGAGATCATCTTGACCTGTAATCTAATTCCCCCAAAGAAAAATCATTCAGCAACTCGGAAGCATCGAGGAGAAACCAAAACAACCAAAATCTGTCCAACCATTCTCAGTAACCACAAGGAAACAAGAATACTCCGCAAGAACTCTTCTCTCTCTCATGAATTGTCCTAGAAATCTGAAGGTGCCATGAAGAATAAGAGTAGCTATGGCAAGCAAAACACAACAACAAATGGGAAATAAAACACGGCAGCAATTGAAACAAACAAAAGCTCCTTAAAACACGCTTCAAAAATCAACACAAGAACTAACATAAATCCGAAACTACTCTTCTGCAGGTGAGGAAGAACTTACCCCTCGTGTTCTTGGACTTACAGCCGGAAAAGGTGGCTTCCAATACTTCTAGGGCTTGCGGAGGACTCAAGCTCTCGGCAACTCCTTAACCTCCACTTGTTCTCCTCGACAAGGTGATCACGATGGTAGAGAACCCTCTCGGATTAGGTCCTTGGCCGGCCACCGGAGACGAGCCCTAGTTGCGGCTTCGTCGTCTTCGTTTTCGCCCGAACAGAAACACCGCGTGCCATCGCGAGAGTAGGAATTTTGAGAGAAATTTTTAGGTTTTAGGAAAAGGATTTAAATCTTATACTCAAGGTTATTTTCGTTTCCAACTATAGCTTAAATGGAATTTTTCTCCTTCTTTAATAACAAATGATCACTAGCACACTTGGTCAGCTCGGCTTTAACCAAATCCCAGGTCGCGGCTTCGATTCCTCAGCCGTGCACTTTTATTTCCAATTTATTTTACTGTTCCTAACTACTACTTATATATATCGCTCCATATATGATTAACAAAACATTCGTAGACCAGATGGTTGGGCTGAGTTCGTTAAGACTCGGGTTCGGGTCCGTGATCTTGGGTTCAAAACCCGGCTTCAACATATATTATTATTATTTTTTTTACTTCTTCCTCTTGGTAAAAATACCAAACGAATTCCAAAAATTACGTAAAAATACTCTAAAAATTCCTAAAAATCTCTAGAATTTTTCTATAGCATTTCAAAATATTTTTGAATTATTTTTGGAGCTCAAAATGAGGAAATTTGGGTCGTTACAATTCCCCACACCTTATAAAAAGTTCGTCCTCGAACTTAGAATAATTCTTGATCTCTCTGTCTCATACTGTCCTTACGCTCCTAAATAATTTCCTCATGCTTCTGATTTTAAATAACTTTCACTAATGGTACTCTTTGTTCCTTAGTCTCTTAACTTCTCGGTCCTCTATCATTCATATCGAATCATATCCATTAGTGGTCTTTGGAAGGCCTGTTATAAAGTCTCTGGAGACCATAGGTGCACTGGTCACACCAAATGGCATGACTACAACTTCGTAGTGTCCATATCGGATACTGGAAACTGTTCTGGACTCTTCATTCTCCTTTCACTTTCAACTGATGGTTCATAGAACGCAGATCTATTTTAGAGAACACTATTGTCCTCTTTAACTAATCAAATAGATTATCTATTCTGGGAAGAGGGTACTAGTCCTTAACTGCTACTTTGCTCAGTGCTCTAAAATCTATGCACATCCGCATAGATCTGTCTTTCTTCCTACTGAACAACTCTGGAGCTCCCCGGGGTAAATGACTAAGGCGGATAGAACCCTTGTCAAGTAACTCCTGAATTTGTTCTTGTAGCTCTCTTAGCTCCGCTAGAGAAATTCAATACAGAGCTTTTGAAATTAGGAT
Source organism: Zingiber officinale (assembly GCF_018446385.1). NCBI lineage: Eukaryota > Viridiplantae > Streptophyta > Magnoliopsida > Zingiberales > Zingiberaceae > Zingiber > Zingiber officinale. The sequence continues at coordinate 117,502,831 of NC_056000.1, read as the reverse complement.
GGTGTCAGGAAACAACTCATTTTCAAACTTTACTTCTCTGTTGGGAGATAGTCCAGGTAGCTCTTCTAGAAATACCTCTGGATATTCACAGACTACCCGAACGTCTTCCTGCTTGGGTCTTTCTTGTTATCATTGTCCTTCTAGTTCTAATTACTTAACTGGGGCTTCTGACTCCCCACTGTCTTGTCCTCTATCTTAACATCTAGTTATGCCAAGAATAATACCTGATATCTTCTCTATCCTTTCTAAACATACTTATGTATATATGAATATAAGAGAAACGAAACTAAAATTGTCTCTATTCTTTCTAAGCATATGTATCAAAACATAAAAAATTAAAACATGAATTTTTTTTCTTTCCTAAGCACATATAAGCAAATACTCTATACTGCAAATAATAAAGAAAGCATAAAAGAAAATTAAAAACTTTCTTACTTGAAGACGGCAAGGTTGGTGCTGATGTGTGATGCTGGAGAATGGGAACTGCTCTGATACCAACTGTAACGACCACCCTTCTTACTACTACTACTCTCTAAGGATGACCGTTACTTAACTACTAACTCTACTTAACCGGTATGATTAAAAATCACATGGAAACCCTACCGAAAAGTTTTGACAGAGTCTCCCCTATACCGGTGACCATATTCAACAATACATGCAATATATACTCAGCCACAAGCGACTGGAACACATATCAATCAACCACGCAGTATAATAAATCCAAAATAAAGAAAACAATACCACAACTCATCACACCATATCACAATTCATCTACTATGTCCTAATCACATCAAAATATCATGTACTATCTCAAATACTTCTAACATAGCAAAAGACAATAGAAACTAAAAGAAAACTTCTTTCTTAGTCCCAAGGCTTCCATAGTCCTGGCATCACACATCCTTCGAACACCTCCTTGTCGCCTTCCTTTCCATGTCTTTTCCTTTCCTGTATCTGCAGTAAGAGGAAATGCAATCTATAAGCAAAATGCTTAGTAAGCGCTATCTAACTCACAAAATCTCGATATGCATGAGAATATACTAAAAACTAAAACTGAATGCTCAAAAGGAAAACTACTCATGCTCATCTACTAGTAAAAGAAACAAACTGAGGCCTAAACATATAAAGCTAATCTATACAATCATGCTAGCATAGAAGAAAGCTAAACTTACTGAATTTTAAACTCATTCTGATTCTTATTACACTTGCTTAAAAACTTATTCTTTTATTTCACTTATTTAAAACTTATTCTTTAATACTTGTAAACTTTTGTAAACACATTGTTTTACTGGTTCAAAAACTTATACTTATAATACTTCAAAATAATAATCAACTTTCTTTTTGGGCCCAGGCATAGTACCATCTTATGCGCGTTCCCTAATAGGTTGGGGTAGCGAGCCACCAATCCTAAAAGAGCAGACCTCGGTCTACCAGGGCCAAGACCTCGGAATTGGACACCTGGATTTGTTTAACGACAACCTCGAAAGTCGGGTACTAGCCTCTTCTTAAAAGTAAAATACTTATAATCTTATTTACTTCTTCCTTAAATGCCTTGGCATTTTAATAGGCACCTTGTGTGCCAAAAATCCCTAAAGTTTTGACTTTGGGATCTACTTAAGGCCTTGGCCTTTTCTTTCTTTTCTTTATCTTTCTTATACTTTTCTTTATCTTTCTTATGCATCTATGAATGAAACTAACTATGTAACACATAATCATGCATAGAATACAAAAGAAATCTGCACATACAATACTTATCAAAAATCTGCACTAATGCTTAACAGAAATCTGCATACTAGCTTAATAAAAATCTGCATAATAGCTTAACAGAAATCTGCATACTAAGCTTATAAAAAATCCACATCTTAATACTTTATAAAATCTACATTGATCAACATGTAAATCTCTTTTCTCATCTTCTAAACTAAACTTCTATTCTGAACTTATTACTTGCATAACTAAATCACCCACATACTTCTCACCTTTAGACTAAACTAACCTCAATAATCGGTACAAGAATTATCTTCCTAAATATAGAACCCAAACTTACATCAAACCAATTTCATCCAAACCTTTCTAAAATCACAAAGTCATCGAGTAGAAGAACTCATCATAGCAAAATATAGAAGGCAGTATTCCACACCTAATTTCCAAATATTCTGGAAAACAGAACAATATCGAAATTGAACCCTCATATTCGGAATTAGCGAGAAGAAATGAGAACACTATGACCATAGCCGAATGTACCAAATTTCTATCCAACAAATTCATAATCACTAGAAGAAACATGAACATCCTCGATTACAGTGGAATTCACCCAAAATCTGCTCAGAATTGCATAACATAACCATGAATAGCAAGAATGTTATCAATCACCATCTAAATCACTACAATCTGTTGAGAAATTCGGAATACCCCGAAGAGAAACGAGATCATCTTGACCTGTAATCTAATTCCCCCAAAGAAAAATCATTTAGCAACTCGGAAGCATCGAGGAGAAACCAAAACAACCAAAATCTGTCCAACCATTCTCAGTAACCACAAGGAAACAAGAATACTCCGCAAGAACTCTTCTCTCTCTCATGAATTGTCCTAGAAATCTGAAGGTGCCATGAAGAATAAGAGTAGCTATGGCAAGCAAAACACAACAACAAATGGGAAATAAAACACGGCAGCAATTGAAACAAACAAAAGCTCCTTAAAACACACTTCAAAAATCAACACAAGAACTAACATAAATCCGAAACTACTCTTCTGCAGGTGAGGAAGCACTTACCCCTCGTGTTCTTGGACTTACAGCCGGAAAAGGTGGCTTCCAATACTTCTAGGGCTTGCGGAGGACTCAAGCTCTCGGCAACTCCTTCACCTCCACTTGTTCTCCTCGACAAGGTGATCACGATGGTAGAGAACCCTCTCAGATTATGTCCTTGGCCGGCCGCCGGAGACGAGCCCTAGTTGCGGCTTTATCGTCTTCGTTTTCGCCCGAACAGAAACACCGCGCGCCGTCGCGAGAGGAGGAATTTTGAGAGAAATTTTTAGGTTTTAGGAAAAGGATTTAAATCTTATACTCAAGGTTATTTTCATTTCCAACTATAGCTTAAATGGAATTTTTCTCCTTCTTTAATAACAAATGATTGCTAGCACACTTGGTCAGCCCAGCTTTAACCAAATCCCAGGTCGCGACTTCGATTCCTCAACCGCGCACTTTTATTTCCAATTTATTTTACTGTTCCTAACTACTACTTATATATATCGCTCCATATATGATTAACAAAACATCCGTAGACCAGATGGTTGGGCTGAGTTCGTTAAGACTCGGGTTCGGGTCCGTGATCTTGGGTTCAAAACCCGGCTTCAATATATATTATTTTTCTTTTTTTTTTTACTTCTTCCTCTTGGTAAAAATACCAAACGAACTCCAAAAATTACGTAAAAATATTCTAAAAATTTCTAAAAATCTCTAGAATTTTTCTATAGCATTTCAAAATATTTTTGAATTATTTTTGGATTTTAAAATGAGGAAATTTGGGTCATTACAAATCCAAGGTGGTTGCAAAACTATACTAAAAATGTCTCCTTTGATGAAGGTGGAGAAGCCTCTTACACTCTTTGAAAAGCTCAGAAAGTTGCTAGGAAGTTAATACAGAAGTTGTTGAATATTTTCTAGGTCCAGGGCTCTTTTTATAGCCTCTAGAAAATCTTATCCGTAACTTGAAGGTGCCTCAAAAGAGGTCCAAGGATCCTTCCATCGGATAGAATTTTATCTACCGAGGATAAAACATTATCCTCGACCAACGGCTAGTGAAGACACCTTCAAGGGTTTGAAGGTGCCTTCGTACTGTTCATCGTGTTAGGATGTATACTAAAAGCCTAGCTTTTGGTATAAACATTTATCTAGAAATAAGAATCACATTGGTCAAATGTTTACATTTATGATAAATGTAGTTGTTCAATTAATTTATATTGTAGATAACATGGTGTGTGGTGTCATACACAGAGGATCATGTTATCAGTACCTTATAAATTATAAACAATAGCTCACGACCAAGATGGAAAGGAACAAACCATTGGAAGGTCGTAGTGTAATTAGGTATTAGTTTATCTTAACTATATATTTACACTAGTACACTTAGAGTGTATTGAGTAGGACCATTAGAGGTCGTTTCTTTTTATACTGACTTTATAAAGGAACAAAGACCTAAGTTATTATGGAAGTGTGTGCTCTTAATCCTAATATAATAACAAGCACATATATTTGATATTTATTTCTTTAATTTATCAATGGGTGAGATTTAGTTCGATAAATCAATAAGCCTGATAAGTTAGGAAATGATATCACTTATAGTGTGTGTTGTTGATTATAGAAGGAAACTATGTCCTAGTAATCTAGGTTGAGAATGCCCCCAAGAGGAGCTCATAAGGATTGTCATGTTAAATCCTGCAGGTGGACTTAGTCCAACATGACGATGAAGTTGAGTGGTACTACTCTTGGAGCTAGATATTAATTAAGTGAGTTGTCAGTAACTTACTTAATTAGTGGACATTTGTTATCTTAAACACAGGGAGACTAACACACTCATAATAAGAAGGAGCCCAAAATGTAATTTGGGATTGGTGCGGTAGTTCAATAATAGTTCTTTAGTAGAATGAATTATTATTGATAAAATTAAGTTGTGTGTTCGGGGCGAACACGGGATGCTTAATTTTATCGGGAGACCAAAACCAATTCCTCCTCTCGGTCCCTATCGTAGCCTCTTGTATATAGAGATTTATACCCATCACATACCCACCTTCTTACCCATCCAATGGGGCCAGCCAAGCTAGCTTGGAACCCAAGCTAGGGCCGGCCAAGACCAAATGGATGAGTCAAGTTGGTGGCCGGCCAAAGCTTGGGTCCCAAGCTTAGGTGGCCGGCCACTAGAATATTAAAAAGGATTTTTATTAAAATTATTTCTTATGTGGATATGATGGTTTTAATAGAGAGTTTAAAAAATTAAAAATTTCCTTTTATAGCTTTCTACAAAAGATTAAGAGAAGAGATTAATCTCTTTCCTTATTTGTAGATTAAAAGGATGATTTTAATTTTTGGTAAAAACTTTCCTTATTTGTAAATCATCTACATGTTTAAATGTAACGCCCCAAATTTCCTCAATTAGAGTGCTAAAAGTAATTTAAAAATATTTAAAAATGCTATAGAAATATTCAAGGGATTTTTAGAAATTTTTAGAGTATTTTTATATAATTTTTGGAGGTCATTTGGTATTTTTACAAAATGAAGGAAGTTTCGACAAAAAAATGTCCAAGCCGAGAATTGAACCCATGACCTTTGACTCGATCAAAACCCAACTGACCAGGTGTGCAAACAGATTTTTCTGTTTAGAAAAGGTAGCGAATTTATTTAAGATAGTTAACAGAATATTGGATTATAAAAGGGATAAGTTGATCTTGGATTTGTCTGTTTAGAAAAGGTAGCGAATTTATTTAAGATAGTTAACAGAATATTATAAAAGGGATAAGTTGATGTTAGATTTGTTTGTTTAGAAAAAGTAGCTAATTTATTTAAGATAATTAATAGAATATTGGATTATAAAAGGGATAAGTTGATGTTGGATTTGTCTGTTTAGAAAAGATAGCGAATTTATTTAAGGAGTTAACAGAAATATTAAGTTATAAAAAGGGATAAGTTGATGCTCTGTTTTCCCGTGACTTAAACCAATCTCTCTTTCTCTTCTGCGTATGATGGCGGAGCTAGGGCAAAAAACGAAAGGGAGTTAGGGCATCATCTCCAGCGACCGGCCAAGGTTCTAGAAGCCCTTTTTGTTCGATTGTGAGTCCAAGAAGCAAGGTAAGTGCTTCTCACCTGCAGTAGGAGTAGTTTCGGACCTTTGTTCTTCTTGAATTCGAAGCATAAGAAGTGCTTATAGTGCAGATTTTTAATTAAGTCTATAGTACATATTTTAATTAAGCTTATAGTGTAGATTTTTATATAGGCTTATAGTGTAGATTTTAATTAAGTTTATAGTGCAGATTTTTAATTAAGCCTATAGTGCAGGTTTTAATTAAGCTTATAGTGCAGATTTTTAATTAAGCCTATAGTGCAGATTTTAATTAAGCTTATAGTGCAGATTTTTATGTAGGCTTATAGTGTAGATTTTTATGTAGGCTTGTAGTGCAGATTTTAATTAAGCTTGTAGTGCAAATTTTTAATTAAGCCTATAGTGCAGATTTTTAATTAAGCTTATAGTGCAGATTTTTATGTAGGCTCATAGTGCAGATTTCTTAGAGCTTAAAATGCAGATTTCTTTAGAGCAGATTTCTTTAGAGCTTGTAGTGCAGATTTCTTAGAGCTTAAAATACAGATTTCTTTAGAGCAGATTTCTTTAGAGCTTGTAGTGCAGATTTCTTAAGAGCTTATTGTCACGCCCCCAGAGGAGTCCTTACCGAAAAATTTCGGCAGCATCTCCCCTGTATCGGTGACAATCTGAGACATACATACATACAAAATACATCAGCCACATACGGTTGGAAAATATCTACACAACCACGCAGTTATATAAATATATGAATCAGCCCACACGGCTGTACTAAATCAACACAGCGGAAAACATAAACAACGATCACAAAACATAAAGTAACTAACTGCGAGCCGGCTCGGCTTGACACAATAATATCAAACCAAATACAAAAGAACACAAATACATAAATAAATACAAAACCTAAAATACAAATAGCGTAAGAAATACTAACATCGTAAGGACGTCCTCGAATGTGACGTGGAACTGGCGGACAGGATCTCCAGGCGACTCCATAACTCCTTTACCTGCTACCTGGTGAAATTACCAATATGCGGGGTGGTGAGTATAAAAACTCAGCGGGTAATAGACGGATAGTGCATGAGTATAGTAAAGAACTAGAGATGCAAAGGTATACAGTCTCGTATGGAAATAGCAGATACTACAGTGATATCATAATAAGTGTCCATACCTGAAACCATATCCTAGGCTAGTGGTAGAAGGTAAAGTGTAGCAAAGTCCTGCTACATTACTGCTCATAACTACATGGTATCATGTGAGGTATATACATGTCAACAATAAGTAGGCCAGTCTAAACACATATCACAGGTATAAATCTCAACCTATGTAAGCATAACAGCATAAATAAACAACAGCAGTATAATCTAGCAACAGCAGCATAGATAAGCAACAACAGCATAAGTAAACAACCAGCAGATATAATAACAACAGCGTATGTACGGATGGTCACCCCGCCCACCTCTCTGCACCATGACCCCTGTATGGGCGAGAGGCCGGATCGATGACAACTGTACCACCCAAAGGCCGCCACTACTCTCGAGTGACCGGATGGACAGGTGCATAGTAGCTGAATAGCTACGTCTGCGACGGGGGTCCCTGCTGCCGCGACTCCAGCAATCACTACCCATGAGTGTGCGAGTGGGGGCACGACAGGACATGCGGCACGCTCCAAGCTACCACTACCCATGAATGGCCGAGCGTGCGGCCCAGGCCAACGACCGTCTCAACCACAAGGGAGCCAAAGTCGTCGGCTATGCATGCAATGACATGATGCGAAAATGCAACAGTCAACATATATATATAAACAGAAACAGGTATGCTACATGAAGCCAGCATGCTCAGCAAGGTGTGTAAATAAACAGAAATCAAAGCAGGTAAACATGGTATCAGGTGTCCATATATCCAATACCTACTATCTAATGTCTGGTATCTGGTATCCAATACCTACTATCTAATGTCTGGTATCTGGTATCCAATACCTAGTACTATAGTATCTGCCAAATATCATCGATAGCAACGAGAGACTGTATAGATATAGCAACGAGTAGCTCAAAGATTGAGTGGAAGTATCAAGCGCAGGAAAAATAAGAGTGGAGTCAAGATAGATACAGCAACTATCTGAACATAAAGCTCATGCACTAGGATCAAAATACTAAAAGGGATAAAGCAAGAAGTACCCGCCTTTAACTGTAGTATGAATCTGTATCAAAACAAATCCCATGTCAAGATGTTCGTTTCGAGTCAACGTCCTGCAAATTACACAATATACAATTTAGCTAATCACATATATGACAACTAGCTAAACCAAAAACTCAATCCTAATTCAATTAGGTAATCTCATTTAATTTCACCTGATGATCCAAGTCCAATTAACAACGGTCTATCCAAATACTCACCAAATTCATCCATTAATCAATCCAATGCTATTTAATCAACACATCACAACTGAATCCACAACTTCTATTCAACCATCAACCTAAGCATCAGGAATCACTTAATTCATCTCCAACCTTCTTAATTACAAATCCACTTCATATCAAAATCAAACTACAATAACCTACTTTGCTAACTCCATTTACCATTCTAAAATCCATTAGCTCATCATTCACTCCATTGTATCAACTACAAGCATAATGAACCACTAATATGATAACCCAAACACAATCTCAACTAATATAATCCATTTTTATCATCTCTACTAAACATCCAAAACCAATCTTACATAATTCATCTGCCTCACTTAATCCATAAATTCCAAACCTATACAATCTGATATCAGAATCTATAAGGAATCGTGTAATCCAATTTAAAACTTAGACTCAACAACCTTACCTCCAAATCCAGATGCCCCAACTGATGATTCGCTACTGAAGAATGTCGCTGCTGGAAAAATGACAACCGATGCTAAGTAGAGCTACTGTCACCCAATTCAAACTGAATTCAACACCTAGGTCTACAGATCTAACATCTGGAGTGGTAGAGTCTTACCTAATGCTTCCCGGATGAAGAATAACTGCTAGGAGTTGTAGCCGAGCTCCTCACAGTGAGCCACTTCCAAGAAACAACCCTCAGTTAACCTAATTTTTCCTCTTCTGACCTCAAATCTCAGATCTTCAAAGCTATCAACCAAAGAAAAACAATTAACATACCTTAACCTAATACAGTATCAGAAACCCCCAAAAATGGCGAAGAGGTATGCTCAGCTTCAGGACTCGGGAAGACGAGAAGTCACCTCCCAAATCCAGGATTCGACGAAGAAGAGGTGCTGGATCAGACGGAGGGGTGGCAACTAGGGCACGGAGATGGCTCGACGATGGCCAATCGGTGTAGTGCGGCGCGACAATGGTCTCTGGATCAAGAGAGGGGCGGTGCTAGGGCACGACCGGGTAGTTGATAGGAGGAAAGGAGGCTCGGCTGCTGCCGGGATGAGCATCGCCAAGACAATCAAGTGCGGAGACGCGCATCAGAGCTGAGAACAGTCGGCGAAATCGGGAGAAGAGGGAGCTTGGTCGACGATGGCTCAAACGTCGCCGACGACAGTGAAAGTGGGGCGACGCAAGGAAGAGGAAAGGAGAAGAAGAAGTTCGGCGTAGGGGAGATTAGGGCTCGGGGAAGATGGAGGTGCGGCGGGGGATTGGGTGTCCGCGGCGAGGAAGAATGGGGGAGAGTGAAGAGGGGAATCAAGGAAAGAAATTAAATACCTAGGGTTAGTTCAATTAAACCTAAAGTTCATTCCTTAATCAACTCCCACTAAAGGGTATTCCAAACAGGCCCTTTTCCCAATCCTATAATTGATCCCCTTAAAATACGTCAACCGGGCTCCGAAAAATTCTCAGAAAATTCCTATAAATTCCTGAAAAATCAAATAAGATTATCTATCAAATAACCTTATTATTTAATTACTATTTGGGTGCTGTATTTCACAGATTTCTTAGAGCTTAAAATGCAGATTTCTTTAGAGCAGATTTCTTTAGAGCTTGTAGTGCAGATTTCTTAGAGCTTAAAATACAGATTTCTTTAGAGCAGATTTCTTTAGAGCTTGTAGTGCAGATTTCTTAAGAGCTTATGGTACAAATTTCTTTAAAGTTTATAGTGCAAATTTTTGGTGGAACTTGTAGTGCAGATTTTTGGTGGAATTTATAGTACAGATTTTTGGTGGAACTTGTAGTGCAGATTTTTGGTGGAACTTATAGTGCAGTTTTTAAAGAAAAAGATTATAGTGCAGTTTGCTTAAGTATTATAGTGTAGAATTTAAGTTTGCATAGTATGCAGAAATAGTGTAGAATAGAATGCAGAATCTTGATTAGTATAGTATGCATAATTTTGATTAGCATAGTATGCAGATTTTTGTTTATGCATTTCAAAATTAGAATTCGTTTGAACATTTCAGTTTTTAAAGAAGCATTCTTTTATTAGAAGTATTAACAAGTGTAAGAAAGATAAAGAAAAGAAAGAGAAAGGCCAAGGCCTTAAGTAGATCCCAAAGTTAAGACTTTAGGGATTTTGGCACACAAGGTGCTTAAAGAAAATGCCGAGACATTATATATTAGAAGTAATAAAAGATAACAAGTATTTTACTTTATTTAAGAGGCTAGTACCCGACTTCCGAGGTTGTCGTTAAACAAATCCAGGTGTCCAATTCCGAGGTCTTGGCCCTGGTAGACCGAGGTCTGCTCTTTTAGGATTGGTGGCTCGCTACCCCAACCTATTAGGGAACGCGCATAAGATGGTACTACGCCTGGGCCCAAGAAGAAAGTTGATTATTATTTTGAAGTATTAAAGTATAAGTTTTTAAACAAGTGAAATAAGATTCAGAAAGTGTTTAAAATTCAGCAAGATTATGCTAGCATGATTATATAGATTTGTTTTACACGTTTAGCATTTCAGTATGTTTCTTTTGCTTGTATATGAGCATGAGTAGTTTTCCTTTTGAGCATTCAGCTTTTAGATTTCAGTATATTCACATGCATATTTGAGTTTTGTGAGTTAGATAGCACTTACTAAGCAATTTTGCTTATAGTTGCATTTCCTCTTACTGCAGATAAAGGAAAGGAAAAGTTATAGCAAAGGAAGGCGACAAGGAGGTGCGGATGGATGTGTGATGCCTGGACTATAGAAGCCTTGGGACCTAGCATAAGAATTTATTAAGATTGCCATTTATTAAGAATGTATTAGATGAGTCATTTAGTCTTCCGCTGCTAGTTAATTATAAGTTTTGAGTTCTCCGAGAGTTTTAGGAATTACTATCAACATGTGAACAAGGATAGTTAAGTAAAGTTAGTAGTCCAGTAGCGCTCCGTCCTCACAGTCCGGTAGCGAGGAGGGTGGGGTGTTACATTAAAAGAGAGTTTAAAATTTGAAATCTTTCCTTATTTGTTGATTAAAAGGTGGATTTTAAATTTTAAGAAAACTTTCCTTTTTAACCATGTTCATGATTTAAAAGAGAGTTTAAAAATTAAATATTCTCTTTTATAAGTTTCTACAAAAGATTAAGAAAAGATTTGATATCTTTCCATATTTGTAGATTAAAAAAGATTTTAATTTTTAGAGATAACTTTCTTTTTATCCACATGTTTAAAAGAAAGATTTTAATTTATTAAATTTCCTTTTTATAAACCAATCATGAAGGGATAAAAATTATTAGAGAAATTTTATTTTAAAATTTCCGGAAACAAATTAGGAAGGTTTTAATTCTTGATTGAATTAAATTTCCTTTGCTTAGATTATTGTGGCCGACCATGTTGATTAATAAAAGAGAAATTGATTTTATATCAATTAAATTTATTTTTCATGGCAAAGGAATTAAGGAAGTTTTTATTAAAATTTCCTTATTTGCCAAGACTAAGGATTATAAAAGAGGGGGTAGAGGTGCCTTCATGACAAGAACTCTATTCTATTTTTCTCCCTCTTTTTCTTCCTTGGTGTGGCCGGCCATCCTCTCCTCCTCTCTTCTCTTTGATGGCCGAACCTCATCCTTCTTGTGAAGATTCATATGGTGGCCGGATCAAGTTTAGAGAAGAAGAAGAAGAAGGAGAGAAAGAAAGCTTTGTTTCTAGCATCCCTTGGAGCATGGTGGTGGTGGCCGAACCTCTTCATCCTAGGAGAAGTTTTGATGGCCGAAACTTGCAAGGAAGAAGAAGGTGCTTGGTGGTTCTCATCTTGGAAGATCGTTGTCCACACAATGTCCGGGATTAGAAGAGGAATACGGTAGAAGATCAAGAGGTCATTAAAAGTTCACAAAGGAAGGTATAACTAATATAGTTTTCCGCATCATGTTAGTTTTATCTCCATGTAAAAATACCAAATACAAGAGGCATGCGATTCTAGTATTTCGAATTTGTTTTCGATGTTGTGTTCTTTTATTTTTCTTTTCCTTGTGATTTGATTGTTCCTTTTGGTTGACCTAAAGTTATTTAAGGAAATTAAATATTAGCTTTCCTTAAAAGGCTTTGTCTAGTCGGTGGTGGTTGTTCCCATATCCAAGAAGGCCATGTGTCTCGCCACGTCAGTACTGGAAGCCAATTTTGGAAATTAATATTTAATGGAATTAATAACGTAGGTGATTTGGATCGAACATTTAAGTTCCGCAGGAGATCCAAGTCTAAACCTAAAAGAAAAAATAAATTAAACTTAGGATCAAACGTGTTAAGTTCCGCAGGTGATCCAAGTTTAATTTAAAAGAACACATGGAAGCTAGGAAAGGTTCAGACCTTTGTACAAAATTTTTGTATAGTGGAACCATTAGGATTTCCGAGTAGCAACCAACACATCGAAGGCACATTCCATGGCTGGAAGGCGCCTTCCACAGAGAGGTGCGGAGGCGCCTTCAACCCTGTTGAAGGTGCCTCTAGCAGCTCAGCAGCTCCCAGTGCTTCTTTTGCTACTTTGATCGCTTGGGTGATTTCAGTCATCTGGAATAGGGCTCACCCGAACTCATTTTTTGACCTTCTCCTCGAGCATGCTTTCTCCCAGGCTTCTCGTCCCTCGAACATCATGCATGTCCTTCTCATCCATCGGTGTACTCTTCCGCAGCACCTCGTCCCTCAGAAGCACCGAGCTCATCGGCTCTCTCCCGTGCCGCCCTTCTCGCTAGCTACGTCTTCTGCTCGACTTCTTGTGTTCCTAAGCTCCTGTACACTTAGACACAAAGATCAAATACAATAGGAGATAATTGAACTTGGTTGACCACATCAAAACTATCCCGTGGTTCTAACAATCTTCCCCTTTTTAATGTGCATCAACCTAAGTTCAAGTTAGGGTAAAAAATGCAATAACATAAGTAAATTGCAAATAACAATTGCAATACAATGAATTAAATAATTTAGTAAAAAAACTTATTTATGTAAATATCCAAACTCCTCCTAAACTTATACTAATTTCTCCCCCTTTGATCACATCAAAAATAAAATGAGAAAGATAAAGTTAGATAGAGAATTTAAAACTTTTCTAAGGATTAAGGAAATTTTTTCTTAAGGCTCAACTGAATTTAAATTTTTCAATAAAATAAAGTTTCAAGATGTTTCATATTTAGAAGTGAAGTTTTCGGCAAATAATCTATAGAAAATTTATTATTTACAAAAATATTTTGTACAAGGGAGTTAACTTAAGCAGAAAAAAATTTAAAAACTACCTTTTTAACAATTTTTTTTATTTTGAAAAATTTATAACAGTTAACTATTTAACAGTTAGTCTATTAAACATTCATTTTACTAATTGACTTCCAGGCTGTGGCAAGCCACTAGACCTTCTTGGATATTGGAACAACAACTAGTTCTAGACAAAGCCTTTTAAAGAAATTAAACATTTAATTTTCTTTCTGCAAATTGTAACTTAAAAAAAATTTAATTTATTCTAAGCAGGATTTAGGAATACAATATATGTTTTTTCCTACTAGATTGATTAAGTATCTTTTATGAACATATTTTAGTGATAATTTTCTAATTTAACTCTTATAGTATCTAAAATACCAATTAAGTCTTCTATAATTTTTCCAAACATTTTGACTAAGGCATGCAGAATTTTTAGATTTTTTAATTTAGTCCTTTAATTTTTTATTTTCTTCCTTTAACTTATCATACATTTCTAAAGGGCGGATTTTTGTTAAGATTATTTTTAATTTAGCATTTTCTCTTTCTAGTTTTACTAAATCATTGGAAGGTATTTTAATAAATTGAAATGACTTTTTAAGAGTTAAGGCACATACCTTACTTATCTCGTGTTCTGATATTTCTTTTTCATCGCAGCTTTCTTCTGATGATCCTCCCCCTTCATCGATGCTCATCCCTGAGCTGCTTTCATCTTCTCCTTGATGGTCGGCTAGTGGGGCTAGTTCGGCATTGGCCTTGATCTTCTCCTTGTATGTTGTCTTTAAATTCTTGAGTTTCTCTCTTGTTGGTCTTTTGCCCTTGCCTTTCTTTAGTTTAGGGCAGTTGTCCTTGATGTGCTCTTCTTTTTGGCAAGTGTAGCATCAAATCTTCCTTTTACTTCTTAATTTTTTTTCATCTGCGACTTGAATTTGTTAGATCTAATAAATCTATTAAATTTCCTTATCAATAATGCTGCTTCATCTGTGTCGATGGATGTTTCGGAGTCTGAGTCTGGTCTACTTTTTTGGGCTTGTAGTGCTAGGTTCTAACTTGGTCCCTTTCTTTGTCCTGCACATCGAGACTCGTGTAATTCAAAAGTGGAAAAGAGGCTTTCTAATGTACTTACCTCGAGGTCTTTAGAGATATAGTAGGAGTCTACTATAGATGTCCATTCCGATGTTCTCGGGAACGCATTTAAAGAATACCTTTGCACGTCTCGATTAATTATCGTTTCTTTGAGATTGGTTAATTCGATGGTTAGCTCTTTGATTCTTCCGTGTAGATGAGCAACCAATTCACCTTCTTCCATCCGAAGGTTGCTGATTTGGTTCCGGAGTAGATCCTATCTTGTGAGTTTGGCTTTGGACTTACCTTCGTGTAGTTCTAGGAACTTCTCCCAATGTTCCTTTTCTGATTCATAGGCACCGATTATGTTGATTTCTTGCGGAGGTACCACGCTCAATAGATGAAATTCAACTCATCCATTTGGCATAAAATCTGCTTGCTCCTTCTTAGTCCATTGATGTTCCTCTTTATCTTTAGGTGCTACAAATACATATTTTAATATTAACAATAAATCAAAATTAGTTTTAAAAAATACCTCCATTTTTCTTTTCCATATCACGAATTCTCCCTCGAACTTTGGCGGGTAGATGCTCGGTCCAGCCATCATTTCGGTGCTTTAGTCAGCGATTAGTCCTTCTGAGGAGTTCTGACTCTGATACCACTTGTTAATCCAACGGGGTCAGCAAGAGGGGGGGGTGTGAATTGCCTGTAAGGAGAAAACAAAACTCCTTTCCATTCTTTTGACTTGTATTAGTAGCACAATTCTAATTAAGCAACAACAATAGACAAAATAACAGCTTAAAAGGAAAATAAATAGGAGACTATGATTTTTTACTTGATTACAACCTAGGTGGTTGTTAATCCAAGGTGGTTGCAAAGTTTTGTTAAAAATGTCTCCTATGATGAAGGCAGAGAAACCTCTTACACTCTTTGAAAAGCTCAGAAAGTTGCTAGGAAGTTAATATAGAAGTTGTTAAATATTTCCTAGGTCCAGAGCTCTTTTTATAGCCTCTGGAAAATCTTATCCACAGCTTAAAGATACCTCTAAAGAGGTCCAAGGTGCCTTCCATCGGATAGAATTTTATCTGTCGAGGATAAAACATTATCCTTGGCCAACGGTTAGTGAAGGTGCCTTCAAGGGCTGGAAGACGCTTTTTTACTGTTCATCGAAGGCACCTTCAATGGCTGGAAGGCACCTTCCACACAGAAGCGCAGAGGCACCTTCAACCTTGTTGAAGGCATCTCTAGCATCTCAGCAACTCCCACTTGCTTCTTCCGCTGCTTCAATCGCTTGGGTGATTTTGGCCATCCGAAATAGGGCTCACCCGAATCCATTTTCTGACCTTCTCCTCGAGCAGGCTTCCTTCCCAGTTTCTCGTCTCTCGAATGTCATGCATGTCCTTCTCGTCTACCGGTGTACTCTTCCCCAACACCTCGTTCCTCGAACGCATCGAGCCCGTTGACTCTCTCTCGTGCCGTCCTTCTTACTAGCTGCGTCTTCCGCTAGACTTCTTGTGTTCTTAAACTCCTACACACTTAGACACAAGAATCAAATATAATAGGACCTAACTGAACTTGGTTGACCACATCAAAACTATTCCGGGGTTCTAACAACATCGACCTCGAGCTACGATCTTCAATCTACTAAAGTGTTGATAATGATTTAAGATAATTTTTTATTGTTTCAGAAAGTGTAGGTTGTTATACTTTCTTTATCTGTATCTGATTTTACAATTGTCAGTGGATTTATCAATTGATATGGTCCAAGGGATCATTGACTTTGAAGTAGGAGTCATTGAACGCTTCAAATCAAGTAAAACCAATTGTGTTTTGATTCCTCCATTTCTTTTTCTTATTCTAATTTTCTACTATGCACTAATTTTCAAACTAAAAAAGAAAAGTTTTTTAAAAAAAAATGGTTCACCCCGCCCGCATTCTATATGATCCTACAGACTTCCCCTTGTCTAACCTTAGTTAGAACTTTTCGTTGCCCAACCTCCAGATTTGTTTTTGTCTAACCTCAGTTAGGAAATTCCGTGGCCTAACCTCGAGTTAAGGCTTCCCATGCCTAACTTCCAGTTAGGGTTTTTCCTTACCTAACCTCCAATTAAGAATTTTCATTACCTAACCTCCAGTTAGGACTTCCTAATCAAGTATTTGGTCCTCCCTTGATCTACTTGACTTCTTTCTCATATATTGTTAAACATCAAAACTCAAGCTCAAGTCAATCTGAGCTTAGTCAATTTTGTCAACCTTGACCTGAGGATGATTGCACTAACAATTTTTTCTTTTTTGATATTTGACAATATGTTTAAGTTAGGCTAATCCATTAGCCCAACTTTCATCTTCAACTCATGCCAAAACATGTATGAGGGTTTATTCCTACCTTAAACCCTACATTCTCCCCATTTGATATACATCAAAAAATATTCTCCCAAGATTTATTCCTTTTAACATCCAAACATCCCAATGAAAGTCTCATACCTTTCATTATATCCAATGCTCATCCCTTTATAAATCTCTTTTCTTATCCAAGTTATGCCTTTAAGATGCATCTCCCTATCAAGACATGCTCTATCCTTAACCATTGAACTAACAATGGTTTTGAGTTCCTAAAACTTTTGAAAATCTCAAAATTTGAGTCATGAGATTAAAAATTCAACCTTAATCTAAACCCTCTCCTTAACTCGACATTAGTTCCCTTTGACCATTCTTTTCTTATTTTCATCAAAAAATATCCTCAAATACTTGTCCAAGTATTTCATAGGGTTAGGAATAGTTAAATAACATAAATA
The DNA here is from genome assembly GCF_018446385.1 of Zingiber officinale. Taxonomy (NCBI): domain Eukaryota; kingdom Viridiplantae; phylum Streptophyta; class Magnoliopsida; order Zingiberales; family Zingiberaceae; genus Zingiber; species Zingiber officinale. The sequence goes on along the minus strand of NC_056000.1, from coordinate 117,485,575 downwards.
TGGCATAATCAACTAAAATAACCCGTTTTAGCCTAACTCAATCACATCTAATTGATTGGTTTTAGTTATCAATCGATTCCGGCCTATACCAATTGATTTGCATGAGTTGTCAATCGATTACAACACGTGTCAATCGATTGTCAACAATGCCCAATCGATTGGTATTTCTGAATTCTCAATTCTAATTTCTATCCAAAATTCAGAAATCCATAAATAATTCTATGATTTTTTAAAAATTATGAAATTTTATGCAGATATTATTTATGTCATATACTATAAAGGAAAAATATTTCTATGAAAATATATCCCATTTTCAAAGAATGATATAAAATTAGAAACCATTGAAAACTTTAATGTTTCACTGTAACTTTGTATCTAAATCATTAGTGATTCTTATCAATAAATAGATTTCACCAAAGTTTTCCAAAATAATTTACAACCATGATCTATTGGTTTAATGAACACGACTCACACATTAATTTTCCCCATAAATGGACTTCACAAAATCTATGTGTTTTGATGGAATTAAAACTCAAATAATGACTAAATCAACATCTTAAATTTTGTTTATCTTCTTAACATCTCACTTGTATATAATGTATCTCAATACACATATAAGTCAACTTTGTATTCTTTGTGAGATATGTTGGAGTAGGGAGCACTAGACTATAACAACCCACCCATCTAACCTTACCTTACAGGGCAGATGTTACTCTTTTCATATCTATTTTTTTTTTTTGACATTCTCACATATTATATACTTCTCAGTTCATAGATCTACTCTAAACTTGTTCCGACTGATAGGACGTGATTTGGAGCCAAGCAGAGCTAGAGGGGAGTCTAGAGCTTCTAGCGGGTCTGGGATATGTGGCCTTGACCGGCCGTGTCACCTTGGCAGCGCACGCCCGTGTGAGAGTCACATGACCGTGCCACCTTGGCCGAGAGGAAGAGGTGCACAGCTGTGTGAATCCACACAGCCGTGTCACCTTGGCCAAGACGAAGAGGTGCACGACCGTGTGAATCCACACGACCGTGTCACCTTGGCCGAGAGGGAGAGATGCACGACCGTGTGAATTCACACGACCGTGTCACCTTGGCTGAGAGGGAGAGATGCATGACCGTGTGAATCCACACGGCCGTGCCACCTTGGCCGAGAGGGAGAGGTGCACGGTCGTGTGAATCCACACGGTTGTGCCACGGGCCGTGTGGGGGTCACACCCTTCTCTACAAAAAGGGGTTTTCTCCCCTTTGTACATATCTTTGCCACTTTAATTACTACCAAACTGATAAATTCACCGTAAGCAACTAATGATAGTATTTCATGTAAAGTGGAGGGAAGAAAATACTTTAGCATCAGTTCTAACATATTCTAAACAATCACAAGTTCCCAGATCTCCTTCCACTATTCCGACACACACACAAAAAACACCGCTCCTGCTGCCTCCTCCTACTCGAGCTTTCCTTTACCTTTATCTGCAGTATAAGTGTTGGGACTTTCGAGCCGCAAAATCCGCTTTTTGCGTTGCGGAAACCTCGAAGTCTTGCCACGGACCTGTGCGAAGAAAAATAAAATCCATGTATATGTTTGTTTATCCTAGATCTACCTTAGATCTACATGATAAGAGTGTTACCCTTGTCGCGATGCCCTTCGCTTATCCCGCTCGTCCAAACGGTTGTCGGATCTCGTAGAGTGTCAAGTGTACACTCCTCTACACGTATCCACACAGACAAAAGGTAGAGAAAAACCACTTAGAGTGTGCTAGCACCCTTGAATGGTTCGACAATGGAGGAGAGGGAGAAGGAAGAAGAGAGGAGGAAGAAAAAGAATTGAATGAGCACACACCTTGCTTCAATTCACCATAAAGTGGCCGACCACTTCATTGTGTGTTATATACCTCCATGTAATACCAAGAGTCATGGCTCTTGGTCTTCCTCATGAGGTGGCACACAATGATGTAGCAATGATAGTGTGGAACACCATCATTGGTCGGCCCATGCCAAGTCACAAATGAGGTGGCATTTGGTCAAGTCAAACTTGACCCTTCATCTTCCCTCTCAAGTCAAGTCAAACTTGACCTTTTTATCTCCCATGGTTGATCAAATCTAACCATTGATTCAAGTTAATTTAATTTAATGAATCTCTATTCATTGGTTTAAATTGACTCAATGAATCATAATCTAAATTAGACTTATTCTACACATGAATCAAATTGAGTCCAACTCAATTAGTCTAATTTGGATTACTCTTAACCCAATTTGGTTCATCATATGAACCTAATCCTCTTGGTCCATCATATGAACCTAATCTCCATCTAATTGCCCTTTGTGTGTGACCCTATAGGTTCTTGTAACATTGGCAATGCTCCTAAACTCATTTAGAAACATAAGTAATGAGTGGTATCTAGCAACACATCATTACTACCCAAGTTACAAGAATATTGAGATCCAACATTACCTTTGTGACTACTAATTGTGACTCTCACAATATATGATAATGTCCTTCTATCCTTGACATATAAATTGATCAACTGAGGCATAGACCGTGTCATCCTCTAATCAATTTATGTCTTGAACTCCAAGTAGACTCAATCTAATCAAATGAGCTCAATATCTCATATTGACTCATTTGGACATGACCATGCACTTAGTGGTCTCACTCTATCAAGAATCATGATGTCACTCACGTCATATAGGAGGGATAGATCCCATCTACATCACTCACATCCCTCCGCATAATTTGTTACATACCCAGTAGTCACCTTTATAGTCCACCCATTTACGGGTGACATTTGACGAAGCCAAAGTATGCAACTCCTTATGTAGGGAACCATGGTGACTTCAGGTCCAAGGACTGATAGTCATATTAATAGTCACATGAGAAAGTATATGACACTCATATAACGATCCATGATACTTTCTCATGGCGGGTCATTCAGTATACATTCTCCAATGTATACCCATGTGTCAACTTGATATCTCTATATCCATGACTTGTGAGATCAAGTCATCGAGATGAACTACATGCTAGTCTCATCGTACTAACATTGTCTCTGAATGTTAATACTTGACTAGGAATGATTAAGAGTAGTGTTTTCTATATCATCTCACTATCAATTCAACCAATCGATTGATATAGATAAGAACCTTCTACTCAAGGACGCTATTATACTTAGTTATTTGGCACCAATACAAGTAAGTATAATAACCATAAAGAAATGCCTTTATAAATATAGGAATATGATACATCGAGTCCATACAACAATCATCATATGATTGACTTTAGGGCTCCAACTAACAATCTCCCACTAGCACTAGTGCCAATCAGGATAGGCTCTAACACCCAATGACCTAGTGTGACCATCATGTTTTCTCTGTGTTAAAGCCTTGGTCAAGGGATCAACAATGTTAGCCTTTGTGAATTCTTACAACTCACAACACCACCATTCAAACAAAACATGAACCTAGACTGCGATCGATAATCATCCTGGTCAGTTTGGAAGCTGGCATCACTGTAACCCTTTACAGCTAGCTCGCCATCGCCTCCAAATATCAAGAAATATTCCTTAATCCTTCTCAAGTACTTAAGGATATTCTTGACCGCTATCCAGTGACGCTCACTTGGATCTGACTGGTATTTGCTCGTCATGCTCAAAGCATACGAAACATCAGGACGAGTACATAGCATGGCGTACATGATAGATCCTATGGATGAAGCATAAGGGATATTATCCATGCAGTCTCTCTCCTCTCTAGAAGAGGGACTTTGAGTCTTCGAAAGACTCACACCATGTGACATCGGCAGAAATCCTTTCTTGGAATTCTGCATGGCAAATCGTAGTAATACCGTGTCAATATATGTACTTTGACTTAGGCCAAACAATCTCTTAGATCTATCTCTATAGATCTTTATACCTAGAATACAGGTTGCTTCCCCTAAGTCCTTCATTGAGAAACAATTCCCCAGCCAAGTGTTTATAGACTGCAGCAAAGGGATGTCATTTCCAATGAGTAGTATGTCATCCACATACAATACAAGGAAGACAACTGTGTTCCCAACAACCTTCATGTAGACACAGGGTTCATCTTCATTTTTGATGAAACCAAACTGTTTGATCGCATCATCGAATCGAAGATTCCAGCTCTGAGAAGCTTTCTTTAGTCCATAAATGGACTTATGCAGCTTGCATATTCTGCCAGTATACAGTGGATCTACAAAACCCTCAGGTTGTGTCATGTACACATCCTCTAGCAAGTTTCCATTCAGAAACGTGGTTTTGACATCCATCTGCCAAATCTCATAATCGTGGTATGCTGCAATAGCAAGTATGATCCGAATGGACTTAAACATCGCTACTGGAGAAAAGGTTTCATCATAGTCAATACCATGAATTTGTTTGAAACCTTTAGCTACCAAATGACCCTTATAGGTATGCAAATGTCCATCCATGTCAGTCTTTCTCTTAAAGACCCACTTACACCCAATGGGTTTGACGCCTTCAGGTGGATCAACCAAAGCTCATACTTGGTTGGTGTACATGGATTCCATCTCGGATCTCATGTCCTCTAGCCATTTCTCAGAATCTGGTCTTATCACAGCTTCTTGATAGGAGGTAGGCTCATTCTCAATGAGCATAACGTCATCATGTTTAGACAAGAGAAATGAGTATCTCTCAGGCTGACGACATACCCTATTAGACCTACGAAGAGGTAGGTCTACTTGAACTGGTTGTTATTCCTTAACTCCTTGTGGAACAATCTCATCATCCACAACACTTTGTGGTTCCAGTTCAACTTCCATCAAGGCTTCAGTGCTATGGTCCATATCTTGAGCTTCTTCAAGATCGAACGTACTCCCACTAGTTTTTCTAGAAACAAAGTCTTTTTCTAGAAATACCCCAGTCTTAGCCACAAACACTTTGTGTTAACTGGGAATGTAGAAGTAATATCCCTTCGTTTCCTTGGAATATCCTATAAAATAGCACTTATTGGATTTGGGTCCTAGTTTGTCCGAGACTTGATGTCGAACGTAAGCCTCACAACTCCAAATCCTCATAAAAGATACCTAGGCATCTCTCCCAGTCCATATCCTATATGGTGTCTTTATCACAGCTTTGGATGGAACACGGTTAAGTGTGAAGGCTACTGTGTCTAGAGCATATCCCCAAAAAGATATAGGAAGATCTGTGTGACTCATCATAGATCGTACCATATCTAATAGGGTATGCTTCCTTCTTTCGGATACACCATTCCACTGTGGTGTTCCAGGAGGAGTGAGTTGGGATAGAATCCCACACTCAGCTAGATAGTCACGAAACTCATGGCTAAGGTATTCTCCACCTCGATCTGATCGAAGTATCTTAATACTCTTGCCTAGCTGGTTTTGTACTTCATTCTTGAATTCTTTGAACTTTTCAAAGGATTGTGACTTATGTGTCATCAGATACACATAACCATATCTACTTAAGTCATCAGTAAATGTAATGAAGTACCTATAACCACCTCTGGCAGTGACATTGAAAGGGCCACATACATCACTATGTATAAGTCCTAACAAGTCTATTGCCCTTTTGCTGTGTCTACTAAAGGGAGTCTTGGTCATCTTGCCCAGTAGGCATGACTCGCATGTCTCATATGATTCAAAATCAAATGAGTCGAGCAAACCATCTTTATGGAGCTGGGATAAGCGATTCTCATTTATATGACCTAAGCGACAATGCCAGAGATAGGTTCGGTTTATTTCATTTGACTTGAACTTTTTGGTACTTATGTTATAGATGGGGTTCTCTAAGTCTTGAATGTAGTGTCTGTTCATTAGAGGTTCACTACAATAGAACATATCATTTAAATAAACGGAACAACATTTGTTCTTTATTATAAATGAAAAACCTTTCTTGTCTAAACAAGAAACTGAAATGATGTTCTTTGTAAGAGCAGGCACATAACAACATTCATCTAATTCTAATACAAGCCCAGAGGGCAAAGATAGATCGTAAGTTCCTACAGCAACAGCAGCAACCCGTGCTCCTTTGCCTACTCGTAGGTTTTCCTCGCCCTTCATCAATGTCCTGCTATTTCTCAGTGCCTGTACATTAGTACAAATGTGAGAAGCACATCCGGTATCTAATACCCATAATGAAGAAATAGAGAGATTGACTTCTATAACATATATACCTGAAGTAGAAATCTCATTTCTCTTCTTCTTAAGATCTTTTAGGTATACTTTGCAGTTCCTCTTCCAGTACCCGGTCTGACCGTAGTGGAAGCAGGTAGCATCCTTGGCAACCCCTCCTTTAGGTTTCATTACCTTGCCTTTGCCCTTGGCTTGGGACTTTCACTTACCTTTAGGCTTGTCCTTGCCTTTATGTTTTTGCACCATCAAAATAGAGTTGGGCTTTACCTTCTTAAGGTTGAGCTCAGCAGTTCTCAACATGCTTAGCAGCTCAGGCAATGGCTTATCAATTTCGTTCATGTTGTAATTCATGACAAATTGACTGTAGCTCTCTGGCAAGGATTGCAAGATCAAGTCAGTGGCCAGTTCTTGGCCAAGTGGGAATCCCAACCTTTGTAGGTTCTCTATGTACCCAATCATCTTAAGTACATATGGACCAACGGGAGTCCCATCTTACATCTTGCACTGAAACAATGCCTTAGAGATCTCGAATCTCTCGTGCCTTGCTTGTCCTTGATATAGTTAACGAAGATGTTCAACTATATTATAAGCAGTCATCAACTCGTGTTGCTTCTGAAGCTCAGAGTTCATGGTTACGAGCATGAGGCATGACACATCTAATATATCATCTTGATGCTTCTTATAAGCATCTCGGTCAGCTCGCGTGGTAGTGGTAGGAGGTGCCTCGGGAATGGGCTGCTCCAGGACGTACAGTTTTCTTTCTTGTGTGAGAACGATTCTCAGATTCCTGTACCAGTCCAGGAAATTAGCTCCATTGAGCTTGTCTTTGTCAATGACAGAACGCAGGGAGAAAGTGTTTGTGTTTGTCGACATGGCAATCTATAACATAAATAAAGTAGAGAGTAAATATCATATTCCACTGATCATTTAATTAGGCCTTTAACTAAATGGTGCTCCCACTGAATTATAGAACTTTTGTAGAATTAAGTCATGGATGTGGTCAAACCACACTACTAGATTCATACTAATGGGCTATAATTCACGCGGGACAAGATCCACATCATACTACGCCTTGAGTTAGCTTTGGCTAAATTGCCCAAGACTTAGTATGATCGGTAGATAACTAATTATCAATTACATCTCTATGCATAGGATCAAGATCCTAATTTATATTAAAACTTGAGTTAGCTTTGGCTAAATCACCCAAGATTTAGTATAAATGTGATTTTTATCCTATTTTCCAACCGTTGGGAAAATGCCTATAGTTATACCCGATCAAATTGAGTTAATTAGTTATACTCAATCTAATTGAGTTTGTACTCACCCAAGCTTTGATAGGCGGGACCAAGATCATCCCTCCGCACCCTACCAAGATATTATGCATTGCTCTGCTTTGGTAGATTCAACAACAACAAATGATCGAGGTAGTGATGGGTATCAAAACTTGGTAGACATTTCGAGTTGACTTGATTAAGATCTAATCTTATCATGAATGTGTATCATATACGCATTAAGGCACTAATTACCCTACATTAGCATGCATCACATACACACAAGCAATCATATATAATGATTAATTAAATTATGATGAGGTCATGGCCCTACTACGATCTTCTCAAGCCAATGAAAAGATCGGACGGTCAACCTAGGGTCAACGACTTCTTCAAGCACCTCCCTTTGACCGCCATGTGTTGAAATAACCCTCCTCGTAACTCCTTCTTAAGTAGACCTTCCACCGCTTCATTTTGTACATTACAAATATAAAACTCGAGTTACAGTTGAGTCTAAAATCTATTTACAACAGGAACATAAGAAAAGAGGCACGACGCGCAGGTCGCATATCATATACAGTACGCACAACACAAAAAATAGCGCGCATGCCATATTATAAATTACAACACAATTTTATCCAATCAAATTTGGGGTTTTTGGGTCATGACCATCACAATATCATACATAATTCTAAATTATGTATTTTACATAAATTTATATAATTTTACTACTGTTTTTATCAATTTTATGAGTCACAACTTTCCGGCGGTCCCGATTAGTGATTTTCGGGCGCGATCGCGGGACAATGCCCCTTGCGGGGTTAGGGGCAACACCCCTACTCGCGAAATGAATATTAAGAGTGCCCCATCTTGATCTAACAGTGCTTTAAGCCTCTGCCCCAAAATAATTTGGGCGAGATCTTGCCGTTTCGGAAGATTTTTCTCGGTAGTTGAAGCCTACAAGTGTCCAAGCACTTGTTGCTTCGCCTCTACGAGAAAATTACTCACAAAATCCATAAAAATAGTAAACTTACAGAAACTTATAGATCTGAAACATTCTCAAAAAAACAAATACAAAACATGTACACACTTCGCACGTGGCTCTGATACCACTATTCGGACTTTCGAGCTGCAAAAATCATATTTTGCGTTGCGGGAACCTCGAAGTCTTGCCACAGATTCGTGCGAAGATAAATAAAATCCATGTACATGTTTTTTTATCCTAGATCTACCTTAGATCTACATGATAAGAGTGTTACCCTTGTCGTGATGCCCTTCGCTTATCCCGCTCGTCCAAACGGTTGTCGGATCTCGTAGAGTGTCAAGTGTACACTCGTCTACATGTATCCACACGGACAAAAGGTGGAGAAAAACCACTTAGAGTGTGCTAGCACCCTTGAATGGTTCGATAATGGAGGAGAGGGAGAAGGAAGAAGAGAGGAGGAAGAAGAAGAGTTGAATGATCACACACCTTGCTTCAATTCACCATAAAGTGGCCGACCACTTCATTGTGTGTTATATACCTCCATGTAATACCAAGAGTCATAGCTCTTGGTCTTCCTCATGAGGTGGCACACAATGATGTAGCCATGATAGTGTGGAACACCATCATTGGCTGACCCATGCCAAGTCACAAATGAGGTGACATTTGGTCAAGTCAAACTTGGCCCTTCATCTTCCCTCTCAAGTCAAGTCAAACTTGACCTTTTTATCTCCCATGGTTGATCAAATCTAACAATTGATTCAAGTCAATTTAATTTAATGAATCTCTATTCATTGATTTAAATTAACTCAATGAATCATAATCTAAATTAGACTTATTCTACACATGAATCAAATTGAGTCCAACTCAATTAGTCTAATTTGGATTACTCTTAACCCAATTTGATTCATCATATGAACCTAATCCTCTTGGTCCATCATATGAACCTAATCTCCATCTAATTGCCCTTTGTGTATAACCCTATAGGTTCTTTTAACGTTGACAATGCTCCTAAACTCATTTAGAAATATAAGTAATGAGTGGTATCTAGCAACACATCATTACTACCCAAGTTACAAGAATGTTGAGATTCAACATCACCTTTGTGTCTACTAATTGTGACTCTCACAATATATGATAATGTCCTTCTATCCTTGACATCTAAATTGATCAACTGATGTATAGACCGTGTCATCCTCTAATCAATTTATGTCTTGAACTCCAAGTAGACTCACTCTAATCAAATGAGCTCAATATCTCATATTGACTCATTTGGGCATGGTCATGCACTTAGTGGTCTCACTCTATCAAGAATCATGATGTCACTCCCATCATATAGGAGGGATAGATCCCATCTACATCACTCACATCCCTCCGCATAATTTGTTACATACCCAGTAGTCGCCTTTATAGTCCACCCATTTATAGGTGACGTTTGACGAAGCCAAAGTATGCAACTCCTTATGTAGGGAACCATGGTGACTTCAGGTCCAAGGACTGATAGTCATACTAATAGTCACATGCGAAAGTATATGACACTCATATAACGATCCATGATACTTTCTCATGGCGGGTCATTCAGTATACATTCTCCAATGTATACCCATGTGTCAATTTGATATCTCTATATCCATGCCTTGTGAGATCAAGTCATCGAGTTGACCTACATGCTAGTCTCATCATATTAACATTGTCCCTGAATGTTAATACTTGACTAGGAATGATTAAGAGTAGTGTTCTCTATATCATCTCACTATCAATTCAACCAATCAATTGATATAGATAAGAACTTTTTACTCAAGGACGCTATTATACTTCGTTATTTTGTACCAATACAAGTAAGTATAATAACCATAAAGAAATGCCTTTATAAATATAGGAATATGATACATCGAGTCCATACAACAATCATCATATGATTGGCTCTAGAGCTCTCACTAACAATAAGGAAATGCAAATCTATAAGCGAATGCTTAGTAAGTACCATCTACTTATAAAACAAGCATAAAAGAAGGAACATGCTTTCAAAAGTGCTTGGGGAAAACACAAAACTCGCACTTGACCATAATTCACGCTAAAACACATACTTCGGAAATCAGTACATGACATACATTTTTAAATAGGTTTATCATGCAAAACATCAACTTAAAACCATTCTAGCAATGTAAGCATGCAATGGGAACATAAATCTTGCCATACTATAGAGTTCATCCATGCTACACTTCATAACTCAAGTTCTCAAACTTAAGAAGGCTTCTACTAAGACAAACAATGAACTTTGAAAACTTTATATTACATAACTAGTGAAAATAATAATAATCTTGCTTGAGTCCAGCATGATACCACTTTGCATGCATCCTTAATAAGATCCTAGGTAGCTAATCCCGAACCTATTAAGGTACTACTAGGCGATCTAGGGGCCTATGGGTGATTTAGGAGCTCACCCATGGACCTTGTGTCCAGTACATCCCACTTTAAAGTAAAATGCTTTCGTTTAAGTATTGCTTTCTTATACTTGCACCTACTTGTCATTTAAACAAACACCTTATGTGCGCTTAATCCCCCATACTTATAGGGAAGCACTTTAGGGTTATTGATTATGCTTCTTAGCCCCAAAACTAAATGGGAAGTGATTCAAGATACTCTAAACATGCTCTTAATCCCAAAACTTTAGAGGGCATCATACAATCATAACAGATATCTTCTTTAACATGCATAAAACATAACCCAACATGTATCTACTTTACATGCATAAAAACATAACACAACATGCATCATCGAAACAACTTATACTGCAGGTGAGTAGTACTTATATCCTTTTACTAGATCTTACAATTATAGGGTGTAGGGGAAAACAATCCTCTCTTGTAACCTTAATCTCCAAATCACCTTTCCCCCCACATACTGTGCAAACTCTCCTCTTAGATTCTCCTCTTGAAGAACTTAGAACCTTGTAACCCTAGTGTTCTTGGCCGAAAACTACAAAGAAGGGAAGAGGAAAAAGGTTTTGGCTAGGGAGGAGAAGAGAAGGTGAAAAGTTAGGTTTTTAGTTTCTTCCATTCCCCTTTTATTCTAAGTGGAAGTTAAAGCATCTCTTCACACATAATCAACTTATAATGAATAGTTTCCTATTTCCAATGTGATGTTTTACCACCACCTAATGGTTACTTAAACCAATCTTAAATCAAGGGTCTAGGGTTTAAATCCCAGCCCGGGTCATATATATATATATATATATATATTTATTTCTTTTCTCTTCTTCTATTTCTTTTTGCTCTTTTGAAGGAAAGGAAGTTTATGGGTGTTACAATCCCTATACATTATAAAAAGTTCATCCTCAAACTTAGAACAATTGTGGGTACTTCAGTCTCATATCATCCTTGCATTCCCATGTTGCCTCTTCATACTATTGACTTTGCCACAACACTTTCACTAACGGTATCTCTTTGTTCTTCAGCTTCTTCACTTCTTGATCTATTATCCAAATAGGTCGTCTCTCATAACTAAGATCCTCTTGAACTTGTACCATTCTGTGGCTCAATCACTTGGTTCATTTATATATATATTTTTATTTCTTTTCTCTTCTTCTATTTCTTTTTGCTCTTTTAGAGGAAAGGAAGTTTACGGGTGTTACAATCCCTATACCTTATAAAAAGTTCATCCTCGAACTTAGAACAATTGTGGGTACTTCCGTCTCATATCATCCTTACATTCCCATGTTGCCTCTTCATACTGTTGATTTGCCACAGCACTTACACTAACGGTATCTCTTTGTTCCTCAACTTCTTCACTTCTCGATCTATTATCTGAATAGGTCGACTCTCATAACTGAGATCCTCTTGAACTTGTACTTTCTGTGGCTCAATCACTTGGTTTACACCGGGAACATGCTTCTTCAACATTGAGACATGAAATACATTATGGATGGCTGACATTTCCTGAGGTAGTTCTAGCTCATAAGCTACCTTGCCAACCCTTCTAGTGATCAGGTATGACCCCACATAATGTGGACTCAACTTTCTCTTCTTTCCAAACCTCATCACTCCTTTTATAGGAGCTACTATGAGAAACACTGAGTCCTCAACATTAAATTCTAGTGGTCTACGACGCACATCCACATAGCTCTTCTGCCGGCTCTGAGCAGTTTCTATCCTCTAGCAAATGTTTTGAATGACTTTGGTGGTGTCCTCGATAAGATCTGTCTGGAGTCCCATTTCTTTCTTTTCACCACCTTCATACCAATAGATAGGGGATCTACATCTCCTCCCATATAGAGCCTCATAGGGTGCCATTCTGATAGTAGCTTGATAGCTATTATTATATGCGAATTCTGCTAAGCATAGATATCAACACCAGCTCCCTTTGAAATCTAAGGCACAAGCCCGTAGCATATCCTCTAGAACTTGATTTACTCGTTCTGTTTGCCCATCAGTTTGAGGATGAAATGCGGTGCTAAACCGTAGCTTAGTGCCAAGAGCTTTCTGAACACACTCCCAGAAGTGTGAAGTAAAGCGACCATCTCTATCAAAAATTATGGTTTTGGGAACTCCATGTAATATGATAATCTCTTTAACATACATTTGCGCTAGCTGTTCAATAGAGTAGGATATTCTTGTTGGTTGCTACTCGGAATATCGTACCGGTTCCCCTGTACAAAAATTTTGTACAAGTCCTAAACCTTTCCTAATAACCTATTGTGCTCTTTAGAAATTAAATTAGGAATCACAAACAGAACTTAACATTATTGATTCCAAATTAAATTTATCTGTTCTTAGAGGTTTAGACTTGAATCACAAACGATGCTTAACATTCTTAATCCAAATCCACCTATGTTACAAATTTGATTAAATATTTATTTCAGAGATCGACTTCCAGGTTAAACATGGCGAGACACTAGGTCTTCTTGGTTATGGGAGCATCCACCACTTCCTAGACAAAGCCTTTCAATGAAATTCAATATTTAATCTCCTTATAGTAACCCTAGGTTTAACCAATAATAACAATCGAATCACAAGATTGAAAAACAAAAGAAACACAAATTCGAATCATAAATCCGAAACCTAGAAACGTTAGCCTCTTGTGTTTGGTATTTCAATATCTAAACAAAAGAATAAACTAGTTATGATGCGGAAACTAATAACTAGTTATACCTTTTGTAGCTTATAGACCTCACGATCTTCTATCATATTCCTCTTCTTATCTCGAACGTCGTGTGGGCGACGACCTACCGAGACGAGAATCCACCCAAGCTTCCTTCTTCTCCAAGCAAGTTTCGGCCACCAACCAATCTTCAAGAGATGAAGAACTTTCGGCCACCAACCAAGCTCCAAGGGATGCTAAGAAACAAAGTCTCCTATCACTCCTTCTTCCTCTAACAAGATCCGGCCACCACCAAGATCCTTGAGATGAAGATGCCGTCGGCCACACAAGGAAGAAGAATAGGAGAGGAAGAGGAAGAGAGGGCCGACCACCACCAAGGAAAAGAGGAATGATAGAAGATATATTGTTATTGTGTGGTGAGGCACCTCTTCCCTCTCTTTTATATTCCTTAGTCTTGGCAAATAAGGAAAGTTTTAAAAACTTCCTTATTTTCCTTGCCATTGAAAGGAAAATTTAATTAATAAAAAAAAATTCCTTTTTTTCTATTAATGGTCGGCCACCTCAAATCCTCCAAAGATGGAAAGTTTTAAACACAAAATTAAAACTTCCTAATTTATTTCCAAAAATTTTTAAAATGAAAATTTCTCTTTTAAAAAATTCCCTTCATGGTTGGTTATAAAAGGAAACTTTTATAATTTAAAATCTCTCTATTAAAACATGTGGATGATTACAATAAGGAAAGTTTTCTCCAAAATTAAAATCTTCCTTTTAACTACAAATAAGGAAAGATATCAAACCTTTCTCTTAATCTTTTGTAGAAACCTATAAAAGGAAAGATTTAAATTTTAAAACTCTCTTTTAAAACCATGAGGATGGTTAGAAAAAGGAAATTAAAATCTTCCTTTTAACTACAAATAAGGAAAGATATCAAACGTTTCTCTTAATCTTTTGTAGAAAGCTATAAAAGGAAAGATTTAAATTTTAAACTCTCTTTTAAAACTATGTCTTCCATATAAGGAAAGATTTTAAAATAAACTCCTTTTATTTTTTATGTGGCCACCACTTGGTCTATCTAAGGCTTACCTTGGCCGGCCCTTGCTTGGGCTCCAAGCTTGGCTTGACCGACCACCTAAGGATGAGTAAGAAGGTGGGTATAGGTGGGTATAAGACTTTATAAATAAGAGGCTACGACAGGGACCGAGAGGAGGAATTGGTTTTGGTCTCCCGATGAACTTAAGCTTCCCATGTTCGCCCTGAACACCCAACTCGAGTTCATCAATAATATTTCATTCTACTAAAGAGTTATTATTGAACTATCACACCAATCCCATATTACTATATGGGCTCCTTCTTATCATGAGTGTGTTAATCTCCCTGCGTTTAAGATATCGAATGTCCACTAATTAAATGAGTTATTGACAACTCAATTAATATCTAACTTCAAGAGTAGTACCACTCAACCTTATTATCATGTCGGACTAAGTCCACCTGTAGGGTTTACATGACAATCCTTATGAGCTCCTCTTGGGGACATTATCAACCTAGATTACTAGGACACAATTTCATTCTATAATCAATAATACACCATATAAATAATACCATTTCCCAACTTATCGAGCCTATTGATTTATCGAACTAAATCACACCCTTTGATAAATTAAAGAAATGAATATTGAGTATATGTGCTTATTATTATATCATGATTAAGAGCACACACTTCTATAATAACAAAGGTCTTTTTCTTTTATGTAGTCAGTATAAAAAAACTTTACCTTAAATGGTCCTGCTCAATACACTCAGAGTGTACTAGTGTAATTTTATAGTCAAGATAAACTAATACCAAATTACACTATAACTATTCCAATGGTTTGTTCCTATCCATCTTAATCGTGAGCTACTGTTTATAATTTATAAGAAACTGATAACATGATCTTTTGTGTGTGACACCACACACCATGTTATCTACAATATAAATTAATTAAATAACTACACTTAGCATATAAATGTAGACATTTGATCAATGTGATTCTTTATTTCAAAATAAATATTTACAAAAAGCTAGGCTTTTAGTATACACTCTAACAATCTCCCACTTATACTAAAAGACTATGCCGCTATGTACCCTGCCAAACATCTAATTTCCAACCCCTCAACATGCCCATCAAAAGCTCTTGCCTTAAGGGCCTTAGTGAAAGGATCTTCTAGTTATCATCTGATGCAATCTAGGCGGCAACAACTTCTCCTCGTTATACGATATCTCGTATTGGGTGGTACTTGCGCTCTATGTGTTTACTTGCCTTATGGGCTCATAGTTCCTTCGAGTTTGCTACTGCACCAATAATTTTGGGCAAACTAGGAATCACATCTAAGTCCATCATGAAGTTACTAAGCCATTCAACTTCTACGGCTGCCTCAAAGACTGCCACATACTCAGCTTCTATGGTGGAGTCCGAAAAAACATCTATGCTTAACACTCCTCCATTGTTATGGCTTTACCTCCTAAAGTAAACACAAAACCCCAAGGTTAACTTACTATTTGTCCCTATCTGATTGGAAGTCAGAATCCGTGTAACCCACAGGGAGCAGATCATCTGCTTGGTATACCAGCATATAATCTCTAGTCCTTCTCAGGTACTTTAATATATGCTTTACGACTGTCCAATATCCCTGTCCTAGATTACTTTGATATATGCTAACCATGCCTATGACAAAATAGATATATGGTCTCGTGCATAGCATACATTAGACTTCCTCTAGCTGAAGCATAAGGAACTGCCTTCATTTCTTCTATCTCTTTTGATTTCTTCGGAGACATCTATTTAGATAAATATACTCCATGCCTAAAAGGTAGAAAAACCTTTCATGGAGTCTTGCATGCTAAAACTGTTGAGAATTTAGGGCCGCAAAAACTACTTTTTCGCGTTGCGAAAACCCCGATTCCCATGCCATCGGATCCGTGCGAAGTAAAATAAAACAAAAATTTATGAGTATGAGTTTCTTACATCTAGATCTACACTAGAACTACATGGTTAAGAGATTTACCCTTGATGCGAAGCCCTTCGCAATCTCGCTCGTCCAAAGGTTCGCCGGATCTCGAGATCATCAAGTGTACGATCCTCTAGAAGTATCCACACGAACAAACTAGGTGGAGAAGACCAAACAAAGGTGTGCTAGCACCTTAGATGGTTCGGCCAAGGGAGGAGAGGGAGAAGAAAATTGAGAGCAAGGGGAAGAAGATGGAATGAATGCCTTGAATGAAAAAATCAATCTCATCCACACTAAAGGTGGCCGGCCACATTATGGCTTGTAACCCCCATGGAATATCAAGAGTAAAGTCTCTTGATCTCCTCCATGAGGTGGCATTTGGTCAAGTCAAACTTGACCAAATGAAGAAGCCTTGATGATGTGGCATTGGTCAAGTCAAAGTCAAGTCAAAACTTGACTCTTCATCTTCCTACTTAAGTCAAGTCAAACTTGACCACTTCTGTCCCTTTGGTTGATCTAATCAAACCATTTGATTCAAGCCAATTTAATATAATGAATCTAATCCATTTAATTAAATTGATTCAATGAGTCATAATCTAAATTAGACTTATTGAACACATGAATCAAATTGAGTCCAACTCAATTAGTTCAATTAGGATTACTCTTAATCCAATTTGATTCATCACATGAATCTAATCCTCTTGGTTCATCATATGGACCTAATCTCCATCTAATTGTCCTTTGTGAGTGACCCTATAGGTTTTTATAACGTTGGCAATGCTCCTAAACTCATTTAGAAGCATAAGTAATGAGCGGTATCTAGCAACACATCATTACTACCTTGGTTATAAGAATGTTGAGATCCAACATCACCTTGTGACTACTAATTGTGACTCCTCACAATATATGACATTGTCCTTCTATCCTAGACATCTAGATTGATCAATGTGAGGCATAGACCGTGCCATCCTCTAATCAATCTAAATTTTGAACTCCAAGTAGACTCACTCAATCAAATGAGCTCAATATCTCATATTGACTCATTTGGGCATGACCATGCACTTCGTGGTCTCACTCTATCAAGAATATCAATGTCACTCCCGTCATATAGGAGGGATAGATCCCATCTACATCACTTACATCCCTCTGCATAATTCGTTACATACCAGTAATCGCCTTTATAGTCCACCCAGTTACTGGTGACGTTTGACGAAACCAAAATACATAACTCCTTATGTAGGGAACCATGGTGACTTCAGGTCTAAGGACTAGTAGTCATACTAATAGTCACATGAGAAAGTATATGACACTCATATAATGATCCATGATACTTTCTCATGGCGGGTCATTCAGTATACATTCTTCAATACATACCCATGTGTCAACTTGATATCTCTATATCAATGACTTGTGAGATCAAGTCATCGAGTTGACGTACATGCTAGTCTCGTCGCATTAACATTGCCCCTGAATATTAATACTCGACTACGAATGATTAAGAGTAGTGTTCCCTATATCATCTCACTATCGGTTCAACTAACCGATTGATATAGGTAAGAACCTTTTACTCAAGGATGCTATTATACTTAGTTTATTTGGCACCAATACAAGTAAGCATAATAACCAAAAAACCAAATGCCTTTATATATAAGAGTATGATACAATGAGTCCATACAACAATCATCAAATGATTGGCTCTAGGGCTCTAACTAACAATCTCCCACTAGCATTAGTGCCAATCAGTGTAGGCTCTAAGCCCCAATGACCTAGTGTGACCATCATGCTTCCTCTGTGTCAAAGTCTTGGTCAAGGGATCTGCGATGTTAGCCTCTGTAGGTACTCTGCAAATCTTCACATCTCCTCTCTCGATAATCTCTCGAATGAGATGGAAGCGCCGTAATATGTGTTTGGTCCGCTGGTGTGAGCGAGGTTCCTTAGCCTGTGTTATAGCTCCATTGTTGTCACAATAGAGCTCAATAGGGTCAGCGATACTAGGAACCACCCCAAGTTCAGTGATGAACTTGCGGATCCAAGCTGCCTCCTTTGCTGCCTCTGATGCAGCAATGTACTCGGCCTCTGTCATAGAATCAGCTACTATGTCCTGCTTCGAACTCTTTCAGCTCACAACACCACCATTTATGCAAAACATGAACCCTGACTATGATCGATAATCGTCCTGGTCGGTCTGGAAGCTAGCATCACTGTAACCCTTTACAGCTAGCTCATCATCACCTCCATATATCAAGAAATATTCTTTAGTCCTTCTCAAGTACTTAAGAATATTCTTGACTGCTATCCAGTGACTTTCACCTGGATCTGACTGGTACCTGCTCGTCATGCTCAAAGCATAGAGACATCAGGACGAGTACATAGCATGGCGTACATGATAGATCCTATAGCTGAGGCATAAGGGATTTGATCCATGCGGTCTCTCTCCTCTCTAGAAGAGGGACCTTGAGTCTTCAAAAGACTCACGCCATGTGACATCGGCAGAAATCCATTCTTAGAGTTTTGCATGGCAAATCTTAGGAGTACCTTGTCAATATATGTACTCTGACTTAGGCCAAGCAATCTCCTAGATCTATCTCTATAGATCTGTATCCCTAGAATGCGGGATGCCTCACCTAAGTCCTTCATTGAGAAACAAGTCCCTAGCCAAGTCTTGACAGACTGTAGCAAAGGGATGTCTTTCCCAATGAGTAGTATGTCATCCACATACAATATGAGGAAGACAACTATGTCCTCTACAATCTTCTTGTAGACACAAGGTTCATCTTCATTCTTGATGAAACTAAACTGTTTGATTACATCATCAAATCGAAGATTCCAGCTTCGAGAAGCTTGCTTTAGTCCATAAATGGACCTATGCAGCTTGCATACTCTGCTAGTATGCTGTGGATATACAAAATCCTCAGGTTGTGTCATGTACACATCCTCGAGTAGGTTTCCATTTAGAAACGCGATTTTGACATCCATCTGTCATATCTAATAGTCATGGTATGCTGCAATAGCAAGCATGATCCGAATGGACTTAAACATCGCTACTGGAGAAAATGTTTCATCATAGTCAATACCATGAATTTGCTTGAAACCTTTAGCTACCAAGCGACCCTTATAAATAAGTCCATCCATGTCAGTCTTTCTCTTAAAGACCCACTTACACCCAATGGGTTTGACCCCTTCAGGTGGATCAACAAAAGTCCATACTTGGTTAGTGTACATGGATTCCATCTCGGATCTCATGGCTTCTAGCCATTTCTCGGAATCTGTTCTCATCACAGCTTCTTGATAGGAGGTGGGCTCATCTTCTATGAGTACAACGTCATCATGGTCAGACAAGAGAAATGAGTATCTCTCAGGCTGACGACGTACCCTATCAGACCTGTGAAGAGGTATGTCTACTTGAACTGGTTGTTGTTCATCAACTCCTTGTGGAACAATATCATCCACAACACTTTGTGGTTCCAGTTCAACTTCCATCGAGGCTTCAGTGCTATTGTTCGCATCTTGAACTTCTTCAAGATTAAACGTACTCCCACTAGTCTTTCTAGAAACAAAATCCCTTTCTAGAAAAACCCCAGTTTTTGCCACAACAGCCTTGTGCTGACTGGGAATGTAGAAGTAATATCTCTTAGTTTCCATGGGATATCCAATAAAGTAGCACTTGTCAGATTTGGGTCCTAATTTGTCTGAGACTTGACGTTGAATGTAAGCCTCACAACCCCAAATCCTCATAAAAGACACCTGGGCATCTCTCCCAGTCCATATCCTATATGGTGTCTTTATCACGGCCTTGGATGGAACTCAGTTGAGTATAAAAGCTGCTGTGTCTAGAGCATAGCCCCAAAGAAATATAGGAAGATCTGTGTGACTCGTCATAGACCGTACCATATCTAATAGGGTACGATTCCTCCTTTCGGATACACCATTCCACTGTGGTGTTCCAGGAGGAGTGAGTTGGGATAGGATCCCACACTCAGCTAGATAGTCATGAAACTTATGGCTAAGGTATTCACCACCTCGATCTGATCGAAGTATATTAATACTCTTGCCATGCTGGTTTTGTACTTCATTCTTGAATTCTTTGAACTTTTTAAAGGATTCAGACTTATGTGTCATCAAGTACACATAACCATATCTACTGAAGTCATCAGTAAATGTGATGAAGTACCTATAACCGCCTCTAGTAGCGACATTGAAAGGGCCACATACATCACTATGTATAAGTCCTAACAAATCAGTCGCTCTTTTGATGTGCCCACTAAAGGGAGTCTTGGTCATCTTGCCTAGTAAGCATGACTCGCACGTCTCATAAGATTCAAAATCAAATGAGTTCAGCAAACCATCCTTATGGAGCTGGGATAAGCGCTTGCCATTTATATGACCTAAGCGACAGTGCCAGAGATAAGTTTGGTTCATGTCATTTGACTTGAACCTCTTGGTATTTATGTTATAGATAGAGCTTTCAAGGTCTAGAATGTAGAGTCCGTTCATCAGAGGTGCACTACAATAGAACATATCTTTTAAATAAATAGAACAACATTTGTCTTTTATTATAAAAGAGAAACCTTTCTTGTCCAAACAAGAAACTAATATAATGTTCTTAGTCAAAGCAGGCACATAACAACAATCATCCAACTCTAATACAAGCCCAGAGGGCAGAGATAGAAAATAAGTCCCTACAGCAACAGCAGCAATGCGTAGGTCCACCTTGCCCTTCGTCAATGTCCTGTTATTTCTCAGCGCCGGCACATTAGTACAAATGTGAGAAGCACATCCGGTATCTAATACCCATGATGAAGAAATAGATAGATTAACTTCTATAACATATATACCTGAAGTGGAAGTCTCACTTCGCTTCTTCTTAAGATCTTCCAGGTACACCTTGCAGTTCCTCTTCCAATGCCCAGTCTGACCGCAGTGGAAGCAGGTAGCATCCTTGGCGACCCCTCCTTATGCTTCAGTGCCTTGCCTTTGCCCTTGGCTTGAGACTTTCCTTTGCCTTTGGGCTTGCCCTTGCCCTTGTGTTTCTGAACCATCAGAACAGAGTGGGGCTTAACCTTCTTAAGGTTCAGCTCAGCAGTTCTTAACATGCTAAGCAGCTCGGGCAGTGGCTTGTCAATTTTGTTCATGTTGTAGTTTAGAACGAATTGACTATAGCTATCTGATAAGGATTGCAAGATTAGGTCAGTGGCCAGCTCTTGGCCATGTGAGAATCCCAACCTTTGTAGGTTTTCAATGTACCCAATTATTTTGAGTACATATGGGCCTACGGGAGTCTCATCTGACATCTTGCACTGAAATAGTGTCCTTGAGATCTCAAATCTCTCGTACCGCGCTTGTCCTTGATATAGTTGACGAAGATGTTCAACCATATCATAAGCTCCCATTAACTCATGTTGCTTCTGAAGCTCAGAGTTCATGGTCACGATCATTAGACATGATACATCTAATGCATCATCTTGATGCTTCTTGTAAGCATCTTTGTCTGCTCACGTGGCATTGGCAAGAGGAGCCTCCGGAATGGGCTACTCTAGAACGTACAGTTTACGTTCTTGGGTGAGAACTATTCTCATATTCCTGTACCAGTCCAGGAAATTTGCTCCATTGAGCTTGCCCTTGTCAAGGACAGAACGCAGAGAGAAGGTGTTCGTATTCGACGTCATGGAAATCTACAACAGAAATAAAAGCAGAAGTAAATATCATATTCTTTTTTTATCATTTAATTAGGCCTTTAATTAAATGATGCTCCCACTGAATTCTGTAACTCATGTGGGACAAGATCCACATCATACTAACCCTTGAGTTAGCTTTGGCTAAATCACCTAAGATTTAGTATGATCGGTAGGTAACGATTTACCAATTACATCTCTATGCAACTCTTGTTTATAGGATCAAGATCCGCATTTATATTAAAACTCGAGTTAGCTTTGGCTAATACGCCCAAGAGTTAATATAAACGTGATTTTGTCCTACCTTTCCAACCATTGGATAAATGCCTATAGTTAAACTCCATCCAATTGAGTTAACTAGTTACTCAATCTAATTGAGTTGTACTCACCCATGCGTTGATAGGTGGGACCAAGATTGTCCCTCCGTACCCTACCAAGATAATATGTGTTGCTCTGCTTTGGCAGATTCAACAACACATGTGATCGAGGTAGTGATAGGTATCACGGCATGGTAGACATTTTTAGAGTTGACACGATTGAAATCTAATCTAATCGTAGAGTGCATCTTGTACACGATTTAGATCTAATCTAATCGTTAAGGCGCTAATTAACTACTTTACTAGCATGCATCAAATACACACACACAAGCAATTAATTATACTATTTGTGATTAGTCATGGCCCTACTACGATCTTCTCAAGCCAATGAGAAGATCGGATGGTCAACCTAGGGTCAACAGCTTCTCCAAGCTCCTCCCTTTGACCACCTTGTGTTGCTCGCGCCCTCCTCGTAACTCCATCTCGAGTGGACCTTCCACCGCACCAATTTTGTACATTACAATTTTAAAACTCAAGTTACATTCGAGTCTAAACTAATTTACAACAAGAATAAAAGGAGAAAGGCACGACGCGCAGGTCGCGTATCAAGTATACAACACACACAACACAAATGACGGCGCGCAGGCCGTAATATGAATTACAACAGAAATATTCCAATCAAATTGGGTCTTTTTGGGCCATGACCATCACAAATTATACATAATTCTAAATTATGTGATTTCCATAATTTTTCTGTAATTTTAATACTATTTTTTTACAATTTTTATGAGTAAAAATTCCCGACGGTCCCGATTAATGGTTTTCAGGCGCAATCACGGAACGAATCCCCTAGCGGGGTCAGAGGCAGCACCCCTACCCATGATATAACCATCGCGAGTGTTCCTAAGCGATTCTACAGTGCCTTAGTCCGCTGTCCCAAAATGATTTGGGGGCGAAACCAAGCCGTTATGGAAAAATCTTCTCGGTAGTCGAAGCCTACAAGTGTCTAAACACTTGTGCTTCACTTCTACGAGAAAAATACTCATAAAAACCATAAAAAAACTTAAATTTACAGAAAGTTACAGAACCTATATTTTTCATAAAAAATGTAAACTAAACTCATACAAGACTTCACACGTGGCTCTGATACCACTGTTGGGAATTTTGGGCCGCAAAAATGGCTTTTTCGCGTTGCGGAAACCCCGATTCCCATGCCACCGGATCCGTGCGAAGTAAAATAAAACAAAAATTTATGAGTATGAGTTTCTTACATCTAGATCTACACTAGAACTACATGATTAAGAGATTTACCCTTGATGCAAAGCCCTTCGCAATCCCGCTCGTCCAAAGGTTCACCGGATCTCGAGATCGTCAAGTGTACGATCCCCTAGAAGTATCCACACGAACAAACTAGGTGGAGAAGACCAAACAAAGGTGTGCTAGCACCTTATATGATTTGGCCAAGGGAGGAGAGGGAGAAGAAAATTGAGAGTAAGAGGAAGACGATGGAATGAATGCCTTGAATGAACAAATCAATCTCATCCACACTAAAGGTGGCCGGCCACATTATGGCTTGTAACCCCCATGGAATATCAAGAGTCAAGTCTCTTGATCTCCTCCATGAGGTGGCATTTGGTCAAGTTAAACTTGACCAAATGAAGAAGCCTTGATGATGTGGCATTGGTCAAGTCAAAGTCAAGTCAAAACTTGACTCTTCATCTTCCTACTTAAGTCAAGTCAAACTTGACCACTTCTCTCCCTTTGGTTGATCTAATCAAACCATTTGATTCAAGCCAATTTAATATAATGAATCTAATTCATTTAATTAAATTGATTCAATGAGTCATAATCTAAATTAGACTTATTGAACACATGAATCAAATTGAGTCCAACTCAATTAGTTCAATTAGGATTACTCTTAATCCAATTTGATTCATCACATGAATCTAATCCTCTTAGTTCATCATATGGACCAAATCTCCATCTAATTGTCCTTTTTGTGTGACCCTATAGGTTCTTATAATGTTGGCAATGCTCCTAAACCCATTTAGAAGCATAAGTAATGAGCGGTATCTAGCAACACATCATTACTACCCAAGTTATAAGAATGTTGAGAACCAACATCACCTTGTGACTACTAATTATGACTCCTCACAATATATGACATTGTCCTTCTATCCTAGACATCTAAATTGATCAATGTGAGGCATAGACCGTGTCATCCTCTAATCAATCTAAATTTTGAACTCCAAGTAGACTCACTCAATCAAATGAGCTCAATATCTCATATTGACTCATTTGGGCATGACCATGCACTTCGTGGTCTCACTCTATTAAGAATATCGATGTCGCTCCCGTCATATAGGAGGGATAGATCCCATCTACATTATTTACATCCCTCTGCATAATTTGTTACATACCCAGTAATCGCCTTTATAGTCCACCCAGTTATGGGTGACGTTTGACAAAACCAAAGTACATAATTCTTTATGTAGGGAACCATGGTGACTTCAGGTCTAAGGACTAGTAGTCATACTAATAGTCACATGAGAAAGTATATGACACTCATATAACGATCCATGATACTTTCTCATGGCGGGTCATTCAGTATACATTCTTCAATGCATACCCATGTGTCAACTTGATATCTCTATATCCATGACTTGTGAGATCAAGTCATCGAGTTGACCTACATGCTAGTCTCGTCGCATTAACATTGTCCCTGAATGTTAATACTCGACTAGGAATGATTAAGAGTAGTGTTCCCTATATCATCTCACTATCGGTTCAACTAATCGATTGATATAGGTAAGAACCTTCTCCTTAAGAACGCTATTATACTTAGTTTATTTGGCACCAATACAAGTAAGCATAATAACCAAAAAACCAAATGCCTTTATATATAAGAGTATGATACAATGAGTCCATACAACAATCATCAAATGATTGGTTCTAGGGTTCTAACTAACAAAAACGAGCTAGGATAGTATCGATATATGAAGTTTGGGATAAGCACAACATTCTTTTCTTGTGATCCCTTATTACTTTGATCCTGAGAATATGTGTGCATTCACCCAAGTCCTTCATATCGAATTGCTTGGACAACCATACCCTTATTTCCGACAACACTTTGATATTGTTTCCAATAATCAAAAATGTCATCTACGTATAGTACAAGAAATGCCACCATATTTCCATCACACTTCTTGTATACACAAGACTCATCTGGACACTGAATAAATCCATACGACTTGATTATTTCATTAAACCGGATGTTCCAAGACCTTGAAGCTTGCTTCTGTCCATAAATAGACCGATTGAGCTTACATACTAGATGCTCTTTACCCTTTGCAAAAAACCCCTCTGGTTGCTTCATATGGATATTTTCTTCATGACTTTCGTTAAGAAAAACTGTCTTGACATCCATTTACCACACCTCATAATCCATATGAGCGGCAATAGATAAGAGTATCCAGATAGACTTAAGTATAGCTACTGGCGAAAAGGTTTCCTCATAATCGATTCCCTCTTTCTGAGTATACCCCTTCGCAACAAGCCTTACTTTGAAGGTTTCCACCTTCCCATCTATCTCTCTTTTCCTTTTGTAGATCCACTTACATCCAATAGCCTTTACACTATTTGATGGTTCTACTAGCTCCCAGACTTTGTTAGAATACATAGATTCTATTTTTGAATTCATTGCTCTTTGCCAAGATTCTACATCTATATCTTGGAGTGCTTCATCATATGTTCGGGGATCAGGTTCATGTTTACTTGGGACCAAGTCCGATGACTCTCCCAAAAACATGAATTTTTCAGGTTGCCTAACAACCCTCCCACTACGATGAGACACTATCTTTTGTTGTGTATCATTTGTGATACGTGTTGCAGTTTCTTGTGATATTTCATCTTGCACTGTTGGTACTAAAGTAGGCGTGCCCTCTCTCATTTCTTCTAGAACAATTTCACTCATGGGTTTATGGTTCATTACATAATCTTCCTCTAAAAATCGAGCATTGGTGCTAACAATGACCATCTGATTTTTAGGACTATAAACCTCTTTTCGTTTCTCTAGGATAACCCACAAACAAGTGAACTCCTGTTCAGTGTCTCCCTTTAGCATATATGCTGAACTACCCCAAATCCAAATATGCTTCAGACTAGGCTCATGCCCATTCTATAATTCTATGGGAGTAGAGGGTTCTGACTTAGAAGGTACTATGTCCACTTCCGTTTTCAGAGTATATCCTCAAAATAAATTTGGTAATTCTGAATAACTCTTCATTGATCTAACTATTTCCATAAGAGTCCTATTCCTTCGTTCTACCACACCATTCTGTTGGGGTGTACCAGGTACAGTTAGTTGGGATTGAATCCTGACTTTTGATAAGTGACTCCTGAACTCTCCTAAGAGGTACTCGCCACTACGATCTCACCGTAGTATCTTGATACTTTTACCATGATGTTTCTCTACATCAGCCTTGTACTCTTTGAACTTATCAAAGCACTCAGACTTGCGGCACATCAAGTAAATGTACTCGTATCTCAAATAGTCGTCTATAAAAGAGACGAAATATTCAAAACCACCTCTTGCCTGGATAGTCATAGGTCCATACAAATCAGAATAATTCCAACACATCTTTGGCTCTATACCCCTTAGTCTTAAAAAGTCTCTTGGTCATTTTTCCTTCCAAGTAAGACTCGCAGGTTGGAAAGTTTTCCACCACCAATGAACCTAAAAGTTCATCGGCTATTATCCTTTGAATCCTACTCAAGTTAATATGACCTAGCCTTAGATTCCAAAAATATGATTGGTTCATTTCTGAATGTTGCTTTCTCTTATTAGAGTTAGAAGATGTGTTTATTAATTTCCATTTGTTGCATCGTGGGAGTTTTTTGGATTTAGAATATTGCCAACCAACGTACCAGAATAGATAACTTCCTTATTTTTCTTGATAACAACTTTGTTATCAAAATAGACAGAATATCAAGTTCTTTGAATAGTTTTAGAAACTGAAATCAAGTTCTTTCTAAAACTTGATATGAAAAGATAATTTTTCAAAATCCATGTTTTATTCCTGTCAGAGGATAAACATCTCGCATTGCAATAGCTGCTACTTTTGCAACAGTGCCCATGTAGACGGTGATTTCTCCTTCATATAGTTGTCTGGTTTCCTGGAACCCCTACAATGAATTGCAGACATGATCAGTGGCTCCCGTATCTACACCCAGGTACCGGTAGATAACACCACTAAACTTGTTTAAACAATTAATGAATAAAATACACCTCTATTATTCTCATTTCTAAGAGGGCAGTCCACCTTAGTATCCAAGTTTTGTTTCCAATCATATAATTGGGACTACTAAGTCTATTATATAGTATAACAGCTAGGGGATTGAAAAACATTTGAAATCCTAAGTATCACAAAAATATTTGGTCAAGACCAACACTTCAAAATCCCCGTGAATTTTGTATGCCACGTTAGTATGGACGTACATAAATTTAAACTAAGAGGAGATTTTATTAATTTTATTATCTTGTCAACCTATCTTTATGATAAATAAAATTAATAGTTGGTCTTTCTTCGATCAAATATTTGGTCAAAACGTTAGATTTAAAATAATATTGATTCCTCAAAACAATATCATTTAAATTCACCAATACCTCAAATACCGTGAATTTTGCATGCCATGTTAGTGTGGATGTATATAAATTCAAACATTTGTAAGAGGAGGTTTTACCCATTAATTTTGTTCTTGTCATCCTTACTTTATGACAAATAAAATTAATAGTTGGTATTCCTTTGGTCACACAAATAATAGCAGTGACTCCGTTGGGGAGGATACTATTAAATGTGCCTAAGTATATACCATTACTTGATACTTAGTCTATTAAATAGGATTGTGCCCCTTTAGTTGGAGAAGATCACACGCTCCTAAATAATTTCCTATAACCATCCATAAAGAAAGTTTGATCTAGTGATCTGCAAACAAACTCATCCGTTGTGGAGGGAGGCACTCAGAGCCAATACGCAAGTTTGTTGCATCACTTACAAACCAGTAATGGAGACCGTGGAATTTATTTACTAATCCCTCTCCCACTTAGTTATTTAAGGTGAGGAATTTTAACCATGCACACACACATCACAACAAATAAAGCAATAAATATGGAAAAATAATTTTCCAACTATTATGGCCTTTTCCATCACTGTCCTCCGTGTGCTGCCAACCCTAGCTGCTGCCATCTTTAGCCACCGTAATCGGGTCTAGTCATCGCATCTATCTTGTTTCTTTTTCCACTGTGCCTCTGGTCCTCCAATAGTACCACGCCTCGCAAGGATACGATCCACGATAAAAATAAAATTTTACATTTATCGATCCTATATTCCATAAGGGAATGTACATGTAATCTAGATCGAAACAAAAATGTAAAATCCTAAAATTAATACAGCTCTTGCTGTATTTAATACACACAATCATGCACACACATAAAATGCCCTTGACATGCCCAAGGGTCCAATCACACACAATTACTATAAGCCATAATAGTTGGAGCCTACAACCACAGAGTTAGCATATCCTACTATTATCCTGCCTAAATTATGTATGACATGTGCATAATTAAACTGAAAACCAAACACACAGAGGCAAACTCTAGCTCTGATACCAATTGTTGGTTGCTACTCAGAATATCGTACCGGTTTCCCTGTACAAAAATTTTATACAAGTCTTGAATCTTTCCTAACAACCTATTGTGTTCTTTAGAAATTAAATTAGGAATTGCAAATAGAACTTAACATTATTGATTCCAAATTCAATTTATATGTTCTTAGAGGTTTAGACTTAAATCACAAACGATGCTTAACATGCTTAATACAAATCCACCTATGTTACAAATTTGATTAAATATTTATTTCAGAGATCGACTTCTAGGTTAAACATGACGAGACACTAAGCCTTCTTAGTTATGGGAGCATCCACCACTTCCTAGACAAAGCCTTTCAACGAAATTCAATATTTAATCTCCTTATACTAACCCTAGGTTTAACTAATAAGAACAATCGAATTACAAGATCAAAAAACAAAAGAAACACAAATTCGAATCATAAATCTGAAACCTAGAAATGTTAGCCTCTTATGTTTGGTATTTCAAGATCTAAACAAAAGAATAAACTAGTTATGATGCGGAAACTAATAACTAGTTATACCTTTTGTAGCTTATAGACCTCACGATCTTCTATCGTATTCCTCTTCTTATCTCGGACGTCGTGTGGGCGATGATCTACCGAGACGAGAATCCACCCAAGCTTCCTTCTTCTCCAAGCAAGTTTCGGCCACCAACCAATCTTCAAGAGATGAAGAACTTTCGGCCACCAACCAAGCTCTAAGGGATGCTAAGAAACAAAGTCTCCTATCTCTCCTTCTTCCTTTAACAAGATTCGGCCACCACCAAGCTCCTTGAGATGAAGATGCCGCTAGCCACACAAGGAAGAAGAATAGGAGAGGAAGAGGAAGAGAGGGTCGTCCACCACCAAGGAAGAGAGGAATAAACTAGGGTCGACCACCACTTGGTCCATCCAAGGCTTACCTTGGCCGACCCTTGCTTGGGCTCCAAGCTTGGCTTGGCCGACCACCTAAGGATGAGTAAGAAGATGGGTATAAGTGGGTATAAGACTTTATAAATAAGAGGCTACGACAGGGACCGCGAGGAGGAATTGGTTTTGATCTCTCGATGAACTTGAGCTTCCCGTATTCACCCCGAACACCCAACTCAAGTTCATCAATAATATCTCATTCCACTAAAGAGTTATTATTGAACTATCGCACTAATCCCATATTAGTATATGGGCTCCTTCTTATCATGAGTGTATTAATCTCCCTACGTTTAAGATATCGAATGCCTACTAATTAAATGAGTTACTGACAACTCGCTTAATTAATATCTAACTCCAAAAGTAGTACCACTCAACCTTATTGTCATGTCAGACTAAGTCCACCTGCAGGGTTTACATGACAATCCTCATGAGCTCCTCTTGGGGATATTATCAACCTAGATTACTAGGACACGGTTTCATTGTATAATCAACAACACACCATATAAATAATACCATTTTCCAACTTATCGTGCTTATTGATTTATCGAACTAAATCACATCCTTTGATAAATTAAAGAAATGAATATTGAGTATATGTGCTTGTTATTATATCATGATTAAGAGTACACACTTTCATAATAACAAAGGTCTTGTTCTTTTATGCATTCAGTATAAAGAGAACTTTACCTTAAATGGTCCTGTTCAATACACTCAGTGTGTACTAATGTAATTTTATAGTCAAGATAAACTAATACCAAATTACACTACGACTATTCCAATGGTTTGTTCCTATCCATCTTAGTCGTGAGCTACTGTTTATAATTTATAAGGAACTGATAACATGATCTTCTGTGTGTGACACCACACACCATATTATCTACAATATAAATTAATTGAATAACTACACTTAGCATATAAATGTAGACATTTGACCAATGTGATTCTTTATTTAAAAATAAATGTTTACAAAAAGCTAGGCTTTTAGTATACACTCTAATAATTTTGATAGCCAGAAAATGAGTAGACTTGTTCAATCTGTCCACTATTACCCAAATAGCATTGTAACCATTTGTGGTTCTTGGTAGCCCTACTATGAAATCCACAGATATATCCTCCCACTTCCACTCTGGGATCTGGATAGGCTGCAGAACTCGGCCTGGTCTCTGATGTTCTGCTTTAATCCATTGACAAGTCAGGCAGGTACTGACATATCTTGTAATGTCTCTTTTCATTCCAGACCACCAGAAGCGTCCCTTTACATCTTGGTACATCTTGGTGGAAGCAGGACGCATAGCTCAGGGTGTTCCATGGGCTTCATCTAATTTTTTCTGTCGCAATTCTTCTTGATTAGGGGCACAGAGATGATCACCATAATATAGTATCCCACGGTCTGATACTCAGAACTCTCCATTCTCCTTCTTGTATTCCCTACTTGATTTTCTTGATATCTGGATCTTCCTCCTGCCCTTTCTGTATATCTTCAAGCAGGGTTGACTCTAATGTCAAAGTGGAGAGCTGCCCAATAACAATTTCAAGCCCAAAATTTACTGTTTCTTTTTGTAGGGGATGAGACAAAGCAGATAAGGACAATAAAGCTGTGCAAGATTTCCTACTTAGTGCATCTGCCACTTTATTCACCTTCCCTGGATGATAGAGGATTTCATAGTCATAGTCCTTGACCAGTTCAAGCCATCTCCTCTGTCTCATATTCAGGTCTTTCTGAGTGAAAAAATACCTAAGACTCTAGTGATTGGTATAAATCTTGCACTGAGCTCCGTATAAGTAATGCCTCCAAATTTTGAGAGTGAAGACTACCGTTACTAACTCAAGGTCATGAGTAGAATAGTTCTTCTCATAATCCTTGAGTTGTCTTGAGGCATAGGCAATGACTTTACCATTCTGCATCAGTACAACCCTGAGTCCCAATTTAGAAGCATCACTGTAAATATCGAAGCTTTCTCTAGTCTTTGGAAGAGTTAGGATTGGAGCACTGGTCAGTCTCCTTTTCAGTTTCATGAAACTCTTCTCACAATCCTCTATCCACTCAAATTTTCTATTCTTTCTGGTAAGTACTGTCAATGGGGAGGCAATCCTTGAGAAGTTCTTTACAAATTTCCTGTAGTAGCCTGCTAACCCAAGGAAACTCCTAATTTCACTAGCATTCTTGGGTATATTCCAGCTACTGACTACTTCTATTTTTGTCGAGTCTACCATAACCCCATCCTTGGAAATAATGTGACCTAGGAAGGACACTTGATCGAGCCAAAACTCGCACTTGGAGAACTTTGCGTACAGCTGGCTCTGCTGAAGAATCTATAATTCTGTCCTCAAATGTTCAGCATGTTCTTCCTGGGTTCTGGAGTATATAAGGATATCATCTTTGAAGACGATTACAAACTTGTCTAAATATACTTTGAATACTATGTTCATCAGATCCATAAACGTAGCAGGAGCGTTCCTCACTCCAAAAGGCATAACTACAAACTCGTAGTGCCCATACCTTGTTTGGAATGCCATCTTCGGTACATCATCCGCTTTCACTTTCACTTGATGATATCTGGACCGCAAGTCTATCTTGGAAAAGGTCGTGACTCCCTTTAACTGATCAAATAAATCATCAATTCTTGGCAAGGGATACTTATTCTTGATTGTTACCTTGTTCAATGCTCGGTAGTCCACACACATTTGCATGGACCCATCCTTCTTCTTTACGAACAACACCAGAGCTCCCCATGGTGAGTGACTAGGGTGAATAAAACCCTTGTCGAGTAGCTCCTGTAGTTGTCCCTGAAGTTCTTTCAATGCTGCCGGAGCCATGCGGTAGGGTGCCTTTGAGATTGGATGGGTAACCGGGATGAGTTCAATCTCAAATTCAATTTCCCTATCCGGAGCTAAGCTTGGCAACTCGTCTGGAAACACTTCTGGGTAGTCACATATGACTCTAACTTCATCTAACTTTTGGTCTCTTTCTTGTTGGGTATTAACCACATGGGCTAGAAACCCGGCACATCCATCGGCTAACATTTTCTGAGCTTTTATGGCCGATAAGAGTTTCTGGGTTCTCTTCTTTGATTCTCTGATGAACTCAAACATAGATTCTGCCTCGGGTTGGAATAGGACTCTTCACTTACGACACTCGATAGAAGCACCATATTTGCTCAGAAAGTCCATTCAAAAAATAACATCATAATCAGATATGTTCAACATTATCAGGTCACTGTACAGTTCTCTGTCTGAAATTTTGACTGGCACAGCACGTAGCCAGTGCATAGATGTCGTTATCTCTCCCGAGGGTAGTGTCATCAAGAATTGTCCGTGTAGGACCTCAGGGGGTATACCTATTGTTTCAGCAAATGCTATGGAGACAAACGAATGAGCTGCCCCAATATCAAATAGCACAATTGCATATTGACTAAAAATGTGTATCTGACCTGTGACAATAGTGGAGGCGTTTGCTACATCCTCTCTAGTAAGGGAGAAAACTCGAGCATTTATAGAACTTGGTGGGGCCTCCAGTCTGCCTTGGCTAATATGAGGACCCTCCAACGCAGCCTGCATCTGGTGTAACTATGCATGTTTGCCTCCATACTTAACAGGTTGTGCTAGAGGTAGGTTGCTCTTGGTTGGGCAATACTTGGCCATATGCCCCTCTTGACCACACGTATAACAGGCACAAGTTCCATTGCGATAGATTCCAGGAAGCATCTTTCCACACGTGGGACACGTAGCATACTTAGGATGCTTGCTTATGGATCCTCCATTTTTATTACTCCACTGCTTTCTCTTAGAGCTCCCCTTCCAGGTTGAACCTTGGCCCTGGGGTTTCTGAGTGTCCGAACTCCCTTGACTTTTATTCTCAATCAGTACTGGCTTCTACTGCTTGATACTGTTCAGGTAATGCTCTGTGATCAGGGCACTACTAATCAGCTCTTCTGTAGTCTACGATCTGTTTATTCCGCCAACTACATTCAGAGTTATCTCTGGCCTCAACATCTTGAGCATTAGCCTTACCCTTTCTCATTCTGTGCTGACCAGTTCGGGGCATAGGCGAGCCAGCCTATTGAATTTCTTCACAGCTTCGTCAACTGATAAACTTCCTTGCTAGAATTCCGTGAACTCATCGTAATGTTTGTTCATGACTCGCATATGAAAGAATTCTTCAAAGAACTCAGTCTCAAAGTCAGACCAGGTCATTTGATTCACTATTCTCTTTGCCTTGACCCGTTCCCACCACATTCTTGCATCACCAGTGAGGCAGAAGGAACCACACTTTATCTTTTCAACCTCTGACCAGTCCAATAACTCCATTATACTCTCCAGGGTTTTGAACCATGCCTAAGCATCCCATGGCTCGTTGGTGCCAGAGAAGTTCTCTGGTTTCAGTTTTTGCCACTGGATAAGGTATGCTTCCTGCCTCACTACCCTTGTAGGGGCTGCAAGTATAACTGGTGGAACCTCGGCCGCAATTGGTGCCACCACATTAGCTTTCGGTGGGACTACGGGAGGAGCTCGCTAGTTAGCAGTCAGGGCGGCTATAACCTGTTGCTATTCTGCCAATTGTCTCTGCTGCTGAGTCAGCACTTTTAAAAGGTTGGGCGGTGGTGTAGACTCATTCGTCTCTGGTTGAGGTTCATTAACTCTTGGTTGTCTAGCCGGCCGTCCTCTGGCCATCTACATATTCATAACCAACCAATGAGACATGTGTTAACCCATCATCATTCTTACTTGCTGCCCTTAATACTTACATGTATAAGAATGCTTAATATTAACAAACATTTCCTACTAATTATAACAGAAATAAAATGCATAAAAGTCGTGAGAAGGTACTTTCTTACTTGGAAGCTGCAGGGTCGATGCATGATGTGTGTGACAGAAGGGTGGAACTTGCTCTGATACCAAACTGTAACAACCAACCCTTCTAACCTTACCTTACAGGGCAGACGCTACTCTTTTCATATCTAATTTTTTTTTTGACATTCTCACATATTATATACTGTTCAGTCCATAGATCTACTCTTTTCATACCAAACTATAGCAATCCACCCTTCTAACCTTACCTTATAGGGCAGACGTTACTCTTTTCATATCTAAATTTATTTTTGACATTCTCACATATTATATATACTGCTCAGTCCATATATCTACTCTAAACTTGTTCCGACTGAAAGGACGTGATTTGGAGCCAAGCAGAGCTGGAGGGGAGTCTAGAGCTTCTAGCGGGTCTGGGCCGTGTGGCCCTAACCGACCGTGTCACCTTGGCAGTGCACGACCATGTGAGGGTCACATGGCCGTGCCACCTTGGCTGAGAGGAAGAGGTGCACGACCATCTGAATCCACACGGTCGTGTCACCTTGGCCAATAGGAAGAGGTGCATGACTGTGTGAATCCACACGGTCGTGTCACCTTGGCCGAGAGGGAGAGATGCACGACCGTGTGAATCCACACGACCGTGCCACCTTGGCCGAGAGGGAGAGGTGCACGGCCATGTGAATCCACACGGTCGTGTCACAGGCCGTGTGGGGATCACACCCTGCTCTAAAAAAAAGGGGTTTCTCCCCTTTGTACTTATCTTTGCCACTCTAATTACTACCAAACTGATAAATTCACCCTAAGCAACTAGTGATAGTATTTCATGTAAAGTGGAGGGAAGAAAATACTTTAGCATCAGTTTTAACATATTCCAAACAATCACAAGTTCTCAGATCTCCTTCCACTGTTCCGACACACACACACAAAACACCGCTCCTGTTGCCTCCTCTTACTCGAGCTTTCCTTTACATTTATATGCAATATAAGGAAATGTAAATCTATAAGTGAATGCTTAGTAAGTACTATCTACTCACAAAACAAACATAAAAGAAGGAACATGCTTTCAAAACTGCTTGGGGAAAACACAAAACTCGCACTTGACCATAATTCACGCTAAAACGCATACTTCGGAAATCAGTACATGACATACATTTTTAAATAGGTTTATCATGCAAAATATCAACTTAAAACCATTCTAGCAATGTAAACATGCAATGGAAACATAAATCTTGCCATACCATAGAGTTCATCCATGTTACACTTCATAACTCAAGTTCTCAAACTTAAGAAGGCTTCTACTAAGACAAACAACGAACTTTGAAAACTTTATATTACATAATTAGTGAAAATAATAATAATCTTGCTTGGGTCCGACATTGTACCACTTTGCACGCATCTTTAATAAGATCCGAGGTAGCTAATCCCGAACCTATTAAGGTACTACTAGGCGATCTAAGGGCCTATGGGCGATCTAGGATCTCACCCATGGACCTTGTGTCCAGTACATCCCACTTTAAAGTAAAATACTTTCGTTTAAGTATTGCTTTCTTATACTTGCACCTACTTGTCATTTAAACAAACACCTTATGTGTGCTTAATCCCCCATACTTATAGCGAAGCACTTTAGGGGACTTGATTATGCTTCTTAGCCCCAAAACTAAATGGAAAGCGATTCAAGATATTCTAAACATGCTCTTAATCCCAAAACTTTAGAGGGCATCATAAATCATAACATGTATCTTCTTTAACATGCATAAAATATAACCCAACATGTATCTTCTTTACATGCATAAAAACATAACACAACATGCATCATCTGCAGGTGAGTAGTACTTACATCCTTTTGCTAGATCTTACAATTATAGGGTGTAGGGGAAAACAATCCTCTCTTGTAACCTTAATTCCAAATCACCTCCCCCCCCCACCCCGCGTACTGTGAAAACTCTCCTCTTAAATTCTCCTCTTGAAAAACTTAGAACCTTGTAACCCTATTGTTCTTGGCTGAAAACTATAAAGAAGGGAAGACAAAAAAGGTTATGGCTAGGGAGGAGAAGAGAAGGTGAAAAGTTAGGTTTTTGGTTTCTTCCATTCCCCTTTTATACTAAGTGAAAGTTGATGCATCTCTTCACACATAATCAACATATAATGAATAGTTTCCTATTTCCAATGTGATGCTTTACCACCACCTAATGACTACTTAAACCAATCTTAAATCAAGGGTCTAGGGTTTAAATCCTAGCCCGGGTCATCTATATATATATTTTTATTTCTTTTCTCTTCTTCTATTTCTTTTTTCTCATTTGGAGGAAAGAAAGTTTACGAGTGTTACATAGACGATTGAACCTGAGTTTTGATAATGGAAAAGTGTTCTAAGTTAAATGTTATTGTTGTTCTAAAAAGTTAAACTAAGTGTGCAGGAATGTCCTAAGTGATCTTAGGAAAAGGAAAAGTCCTACCTGCAGTTAGGTAATGAAATCTTGGTGCGGAGGACTGGGCAAAGCCTTTGCGGGTCGAGAACATTGAGCCAAATCCTAGAGTTGAGGACGCTAAGTAAAAATCCTAGGGGTTGTGGACACCAAGTGGAAGACTGGACGGATTGGGGATCAGACATTTTGCATGAAGGCCTGACATCTCAGATGCTGAGCAAAAGTCTAGACGGTCTAGAAGATCGATCTAGCAAAAGTAGACGATCAAACCTATGTTTTGATAATGGCAAAGTGTTTTATGTTAAATGTTATTGTTGTTCTAAAAAGTTAAACTAAGTGTGTAGGAAAGTCCTAAGTGATCTTAGGAAATGGAAAAGTCCTACCTGCAGTTAGGTAATGAAATCTTGGTCCGGGGGACTGGGCAAAGCCTTTCGGGTCGAGAACGTTGGTTCAAATCCTAGAGTCGAGGATGCTAGGTAAAAATCATGGGGGTTGTGGACACCAGGTGGAAGACTGGATGGATTGGGGATCAGACATCTTGCATGAAGGCCTGACATCTCAGATGCTGAGCAAAAATCTAGATGGTCTAGAAGATCGGTCTAGCAAAAGGTAATTTCTCTTAAGAAGAGTAGGTGAGGACGCGTTCTTTTAAGAGGGAACAGTAGGCATCGATCCGACCTAGAGTTTTAGCGAAATTGAAAGTCAACACTAGACAATCTGAAAGCTGTCAAAACTTATTATTCTTTATATATTATTGTCTGGACTAACCTTATTTTGCAAAAAAAAAAAAAAAAAAGGTGGTAGAAAAAATTAGTCTGGGTGCCCAGAGGTAGTTTAGGCGCCCAGGAAGGTTTCGGCGAAGAGGCCCCTGGGAGGGTGCCTGGCCAAGAGCCTCAATGGTTCGGACGCCCGGAGTTGCTAGTCATCATGCTCCAACTCATTGTGCAGATCAACTTTTGGCCGTTCGAGCACTCGGAGATGGATAACTTTTGCCGGATCAAGTTTCCAAGAGAGCACGTCATGTTAACCCTATAGGGGCACCTGGGGAAGGTTCCAGACGACCAAAATGAGCTATAAAAGGAGGATTTGATCAACACCTCATACACAACATTTCGAACATCTTTCGCTTCTGCGCGTTGCTCAGTAAATGCCTCCACGGTGCCCGAAAGATGCTCCGATGATAACTACGTTCAAGATTCGTTTCTAAGGCATTGGTATTGCTTAATTTTAAAAGTTGTTTTAAATTGTAATTTGCTTTTGTAACTTTTTGATTAACTAGTGATTGCCCAACAAAAGTACTCTCATGTGCGAGCCTTAGAGTAGGAGTCGCTACAGACTTCAAACTGTAACAACCCAATTTTCCCCTATTTCGAGTTCCAAATGTCCATAAAAATATTTGGAAATACTTTTAAAATATTCTAGAGATTTTTAGAAATTTTTGGAGTATTTTTATGCAATTTTTGGAGGTCATTTAGTATGTTTACAAAAAGAAAGAAAGTTTGATAAATAAATGTGTTGAAGCTAGGTCTCGAACCCGTGACCTGGGGTCAGACACGACCCAACCGGACGCAGCTTGACCAGCTGAGCCAGCGAGTTTTTGTTAATTATATAGGAGGTGGAATATATTTAAGCTATAGTTAGAGCGTTTTGAATAAAAGGGGAATAAAAGTACGCGGCTGGGATTCGAACCCATGAGCTGGGCTTTAAGCAAAACCGGCCCAAACCAGCTGAGCTACACGAACTTTGTCAACCTAATATGGAGAGAATTGGATATAAAGTATAGTTATAATGGAAAACCCTAGATTTAAAAGAAGGCTTAAGTTTCTCCCGAACCAAAAAAAAATCCCGAAACCTCTCCTTCTCCTCCTCGCGTGCGCCGTTTCTTCTCGGGCGAAACCGCAGAAACCCTAGTTTCTTCTCCGGCGGTCGGCAGAGGGTTGTCTTCGAGAATCCTTCACATTCTCGTGATCTTCTTGACGTGGAGAGCACGTAGACGTGAAGAAGGCGCTGCGATTTTGAGTCTCGTCCGAACCCTAGAAGCCTCTTTTCTTCTTTGGTTGTAAGTTCTAAGAGCAAGGGTAAGTACTACTCACCTGTGGTAGGAGTTGCTCCGAATCTTTGGATTTCGTTTTCTTGCTTTCGGATTTTGCTATGCCGAGTGGAATCATATACTAGGGCTTTTCTCTCCATGCTCTGTGGACCTAGCCGAATTGCTAAGGTTTCCCTTCCATTCCATTTGTATGAATGGCCTATTAGAGATGTTAGATTCTTTATGTTGGAATTTAAAGCATGCTGTACAGAATTTCGCTGCTGGTGCTTGCTGCCGTGAATCAGAGAAGAAGGGATTGGTCGGATTAGGTTATGGTTTTGTGAGATAGATTAGTACTTACTAAGCGTTTTCGCTTATAGATCTTTTCTTTTTCCTCCTACCGCAAATAAAGGAAAAGCTAAGATATGAAGGGAGGCGACAGGGTGGTGGTGATGATGGATGTGTGTGGTGACTGAACTATGGAGAGGTCCAGAGGGGACTAGCAAGACTTATTTATTTAGAGTTTATGTCTAGTTTATTTTTCCTTATTTCTGTTATGAAATTTTGAGTTTATGATTGAGTTTGATGTGCATTGTAGCTTATTATGCTTCATTCTGGGAGCTTGAGTTTAGTTCATGTTGCTAGATTAGTTTTTGATTTTGATATGATTTATTACTGCGTGGTTGTGAATAAATTGTGATCCAGCCGCATGTGGCTGTGTATATATCTTGTGTATTATAGATTTGGTCACCGGTACAGGGGAGACTCTGCCGAAATTTTTCGGTAGGAATTCCTCTGAACTGTGATAAAATCTACCTGACTCTAATTATAGAGTCAGTGCCACTAGGAGTGAAGTTATAGTTAGGTAACAATCTCCCTTAGAGAGTAGTAGTAAGAAAGGGTGGTCGTTACAGTTGGTATCATAGCAGTGTTCCATTCTCCAGCATCACACACACATCAGCATCATCCTTGCCGTCTCCAAGTAAGAAAGTATTTAAATCCTTTCCTTATTCTGCTTTTCTTATTATTAACTGCAGTATAGAGTACTTAATTTTTTTTTTTGAGTACTAAAGTAAGATAAAAGATTTAGTTTCCCTTGTCTCTATTCGTATTTATGTATGATTAGAAGGGTTAAAGTAAGATATCAAGCCTTTACCTTGCATAATTGGATGTTAAGAAAAAGGATGTTCTCGTACCGTTCGTACTGAGAACCAAGATCAGGAGAACGAAGAGCCCAGAACCCCTGGGCCTATTCTCTCTGAAATTGTTACTCAACTTCGGAGACAAGTAGCGAGCACTGCAGCAAGTGATTGCCAATCTAATGGCCAATCAGAAACCAGCTCCTCCCACTCCCCCAACCATTAATGTGGAGACCCCAGTAGTGACTGAAGTCCTATCAGTTGCCCTGGAAGTCGCCACAACACCTAGAAGACAAGAAGCATACCTCATCCAGTGGCTGAAGCTGAAACCAGAAAGCTGAGCCCTGGGATGCCCAGGCTTGGTTTAAGACACTTGAGAGCACAATGGAGCTTCTTGACTGGCCAGAAGTCGAGAAGGTCAAGTGCGCCTCTTTCTGCCTGTCTGGAGATGCTCGTATGTGGTGGGAGAGGATAAAGACCAAGAGAGCAGCCGATCAGATGAGCTGGGCAGATTTTCAGTTAGAGTTCTATGAAGAGTTCTATCACCAACAAGCACTAAGAGGAGTTTATAGAGTTCAAGTCAGCCAAGATAGAAGACAAGACAGTGGGAAAACAGAGACCCCAGTCAAGTAAGTGTAGAAGAACAGAAAGAAGGTAAGAAAGAGGGGGTTCGGGTGGTCTGTGAATATCCCGAAGTATTCCCAGCAGATCTACCTGGACTACCTCCCAATAAATGGGTAGATTTGAGATTGAATTGGTTCCTGAAACCGGTCCAATTTCAAAAGCT
Organism: Zingiber officinale; assembly: GCF_018446385.1. Classification (NCBI taxonomy): domain Eukaryota; kingdom Viridiplantae; phylum Streptophyta; class Magnoliopsida; order Zingiberales; family Zingiberaceae; genus Zingiber; species Zingiber officinale. The sequence continues at coordinate 117,444,333 of NC_056000.1, read as the reverse complement.
CCGTATCGCATGTCTCCAGCAGAGCTGAAGGAGTTATAAGAACAACTACAGGAGTTACTTGACAAAGGCTTCATTCGCCCTAGTCATTCACCCCGGGGAGCTCCAGAGTCGTTCGTTAAGAAGAAAGACGGATCCGTGCTAATGTGCATAGATCTCAAAGCGCTAAGAAAAGTAGCAGTTAAGGACAAGTACCCCTTTCCCAGGATCGATGACTTATTTGATCAGTTAAGAGGAGCAACGGTGTTCTCGAAGATAGACCTGCGCTCTGGGTACCATCAGCTGAAAGTGAAAGAAAGAGATATACCCAGAACGGCATTCAGAACCAGATATGGACACTACGAGTTTGTAGTTATGCCATTTGGAGTGACCAATGCACCTGTGGTTTTCATGGACCTGATGAACAGAGTGTTCAGAGAATATCTTGACAAATTTGTCATTTTGTTCATCGGCGACATTCTAATCTATTCCAGAACCCCAGAGGAGCATGACACGCACTTGAGAATAGTTCTGCAGACCCTTCAGCAAAAGCAGCTCTATGCTAAATTCTCAAAGTGCGAGTTCTGGTTAAAGGTGGCGTTTTTAGGTCACATAATTTCTAAAGAAGGTATCCAAGTGTATCCAGCCAAAGTGGAAGCGGTCAACAACTGGAGTAGACCCAAGAACGTCAGAGAGATCAGAAGCTTCCTTGGTTTAGCTGGGTACTATAGGAAGTTCGTGGAGGACTTTTCCAGGATAACTTCTCTACTAACAGCCCTCACCAGGAAGAACAAGAAGTTTGAATGGTCAGACAAATGTGAGCAGAGTTTTCAAGAACTCAAGAAGAGACTGACCAGTGCTCCCATTCTGACTGTTCCAGAGAGTGACAAGAGTTTTGACATCTACAGTGATGCTTCCAAGATGGGCTTAGGAGCTGTACTCATGCAGGAAGGAAAAGTTATAGCTTATGCTTCCAGACAACTCAAAGACTACGAGAAGAACTATCCCACTCATGATCTTGAGCTGGCAGCTGTGGTCTTTGCACTGAAACTCTGGCGACATTACCTGTATGGAGTCCAGAGATCACCAGAGTCTTAAGTACTTCTTCACTCAGAAGGACTTAAACATGAGACAGCGCAGGTGGCTAGAGTTGGTCAAAGATTATGACTGTGAAATCCTCTACCACCCAAGTAAAGCTAATAAAGTGGCAGATGCACTAAGCAGAAAATCCAGTGCATCCCTGATGTCCCTGTCATCCTTAGCCCTGCCACTACAGAAGGAGTTATCAGATTTCGGACTTGAAATTATTTATGGGCAATTCTCTGCATTGACCTTAGAGTCAACCCTACTCGAGGATATACAGAGAAAGCAAAGTGAAGATCCTGATATCCAAAAGATCAAGCAAGGGATACAGGAAGAAGGAAATTCGGAGTTTCGAGTATCAGACAGTAGAATTCTTTATCAGGGGAATCGCCTTTGTGTTCCAAATGATGAAGAGCTGAGAAAGAAAATTTTAGAAGAAGCCCATAGTACACCATACTCCATGCATCCTGGTTCTACCAAGATGTACCAAGACGTGAAGTAGAAGTTCTGGTGGTCTGGACTCAAAAGAGATGTGGCTAAATATGTCAGTACCTGCCTGACATGTCAGAGGGTCAAAGCAGAACACCAGAGACCAGGAGGAGTTCTTCAGCCTCTTCCAATATCAGAATGGAAATGGGAAGACATTTCCATGGACTTCATAACAGGTCTTCCAAGAACCACCAATGGATATGATGCGATATGGGTAATAGTAGACCGATTGACCAAGTCTGCTCATTTCCTAGCCATCAAGGTGTACCACTCCATAGAGCAGTTGGCCCAGCTATATGTTAAAGAGGTAATCAGACTTCATGGAGTTCCTAAATCTATCGTTTCTGATAGAGATGGGCGCTTCACCTCACACTTTTGGGAGGGCGTTCAGAATGCACTAGGCACCAAACTCAAGTTCAGCACAGCTTTCCATCCACAGACTGATGGACAGACAGAGCGAGTGAATCAGATTTTAGAAGACATGCTCAGAGCTTGTGCGCTAGATTTCAAGGGAAGTTGGTGCAAGTATTTGTGCTTAGCTGAATTCGCCTACAACAATAGCTATCAGGCCACCATCAAGATGTCACCTTATGAGACACTGTATGGCAGGAAATGCAGATCACCCATATGCTGGCAAGAAGCAGGAGAGAGAAAAGAAATGGAAGTAGAGCTGGGTATTCAGACAGAGCTGATGGACGAGACCACTTAGGCGATCCAGGAAATCAGACAGAGAATCAAGACTGCCCAGAGCAGACAAAAGAGTTATGCTGACACATGCCGTAGGCCACTGGAATTCCAGGTAGGAGATTCAGTTTTCCTCAAGGTCGCTCCTATGAAGGGAGTGATGAGATTTGGCAAGAAGGGCAAATTAAGTCCTCGCTATGTAGGACCTTACCTAATCATAGAGAGGATTGGGAAAGTAGCTTACAGGCTGGACTTACCACAAGACATGTCAGCAATACACAATGTATTTCATGTCTCCATGCTAAGGAAGTGTCTCCATGACCCGAGCCAAGTGATTCAGCCTCAGTCAATGCAGATCCAAGAGGATCTTAGTTATGAGAGCAGACCTACACAGATAGTGGACAGAACAGTCAAGAGATTGAGAAACAAAGAAGTACCACTAGTGAAGGTCGTCTGGCAGAACCAGAAGCACGAGGAAATCACTTGGGAGCGGGAGGACAGTATGAGACAGAAGTATCCAGAGCTATTCTAAGTTCGAGGACGAACTTTTTATAAGGTATGGGGGATTGTAACAACCCAATTTTCCCCTATTTCGAGTTCCAAATGTCCATAAAAATATTTGGAAATACTTTTAAAATATTCTAGAGATTTTTAGAAATTTTTAGAGTATTTTTATGCAATTTTTTGAGGTCATTTAGTATGTTTACAAAAAGAAAGAAAGTTTGATAAATAAATGTGTTGAAGCTAGGTCTCGAACCCGTGACCTGGGGTCAGACACGACCCAACCGGACGCAGCTTGACCAGCTGAGCCAGCGAGTTTTTGTTAATTATATAGGAGGTGGAATATATTTAAGCTATAGTTAGAGCGTTTTGAATAAAAGGGGAATAAAAGTGCGCGGCTGGGATTCGAACCCATGAGCTGGGCTTTAAGCAAAACCGACCCAAACCAGCTGAGCTACACGAACTTTGTCAACCTAATATGGAGAGAATTGGATATAAAGTATAGTTATAATGGAAAACCCTAGATTTAAAAGAAGGCTTAAGTTTCTCCCGAACCAAAAAAAAATCCCGAAACCTCTCCTTCTCCTCCTCGCGTGCGCCGTTTCTTCTCGGGCGAAACCGCAGAAACCCTAGTTTCTTCTCCGGCGGTCGGCAGAGGGTTGTCTTCGAGAATCCTTCACATTCTCGTGATCTTCTTGACGTGGAGAGCACGTAGACGTGAAGAAGGCACTGCGATTTTGAGTCTCGTCCGAACCCTAGAAGCCTCTTTTCTTCTCTGGTTGTAAGTTCTAAGAGCAAGGGTAAGTACTACTCACCTGTGGTAGGAGTTGCTCCGAATCTTTGGATTTCGTTTTCTTGCTTTCGGATTTTGCTATGCCGAGTGGAATCATATGCTAGGGCTTTTCTCTCCATGCTCTGTGGACCTAGCCGAATTGCTAAGGTTTCCCTTCCATTCCATTTGTATGAATGGCCTATTAGAGATGTTAGATTCTTTATGTTGGAATTTAAAGCATGTTGTACAGAATTTCGCTGCTGGTGCTTGCTGCCGTGAATCAGAGAAGAAGGGATTGGTCGGATTAGGTTATGGTTTTGTGGGCAGGTCACGGGTAGGAGATGAGTTAGATTTCTAGTTGGTAGTGTAGTTTCTGTGGTTGCTGCCATAAACGGAAATGACTCACATGTTTACAATGTCTCAGGGTATGATTTTCTTGCTTTCGGTGTTTGCTGTGCCAAATTTGCTAAGCTAAGTGCTGTGCCAAGAGTTTCTTGCTTGGGTTTGCTGTTGAACAGGACTATAAGCTAGGGTTTTCCTTTTATTTCCTTACCGTCGGTAGCATAACTGTTAAGCATGCCAGTTTATTGTTCGAGTTTAATTGCGTAGAAGGAGTTTAGCTCTTAAATGTTTGTTACCGTGGATAGGAGGAGGTCTGGCTTTCGGTTGAGATGTAGTGGCAGGAATAACCTATATAAGTAGAAGAAGTATGGCAGGTTTAGTTTAGCTTATGTGGCTTGCATTATCTCGGATTAATGTAGCTGGTAGTTGCTATCCTTTGCTCTATTTTACAGCATGCCTAGAGAGCTCAAAGTTGCGTTCTTTTGCTCCATTTTGTAGCATGATTAGCAAGATCAAATTAGTTTTCTTTTTGCTCTATTTTGTATAGCATGTTTAAAGGCCTTAAAGTAGTATTCTTTGTCATGTACTTACAGCAGGGTTAGCAGCCCTAAAGTATCGTTCTATACTTGTTTTTACAGCATGATTAGAATCATTTCATACTTGATTTTACAGCATGTTTAGAAGCACAAAAATAGCATCCTTTGCCATGTTTTCATCGTATGATTCAAAGGCTTTAAATTGCTTTCTTTAGTTTAGCTTATAGCATGATCGGTAAGCTTTAAGTTACTTGTTTTATTCTATTATCTAGCATGGTTAGTTGATTATACACCCATACTTGTTAAGTATATTTAAAGGACTCCCACAATCTTTAATAAAAGATAATAAGAAAGATAAAAGAATAAGAAAGATAAAAAGTAAGTCAAGCAAGAGGCTAGTACCCGACATCCAAGAGCTTGTCGTTAAACAAATCCAGGTGACCATTTCCGAGGTCTTGGCCCTGGTAGACCGAGGTCTGCTCTTTTAGGATTGGTGGCTCGCAACCCCAACCTATTAGGGAACGCGCATGAGATGGTACTAAGCCTGGGCCCAAAGTAAAGAAAAGTAAAGAAAAGTAAAGAAAAGTAAAGAAGTAAAGAAGTAAAGAAAGAAAGAAAGAAAGAAAGAAGAAGAAAGAAAAAAATAGAAATTAAAAGATTAATTTCTAACACAAGGATACAAGAAATGAAATAAGTTCCAAGCTTAGAATAAATAAGAATGGTTAGTTTCTTTAATTCTAAGTTTACATAGTTGGTTTCTTGTTATTCTGCTTGATACTGAGTATGATTTGTATCTAGTTCATTTTCTGTATACCATGAGCATATGCAGATAGTTTTAGTATTTCAGTTTCAGTACTTATGCATTTCATTTATGCATTTCGAGTTTTGTGAGATAGATTAGTACTTACTAAGCGTTTTCGCTTATAGATCTTTTCTTTCCTCCTACCGCAGATAAAGGAAAAGCTAAGATATGAAGGGAGGCGACAGGGTGGTGGTGATGATGGATGTGTGTGGTGACTGAACTATGGAGAGGTCCAGAGGGGACTAGCAAGACTTATTTATTTAGAGTTTATGTCTAGTTTATTTTTCCTTATTTCTGTTATGAAATTTTGAGTTTATGATTGAGTTTGATGTGCATTGTAGCTTATTATGCTTCATTCTGGGAGCTTGAGTTTAGTTCATGTTGCTAGATTAGTTTTTGATTTTGATATGATTTATTACTGCGTGGTTGTGAATAAATTGTGATCCAGCCGCATGTGGCTGTGTATATATCTTGTGTATTATAGATTTGGTCACCGGTACAGGGGAGACTCTGCCGAAATTTTTCGGTAGGAATTCCTCTGAACTGTGATAAAATCTACCTGACTCTAATTATAGAGTCAGTGCCACTAGGAGTGAAGTTATAGTTAGGTAACAATCTCCCTTAGAGAGTAGTAGTAAGAAAGGGTGGTCGTTACACAAACTAAGTAAAACTTGGATTTGTTAACATTGTTTCTTTTTGTTTATTTCCTTATTCCACTGCGTATTTTACTCCGATTGATTTTAAATGAACGTGAAAGTCACGAGCACTATTCACCCCCTCTAGTGCAACGATCCTACAATTGGAATAAGAGCGGGGCTGCTTTGAATTGGTGAAACCACCATTCAAGTATTTTTTTTGGGGTATTATTCTTAAAATTTTCAGAGTTGATCAGAAGAAGTATAATTACCCCTTCCGATCATTTTTCTTGCAACCGAGTTTTTTTATTTCTCAAAGTTGGTGCAACACCACTTGAGTTCTTTTTAGTTTTTCATAAGTTCTTTATTTCGCACTACTAATCCAAGACCAAGTCTTGGGACAAGTCTACCTATTTTGTTGTCTGCTAGATTTGTTTTTCAAATGGCATACCAAGAAGGCTATAGCACCACACACCCACCACTTTTTGTAGGATCAGAAAGAATACTAGAGGGGGGGGGGGGTAAATAGCGATCGTCAAAAATTCGATTTAAAACAGATACGTAACGGAAAAATAAGAAGCAATGCTAACATGACCAAGTTTTACTTGGTTCGGAGCCTTCGACGACTTCTACTCCAAGGCCCGCACTCGTCGAGTGCTTCCATTGAGCAATCCACTAATAGTTCAAAATGGTTACAAATTGCAAGTATAAGAACTATAAAACAGTGTTACTGATAATAAAAAGAAAAGAATCTTGATCGTTGATTGTCGGAGGAGCTTTACAGCATCGCAGGAGCTTTTTCGGAGCACCGAGCAGAAGAGAAAGTCATTGCAATTGTTTTTTTAAAGCTCCGGGTTGAAGGCCTTTAAATAGGTCCATTCTGAGCACCTAGAACCCCTCCGGGCTCCTAGACCAAGTGGCCTGGCCAACAGACGCACTCCACGTAAGCTTGTGGATCAATTATCGGATCCGGGCACCTAGACTGCCTGGACACCCATGGCCCTACCCAAGCGAGCCTGGTCTGGGCGCCTGGACCAGCTCCAGGTGCTCGAACTAGCTCTGGGCACTGGGACCCCTTTTCTTCAACCTTTCCACCTGCAAGAAAAGGTTAGTCTAGGCAATCAAAAAATATATTTTACCCTGCAAAATAAAGTTAGCACAACATAATAGATTGTAAGTAGTAATTAGATCATGTCTTCTTGAGACCAGGATCTACTTAAGGTCTCAGCTTATGTTTTTCAAATGGACCTAAGCTAGGCAGATGCCTACAATTCCCTCAACGGGGAATGCATCCTCACTGGATCTATCCTCTAGTTGCTTACCTTTACTTACCACTTGCAGTCACTTGACTTGCCTCTGACCCACCAAGTCTTCCCGCCAATTATCAAGTCCGTAGACCCAACTGGACTTCAGCCGGTTATCAGGTCCCGTGGACCCAACTAGACTTCCCACTAGATATTGGGCTCCATGGACCTATTTGGACTTCCCACTAGCTATCTGACCCGCATACCTAACTAGATTTCAGCCTGGTGTTAGGTTCCTCAGACCAGTCAACTCCTGCACACTTGGTAGAAAAGGTTAGATAAAAATCACATTTAATTAACCTATTTATCATACATGAAAACCAGACTATTAGTGCAACCTGTACCAACAATCTCCCCCTTTTTGATGTAATGACAAATTGGGTTAAAGTTAGAAAAAATGCAATAAAGCAATAAAGCATAAAATGTTTAAAGTGTTTTAAGTGAGTTCAATTTTTTAACTTAACCCACTATCCTCCCCCTTCGGCATACATCAAAAAAATAAAGACATAATGCATAAAAAATAAGTAAAAAAACATTGCAAGCTGAGATATTTAAGTAAGCTTCAAAGAATTATGTCAATATAAAGAATTTTGAATACTAATTACTTTAAATAATTTGTAACAAGACAGAAGTTCAGGTTCATTCGAGGGAGGAATAAATATTTTGAGAAATTTTGTAAGTAAGATTTTCGAATATTTTAAAAGTAATAACTTTTCAAAATATGGTAAAGCTGTTTTTCAAAATGATTTTCAAAAATTCAAAGTTTTCTAAGTAAGACTTTCAAAAGAAAGTTTAGAGAGAAATATCTAAGTAATATTTTCAAAGGAAGTTTAAAGCAAAACTTCTAAGGAATTATATATGTAAGAGCATTGTTGAAGTAAAGCTTTGTAAAAACTTCTTTAAAAATATTTCAAAGTGGAATAACTTTTCAAAACATTCTAAAAATATTTTTCAAACCATTTGACTAAAGTTTTTCAAAGTAAGTTTGTCAAAAAAATTTAAATAAACAAATTACATTTTTCTTTAAAAATCTAAAGTACTTCCAAAAAATGAGAAAAATTTTCAAAGCAAGAGAGATGTTTTAAAGAAACAACAACATAGAGAGATCATTTTTAAAAATCATTTTAAACTTGTATAAATAAATTTTTCCCCTTAATCTGATAACATAGTGAGGTCAATCATTATGTAATGAGCAATAGCAAGTCAAATCACTAAAGTGAAACTGGCTAAAGAGAAATGGAATACTAGTAAAGTCACATCAAGTCAACAACAAACAATCAAGAATAATAGCAGTCAGAGACCATACTACTACGAGGGTGAGGAAGATGGGCAGGAACCCTAGGATCGTAAGAAATCCATCAACTCAGTATGACGAGTCTGGTTCTCCTCTTAAGAATTGGACATATCCTATCAAAGATCGGAGACCTCTTGTCGAAGACTCGTCATGGTCGCCTCAAGTCCGGTAACTCAGTCGTCTAACGTACGAGGGACTGGAGGTGTCGGTGCCGGTGCCCCCAAAGAGATAAGCAATGTACACATCTAGCTCTACCTCCTCGCCTGGAGCTGGATCAAGCTGATCTTGGGCCTCAGGATCAGGCTGGGGCTGGTCAACTAGATCAGGTGGGGGTTGAGCAGCTGGGTCGAGCTGGTGCTGAGCCTCTCTCCTCCAGGACAAGACGCCATCATCATCTATATGTACACCTCCGAAGGAGAAGTTCCTAGGACCTATCATATCAAACTCGTTTAGGGCTTTAACATAACCTACGGTGACATCAACGTCCAATGAGGTAATATATACAGTCAAAATATGACAATAGGGCATGTGGACCACCAACTAATGGCAATACCATCCGAATAGAGGATGGTGTGAAATATATGCAAACTAATGTCTATATCTGATCTATGAAATAATGCATAAAGGAGAAAGGAATGAAAAGGACGTATCATCGTTACGTCGCGAGTGGTCAGGGGAAAAATGCATGTAACTAGGACTCGATAGAGGACATAGTCCTAGACTCTAAGGGTAACTGATCTAAATAAGGTCACAGTCGATACACGCTGACCCCCAAAAAAATATGAATAGATCGTATCAAGTGTGATATGTGAGTAAGGATCACCAAATGGTGGATCTCGAGAATGGTTGAACTAGAAGGGACATGTGAATGGATACAACCCTAAAAGGTTACGAATAATAGTGGGAGATAAGGTCATATATGTACCGGAGAACCCTAGTAGTGTAGGTAAAATCATCGACTTTAACTAGGTTGTTATACAACTCAGCACACAAACCAATGTTAACTGAACTAGAGTAATAAAATAATCACTGCAAGTTGTAATAATCAATAATCTCTACAGTAGAAATGCATGATCGCATGAAAAAGTGTCTATCTAAAAGTATAGAGGGTATAGGAACATATATGGTAGAGGAAAATCTAACCCCTTAAGTTCATCAGTGGGGAACCTAGGGTCTGCACTAGCAGTCGAGGGACCAGCACCAGAATGAGATTGTTTCCTAATTAACAAATAACAGCCTAAAAATGAAATTCTAACCAATAATAATAAAAAATAAATTTAAGGTTAAAAAATTTTACTGAGGCATCGGGAATATTTATAAAAGAATTGATGACCTCGACTGATCTACAATGCATGGCTTGATAACTGAAGTAGGAAAGTTTTAGGAAAAAATATTTTCCCTTTTCTTGCTTTTGCTCGTAAAACCCGGTGAGGGGCTTTTTGTAAAAGAGAAAAGGGTAAGAGGCAAAGGTTGGGGGCACCCTCCCCCCCCCCCCCCCCCTTTTATAGGGTATTATGGGTGCCCAGTCCGGGAGTTTGGAATAGGGGCGGTACGGGGCGCTCGGACCCTCGTCCGGCCGCCCGGATCCCGATACCATGGGCGAGCACCCCTGGTTTTGGCTCTTGTTCGATGTTTTTTTTTTAATTAATTAGTTAAGGGTTAAGTTTAAGGATCTATTTAAGTTAAAATTGATTAAGTTAAAGATTAATTTATTTGAAAATTGAGCAAATTAAAAGGTTGCCTAAGTTAATAGATTGATTTAAGTGACAAATTGATTAATTTAGTTGTTTTTAATTAAGGTTAAGGATTTTAATTGAGAGTTTTAATAGATTAATTAATTTGTTAAATAAGTTAAAAGATAATTAGGTTAGGTCAATTCTTTAATTTAGGTTAAGAATTAAGTAGATTTATAGAATTGATTGAATTAAAAGATTAATTTAAATTAAATAAGTTGTTTAAGAACAAATTTACGGTTACAAAGAAAGGATGAAGAGGGAGGCGAAAATCGGAAATCACTTGTTCCCAAAAAACAGCAACGCTCCCCGGCGGAGGAAGGTGAGGATGATCCGCCGAAGAATGAAGGACCAGATAGGAAGGGAACCCAAGTTCACACCCATTGCATAGGCTTCCGAATCAATGGCACTGGAAGAATAGTTAGCGAACCACTCAGGTGGGGAAGAAGAAGAAGAGGCCATTATGAGCAAGAAATCAAGGAATGACACAAAATCTTAATGGAGCAGAGAGGAAAAAAGCGCGACGGAGGAAGAAGATGAAACAATGAACCCCTTTTCTTTTCGTTTCTAAAACCCTCAGCGTTGCAATCGAGAGGGGGATAGATATCAAAATGATAAAGGGATAAACAAACAATGGGCCAATCAGCTGTTGAGTAGAATATCGAGCATGCAAGAAGAAATACCCTTACCCAGATAATCATGACAAATACATCCCCCAAGTACCCAAGTTCAAGCTTGATAGATCCCGAGGTGAATTATGATTAATCTTTAAAGCTCAGCGAGATTATGGCCCCAGGATATATGACAAGAAAAATAAAGTAAATGAAAGCTCTCTCCCAGTCACCCCATAACGAGTAAAAGAGGTGGGCATAGCATTCACCCGAGTAGCCCGAGTTAAGAGGCTCACCCTGTCACCTGATGCCGAGTGAAAAGTGAACAGCCTCAAACAGCTCTGTCCATCTTTCATACCTAGAAAGTGTTTAAAAGGGAATAGAATTCATTCCTCACAATATAAATTCGGGAGGGATGAGGTCAACCTATCGAGTCAAGCCAACCGAGAGGTTGATTCACACCTATGCAACCACTCAAGTAGTTTTTTGCCAAGGCATACACAAAAAGGGTAAGAAGGCATCCAAAAATTATGGCCAATTAGGCCATAACAAGTCCAAAATAATAAGTCATACAAAACTCGTTAATTGAGATAAAGTTGGTGAAGCGTTAAAGCTACAACACAGCAAGGGCTACAATAGTTGGGGAAAAAAATTCGGAGGGTGATTCCTCACTATTCTCCTCATGTCAGGAAAGTTAGAGGGAGGATCAGCTACCAATAACTTCAGTTCCTTCATTTGCTCCACCCCTTCTTTTGTCACGAATTTGATAGAATTTATGAAAAAGTTGGTGATCAGAGTAATGAAGTCAGAGGATTGAAGATAGGCCTTCCTGCGCTCCTCAAAACGAGCGTCTTCATTGGCTTTATAATTTGCTGGTTCTTCTTGAATGGTCTTAAGGGCGGTTTCTTCGAGGTTCAAAGCAGATAATTGACTGGCCAATTTCGTGGCATGTGAATCCTTCACTGATTGTAATTGAGAGGATAGACGAGCAATCTCCAATGTTTGTTCCTCTAATTTGGAGAATAGATCAATACCCTGAGCATTGGCTGATTGAAGTTGGGATTGAAGATTTTCCAAGTCAATTTTGTATTGGTGTGATTGCTCGATCTCCATCTTAAGCAATTGGATGGTTTTCTCCAATTGGGAGGATAGACCCTTTAGCTTCTCATCTACCTGATCAGGAGATAACTTCGAAACCCATTTTTTCAAAGCTCCGTTCTCCTGGATTAAAGTGTGCACCAAATGGGGCATGTTCAAGTTATATATCCAACGTTGCATAACACAAAATAGTTAGAAGATTTGTGAGGGGAATAAAATTGTGAAGGGAAAGAGAAGCACCTTCGTCTCCTCTAGAGAAAAATTATTAGCCACTTCAGAACGCCCAAGGTTTTCGATTATGTGGCGTACCTCCTCCCTAGCTGTAGTAAGAGACCCCCCTAAGAGTATGGGTTGGGTATCGATAATAGAGGAAGTAGAAGACAAAGAATTATGAAGTGAGGGAGGACAGTAGATAATGTAAGGCACGTTGTGAGGGGGTAGATGCATATGTTCAGGAAAGGTCATAAAGAAAGGAAGTGAAGAATTGTCACTCGGAATATATGAAGTGGTAGATGCAAAGGGAGCAAGGGAAGGATAAAGAGTTGATAGAGGAAGATCAGAAGAAGAAGAAACAATGTCTGAGGGGGGAAGATCTACATAAGTAGATTTTTGTTCCAGGGATGGAGCAAGAGTTAGTTTGCGCTTTTTCTTAACAGGGGTCGCCTCAGGGGATTGTTCTGCGACCGATAGAGAGATAGGCTCATCCATGAGGGGAGGATCAACGGACGCTCCTTCCAAAGCCACAACCTGAGAACCAGAAACGCCTTCTGTATTAGTAGGAGCTATTGACGAAGAAGGCTGGCTCAAGGCAGCAAGGAGTTCTTGCTCCTTAGCAGTAATCAATTCCTCCGATAAACACAATTGATCATCAATTGCAGCAGCATACAAAAAGTCCACTATAGAAAACAAAAAGTGTCTTAGTTAATAAAAAAGGGATTGAAATGGATGAATAAGGGCTTACCAAGGGAACCGTGAAGCTCTATCTTGATAGGACTTAGCCCGAAGAGATAGAGGAGGTCATCACGAATCCACTTATGAATGAATAAGCGAAAGCCCGATAGCTTCCTGGAATAAGTAGCAAAAGAGAGGTGTCTATGTAATTCCTTTACATTAGGAACAGCGGGTAAAGATGATTTCCACGAAGAAGACAAGGGATAGGCCCAAGAAGTTCTACAAAGAAGAAATGGGATTTCCATCCCTTGATGGAAGAGGGCATCTCCTCAAAGAAGGTTATTTTAGGCCTTGATTGAAAGAGGAAGACACCAAGATCGGATTTCTTAGGATATGAAAACAGGAAGAAATATTGAGGAGTCGAAGGAATGTCGTGAATACAAAAAAGCATGTACAAACCGCAGAGATAAGGAAAAGCGTTGAGGGTGAATTGTTGTAAGGGAATGTCAAAATAATAGCTAACTGCTATTAGAAAAGGGGGAATAGGAAAACGCAAGCCTGCCACTAGTTGGTCTTTGAAGAAGGCAACACAATTCTTAGGAGGAAGGTGTGGATGGGCATCAGCATCAGGGATGATAATGCGAAAGGTCTTGGGGATATCATACAAAGAATGAAGAGCAAACCTATCTGATTTGCGAAAGACAGAACGAGTCTAGGCATACCAAGCCGAGAAGGACTCTTCAGCCATAGAGCAATGCAAGAATGTAGGAAAGAAATGACTTACTGAGGTTTGAAGAGGGAGAAACAATGCAGATCGACAGGAAAAGGAGGGAGACCAGTTGAGAATGCGAGAAACTCAGACAGCAATATCAGCAAAAAGCGTAGGGAAGAAGACAAAGAAGCAAAGAGTTTAGGGTTTTTTGAAAAACATTAAGGGATAAAAACCGCCGTTGGATGTGAAAAGTGTTCATCAGAGGAGTCGTGGATATCACGCAGAAAAGACACGACAGGGCAATACTGTCGGAACGTGCGGCTTATTACGACAAGAAAGAGAAGTCAGCCTACACGTGTTAGGAAACCATAATTAAGCATTTATGTTAGGCGTAGCTGGCTAAATCATACTCATATCAGTGTTGTCGTGTCGCACATTATTGATCTTCTTTTACCGTTGAAGGGCCAATCAGCGAGCAGAAGGTATCGAAAAGGCGTTTAAATTCCTAGGTGTAATAAATGAAGGGGATTACTACTCAGTTACAATATGGAAAAGAATCAAAATACCTGGACAATTCTTAGGCCCACCCGATTTCTTAAACAGGACAAATATCAAAGGATCGTTTAGTTTCATACAAGAAAATTACCCCTTTTCTCATTCTAGGTATAACCAAGCACATCACATTGCATGTCCATCTCAAACATCAAGCTTTAGCATTATCAACGATAATTTTACAAACATAGTTATGAGACCATCATAAGTATATCAACCCCACTCGAGCTGTTCACGACCAAGCATGGGGAGAGGGAATATTTTGCCTGGTACTGACCGTCTATAGATGTCATAGCGAAGGATGATGAAGAGGAGAATGACAACTTGGCTACATAGGAGAAAGTTGTCCTATTCTCCAGACGATCTGGGTGGCTTATCCCCTCAAATATGTGACTAAAGGATCCACCTTCAGTCTAAGTTGATCTAACTCAGCTTGCAGAATATCCACCCTAGCTTGAAGCCGATCTAACTCTTGTTGTTGCTACGATATTAGCAAATTATCTGCATGAATCTTCCTGGTTAGCACAGCTATCTCCGAAGCATGAAGAGCCTTCAAATCGTTTAACTTTTTAGTCTTGTGTTCTAGATCTCGGTGAACTTTGTCCCTTGAAGAAGTCTCGGAATGAACTTGAGATAGGGGGCGCCGACGGTAACATCTCTAGTTCCCGGTATAGGGAACGATACTGGTCTAGAGCCTGCGATGCCTCATCCAGAGTTTTTTCTCTCTCCCGAAACAACTGATCCCAGAAGGAAGGATCTGAGGCCATAAGTTTCTATAAGCCTATAGAAGAAAATGAAGCCAAGAGAAAGGAAGATGGGTGTGGAAATAAGCAAGAGTGCAGCTCTATTTAACATGTCAAAAGGGTCACGGGATCACTGTAAAAGAAGTCACGGGGTCATTGTAAAAGAAGTCACAGGATCATTGTAAAAGATGTCACAAGATCACTGAAAAAGTTACTGCAAAGCTGCCATAGAAGGTAGTAGGAGGTCAGAAATAAACTTAGGTCTAGTCAGTCGGCTACACCTGCTTCGACTAGACTTGAAGGGGAGGCTAGTGATATGGGTTGTGATAGGAGGCCCCCTTTTTTGAGAGGAGAAGGGGAGAAGCGGGGATAAGGGAGGCTAGAAAAGACAAGAGGAGAGGTCGTCCAGAAAAGTTTAGACCCGGCAAAGGTGGGTCGCTCCTTGCATGGCAAACAGGGATAGGTCGGGTATGACAGAACGACTGAGAATGTAAAACTGGCCGAGCAGATAAAGCCGACCAAGCGTGTAAGATCGGTCGGAAAAAACCTACCCAGTAGATCTGGTCGGTCGGATATAAAGGATCGATCTGATGTAAAGAAAGTCTAACCTTGGGTGGTCCAGGACATAGTAGGGTCGCTCAAATACATGAGTTTAGTAAGCAAAGATCGATCGAGCATGGGTACTCACCCGGATACATATGGCCAACCCCACATAGAGAGGCGGCCGAATGTAAAAGTTCTTGACTTTATACATAATAGATAGAGATCGAACGAACGTAATATACCGATCAAGCCTGGCGGGTAAAGGTGGACCGGGTTCTATAGGGCAGACGAACACAGATACATTTAATCTCATGTAGCTCTTGACCTACGACTGATGGAAGGAAGGGTCAGCGGTTAAAGTTGCCTCTACAGACTCAACTGGATGCTTTTAGTCAATGATGTAGGGTCGGACGTGCTCAAAAGAATGGCCGAGGATATGAGTTTAGTAAACCAAGACCTGTCGAGTATAAGAGACTAATCGAAAGTAAAAACACTTAGCATTAAGCTATCTTGAAAGGCCTATATACACCCGACTAATTAGTCTCGATCGATACGGTAGGGTTGGCCGAATAGACCGGTCGAGCGTAGAGGCGTTGAATAGCATACGATCGAACAAAGGAAGAATTAAAGGACAAAGGCATCTTCATACGTCTGACCGATCAATCTCGGTCAGCAAGCTATGATCGCCCAACTGTAATAGACAGGTCGAGTATGAAAAGTAAATCGAGCATAAAGGTCTTCAACCTTACATAGTTTTTTGACATATTTATAATGAAGTCTTGGTCGGGTATAAGTAGCCGATCGAGTATAGAACTAAAACTAGTATGGACAGAATATATTCCACATATGTGCCAAATAAGCTTATATGACTGACCAAGCATATGTAATAGGTGAATCGTAATAATATACAATCATATGGACACTTAATCAATTTGGTGGTAAATGTCTTTTAGAATTCTCCGCAGGTATGCTAAATGATAAAAAAGGTACATTTGTGGTAAGAAAAAGATTCCTTAAACTATTACTATTGCAGTTTTAGCTTACGTCACCTCTTAACAAACTTTAATAAACTGGGGTCCACCTCATGACTGTGGAGATTAGATGAGGTGGAATAAAAAGGTGAATCCTCTCCACTGGTCAGGTATGCAAACATATGCATTGCATCCAATCAAACCCTGATTCTTGATACAGTTTCTTCGTCTTCGTCTACTTCTCGCCGGAGATTAACTTGAGCATCGGAGGGCCTAACCAGGGATTCCCACCCCGGTCTTAGGTCACTAACACTTTGTCGGTTTGTCTCAGTGTGTGTAGGGAGACTAGATCATCTCATTCATTGGACTAAAGAGTTTCCGTTGATCCCCGCAGCCATCTCGTCGGAGCCCCTTTAGGTAAGGTATCATTCATACGATCCGATTTGGTTTTCTCGGATCGATCATCCAGTTTTCAAGTATCCGCGAGGTCCGCTGTGGTTTTCTCGGATCCTCTCTTATTCACTAGTATCACAATCTGTCATCATCCATCGTCATTCAGTGCTCCATCTCGCAAGCTTTCAAACAAGATCAATATATATATATGACATGGTGCATGGTTATGGCCCTCTACCCCAATGTGATTGGATGTGTGTATGTGATGTTATAATTCATAATACGGTCTGCGTGTCGTGCCTTCATCTTTCATTACTCTAATTGTAAATTTAAACTACCCTTGAATGTAACTCGAGGTTTCTATTAGATTTTATAATGTATAGATTAGAGAGAAATTAGTCTACTAGACGATGGAGAAAAAGAGAGAAGGACAACAATACACGACAACCAAGGAAGCACTTGGAGAAGATATTTGGACCTAGGTTAACTTTTTGATCTTCTCATTAGCTTGAGAAGATCATAGTGATGGGTCATAACCATGTCATGTTTAATTTAGCATATATGTTGATGTGTGTCATGATTGTATGTGATACATGTTTAGTTTAATAATAATTAGTATGTCTACCAAAGTTTGGTACTCACTTCTAGCTCGATAATTATAGTCAAGTTTTCCCAAAGTAAAGTTACTCGATTTATCTTGCTAGAGTACAACAAGATAATTGGATTGAGAACTAAGTTATATCAATTGGATTGAGAACTTAGAGGCATATCCCATACGATGTAATTCAAATTATACCAATCTTGGGTGATTAACCAAAGCTAACTCAAGATGAGTTATAATATGGATTTCAAAAGATGGGCAAATGAACAAATAGTCTTGTTCATCTAGCTATACAAGAGTTACATTTGATGTAATTGGCACAAGTTGTCTACCTACATTATACAAGTCTTGGGCGATTAGCCAAAACTAACTCAAGATAATGTATAATTGTAAAAGCCCACCCTTCTTACCCAAGGGCGGCGCTACGATCTTATACTACTTACGTACATGCTTTGGTTATACTATAACAGCGGAAAATTTTAAATCATTCCTTTTATTTAAATAAGCATGATATCACATATTCTGATTAGTTCGAATGTGCATATATTGATCATATAACTAAAAATATTAATTTGTCCGAATCGTTCTTGCCGAGCCACCACCACACACATCACTATCTGCTCCTCCTGCTGCTCCGTCGTTCCGAATATCCGTCCCTCATATCTGCGGTACAAGGAAAGTAAGCTATGAGCACTCATGACTCAGTAAGTTCCTTTCCTACTCACTAAAACCGAATTCATATCATTGCATATCAATATCATGCGAGGTATCATAAGCATACGACATACAAGGGTATCATATTCATATTCATATCATAATATCACATGACATTATATCTAATCATCAGATAATTCAAGCACATATGTAGGCAATGCATCATGAATTTGAAAACTTATACTTATAAGTACTTGAAATTAATATCATCATTAGAGGGGATCCCGGTTTGTACCACATACATAATGCGCGCGCTTCATAGGTAGGTCCAAGGTAGCAAGTCTTGAACCCTACCATGCATACATACTAGGCCCGAGTCTTACTCCATCGACCTAGGGCATTCAGAGGCCCATTACTGACGAGGCCCGAGTCTTACTCCATCGACCCCGGGGCGTTTACGGAGCCCACCCTTGGTACAAACCATACAAAAAATAACTTATCATGCATAACTATCATATCATGTCCCTAACAATCTTTCATGCATTTCCTTTTTCATTTCTTTTCATTATGTATAGCATTTCCTATGCTATAACATATCATTACGTAACATAATTTCATTTCTTCTCATTATGTATAGCATTTCCTATGCTATAACATATCATGGCATATTACGTAACATAATTTCATTTCTTTTCATTATGTATAGCATTTCCTATGCTATAACATATCATGGCATATTACGTAACATAATTTCATTTCTTCTCATTATGTATAGCATTTCCTATGCTATAACATATCATGGCATATTACATAACATAATTTCATTTCTTCTCATTATGTATAGCATTTCCTATGCTATAACATATCATGGCATATTACATAACATAATTTCATTTCTTCTCATTATGTATAGCATTTCCTAGGTTTCTTTCCCTTTTTCTTTTATTTTCCTTCATGGCCGAAACCTACCAGTCCTTAAGCTAGGTTTCTTAAGTGGCCTAAAGCATGGAAAGCCTAAGTAAATATCATGGCAAAAGTTACTAAGAACATCATACACAAAATTGGATCATAAACAAGCTAGGACTCTTGTGATCTTACATGTCTTATATCATGTAACTAATTTTCTACATTCCAATTAAACATGAGAGCATTAATCAACTTTCATATCATAATATCACAGAGGTCTTGAGCATATTAATATTTTTGTTTAGGCTAATCTAAGCTATCCCTTTTATCATGGCCGAAAACCTAAAAAGAGTTCATGAGTTTCTAGCAATGTGAACACCCTTTAAGAAACTTTATATCCTATCATAGGAGCATGTTTATTTAAATTTTTTGAAGGTCTTTCTAACCCTTAACCTTTCTGGTCCGAAGCATACAAGTGAGTTTTCTTTTGGTTCCAATTAATTTCCAAGCAAGAAAACCATAGAAAGGTCCTTAGCATTTCATAGAAGGAACCTTGCACTAGTTTGGTTAGACAATAATCTTCCTAGCCTCTTTAAAATATTTTTGGTTAAATCCTAGGGTTAGATACTCCTCTGATCATACATCATATCAGTATAAAATCATGGAAAAGAATCCTTCTACATAACATAGAAAATCTTATCATGAAATGAGGTCTTGTTTAAATCATCTTAGATTTGAAAACCTTTTCTTTAGCCGAATTTTCTTAAATTCTTTCTTAGGTTTTCTAATCCTTATAAATCCGAAAATCACATAAAAGCCTTGTACCACAGGTGAGGGGAAGCTTACCTTCTTTGCTTAAGTTTCCTAGAGTTGAGAACTTGCTTGTGGACCTTTCTTCCTTGCTTGCTTTGCTCGGCACCAATGGAGGAAGAAGTGGCTAGGTCTTTTGGTGGAGAGGAGGAGGAAGAAGAGGAGGCTTCTTCCTCTTGTGTTGCTCGGCAACAAAAAGAAAGAAAGAAAAGAGGGAGTGTCTCGGCACCTCTAGGAGAAGAGGAGGAGAGTGAGTTGAGGATGAAGCCACCCCTCCATACCTATTTATACTAAAATGAGGGGAGGAAAACTTGACTTGATTCATTCTCCTTATTTATTTCTCCTCTTTAATGATAAGAATATTCTAGAGAAATGCTTCTTGAGTTCTCTCTTTTCTTTCCTTTAATTTCTCTCTTTTCTTTCCTTTAATTAAAATTCCTATCTCTCCTCTTACAATATCCTCTCCTATCACACTTGGTTAACATATGCATGCATCCACAAGAGAACCAAGGATCAAAACTTGGTTATGTATATTTTTACTTCTTTTTACTTCCTTTTCCTTTTAAGTAAAAAGAATCCTTTCTTATTCTTAACTACTTAGTCCTTTCTCTCCTTATCAATAATTCTCCTATCCCCTTTGATATCCTATACATGTTCCTTACAAGAGGTCCAAGGTTCAATCCTATTTCTCTTCTAACATATTATTGATATTCTTTTGTACATAATAATTCATATATCACCATATTATGCATTATGCATAAATATTTCATACACATATATATTATCTCATATTCCTTCCTTTTGTTTACATTAATTCCATGTATTATAAATATAGATGATTTATATTCTCAACTTTATTTTCTTTCATAAAGTTTTAATCATCTAAATCCTTCCCATCTTAATATTCAACCTAAAATATTTACACCTTCTTTTCACTACCTTCAAACTCTCATTATCCTTACTTTCTTATCTAGGCTTTCTAGGGGTGTTACAATAATATGGATCTTGTCCCACATGAATGTCATCACAATTGGATTGGAGATAGTAGTGTGGGTAAAGCCACAACCCATGACTTGCTCCAACCAAGTTTTATAATTCAGTGGGAGAATCATTTAATTAAAGGCATAATTAAATGATCTATATTGATACTTATTTCTGTATTTTATTATTGTAGATTATCATGTCATCAAATACCCTCTCTCTGTGATCTGTCCTTGATAAGGATAAGCTCAATGGAGCTAACTTCCTGGACTGGTACAGAAACTTGAGAATAGTTCTTAAGCAAGAAAGAAAATTGTACATCCTAGAGTAACCCATTCCTGAAGCACCCCCCACTACTGCCACTAGAGCTGATATGGATGCTTATAAGATGCATCAAGATGATGCATTAGATGTATCATGCCTTATGCTCACCACCATGAACTCTGAGCTTCAGAAGCAACATGAGAACATGAATGCTTATGATATGGTTGAACATCTTAGATAACTTTATCAAGGACAAGCAAGGCATGAGAGATTTGAGATCTCTAAGGTATTGTTTCAATGCAAGATGCAAGAAGGCAGTCCTGTAGGACCATATGTACTCAAAATAATTGGGTATGTAGAAAACCTACAAAGATTGAGATTTCCATTAGGTCAAGAATTGGTCACTGACCTTATTCTGCAATCGTTGCCTAAGAACTACAGTCAATTTATCATGAACTATAATATAAATGAAATTGACAAACCATTGTCTGAGATGTTGAGCATGTTGAGAACTGCTGAACTTAACCTTAAGAAGGCAAAGCCTAGTACCATTTTGATGGTGCAAAAGGGAAAAGGAAAATGGAAGACAAAGGTAAGGGTAAAACCCAAGTCAAAGGCAAGGGCAAGGCTCATGCATTGAAACCCAAAGGTGGGGTTGCTAAGGAAAGAACCTACTTATACTGTGGTGAGACCGAACACTGGAAGAGAAACTACAAATTATACCTAGAGGAACTGAAAAGGAAGAGAAGTGAGACTTCTGCATCAGGTATATATATTATAGAAGTCAATATCTATTTCTTCTTCATGGATGTTAGATACCGGATGTGCATCTCATATTTGTACTAATGTGCAGGGGCTAAGATATAGTAGAGCATTGATAAAGGGCGAAGTAGATCTACGAGTAGGCAATGGTGCAAGAGTTGTTGTTATCGTTGTAGGAACATATTCCTTATCTTTGCCCACTAGACTTATTTTAGAACTAGAAGAGTGATGTTATGTTCTTGCTTCGACCGAGAATATTATCTTTATTTCTTGTTTAGGCAAGAAGGGGTTTTCATTTGTAATAAAGGACAAAAATTGTTCTATTTATTTGAATGATATGTTCTATTGTAGTGCACCTCTAATAAATGGATTCTATGTTCTAGACTTTGGAAACTCAATCTATAACATAAATACCAAACGCTTCAAGTCTAATGATTTGACCCAAACATATCTCTGGCATTGTCGCTTGAGTCACATAAATGAGAATCGCATATCCTAACTCCATAAGGATGAACTTTTGGACTCATTTGATTTTAAATTATATGAGGCATGTGAATCTTGTCTTCAAGGCAAGATGACTAAGACTTCATTTAGTGGACACAATGAAAGAGCTAATGATCTGTTAGGACTCATACATACTGATATATGCAGCCCTTTCAGAATAGCAGCTACAGGAGGCTACCATTACTTTATTACTTTTATTGATGATTTCAGTAGATATGGCTACATGTATCTGATGTGACATAAGTGAGAATCCTTTTAAAAGTTGAAAGAATTCAAGAATAAAACCAATTTGGTAAGAGTATTAAGATGCTTCGATCAGATCAAGGTGGGGAATACTTTAGCCAAGAGTTTCATGACCATCTCGCTGAGTGTGGGATCATATCTCAACTCACTCCACCTTGAACACCATAATGGAATGGTATATCAGAAAGGAGAAATCCTACTTTATTAGATATGGTACGATCGATGATGAGTCAAACAAATCTTCCTACTTTCTTCTGGGGGCATGCTCTAGAGATGGTCACTTTCACACTTAACCGTGTTCTACGGTTGTCATAAAGACACCATATACGATATGGACTGGGAAGAGTCCCAAGATGTCTTTCATGAAGATTTGAGGTTATGAGGCTTACGTTTGATGACAAGTCTAAGATAAACTAGGACCCAAATCAGACAAGTGATACTTTATAGGATATCCCAAGGAAACAAAGGGATATTACTTCTATAATCCCACACAAGGCAAAGCGTTTATTGCCAGAACTGGTGTCTTTCTAGAAAGGAAATTTATTTCCAGAAAAACCAGTGGGAGTAAAGTCGATCTTGAAGAAATTCAAGATACACAAACTATCACTTACGCCTTGATGAAAATTGAACAGGTACCACAAAATTTTATGATCAGGATTTTGTTACATCGCAAGAAGTTGTGAAGCAACAACCTGTTCAAGTAGCACAAGTTCTATGCATATCTGATAGGACCCATCGTCAACCTGAGAGATATTCTTTTCTCTTATCTGACCATGGTGATGTAGTGTTTGTTGGTCTTAGTGAGCCTACATCTTATCAGGAAGATGTATAGGGCCCAAATTTTGAGAAATGGCTAGATGTCATGAGATCCAAAATGGAATCGATGTACACTAACCAAGTATGGGCTTTGGTTGATCCACCTGAAGGGATCAAAACCATTGGATGTAAGTGGGCCTTCAAACTGAAAACTGACATGGATGGTCTTTTGCATACCTATAAAGGTAGATTGGTGGCTAAATGATCCAAGCAAATTCATGGTATAGACTATGATGAAACCTTTTCACCAATTGCGATGTTGCAGTCTATTCAGATTTTACTTGCTATTGCACCTTACTATGATTATAAGATCTGGCAGATGGATGTCAAAATCGTATTTCTTAATAGAAATCTACTTGAGGATGTGTACATGACATAACCTGAGGGTTTTGTAGATCCAGAGCATGCTGGAAAGGTATGTAAGTTGCAACGATCCATATATGGATTAAAGCAAGCTTCTAGAAGCTGGAATCTTCAATTCGATGATGTGATCAAAGCATTTGGTTTCATCAATAATGAAGATGAACTTTGTGTCTACAAGAAGGTTAGTGGGAGCACAGTCATCTTTCTTATATTGTATGTAGATGACATACTTCTCATTGGAAATGATATCCCTACTCTTCAGTTAGTGAAGACTTGGCTTGGGAATTATTTCTCAAAGAAGGACTTAGGTGAAGTAGCCTACATTTTAGGCATCAAGATCTATAGAGATATATTTAAGAGATTGTTTGGTCTAAGTCAGAGTACATATATTGACAATGTGCTTAAACGTTTTTCAATACAGCATTCCAAGAAGGGATTCCTGCCAATGTCATATGGTGTGAGTCTTTTGAAGACTCAATGCTCCTCTTCTAAGGAAGAAAGGGACCATATAGATCAGATTCCTTATACATCTACTATAGGGTCTATCATGTACGCCATGCTTTGTACTCGCTCAGTGTCTCGCATGCGTTAAGCATGATGAGCATATACCAGTCAGATCTAGGCGAAGGTCACTAGACAGCAGTCAAGAATATTCTTAAGTACTTAAGAAGAACTCAAGATTGTTTCTTGATCTTTGGAGGTGATGAAGAGCTTGTTGTAAAGGGTTACACTGATGTTAACTTCCAAACTAACAAGGATGATTACAAATCGTAATCAGGGTATGTATTTTGCTTAAATGGTGATATTGTGAGTTGGAAGAGTTCAAAGAAAGACACAATTACTGATTCTACAATAGAAGATGAGTATATTGCCGCTTCAGCTGCAGCTAAAGAGGTTGTTTGGATCAGGAAGTTCATTACAGAGCTTGGTGTTGTTCCTAATATAGCGAACCCAATAGACCTCTATTGTGATAACAATGGGGCTATTGCACAGTCTAAGGAACCTCTCTCTCATAAGAGATCCAAACATATACTACAGTGATTCCATCTCATTCAAGAGATCATTGATAGAGGAGATGTGAGGATATGCAGAATACCAACCGATGCTAACATTGTGGATCCCTTGACCAAGGCTTTGGCACAAAGGAAGCATGATGGTCATACTAGGTCACTGGTATTAGATATTTTAGTGATTGGAACTAGTGCTAGTGGGAGATTGTTAGTATTAGCCCTAGTACCAATTATGAGATGATTGCAAATGGCTCCTTTTGTATCATATTTCATTATTAATAAAAGACAAAGTTGGTTATTATATTTATTTTAATTCCATGTTGAATGACTAAGTATAATAATGTCCTAGAGTAGGAGATTCTAATCTACAACATATCAATTGGGTGAATTGATAGTGAGATATTGTAGATATACATAGAACACTACTCTTAACTATTTCTAGTCAAGCATTAATAAGCAAGGACAATATTAATACGTTGAGACTAGCATGTAGGTCAATGGATGACTTAATCTCACAAGTCATGGATATGAGATATCAAGTTGACACATGGGTATATATTATAGAATATATAGTGAATGACCTGCCATGAAAATATTTCATGGATCGTTATATGAGTGTCATAAATATTCTCATGTGACTATTGGTATGAATAGTCCTTAGAACTGAAGCCACTATGGTTCCCTACATAAGGTGTTGTATACTTTGATATCGGTAAGCATCACCTATAACAGGGTGGACTATAAAATCGATCATTGGGTATGCAATAACTTATGCGGAGGGATGTGAGTGATATAGATGAGATCTATCCCTTCCATATGATGGAAGTGATATCTGTGGGTTCCTTGATTAGTAGGACACAAGAAAACATGATTATGCTCAAATGAGTCAATATGAGATATTGAGCTTGTTTGATTGAGTGTGTCTACTTAGAGATTAAGAAACACAAAGGTTGATAAGAGGATGACACGGTCTATGCCTCATTTATCAATCTAGATATCAAGGTTAGAAGAACCAAGTCATACAAGTAATAGTCATGGAAAAGTTAAGTCAGATCTCGACATTCTCGTCACTTAGGTAGCAATGATGCCTTGCGAGATACCACTCATTACTTATGTATCTAAAATGTTGATTTGGATACATTGCCAACGTTATGAGAACCTATTAGGTCACACACAAAGAACAAGTTGATTTGGAGATGAGTTTATATGATGGATCATTGGATTAAATCTAATCAAAGTTAGACTCATTGAGTTATACTCAATTGGATATAATTATTAGATTGAGTCTAATTTGAATTAGATTCATGGAGTCAATTTAGATTGATGTTCATGGAGTCAATTTAGATTGATAAGGTTTAATGATTTAGAGTCATTGGGTGAACTTGAATTCGCCATGGAAGATGAAAGGTCAATTTCAAAAATCACCATTGACTCATGAAGAATTCAAATGTTGATTTGAATTATAGAAGGGAGACCAAAAGACTTTTCATGAAAGATGATTAAGATTAATTCATGAAAAAAGATCAAAAGACACATGACCTTTGGTATTCATTAGATGGATATAAATATGATTTATGAAAGGAATTTTCATTAGATAAAAAACTTGTTGTGTCCATTGAGCTTCCTCCTTCTCTTCCTCCCTATCTTGGTCGAACCTCTTTTCTTGGTTGCTAGCACAACCTTAGGTGGTTTTCTTCTCCAATCCTTGAGTGTAACGACCACCCTTCTTACTACTACTACACTCTAAGGATGACCGTTACTTGACTAATAACTCTACTTAACCGGTATGATTAAAAATCACATGGAAACCCTACCGAAAAATTTCGGCAGAATCTCCCATGTACCGGTGACCATATCCGTAAATACATACAGAGTATACTCAGCCACAGGCGGCTGGAACATATAATCACTCAACCATGCAGTATAATAACTCAATAAGAAGAATGAAACTACTCTAGCAATAGTAAACAGATAATACTCCAACAATAAAACATAACAAAGTGCGGAATAGACTCAATTACAATCTCAACTTCATCATAGCATTAAGGAGAAAAGAAAAAGAAACATAACAAATCTTAAACTAAGTGAGTTCTTTAGCTAAGTCTCAAGGATCTCCATAGTCCACACATCACACACCGTCACAGCATCTCCTTGTCGCCTTCTTCCTTATACTTTAGCTTTTCCTTTATCTGCAGTAGGAGGAAATGCAGTCTATAAGCATAAAGCTTAGTGAGCACTATCTACTCACAAAAACTCGATATGTATGTATACAAATAAAGACATGCTAAAACTGAATGCTAACATGTAAAGCTACTCATGCTCATAAATAGCAAAGAAATCAACTAACTGAAAAGCTAACATGTATAGCTACTCATGCTCATAAACCAATAAAGGAATCATACTAACTGAAATACTAAGCATGTACAACTAATCATGCTCATAAATAGCAAAGGAATCATGCTAACTAAAATACTAAACATGTACAGCTAATCATGCTCATAAATAGCAAAGGAACTAACTGAAAGCTAACATGTAAAGATAATCATGCTCATAAATAGCAAAGAAACTAACTAAAAAAAAACTAACATGTAAAGCTAATCATAGAACTATCATGTGTATCAACGAGAAACTGAATTTGTAACGACCCAATTTTTCCCATTTCAAGTTCTAAAGGGCCATAAAAATATTTGGAAATGCCTTTAAAATATTCTAGAGATTTTTAGGAATTTTTAGAGTATTTTTACGTAATTTTTGGAGGTCGTTTAGTATTTTTACAAAACCAAAGAAGTTTAAGCAAAAAGTGTTGGAGAAGAGGTTCGAACCCGCGACCTCGGGTCGGACCAAACCAAGCCAAACCGGCTTGACCAGCTGGGATAAGAGATTTATGTTAATCTCAAATAGAGTTAAATAAGGTTACAGTATAGTTGAGTTATATCCGATTACTTATAAAAGGAAATAAGTTTTGGGATTTTAGAAAACCTAACTTCTTCTCTCTAAATTCTTCTTCGCTCTTCTCCCTCGCGACGGCGCAAAGCTGCGGCGGAAACCTAGAGCGAGCTAGGGTTGGAGATTCCGGCGCCGGCGAGACTTGATTCCAGCCGTCCCTCATCCACGGTGGCTGTTCCCGACGGAGAGAAGCCCGAGAGCTCCGAGAACACGCCGGAAAAGCTGCTACCGAGCCCTAGAAGCCCTCCTTCCCTTCTTCTCGGTTGTAAGTCCAAGAAAGCAAGTAAGTACTACTCACCTGTGGTAGGAGTTGCTCCGAATCTTTGGATTTCGTTTCCTTGCTTTCGGATTTTGTTGTGCCGAGTGAAATCATATGCTAGGGCTTTTCTCTCCATGCTCTGTGGACCTAGCCGAATTGCTAAGGTTTCCCTTCCATTCCATTTGTATGAATTGCCTGTTAGAGATGTTAGATTCTTTATGTTGGAATTTAAAGCATGCTGTACAGATTTATGTTTCCTACCATTGGGTTGCAACTGGATCGTGTAGCTTGACAGTTTGTCGGATTTGCATCAGATGGATTTTCGTTGGGTTTCATTTTAGTTTCCAACCATCTATGCTAGTTCCTAGATTAGTTCTTGCAAGCATTAGTATACAGTCTGAGCTCTATATTCTGTTATAGTTTCCTTCCTTGCTTTCAAGTCATGTGGTATAGAATCAAAGTTGATTAGGGATTTAGTTTTTGGACAGCATGTTTAAGAAGCTTAAAGTTGTATTCTTTTGCTCTATTTACAGCATGTTAGAAAGCTTAAAGTCGCATTCTTTTGCTACCCTATCCAGCATGTTTAGGAAGTCCAAAATTAGCTTCCTTTTTGCTCTATTTTGTAGCATGATTAGCAAGATCAAATTAGTTTCCTTTACGCTTCGTTTATAGCATGTTTAAGAAGTTTAAAGTAGCATGTTACCTTATTTTGTATAGCATGTTTAAAGGCCTTAAAGTAGTATTCTTTGTCATGTTTTAATAGCAGGTTTAGAAGCCCTTAAAGTAGCATTCCATGCTCTGTTTCTACAGCATGATAGAAAGTGTAGAGTTACATATATTGCTTTTATTACATCATACTTAGAAAGCCCAAAGTTAGCTTCCTTTTGCTTTATTTATAGCATGATTAGAATCATTCCATACTTGATTTTTCAGCATGTTTAGAAGCACTAAAATAGCATCCTTTGCCATGTTCTCACCGTATGATTCAAAGGCTTTAAATTGCTTTCTTTAGTTAGCTTATAGCATGATCAGTAAGCTTTAAGTTACTTGTTTTATTCTGTTATATAGCATGGTTAGTTGAGTATACACCTATACTTGTTAAGTATATTTAAAGGACTCCCACAATCTTTAATAAAAGATAATAAGGAAGATAAAAGAATAAGAAAGATAACAAGTAAGTCAAGCAAGAGGCTAGTACCCGACATCCAAGAGCTTGTCGTTAAACAAATCCAGGTGACCATTTCCGAGGTCTTGGCCCTGGTAGACCGAGGTCTGCTCTTTTAGGATTGGTGGCTCGCAACCCCAACCTATTAGGGAACGCGCATGAGTTGGTACTAGGCCTGGGCCCAAGAAAAGAAGACCCAAGAAAAGAAAACCTAAGAAAGAAAAGAAAAGTTAAGTAAGAAGGAAGAAAGAAAAGAAAAGTTAAGTAAGAAGGAAGAAAGAAAGAAGAAGAAAGTAAAAGATAGAAATTAAAAGATTAATTTCTAACACAAGGATACAAGAAATGAAACAAGTTACATGCTTAGAATAAATAAGAATGGTTAGTTTCTTTAATTCTAAGTTTACATAGTTAGTTTCTTGTTATTCTGCTTGATACTGAGTATGATTTGTATCTAGTTCATTTTCTGTATACCATGAGCATATGCAGATAGTTTTAGTATTTCAGTTTCAGTACTTATGCATTTCATTTATGCATTTCGAGTTTTGTGAGATAGATTAGTACTTACTAAGCGTTTTCGCTTATAGATCTTGTTTTCTTTCCTCCTACTGTAGATAAAGGAAAAGCTAAGATATGAAGGGAGGCGATAGGGTGGTGGTGATGATGGATGTGTGTGGTGGCTGAACTATGGAGGGATCCAGAGGGGACTAGCAAGACTTATTCATTTAGAGTTTATGTCTAGTTCATTTTCCTTATTTCCATTATGAAATCATGAGTTTATGCTTGAGTTCGAAGTGCATTGTAGCTTGTTATGCTTTGTTCTGAGAGTTTTGAGTTTAATTCTTATTGCTAGTTTAGTTTTTGATTAGAATATGATTTATTAATGCGTGGTTGTGAAGAATATTGTGATCCAGCCGCATGTGGCTGTGTATATCTTTTATGTATTGTGGATTTGGTCACCGGTACAGGGGAGACTCTGCCGAATTTTTCGGTGGGAATCCCTCTGAACTGTGATAAAATCTACCTGACTCTAATTATAGAGTCAGTGCCACTAGGAGTGAAGTTATAGTTAGGTAACAATCTCCCTTAGAGAGTAGTAGTAAGAAAGGGTGGTTGTTACAGAATTGATACCTAAGCTAAATTAATTAATGCTAAACTGAGTCTAACTTGTATTCACATAACTAATTTGTGAAGTTTTGAAAACTATTTACATAATAGATTAAAATAATAATCATGCTGCTGATGGGCCCGGCAACTGTACTTGCTGTGCGCGCATCCCTAACTAAACCCAGGATTGCAAGTTCCGAGTCTAGTAGGGTTTACTAGGTTATCTAAACCTAGGGACGATTGTGGGAGCCCAACCCAATGGATATCTAATCCAGTACAGTGCCACTGCTGAAAATAAAATACTGATTTCATAGCTAATTTTCTTACCTTGCTTTAACTAGGTTATCTGAACCTAGAACTAGGTTATCTGAACCTAGAGGCGACTGTGAGAGCCCACCCATTGGACCGTAGTCCCATATAAGCTGAAGCAAGACTAAATAAGTTATTTTAAATGCTTCTACTGCATTTACTGAGCTATTAAAATGCCTACTGTAGCATTATATTGAGCTAAGCATTTTATCAAGCACTTGGGGTGCACTAGAACACACTCTACGTACTGAAAATCTGTATACAAAGCTTAACATAAATCTGCATGTAAAGCTTAACAAAAATCTGCATATTAAGCCTATCAAAATTTGCATACTTTACTTATAAAAATCTGCATGCTATAAAAATAGAACTGCTCATGTTATTCCAATAGCAAATAGGAAACTAGAACAACTTAAGCATGCTGTGAAAGTAAAACCAATTCAACTACTAGGCATGCAATAGAATCTAGAAAATAAGGAATCGTTGTTGTATGGAATTAACAGAATATCATGCTTCACGGAACTTAAACTAGCTTCAAAGGAACTAACAAATGAAAATCTAACTCTTCTCATATCTAATTTCCTTTATGCAGAATTACGGCAGGTTGAGGAAGATATAAATGAACAATTAAAACCCACAGTAAGCTCCTCTGTTCGTGCCCCTCTTGTAACACAATTTAAGCTATAACCTACTGGAATTTAAGAGAAAACTAGGTGAAGCTTGTTCACAATAATTCTAACATACATAAATCTGTGCACAAATTTATAGCATTCACAACTCTGTCACAAGGTTCAGCAAGTACTAACTCGTTCTTAAAAACAATTCCAGTATGTTAATCTGTTCCAGAGATTTCACAATAGGAAGCTTAAGCATTATCTATCAAGACTAAATCCCCTAGCAATCTGTCCAAAACTTTCGGGAGCAGTGGGAAGGATCCGAACATCACCAAATCCCATAGAATCCATCAACCTCTTGATCCAGAATCCCAAACTAATTGAAGGAAAATTGCTACTGAAAACCTAAATTTTATAACTGTTCTTCATGCTTAAAATCCCTATCTTCTTTCTTTAGGGTTCATGGCAGTAAGCATCAAAAACAAAACCCCTCAAGCTTGCTTCGAAATCCAAAAGAAAACAAGAATCCGAAAGCCATGAAAATGAATCAAAGCTCGAAACAACTCCTACTGCAGGTGAGAAGCAACTCACCTGATTCTTGAATTCAAACCGAAGGAGAAAACCTCTAGGGTTCGCGGAGAAACTTCAAATTTTGACCCTTCCTCGTGCCCACGAGCTCTCTTCAACGAGGAGACCTCGAATCTGTGAAGAACCGACGGGGAGAAGCGCTCGCCGGCCGCCGGAGACGAAGCCCTAGCTTCGTTTTCGCCCGAGAAAGAATCGGCGCCGCGCACGCGTGAAGCAGAGAGGAAGGCTTCGAGAGAGGAAATTTTAGGTTTTAGGAAAAAGATTTAAATCTTATACTTAAGGTTATTTTCGTTTTCAACTATAGCTTAAATAGAATTTTTTTCTCCTTCTTTAATAACAAAGTCCGCTGGCGCAGCTGGTTGGCTGTGTCCCACTTAAAACATTGATGCGGTCGGAGGTCTTCGGGTCGAGCCTCGGCTCGGCCCTTATTCTGCACCCTTTTATTTCTATTATCTATAACCACTACTTAAATTTATTTTGTTCTCTATTTGTTCACAAAATAGCCACGGAATAGCTGGTTAGCTAGTTTTTACCGAAGTCAGAGATCACGGCTTCGATTCCTTAGTCGCGCACTTCCTATTTATAATTTATTTTACTGTTCCTAACTACTAGTTAAATATATATCGCTCCATATATGATTAACAAAACCGTGTAGCTCAGTTGGTTGGGCCGATTTCTGCTTGGGCCGAGGAGCTGGGTTCGAACCCCAGCTTCTACAAACTTATTTTTTTCTTTTCTTTTTATTTTATTTTTAAAACTTCTTCCTCTGGGTAAAAATACCAAACGAACTCCAAAAATTGCATAAAAATACTCTAAAAATTCCTAAAAATCTCTAAAATATTTTAAAAGCATTTCCAGATTTTTATAAGGACTTTTAGAACTCGAAATAGGGAAAATTGGGTCGTTACATTGAGTTTGTGAGATGGAGGAGAAGCTTGTTCATGTGGATACCATTAGAGGTGTGAACGTATGATCGTGTTGAGATCCTAGCTGTCGGGAGATTGAGTACACGCATCAAAGGTATAACCCTATAATCATAAAACTTAGTATATTATTTTGCCTTCGCATGGATCTTCTGGGAGAGGATCTAGTAAATTTTTTTCTGTGCTTAACGCACTAGATCCCTACAATTTTCCTATTGATAAGCCTTGGTCTAACTAATTTATGATGTGGTGAGATAGTTTCGGTTAGTTCCACTTAGCTAAGTAGACCAAGTAGGATACATCTTATCCTATCTGACTCCCTAAACCAAGTTTTCTTAATGTACTATCATCTCACCCTACCTTGATACTAGGTTGGACAAGAGTGAAATTATCTTTTTAACCTAGTCCTAATTACCCAATCGAGTAGTTTATCTTTTTGAGGTCTCAACTAATTTGGTACCTCCCTCGAAACATAGAATCTATGTTTTATTAAGTTTAATTAAGTTTTGATTTAATCAATATTTTAATTGTTTGTAGTTTAAGTTCAGTTGAAGTTTTTAATTTTGAATTAATTAAGTTGATTAAATTATCTTTCTTTAAATAAGTGTATTTAAGATTTAAATTTTCTTTAAATTTTGAATTTGTTAAATTAGAACTACTTAAAATATTATCTTTAATATTTATCTTTTTCTTAATTTTAAATTTTAAATTTATTAAATTATTTGAATTATCTTTATATTTATATTTAAGTTTTTATTAATTTTTAATTTTAAATTTGTTACATTGTTTGAATTATCTTTTTTTAAAAGTTTATTTTTAATGTTTAAATTTTTTATTTTGAATTTGTTAAATTTTTTGAATCATCTTTGTTTAAAAGTTTATCTTTAATATTTAAATTTTTATTAATTTTTTATTTTAAATTTATTAGATTTAGTTTTGATTTTGTCATGTGTTTGAATTCATCCTTATATTCATATTTTCTTTATCTTTTAAGTTTATATTATTAATTAAATTTATTAGATTAGTTTTATCTACAGTATTATCCTTAATATTTAAATTTTATTAATTAAATTATCTTCATTTTGGTGAAGGAGAGTTTTGACGCAACGGAAAAGTTATTGCTTTGTGACCTAAAGATAACGAGTTCGAATCTTGAAAACATCCTCTTACAAAAAGTAGGATAAGGTTGCATACATACAATGGATCCTTACTCGAGACTCCATATGTCGGGAGGTTCATGCACCGGGCTGTTTTTTTTTAATAAAAAAATTGATTTTAAATAGAAACTTATAGATTGATATTATATTATTATCTAGATTATCAAATATTTTATTAAGGTATTTATTAATTTTATGTAGATCTATTTTATGATTTAAATTTGAATTTATCTTAATGTTTGAATTATTAATTATTTCTAAATTTTTAAGATTTTTATCAACTAATTTATTTAAATTTAATTGCACCAACATGTATGACATGACAAGTAGCATTTTCATAATAATATAAATGTGTGATATGGTGTTATGACATGTGATAGGGCACATAAGCATGATAGTTCTAACACAAAAGAAAATACGTAATACAAATAGCAATACTTAGATTTGCTATCTAAATAACTAATTGTTAGGTCAAATTAATAATTTGACATAGATGAACCTAGCTCCCTTCAAAGTGTTAAAGTCCCGACTTGGTATATTATTAAATTTTATTATATTTGTGCCAATTTTATTAAGCTCAATACTTCAAAAAAATTATCGGTACACTTTTACTCTTCAAAAGCAAAACTCACTGTCATTTTTAAGGTGTCATAATATCTTTAAAATGCCCTAAAATACTAACTTCACCATAGTTGGATTAACTACTCTACCAAATAGAGTTGATATACTCTAAACCTATTTAGTATAAAGAGATCACACTCTTAGGAACCCAATACCTATTGGTGCTCCTTATGTATACTAGATACTCACTAGGGATAACTTTCTGTAACACCCCACCCTCCTCACTACTGATCTGTGAGGGCGGAGGGCTACTGGACTACTAACTTTACTTAACTATCCTTGTTCACATGTTGATAGAAATTCCTAAAACTCTCGGAGAACTCAAAACATACAATTAACTAGCAGCGGAAGACTAAATGACTCATCTAATACATTCTACTCAACTCTTTGTTAATAAATTCTTATGCTAAATCCCAAGGCTTCTATAGTCCAGGCATCACACATCCATCCGCACCTCCTTGTTACCTTCCTTTACTATAGCTTTTCCTTTCCTTTATCTGTAGTAAGAGGAAATGCATCTATAAGCAAAATTGCTTAGTAAGCGCTATCTAACTCACAAAAATCTCGATATGCATGTACATATACTGAAAACTAAAACTGAATGCTCAAAAGGGAAACTACTCATGCTCATCTACTAGTAAAAGAAACAAACATACTGAAATGCTAAACATGTAAAACTACTCATGCTCTTCTAATAGCAAAGAACAATAAGCTAATCTAAATAACATGCTAGCATAAAAGAAAACTCAACTTGTTATTTTTAAAACAAAATGAAACTAATTTTATTTGTTCTAAACTTATTCTTTTATTTCACTTGTTTAAAAACTTCTTCTTTAATACTTTTATACTGATGTAAAACTTACTTTACTTGTTCAAAAACTTATACATATAATACTTCAAAATAATAATCAACTTTCTTCTTGGGTCCGACAACTGTACTTGCTATGCGCGCATCCCTAACTAGACCCGAGATAGCTGGTCCCGAATCTAGTAGGGTTTACTATTGTAACGACCCGACCCATTTGGCGGCCCATTTGGCGACCCTCGGGTCGTCAACCGTCGACCGTCGGCCATGCCGTTACTACTAGGTTATCTAAACCTAGGGATGACTATGGGAGCCCAACCCAAGGACAACTGAGAGTCCAGTACAGTGTCACTGATAAAAGTAAAATACTTGTTATCTTTTAATACTTCTAATATATAATGTCTCGGCATTTTCTTTAGCACCTTGTGTGCCAAAATCCCTAAAGTCTTGACTTTAGGATCTACTTAAGGTCTTGGCCTTTTCTTTCTTTTCTTTATCTTTCTTATACTTGTTAATACTTCTAATAAAAGAATGCTTCTTTAAAAACTGAAATGTTTAAACAAAAATCTGCATATAAGCTTAATCAAAATCTGCATTCAAGCTTATTAAAAATCTGCATTATAATCTTAATAAAATCTGCACTTGTAAGCTTAATAAAATTCTGCACACTAATGCTTAACAAGAATCTGCACTATAAGCTTAAATAAAAATCTGCACTATAAGCTTAATTAAAAATCTACACTATAAGCTTAATTAAAATCTGCACTATAAGCTTAATTAAAATCTGCACTATAAGCTTTTATAAAAATCTGCATTATAAGCTTAATTAAAATCTGCACTATAAGCCTACATAAAAATCTACACTATAAGCTTGATTGAAATCTGCACTATAGGCTTAATTAAAATCTGCACCTATAAACTTAATTAAAATCTGCACTATAAGCTTAATTAAAATCTGCACTATAGGCTTAATTAAAATCTGCACTATAAGCTTACATAAAAATCTGCATTATAAGCTTAATTAAAATCTGCACTATAGGCTTAATTAAAAATCTGCACTATAAGCGCTTCTTATGCTTCGAATTCAAGAAGAATAAAGGTCTGAAACTACTCCTACTGCAGGTGAGAAGCACTTACTTTGATTCTTGGACTCACAACCGAACAAAAAGGGCTTCTAGGACCTTGGCCGGCCACCGGAGATGATGCCCTAACTCCCTTTCATTTTCTGCCCGAGATCCGCCATCGTACGCAGAAGAGAAGGAGAGAATGGTTTAAGTCACCGAAAAACAGAGCATCAACTTATCCCTTTTTATAACTTAATATTTCTGTTAACTCCTTAAATAAATTCACTATCTTTTCTAAACAGACAAATCCAACATCAACTTATCCCTTTTTATAACTTAATATTTCTGTTAACTCCTTAAATAAATTCGCTACCTTTTCTAAACAGACATATCCAACATCAACTTATCCCTTTTATAATCCAATATTCTGCTAACTATCTTAAATAAATTCGCTACCTTTTCTAAACAGACAAATCCAACATCAACTTATCCCTTTTATAATATTTTGTTAATTATTTTAAATAAATTCGCTACCTTTTCTAAACAGACAAATCCAAGATCAACTTATCCCTTTTATAATCCAATATTCTGTTAACTATCTTAAATAAATTCGCTACCTTTTCTAAACATAAAAAATCCGTTTGCCCACCTGGTCAGCCTGGTTTTGACCGAGTCAAAGGTCGTGGGTTCAATTCTCGGCTTGGACATTTTTTTGTCGAAACTTCCTTTGTTTAGTAAAAATACCAAACGACCTCCAAAAATTACATAAAAATACTCTAAAAATTTCTAAAAATCCCTAGAATATTTCTATAGCATTTTTAAATATTTTTAAATTACTTTTAGGACTCTAATTGAGAAAATTTGGGTCGTTACAA
The DNA here is from genome assembly GCF_018446385.1 of Zingiber officinale. NCBI lineage: Eukaryota > Viridiplantae > Streptophyta > Magnoliopsida > Zingiberales > Zingiberaceae > Zingiber > Zingiber officinale. The sequence goes on along the minus strand of NC_056000.1, from coordinate 117,407,324 downwards.
TTCCCCATATCTTATAAAAAGTTCGTCCTCGAACTTAGCATGTTCTCTACCTTGTACATGCATTAGTTAGCGTCCATAATCTAATGTACTAAGGAAAACCACATCAAAGGTATCTTAGGACCTCCTAACCTATATACAATGAACATAAGCATAAGCAATGACATAAGCATGACAACATAAATGTAAGCATGGTAGATGAACTAAACATAATGATAGACTTGATCACAAGCATGTCCATATGCATAGTCAAAAACATAACATGAACATAACGTAGACCTAAACATAAACGTAAATATAAACATAACATGACTTGAACATACTTGCATGCATACTCATAAACATACTATTGTGGTGGTCTAGTTGCACTTAGTAGTACCATAACATAAGTTGTTGATCAGACAACTACTCTAGCGCTAGGTTGGTAGGGGTCCAAACTTAGGACCGGAGGCCCCCTTTATTCTCGCACGCTCAACGGGCTTAGGTCCCCGGATCATACCACCATCCCAGAAAATATCTTGTTTGATTCTGGCGCGCTCACTGGGCTTAGGTCCCCAGATCATACCATCATCCCAGAATATATCTTGTTTGATTCTGGCATGCTCACGGGGCTTAGGTCCCCGGATCATACCATCATCCCAGAACACATCTTGTTTGATTCTGGCGCGCTCACCGGGCTTTGGTCCCCGGATCATACCACCATCCCAGAACACATCTTGTTATGTAGAAAAAACTAAGCAGAATTCTTAACTTTATAAGTACTTCTAAACATCTCCCTATTCTGTACATATAATCTAATACTTCTAAGGATTTCTCTTTACTGTAAAGAATAAAGGAAAGCATACTAAAAATTAAATACTTTCTTACTTGAAGACGGCAAGGTTGGTGCTGATGTGTGATGTTGGAGAATAGGAACTGCTCTGATAGCAACTTGTAACACCCCACCCTCCTCACTACTGGTCTGTGAGGGCGGAGGGCTACTGAACTACTAACTTTACTTAACTATCCTTGTTCACATGTTGATAGAAATTCCTAAAACTCTCGAAGAACTCAAAACATACAATTAACTAGCAGCGGAAGACTAAATGACTCATCTAATACATTCTACTCAACTCTTTGTTAATAAATTCTTATGCTAAATCCCAAGGCTTCTATAGTCCAAGCATCACACATCCATCCACACCTCCTTGTCGCCTTCCTTTACTATAGCTTTTCCTTTCCTTTATCTACAGTAAGAGGAAATGCATCTATAAGCAAAGTTGCTTAGTAAGCGCTATCTAACTCACAAAATCTCAATATGCATGTACATATACTGAAAACTAAAACTGAATGCTCAAAAGGGAAACTACTCATGCTCATCTACTAGTAAAAGAAACAAACATACTGAAATGCTAAACATGTAAAGCTACTCATGCTCTTCTAATAGCAAAGAACAGTAAGCTAATATAAATAACATGCTAGCATAAAAGAAAACTCAACTTGCTGTTTTTAAAACAAAATGAAACTTATTTCATTTATTCTACACTTATTCTTTTATTTCACTTGTTTAAAAACTTCTTCTTTAATACTTTTATACTGATGTAAAACTTACTTTACTTGTTCAAAAACTTATACATATAATACTTCAAAATAATAATCAACTTTCTTCTTGGACCCGACAACTGTACTTGCTATGCACGCATCCCTAACTAGACCCGAGATAGCTGGTCCCGAATCTAGTAGGGTTTACTATTGTAACGACCCGACCCATTTGGCGGCTCATTTGGCGACCCTCGGGTCGTCGGCCGTGCCATTACTACTAGGTTATATAAACCTAGGGACGACTATGGGAGCCCAACCCAAGGATAACTGAGAGTCCAGTACAGTGCCACTGATAAAAGTAAAATACTTGTTATCTTTTAATACTTCTAATATATAATGTCTCGGCATTTTCTTTAGCACCTTGTGTGCCAAAATCCCTAAAGTCTTGACTTTAGGATCTACTTAAGGTCTTGGCCTTTTCTTTCTTTTCTTTATCTTTCTTATACTTGTTAATACTTCTAATAAAAGAATGCTTTTTTAAAAACTGAAATGTTTAAACAAAAATCTGCATATAAGATTAATCAAAATCTGCATTCAAGCTTATTAAAAATCTACATTATAATCTTAATAAAATCTGCACTTGTAAGCTTAATAAAATTCTGCACACTAATGCTTAACAAGAATCTGCACTATAAGTTTAAATAAAAATCTGCACTATAAGCTTAATTAAAAATCTGCACTATAAGCTTAATTAAAATCTGCACTATAAGTTTAATTAAAATCTGCACTATAAGCTTAATTAAAATCTGCACTATACGCTTTTATAAAAATCTGCATTATAAGCTTAATTAAAATCTGCACTATAAGCCTACATAAAAATCTACACTATAAGCTTGATCGAAATCTGCACTATAGGCTTAATTAAAATCTGCACCTATAAACTTAATTAAAATCTGCACTATAAGCTTAATTAAAACCTGCACTATAGGCTTAATTAAAATCTGCATTATAAGCTTACATAAAAATCTGCATTATAAGCTTAATTAAAATCTGCACTATAGTCTTAATTAAAAATCTGCACTATAAGCGCTTCTTATGCTTCGAATTCAAGAAGAACAAAGGTCCGAAACTACTCCTACTGCAGGTGAGAAGCACTTACCTTGATTCTTGGACTCACAACCGAACAAAAAGGGCTTCTAGGACCTTGGCCGGTCGTCGGAGATGATGCCCTAACTCCCTTTCATTTTCTGCCCGAGCTCCGCCATCGTACGCAGAAGAGTAGGAGAGAATGGTTTAAGTCACCGAAAAACAGAGCATCAACTTATCCCTTTTTATAACTTAATATTTCTATTAATTCCTTAAATAAATTCACTATCTTTTCTAAACAGACAAATCCAACATCAACTTATCCCTTTTTATAACTTAATATTTCTGTTAACTCCTTAAATAAATTCGCTATCTTTTCTAAACAGACAAATCCAACATCAACTTATCCCTTTTATAATCCAATATTCTGCTAATTATCTTAAATAAATTCGCTACCTTTTCTAAACAGACAAATCCAACATCAACTTATCCCTTTTATAATATTCTGTTAACTATTTTAAATAAATTCGCTACCTTTTCTAAATAGACAAATCCAAGATCAACTTATCCCTTTTATAATCCAATATTCTGTTAACTATCTTAAATAAATTCACTACCTTTTCTAAACATAAAAAATCCGTTTGCCCACCTGGTTAGCCTGGTTTTGACCGAGTCAAAGGTCGTGGGTTCAATTCTCGGCTTGGACATTTTTTTGTTGAAACTTCCTTCGTTTAGTAAAAATACCAAACGACCTCCAAAAATTACATAAAAATACTCTAAAAATTCCTAGAATATTTCTATAGCATTTTTAAATATTTTTAAATTACTTTTAGGACTCTAATTGAGGAAATTTGGGTCGTTACACTTTCCTAGATACCTTTCTAATGACCTTAGGCTTCTTGGAAGTCTTTGTCATGCTAGTCTCCTCAAAAGTCAACTCTAGGGATAACTTTCCTTGTAACCTTGATTTGATTCCTAGATCTAGGGTTAGTTCCATAGCTATATAGAACTCTATGATACTATGACACATTCTCCTTGAATTTAGGTTTGTATCTCAAACATTTCTTGCCATTGAATAACTCTTGTCTTCCTAACCCTAGGTTTTGTTTCTCAGACTCTTTAACATTATTTATCATTTTCTCTAAGGTCTTCTCCAATTTTTCAAGCCTTGACCTAAAACTTGATTTTCAATCCTTAAATCCTCAAATTTTGATTTGTTATGATTTTCTTGAATATTTTTCTTTTTAGGCACATATTTAGAATGTTTTGGGTTCTTGCTTAAGTCATTCTCTACCTTTCTATCCTTAGGTAGAGTTTTTATATTATGATATGATTTATAAACATCCTCAGAGTTATTATGCTTTCTATTTTCATGTAAATAGCACCAAAATAATAATACTTATTTCTAGCATACTTTTTATCATAACATAAGGAAATATCATTAACTAATGGTACCTTAGACTTGCTCTTGGAAGCCCCCCTTGATTTGAGCTTCCTCCTTTACTTTTACTTGAAAGTCTATTCTTTGGACATTGATTTTGATAATATCTTTTTTGATTACACAAGAAGCACACAATGTGCTCTTTACTCTTTCATATCAAGGTTTTGCCCTCTTTATATTTTCCCTATTGGGACCAAGGGGATCTAGAGGGGGGTGTGTGAATAGCTCGCTCGCTTCAATGAAGATGATCTTGCAGCGAAATAATTGAAGCGAAGAACTCTCCAATACTAACATAGGGATTTATTTGGTATCTACCTCTTTGAGGTGACTAATCCATGGATCCATCCCTCTCTCACACATACACTATGAAAGAGCTCCTTCTCAGAAATAATCCGGAGGCGGTGAAGTCTCGTATAAACTCACACGTGAAGAAATACAAGAAGAAGAAGAAGAAGATGAAGATGAGAAGCTAATATAATTGAAATCTTACAAGATTACAACAATAAAACCCTAACTTGCTCTCTTCTTGCTTGGAAGCACCTTGAATCAACTTGAAAATGCAACAACACTTCACTCTAAGTCTCCAAGAATTGGTTGTGTGTGATTGAGAAATCATGAGCGAGAGAGTCTAGAAACAATGCTTGCGTCAACCCTTTTCTAGGGCTCTTCGGGCGCCTTAATCACTTAAGAATCTCTTAAGCGATTACCACCTCTGCAACTTGCTCAGAATGACTATTTTTTTAAACCTTAAGTGATTACCCCAATCTCTTAAGAGGGGTGGAATCAATTAGCCTGATCGATTCTGCTCCCTTCTACTTGATCGCGAGAAACGTCGTAAGTGATTAAGCTACCCTGCTTAATCACTTCTGCTTCTGTTTCGAACGGAAGGTTTCTTAAGTGATTACCTTAATCGCTTAAGATTTTTTGAATTGCTTAAACTAAGCAATTCGACACCTTATTGTTCGATCATGACTCTAAGCTCTTAAGCGATTAAGCATAGTGCTTAATCACTTAACCTCTACCTAATCGATTGTCTTAATCGATTTGGCAACCCTAGCTCCTAAACTCTATTCCTAGGGTTCCTTGCTCAACATCCAATCAACCATGACCTAGGACTCCTCATTGCCTAGCATCCGGTCACCCTTGACCTACTGAGACTTTTCCACCAAGTGTCTGGTCAATTCTTTGATCCACTTGGATTTTTCTCCCTATACCAAGTATCTGGTCCTCCATTACCCACTTGGATTTTCAAACATCAGGTGTCTGATCAACCTTTGACCCACCTGGATTTTCCAATGTTTGACTTCACTCACCAGGACTTTTCTCAACCTAGGTTCACTCACTAGAATTTTCCCACCTGGCTTCACTCACCAGGGTTTTCTCACTACCTAGCTTGACTCACTAGGACTTCCCAATTGTCTGTCTTCACTCACTAGGACTTTCCAGTTGTCTGACTTCACTCACCAAGACTTTTCAAATACTTGGATTCACTCACCAGGACTTTCCAACTATCTGGCTTCACTCATCAGGACTCACCATCTGCTTGACTTCACTCACCAGGACTTTTCATCTGCTTGACTTCACTCACCAAGACTTTCCTCACTGTCTGCCTTCACTCACCAGGATTTTCCAACTGCCTAGCTTCACTCATCAAGACTTTCCATCTACCTAGCTTCACTTACCAAGACTTCTCAAGTGTCAAGTCCTCCATGACCCACTTAGTTTTTCTTCTTCTGTCAACTATCTCGTTGGTCTTGCCCTTGCCTAACCTCCAGTTAGGATATCCAATTAATCTTGACCTACTTAACTACTCTCTATATCAATCTGGTCAACCTTTGACCAGTGGAAAATTGCACTAACAATCTCCTAAATGTACAATTGCACATATAATCTCCATATATTGTCAAACATCAAAACTCAAGCTTTAGTCAAATTGGTCAAGTTTAACCCTTTGATAATTGTACCAACAAACTTACCATTTTTGATATTTAACAATATATTTAAGTCTTTTTTAAATATACTTGGGCTAATATGGGTACATTCATCCTAAACTATAATCTAGTCTTTTTTAACCATTTTGTTCTTATTTTCATCAAGAAAACTTCACTTAAATACTTATAAATGCATTTTAGAGGGTTAGGGATGGTTAACTCAGCTAAACGTGGCTTAATGGACTATAATCAAATCATTTCAGCCAAAATCAACATTCTTAATCAATTAGTTTCACCTACAAATCGATTACAGCCTCTTTGAATCGATTGAAGCTGAGTTTCAATCGATTATCACAGTACTATTCGATTAGTACCTTTTAATCGATCACTTGATTGATTCCGCGAGCCTCTGTGCTCATGGAAATTCACTTTAATCGATTGCCCTAATTGATTGAGGTGTGGTGATCGATTGATCCAATCAATTGCCATAACTAAATTTTTTTATTTTGATTTCAAACTGAATTTCAGAAATACATAAATAATTCTATAAAATTCTAAAATTTTTGAAACTTTGGGTAGACATTACTTATGTCATATACTATCAAGGAAAAATAATTTTATATAAAAATAACTCTCATTTTCAAAGATTGACATGTAATTGGAAACCATTAAACATTTTAATATTTTTCACAAGTTTGTGTCTAACTATTCAATAGTGATTAACATCAATAAAGTCTTCACCAAGGTTTTCAAAAATATTTTTGAAATCATTTTTAAAAACTAATTTCTAACTATGATCTTTGGGCTAAATACATATGACTTGTACACTTACTTTTCCCATGATTGGATAATACACAATCTATGTGTTTTGATGAAATTAAAACTCAAATAGATGCATTAAATCAACATCTTGAGTTCTATTCATTCTTCTAACATCTCACTTGTATCTATATGCATCAAAACATATATAAGCCAAATTATTATCCTTGTGAGATGTAGATATTATTTTCCCTAATCTAACGGATTATATATTTCTAACTAGATATTTTAAATTTTGATCATCCACCTAGGATGTCATTTAATAATTAATATCATTATTATTAATTATAATAAATTAAAATAATGCATGAAAATGATCATGACATACATCACATGCATACTTTCTAAAAATGCACTATAAATACATCATAAATGAAATGATGCATGTTTAGCAAAGATAACAATTTATCAAAAATATCATGACATTTTTCATAATGAAATATGAATATCAAATATGATGTCATGATAGCATAGCATGTGATAGGGCAAACAAAGTTGTCAATTTAGCATAAATAAGAATACCTAGATTTTCATCTAAGTTTTGTCCTTAATCTATTTTTGCTAAGTTAAACCTAATTTGACCTAACACCTCACTTTTTCTTTAAATATGCTAAAATCCTAACTTAGCACATTTTGCCTTCTATCTTAGTTGTGTCAATTTAATTAAGCTCAACTCCTCAAATATTTTAATTGACACATTTACTCTTCAAGAGTAAAAATTAAGTTTTCATTTTCAAAGTGTCACAACACCTTGAAAATGCCCTAAGATGCCAACCTTTTTATGGTTAGGTTAACTACCCTTCCAATTAGGATTGACATCCTCTAAACTCATCTAGTGTGTAGAGAACACACTCTTATGAATCCAAAATCTATTGGTGCTCCTTGGGTGTTCTAGGTATTCATTAGGGATAACTTTCTGTTGGTGTAGGAAGCATGAGATAATCAAACCTAAGTTTTTATAATGGAAAAGGGTTCAAAGTTAAGGTTTATTGTTGTTCTAACAAGCCTAACTAAGTGTGTAGGAAATTTCTAAGTGATATTATACAAGGTGAAAGTCCTATTTGAGACTAGACAAAGAAGTCCTAGTGGACACTAGGCAAGTGGGAAAGCCTTAGTTGAGGGTAAGCAAGGAAGTCTTAGTCTGTGGGACTAGGTGAAATCTTGGCAGGTCAAGGACATCAGATAAAAATCCTAGAGTCGAGGACACTAGGTGAAAGTCCTGGGGGTCGTAGAGACTAGGCGGAAGACTGGACGGGTTGGGGTTCGGACATCTAGTGGAAAGTCCTAAAGTCTAGGATATTGAGTAAAAGTCCAAATGGTCTAGAGAATAGGTTTGATATTAGGTAAGCTCTCCTGAGAGAAATAGATGAGGACATGTTCCCCGTTGAGGGAATAGTAGGCATCAGTTTGACCTAGAATTTTATAAAAAATCAAAAAGTTAGAATCAAATAGTTCTAAGACTGTTAAATTAATTAACAATGTTATTTTATTATGCTAACTTCATTTTATAGGTTAAATATATTTCTAGTAGACTAACATATTTTTACAAGAGCAAAAACAAAGGGAAACTTTAGGTGAATAGTACTCAAGGCACCTCTTATGCTGCTGGAGGTGCCTCGGATACCCTGGTTGTGTTGGGTTTTTCGGGCCGCAAAAATCACTTTTTGCGTTGCGGAAACCACGAAACCCCGCCACCAGATCCGTGCGAAGAAATAAAAATTTCGTAAAACTTTCACGTACGAGTTTTCTAAGCCTAGATCTACTTTAGATCTATAAGATAAGAATTTACCCTTGATGCGAAGCCCTTCGCTTAATCTCGCTCGTCCAAGGTTCGCCGGATCTCGAGAGTATCAAAGTAGATACTCCTCTATGTGTATCCACACAAGCAAGAGATGGAGAAACCAAACAAAAAGGTGTGCTAGCACCTTTGAATGGTTCGGCCAAAGTGGAGGAGAGGGAGAGAAGAGAGAGCTTGAGGAAGAAGAAGGAGGTTTCAAAATAAAATGAAAAACTCCCAAGATGATTAAGTGGTCGGCCACTTTCATGAAAGGCTTTTAAACCCCATGGAATATCAAGAGTCAAGGCTCTTGATCTCCCTCATGAGGTGGCACACACATGTGCTAGCCTTGATGATGTGGCACATCACCATTAGCCACTTAATGCCAACTCACCAATGAGGTGGCAAATGGTCAAGTCAAACTTAACCCTTCATCTTCCTCTCAAGTCAAGTCAAACTTGACCACTTCTCTCCCTTGGTTGATCTAATCTAACCATTGGTTCAAGTCAATTTTAATTTAATGAATCTCTATTCATTGAATTAAATTAATTAAATGAGTCTAAGTCCAAATTAGACTCACTTAACACATGAACCAAATTGAGTCCAACTTAATTAGCCTAATTTGGATTACTCTTAATCCAATTTGGTTCATCACATGAACCTAATCCTTTAGGTTCATCAAATGAACCTAATCTCCATCTAATTGCCCTTCGTGTGTGATCCTATCAGTTCTTGTAACGTTGGCAATGCTCCTAAACCCATTTATAAGCATAAGTAATGAGCGGTATCTAGCAACACATCATTACTACCCAAGTTACAAGAATGTTGAGATCCAACATCACCTTGTGACTACTAATTGTGACCCTTCACAATATATGACAAGTGTCCTTCTATCCTTGACATCTAGATTGATCAATATGAGGCATAGACCATGTCATCCTCTAATCAATCTAAATCTTGAACTCCAAGTGGACTCACTCAATCAAATGAGCTCAATAGCTCATATTGACTCATTTGGGCATGGTCATGCACTTCGTGGTCTCACTCTATCAAGAATATCGATGTCACTTCCATCATATAGGAGGGATAAATCCCATCTACATCACTCACATCCCTCCGCATAATTTGTTACATACCCAGTAATCGCCTTTATAGTCCACCCAGTTACGGGTGATGTTTGACGAAGCCAAAGTATGTAACTCCTTATGTAGGGAACTATGGTGACTTCAGGTCCAAGGACTAGTAGTCATACTAATAGTCACATGAGAAAGTATATGACACTCATATAATGATCCATGATACTTTCTCAAGGCGGGTCATTCAGTATACATTCTCCAATGCATACCCATGTGTCAACTTGATATCTCTATATCCATGACTTGTGAGATCAAGTCATCGAGTTGACCTACATGCTAGTCTCGTCACATTAACATTGTCCCTGAATGTTAATACTCGACTAGGAATGATTAAGAATAATGTTCCCTATATCATCTTACTATCGATTCAATCAATTGATTGATATAGGTAAGAACCTTCTACTCAAGGACGCTATTATACTTAGTTATTTGGCACCAATACAAGTAAGTATAATAACAAAAAAAATGTCTTTATTTATATACAAGAATATGATACAACGAGTCCATACAACAATCATCACATGATTGGCTCTAGGGCTCTAACTAATAATCTCCCACTAGCACTAGTGCCAATCAGTGTAAGCTCTAAGGCCTAATGACCTAGTGTGACCATCATGCTTTCTCTGTGCCAAAGCCTTGGTCAAGGGATCTGCGATGTTAGCCTCTGTGGGTACTCTGCAAATCTTCACATCTCCTCTCTCGATAATCTCTCAAATGAGATGGAAGCGCCATAGTATATGTTTGGTCCGCTGGTGTGAGCGAGGTTCCATAGCCTGTGCTATTGCTCCATTGTTGTCACAATAGAGATCTATGGGATCAGTTATGCTAGGAACTACCCCAAGCTCAGTAATGAACTTGCGGATCCAAACTACCTCCTTTGTTGCTTCTGATGCAGCAATATACTCGCCCTCTGCTGTAGAATCAGCAATTGTGTCATGCTTCGAACTCTTCCAGCTCACAGCACCACCATTTATGCAAAACACAAACCCTGACTGCGATCGATAATCATCCTGGTCGGTCTGGAAGCTGGCATCACTGTAACCCTTTACAGCTAGCTCGCCATCCCCTCCATATATCAAGAAATATTCTTTAGTCCTTCTTAAGTATTTAAGAATATTCTTGACCGCTATCCAGTGACTCTCACCTGGATCTGACTGGTATCTTCTTGTCATGCTCAAAGCATATGAGACATCAGGACGAGTACATAGCATGGTGTACATGATAGATCCTATGGCTGAAGCATAAGGGATCTAATCCATGCGGTCTCTCTCCTCTCTAGAAGAGGGACCTTGAGTCTTCGAAAGACTCACACCATGTGACATCGACAGAAATCCCTTCTTAGAGTTCTGCATGGCAAACCGAAGTAGTACCTTGTCAATGTATGTACTCTGACTTAGGCCAAGCAATCTCTTTGATCTATCTCTATAGATCTGTATGCCAAGAATGCGGGATGTTTCACCTAAGTCCTTTATTGAAAAACAAGTCCCTAGCCAAGTCTTGACAGACTGTAGCAAAGGGATGTCTTTCCCAATGAGTAGTATGTCATCCACATACAATATAAGGAAGACAACTGTGTTCCCTACAACCTTCTTGTAGACACAAGGTTTATCTTCATTCTTGATGAAACCAAACTGTTTGATTGCATCATTGAATCGAAGATTCCAGCTCCGAGAAGCTTGCTTTAGTCCATAAATGGACCTATGCAGCTTGCATACTCTGCTAGTATGGTGTGGATCTACAAAACCCTCAGGTTGTGTCATGTACACATCCTCGAGTAGGTTTCCATTCAGAAACACGGTTTTGACATCCATCTGCCAGATCTCATAATCGTGGTAAGCTGCAATAGCAAGCATGATCCGAATGGACTTAAACATCGCTACTGGAGAAAAGGTTTCATCATAGTCAATACCATGAATTTGCTTGAAACCTTTAGCTACCAAGCGACCCTTATAAATAAGTCCATCCATGTCAGTCTTTCTCTTAAAGACCCACTTACACCCAATGAGTTTGACCCCTTCAGGTGGATCAACCAAAGTCTATACTTGGTTAGTGTACATGGATTCCATCTCGGATCTCATGGCCTCTAGCCATTCTTGGAATCTGGTCTCATCACAGCTTCCTGATTGGAGGTAGGCTCATCCTTAATGAGCACAACGTCATCATGGTCAGATAAGAGAAATGAATATCTCTCAGGCTGATGATGTACCCTATCAGACCTGCGAAGAGGTAGGTCTACTTGAACTGGTTGTTGTTCCTCAACTTCTTGTGGAACAACATCATCCACAACACTTTGTGGTTCTAGTTCAACTTCCATCGAGGCTTCAGTGTTATAGTCCACATCTTGAACTTCTTCAAGATCGAACGTACTCCCACTAGTCTTTCTAGAAACAAAATCCCTTTCTAGAAATACCCTAGTCTTAGCCACAACTATCTTGTGTTGACTGGGATTGTAGAAGTAATATCCCTTCATTTTCTTGGGATATCCAATAAAATAGCACTTATCGGATTTGAGTCCCAATTTGTCCGAGACTTGACGTCTAACGTAAGCCTCACAACCCCAAATCCTGATAAAAGACACCTGGGCATCTCTCCCAGTCCATATCCTATATGGTGTCTTTATTACAGCCTTAGATGGAACTCGGTTGAGAATGAAGGTTGTTGTGTCTAGAGCATAGCCCCAAAGATACATATGAAGATCTGTGTGACTCATCATAGATCGTACCATATCTAATAAGGTACGATTCCTCCTTTCGGATACACCATTCCACTGTGGTGTTCCAGGAGGAGTGAGTTGGGATAGGATCCCACACTCAGCTAGATAGTCACGAAACTCATGGCTAAGGTATTCTCCACCTCGATCTGATCGAAGTATCTTAATACTCTTGCTAAGCAGGTTTTGTACTTCATTCTTGAATTCTTTGAACTTTTCAAAGGATTCTGACTTATGTATCATCAGGTACACATAACCATATCTACTGAAGTCATCAGTAAATGTAATGAAGTACCTATAACCACCTCTAGCAGTGACATTGAAAGGGCCACATACATCACTATGTATAAGACCGAACAAGTCAGTCGCTCTCTCACTGTGTCCACTAAAGGGAGTCTTGGTCATCTTGCCTAGAAGGCATGACTTGCATATCTCATATGATTCAAAATCAAATGAGTCCAGCAAACCATCTTTATGGAGCTGGGATATGCGTTTGTCATTTATATGACCTAAGCGACAGTGCCAGAGATAGGTTTGGTTCATGTCATTTAACTTGAACCTCTTAGTACTTATGTTATAGATAGGGTTCTCAAGGTCTAGAATATAGAGTCCGTTCATCAGAGGTGCACTATAATAGAACATATCATTTAAATAAACTGAACAACAGTTGTTCTTTATTATAAATGAAAAACCTTTCTTGTCCAAACAAGAAACTGAAATTATGTTCTTAGTTAAAGCAGGCACATAACAACATTCATCTAATTCTAATACAAGCCCAGAAGGCAGAGATAGATGATAAGTTCCTACAGCAACAACAGCAACCCGTGCTCCATTGCCTACGCGTAGGTCCACCTCGCCCTTCGTCAATGCCCTGCTATTTCTCAGTGCCTGCACATTACTATAAATGTGAGAGGCACATCCGGTATCTAATACTCATGATGAAGAAATAGATAGATTGACTTCTGTAACATAGATACCTTGAGTGGAAGTCTCACTTCTCTTCTTCTTAAGATCTTCCAGGTACACTTTGCAGTTCCTCTTCCAGTGCCCGGTCTGACCGTAGTGGAAGCAGGTAGCATCCTTGGCGACCCCTCCTTTGGGTTTCAGTGCCTTGCCTTTGCACTTGGCTTGGGACTTTCCCTTACCTTTAGGCTTGCCCTTGCCTTTGCCCTTTTGCACCATCAAAATGGAGTTGGGCTTAACCTTCTTAAGGTTGAGCTCAGCAGTTCTTAACATGCTAAGCAGCTCAGGCAGTGGCTTGTCAATTTTGTTCATGTTATAATTTAGAACGAATTGACTATAGCTATCTGGCAAGGATTGCAAGATCAGATCAGTGGCCAGCTCTTGGCCAAGTGGGAATCCCAACCTTTGTAGGTTTTCTATGTACCCAATCATTTTGAGTACATATGAGCCTACGGGAGTCCCATCTTGCATCTTGCACTGAAACAGTGCCTTAGAGATCTCGAATCTCTCGTGTCTCGCTTGTCCTTAATATAGTTGATGAAGATGTTCAACCATATCATAAGGGTCCATCAACTCGTGTTACTTCTGAAGCTCAGAGTTCATGGTCGCGAACATAAGACATGACACATCTAATGCGTCATCTTGATGCTTCTTGTAAGCATCACGGTCAGCTTGCGTGGCAGTGGTAGGAGGTGCCTCCGGAATGGGCTGCTCCAGAACGTACAGTTTACGTTCTTGTGTGAGAACGATTCTCAGATTCCTATACCAGTCTAGAAAATTAGCTCCGTTGAGCTTGTCCTTCTCAAGGACGGAACGCAGGGAGAAAGAGTTCGTATTTGCCGTCATGCTTATCTACAACAGAAAAATGCAGAAAATAAATAAATATCATATTCTATGAATCATCTAATTAGGTCTTTAATAAAATGATGCTCCCACTGAATTCTATAATTCATGTGGGACAAGATCCACATCATACTATGCCCTGAGTTAGCTTTGGCTAAATCACCCAAGACTTAGTATGATCGGTAGGTAACTTATTACCAATTACATCTCTATGCAACTCTTGTTTATAGGATCAAGATCCACATTTATATTAAAACTTGAGTTAGCATTGGCTAATATGCCCAAGAGTTAATATAAACATGATTTTGACCTATCTACCAACCATTGGAAAATGCCTATAGTTAAACTCGATCCAATTGAGTTAACTAGTTACTCAATCTAATTGAGTTGTACTCACCCATACGTTGATAGGCGGGACCAAGATTGTCCCTCCACACCCTACCAAGATAGAATGCGTTGCTTTGCTTTGGCAGATTCAACAACAACATGCAATCGAGATAGTGATGGGTATCATGGCATGGTAGGCATTTCGAGTTGACGCGATTGAGATCTAATCTAATCGATGATGTGTATCATATACTCAATTTAGATCTAATCTAATCGTGGAGGTGCATCATGTGCGCGATTTAGATCTAATCTAATCGTTAAGGAACTAATTAATTACTAATCTAGCATGCATCACATATACACACACAAGCAATTAATTAAATATTTTGTGATTAGTCATGGCCCTACTATGATCTTCTCAAGCCAATGAGAAGATCGGATGGTCAACCTAAGGTCAACAGCTTCTCAAGCTCCTTCCTTTGACCACCTTGTGTTGCTCACGCCCTCCTCATAACTTCGTCTCGAGTGGACCTTCCACCGCTCTATTTTGTACATTACAAAAGTAAAACTAAAGTTACATCGAGTCTAAAATATTTATAATAGGAATAAATAAATAGAAAGGCATGACGCGCAGGTCGCGTATCAAATATACAACACGCACAATCACATGACGGCACGCAGGCCGTATTATGAATTACAATACACAATATCCAATCAAATTTGGTCTTTTGGAACATGACCATCACAAAATAATACATAATTCTAAATTATGTAATTTCTATAAATTTCTGTAATTTTTCTTACAATTTTTGTGAGTAAAATTCCCGGCGGCCCCGTTTAACGATTTTCGGGCGCAATCGCAGAATGAAGCCCCTTGCGGGGTCAGGGGCAGCACCCCTACACACGATATAACCATCGCGAGTGTTCCTAAGCGATCCTACAGTGCCTTATCCTGCTGTCCCAAAACGATTTGAGGCGAAACCTTGCCGTTTCGGAAATATTTTCTCGGTAGTCGAAGTCTACAAGTGTCTAAACACTTGTGCTTCGCTTCTACGAGAAAATTACCCATAAAATCTATAAAAATCATAAAAACACAGAAACTTACAGATCTGTAGAATTTCATAAAATTCAAAATAAAACTTGTACACGCTTGCGCACGTGGCTCTGATACCACTGTTGGGTTTTTCAGGCCGCAAAAACCGCTTTTTGCGTTGCGGAAACCCTAAAACCCCGCCACCGGATCCGTGCGAAGAAATAAAAATTTCGTAAAACTTTCATGTACGAGTTTTCTAAGCCTAGATTTACTTTAGATCTATAAGATAAGAATTTACCCTTGATGCGAAGCCCTTCGCTTAATCCCGCTCGTCCAAGGTTCGCCGGATCTTGAGAGTATCAAAGTAGATACTCCTCTATGTGTATCCACACGAGCAAGAGATGGAGAAACCAAACAAAAAGGTGTGCTAGCACCTTTGAATGGTTCAGCCAAAGTGGAGGAGAGGGAGAGAAGAGAGAGCTTGAGGAAGACTTAAAAGCTTGAGGAAGACTTGAATGGTTCACACAAATCAGAATGAACCGATTTCAACATATCTTTGATTCCATACCCCTTGGACTTAAAAGCTTCTTGGTTATTTTCCTTCCATGTAAGACTCGCAGGTTGGAAAGATTTCCACTACTAATGAACCCAAAAGTTCATCAGCTACCAATGAATCCTACTTAAGTTAATATAACCTAGCCTTAGATGTCAAAGATATAATTGGTTCATTTTCGAAGGTTGCTTTCTCTTAAGTTAGAAGATGTGTTATTAATTTCCATTTGTTGCATCATGGGAGTTATTGGATTATAAATTGTCAACCAACATACCAGAATAGATAACTTGCCTATTTTTCTTGATAACAACTTTGTTATCAAAATAGACACAATATCTATTCTATCAGGTTCTTTCTAAACTTAGTATGTAAAGACAATTCCTAATAATCCAAATTTTATTCCTATTAGAGAATAAACCTCTCCCACTGCAACAGCTGCTACTTTTGCAGTAGTGCCCATGTGGACAGTGTTTTTTATTTTCATTTAGTTGTCGGGTTTCCTGGAACCCTGCAATGAATTGCAGACATGATCAGTGGCTCCCATATCTACACACCAGGTACCGGTAGATAACTCCACTAAACATGTATCAACTAATGAATAAAATACACCTATATTGTTCTTAGTTCTAAGAGGACAGTCTACCTTAATGTCTAAATTCTATTTCCAATCAATTATAATTGGGACCACTAAGTCTATCCTAAAGTATATCAGCTAGGGATTGACCATCTTCCTAAGAATCACAAAAATATTTGGTTAAGATCAACTCCTTAAAAATCCCCATGAATTTTGTATGCCACGATAGTGTGGACGTATACAAAATCGAAGAGGAGATTTTATTCATTAATTTTATTATCTCGTCAACTTTACTTTATGACGAATAAAATTAATAGTTGATCTGTCTTTGATCAAATATTTGGTCAAAAACTTTTGAATTTTAAAAAAATATTGATTCCTCAAACAATATTATTTAAATTCACCAACACCTCAAACACCGTGAATTTTGTATGCCACGTTAGTGTGGACGTATACAAATTCAACATTTGTAAAAGGAGGGTTTTACCCATTAACTATCTTGTCAACGTAACTTTATGACAAATAAAATTATCTCAAACACCGTTAATTTTGTATGTCACGTTAGTGTGGACGTATATAAAATCAATCATTTGTAAGAGGAGTTTTAACCCTTTAATTTTATTATCTTGTCAACCTAGTTTTATGACAAATTAATAGTTGGTTTCATTTGGTCACGCAAATAATAGCAGTGACTCCGATGGGGAGGATACTATTAGATGTGTCTAAGTGTATACCATTACTTGACACTAAGTCCATTAATAAGATTATGCCCCTTCCGTTGGGGAAGATCACACGCTCTTAATTAACTTCCTATAGTCATCCAAAAATGAAAGTCTGTTCTAGTGATCCGCAAACAAGCTCATCCGTTATGGAGGAAGGCACTCAGAGCCAACGCGCAAGCTTGTTTGCATCACTTACAAACCAGTAATGGAGACCATGGGATTTATTTAAAAACCCCTCTCCCACTTAGTTATTTATAAATGAGGAATTTTAACTATGCTAGCCTACTAAAACTTGTAAACTAACATGCACACACAGCATTATATAAAAGCAATAAATAGAAAATTTAATTTTCAACTATTATGGCTTTTATCTCTAATTGTTCTCCGTGTGTTGTCATCCCAAGCTGCTGCCATATTTGGCCACCGCCACCGGGTCTAGCTGTCGCATCCATCTTGCTCCTAGTTCCGCTGCGCCTCTGGTCCTTAGAAGGTTCCACGCTTTGCAAGATTCGATCCGCGACATAAATAGAATTTTACATTTTGATCCTATATTCCATAAAAGGAATGTACATGTATCTAGATCAAAAAATAAAATCCTAATAAAACTAAATACAGCTCCTGCTGTATTTTAATACAATCATGCACACACAGATAAATGCCCTTGACATGTCCAAGGGTCCAATCACACACATAATAATTAAAAGCCATAATAGTTGGATCCTGCATCCACAAAGTTAGCACATCCTACTATTAACCTGCCTAAATTATGTATGACATGTGCATAATTAACCTAATACCAAATACACAGAGGCAAAACCTTAGCTCTGATACCAATTGTTGGTTGCTACTCGGAAAACCTAGAGGTTCCACTGTACAAAAATTTTGTACAAAGGTCTGAACCTTTTCCTAGCTACCATGTGTTCTTTTAAATTAAATTTTGGATCGCCTGCGGAACTTAACACGTTTGATCCAAAACTTAATCTATTTGTTCTTTAAGGTTTAGACTTGGATCTCCTGCGGAACTTAACACGTTTGATCCAAAACTTAATCTATTTGTTCTTTAAGTTTAGACTTGGATCTCCTGCAGAACTTAACACGTTTGATCCAAATCACCTAAGTTATTAATTCCATTAAATATTAATTTCCATAATTGGTTCCCAGTACTGACGTGGCGAGGCACATGGCCTTCTTGGATATGGGAACAACCACCACCGACTAGACAAAACCTTTTATGGAAAGCTAATATTTAATTTCCTAAAATAACTTTAGGTCAACCAAAAAGAACAATCAAATCACAAGGAAAAGAAAAATAAAAATAAAAGAACACAACTTCGAAAAACATATTTGAAATACTAGAATCGTAAGCCTCTTGTATTTGGTATTATTTCCATAAATAACTAGCATGATGCGGAAAGGAAAAATTACTAGTTATACCTTCTAAAAAGACCTCTTGATCTTCTACCGTATTCCTCTTCTAACCTTGGACGTTGTGTGGGCAACGATCTTCCGAGATGAGAACCACCAAGCACCTTCTTCTTCCTTGCAAGTTTCGGCCACCACAATTCTCCAAGAGAAGTAGAGGTCCGGCCACCACCACCAAGCTCCAAGGGATGCAAGAAACAAAACCACCTTTCTCTCCTTCTTCTCCTAGCTAGAACCGGCCACCATCAAGAGCTCCAAGAGAGGTTGCCGCCGGCCATAAGAAGAAGAGAAGAGGAAGAAGCTAGGGCCGGCCACCAAGGAGGAAAGAGAGAGGAGAAGAATAATAGAGTTGATCACTCATGAAGGCACCTCTACCCCCTCTTTTATAATCCTTGGTCTTGGCAAATAAGGAAATTTAATTAAAAACTTCCTTAATTCTTTTGCCATGAAAAAGAAAATTTTATTTAATTAAAAACAATTTTCCTATTCTCAATTTACATGGTCGGCCACCATCAAGCTATAAACAAGGAGAGTTTTAATTAATTAAAACTTCCTAATTTGTCTCCAGAAATTTATAAAAAAATTCTCCAATAATTTTCCCTTCATGGTGGTTAATAAAAAGGAAATTTTATAAATTAAAATTCTTCTTTTAAACATGTGGATAATTTCCAAAAGGAAAGTTATCTCTAAAAATTAAAATCTCTTTTCAATCTACAAATAAGGAAAGATATCAAATCTTTTCTTAATCTTTTGTAGAAACTAATAAAGAGAATATTTAATTTTTAAACTTCTCTTTTAAATTATTATCATGGTTAAAAAGGAAAGTTTTTCTTAAAATAAAATCTCCTTTCAATCTACAAATAAGGAAAGATTTCAAATCTTTTCTTAATCTTTTGTAGAAAGCTTTTAAAAGGAAAGATTTAATTTTTAAACTCTCTTTTAAAACTATGATATCCACATAAGAAATAATTTTAATAAAAAATCCTTTTTAATATGATGTGGCCGGCCACCTAAGCTTGGGCTCCAAGCTATTTGCCGGCCACCTTAAGGCCAACCTTTAGGCTTGGCCGGCCCTAAGCTTGAGCTTCAAGCTTAGCTTGGCCGGCCCCTATTGGTTGGGTAAGAAGGTGGGTATGTGGTGGGTATAAATCTCTATATACAAGAGGCTACGATAGGGACCGAGAGGAGGAATTGGTTTTGGTCTCCCGATAAAATTAAGCATCCCGTGCTCGCCCCGAACACACAACTTAATTTTATCAATAATAATTCATTCCACTAGAGAACTATTATTGAACTACCGCACCAATCCCAAATTACATTTTGGGCTCCTTCTTATCATGAGTGTGTCAGTCTCCCTGTGTTTAAGATATCGAATGTCCACTAATTAAGTGAGTTACTGACAACTCATTTAATTAATATCTTAGTCCAAGAGTAGTACCACTCAACCTTATCATCATGTCGGACTAGGTCCACCTGCAGGGTTTAACATGACAATCCTTATGAGCTCCTCTTGAGGACATTATCAACCTAGTATCTCTAGGACACAGTTTTCTTCTATAATCAACAACGCACACTATAAGTGATACCATTTCCCAACTTATCGGGCTTATTGATTCATCGAACTAAATCTCACCCATTGATAAATTAAAGAAATAAATATCAAATATATGTGCTTGTTATTATATTAGGATTAAGAGCACACACTTCCATAATAACCGAGGTCTTTGTTTCTTTATAAAATCAGTATAAAAGAAACAACCTCAAATGGTCCTACTCAATACACTCTAAGTGTACTAGTGTAATTATACAGTCAAGATAAACTGATACCTAATTACACTACGACCTTCTAATGGTTTGTTCCTTTCCATTTTGATCGTGAGCTACTGTTTATAATTTATAAGGTACTGATAACATGATCCTCTGTGTGTGACACCACACACCATGTTATCTACAATATAAATTAATTGAACAACTACATTTATCATAAATGTAGACATTTGACCAATGTGATTCTTATTACTAGATAAATGTTTATACCAAAAGCTAGGCTTTTAGTATACACCCTAACATTTCCCACATGGCTTCACTTACTAGGGTTTTCTCATTGCCTAGCTTCACTCACCAGGACTTTCTAATTTTCTGGTTTCACTCACCAAGACTTTCTAGTTGTCTAACTTCACTCATTAGGACATTCCAACTACCTGACTTTACTTACTAGGACTTTTTGTTGGATCTCCAATGTTGTTTTGATGTGATCAATAAGTTAAGTTAGGTCCTGTGATGTTTTAACCCTGTGTCTAAGTGTGCAGGAACTTAGGAGTACAAGAAGTCAAGCAGAAGACGTGGCTAGTGAGAAGAATGACACGGGGAGAGAGCCGACCGGCTCGGTGCGTCCGAGGGACGAGGTGCCATGGAAGAGTACCCCGACAGACGAGAAGGAAGTGTGCGCTGGTTCCGAGGGTCGAGAAGCCGAAGTGGAAAATTGCTCAGGGAGCAAGAGACGCAGCAAGTGAGAAGGTCGACACGAGAGAGAGCCGACGAGATCTGTACGTCTGATGGACGAAGAGCTGTGGATGAGTACGCTAGTGGACACGAAGGAAGCACGCGACGATTCCGAGGGACGAGAAGCCGGAGTGGAAGCCTGCTCAAGAAGGCTGGAAGTTGAGTTCGGGTGAGCCCTATTCCAGATGGCCGAGATCACCCAAGCGAGCAAAAGACCCAGACCGAGGTGAACGGAGCCGGAGCAGAAGACCCGGGCTGAAAAAGTCAATGAGGTTGACATTCCCCACCTGGGGCGCCCGGAACAATCCGAGGTGCTCAGAACAGTCCGGGGCACCCGGAACAGCCCGGGGTGCCCGAAACCATTCCAAGTGTCCGGAATATTGATTCTATCCAAAATGATGTGGACCCTGACCGTTACATCGAGGATAAAGTTTTATTCCCTCCCAGGCACCTGGAACCCTTCCAGGCGCCCCAACCAAGGTTATAAATACAGCATTGGCCCAGAATCTAGAGAATAGACAAGCAATTAGCATTTCCAATACTTATGCACTTCATTTGTAGTTTAGCTTCTTTATTTTCTATGCTTAAATGTTGTAAGAGGCTTCTCCACCTGAAGGAGATAATTAGTGTGCGTCAACTTCCTTGGATTAACATCCTCCCCGGTTGTAACCAAGTAAAACCTCTTTGCCTCTTCTTTCCTATTTTATTTGTTTACTTTATTTATGCAAGTGTTTATTTGAAAGATCAAGAAGGGTTGCTTTTTATTTTTACAGGGCTATTCAACCCCCCTTCTAGTCGGCCAACGCGGCCCAACAAGTGGTATCAGAGCAAGGACGCCTCAGAAAGTCTAACCGCCGACTGAAGCAACGAGATGGCTGGAGCTAACATCTACCCACCAACTTTCGAGGGAGAGTTCACTTTTTGGAAGCAACGAATGCAGGTTTATTTTAAAACTAACTTTAATATGTGTCTAACAATGAAATATGATTTTGAAATGCCCAAAAGCAAAGAAGGAGAAGAACTTGAGGAGCATCAGTGGACTGACAAGCAACATAACAAGGTTATGGCAAATGGTAAGGCCGAGTCCAGTCTTTTGAGCGTACTGCTTGCCAAGGATCTCAACAGAGTCGGAAAATACAAAAGCACAAAAGAACTTTGGGAAAAGTTCTTAAAGCTCTACGAAGAACTAGTTGAGGTCAAATCTAATTCCTTAATGGACACCAAGTCACCGTCAAAAGAGTCCGAGATCGAGGAAACTGTCGGGACAGCCCTAACAGCCGAATTCCATCCCGAGGACACAGAAAACTCATCCCAGATGAGCATCGATGAAGGGGGAGAGTCTTCGGAAGAAAACAACTCAATAGGGAAAGAATCAAAAGCCGACAAGGTAAGTCAAGTATGGTCTTCACCTCCTGACCAATTAATTAAGTTAATCAAAACATTACTGGAAGATTTTTGTGAATTAGAAATGTTGTCGAAAGATTGTTGTAAATTAGAAATTATCTTGTTGAAAGAATTTTGCGAATTAAAATCTAAAAAATTATTTACTAAGAAGAGTGAGTTAAAAGAAACTCAAGCAACAGCTTATCGATTAAAGAATCTCGACAAACTAACAATGGAAAATAACATGATAAAGGAAAGAATATTTTTTGCATGCTCAATATTTTCTGCTTCAAATTTGAAAAATTGTGATTTGAGAAATTATGATAGACTAAAATGAAAATTTAGATATCATAATGATATTAAAGAAATGGCAATAACTTAAGAACGAATATTTAAATAAATAATAATAATAATAAGCTAGTATTATTCTTTTTACAAATTGTTAGACTATGAAAATTTCATTTGAGTTATTCCTGCCTACAGAAGAATTTTTTTTAATTTAAAATTTTTGCTTATCTAAAATGTAATTTGTGATAAATCTTGAAAATGCATGCTCTATTTTTTTAGATCTCAAAAATTGAATTAAAAAAACTATCAGAAAATTCTTTTGGTTTCTATCTTTCAAAGTATTTCATATAAATATACTTTGTTTATTTCAAAGGATTAGCCCTTAGATTTTTTCTTGAAACCCTATTTTTTATGTGATCAAAGGGGGAGAATGTAATATTAAGTCTAGGGGGAAGTAGCATCAATATTAAAAAATTTATCTTTTTGCACTTTTATTGCAAAATTTAATTACTTTTAATTTATGTTAGTTACCCTAGATTAACTTGTGCTGGGTTTTTCGGGCCGCGAAAACCGCTTGTTCGGGTCGCAGAAACCCCGAAACTCCCTAGCCAACGGATCCGTGCGAAGAAAAATTTTTAAATACGAGTACGAGTTTACTAAAACTTAGATCTACTCCTAGATCTACATGGAAGAGATCTATACCTTTGATGCGTGCCCTTTTTCGTATCCCGCTCGTCCAAGATTCGCCGGATCTCGAAGTTGTCAACGTAGACAACTCTCTATACGTATCCACACGAACACACTAAGTGGAGATGACCAAAACAAGGTGTGCTAGCACCTTATGGGATTCGGCCAAGGAGAGGAGAGGGAGAGCAAAAATGACTAGAGGAAGGAGATGAAGTGAATGAGAGTAAAAACACAAAATGAAAACCTACATCACATTAGTGTGGCCGGCCACTTTGTGTAACTCCTCACATTTAATGTGGCCGGCCACATTAAAGAAAGGAATGTAACCTCCATGAGGTGGCACTCACTAGTAACTTCCATGAGGTGGCAACCATGATGATGTGGAGCATCATCATTGGTCTACATTTTGCCAACCCACTTGTGATATGGCAAATAGTCAAGTCAAACTTGACTCTCCATCTTCCTCTCAAGTCAAGTCAAACTTGACCACATCTCTCCCATGGTTGATCTAGTCCAACAATTTGATTCAAGCCAATTTAATATAATGAATCTAATTCATTTAATTAAATTGATTCAATGAGTCATAATCTAAATTAGACTCATTGAACACATGAATCAACTTGAGTCCAACTCAATTAGCCCAATTAGGATTACTCTTAATCCAATTTGATTCATCAAATGAATCTAATCCTCTTGGTTCATCATATGAACCTAATCTCCATCTAATTGTCCTTAGTGTGTGACCCTATAGGTTCTTGTAACGTTGGCAATGCCCCTAAACCCATTTAGGAGCATAAGTAATGAGCGGTATCTAGCAACACATCATTACTACCCAAGTTACAAGAATGTTGAGATCCAACATCACCTTGTGACTACTAATTGTGACTCCTCACAATATATGACAAGTGTCCTTCTATCCTAGACATCTAGATTGATCAATGTGAGGCATAGACCGTGTCATCCTCTAATCAATCTAAATCCTGAACTCCAAGTAGACTCACTAAATCAAATGAGCTCAATATCTCATATTGACTCATTTGGGCATGGCCATGCACTTCGTGGTCTCACTCTATCAAGAATACCGATGTCTCTCCCGTCATATAGGAGGGATAGATCCCATCTACATCACTCACATCCCTCCGCATAATTTGTTACATACCCAGTAATAGCCTTTATAGTCCATCCAGTTACGGGTGACGTTTGACGAAACCAAAGTACATAACTCCTTATGTAGGGAACCATGGTGACTTCAGGTCTAAGGACTAGTAGTCATACTAATAGCCACATGAGAAAGTATATGACACTCATATAACGATCCATGATACTTTCTCATGGTGGGTCATTCAGTATACATTCTCTAATGCATACCCATGTGTCAACTTGATATCTCTATATCCATGACTTGTGAGATCAAGTCATCGAGTTGACCTACATGCTAGTCTTATTGCATTAACATTGTCCCTGAATGTTAATACTCGACTAGGAATGATTAAGAGTAGTATTCCCTATATCATCTCACTATCGATTCAACCAATCGATTGATATAGGTAAGAACCTTCTACTCAAGGACGTTATTATACTTAGTTTATTTGACACCAATACAAGTAAGTATAATAACCAAAAACCAAATGCCTTTATTTATATAGAATATGATACAACAAGTCCAAAAATACAATCATCAAATGATTGGCTCTAGGGCTCTAGCTAACAACTTGGATTGCTCATATCAAAAAGGAGGAGATTGTTGGATCCCCAAGGTTGTTTTGATGTGATCAACAAGTTAAGTTAAGTCCTGTGATGTTTTAACCCTGTGTCTAAGTGTGCAGAAACTTAGGAGTACAAGAAGTCGAGCAGAAGACGTGGCTAGTGAGAAGGACGACACGGGAAGAGAGCCGACGGGCTCGGTGCGTCCGAGGGATGAGGTGTCGCGGAAGAGTACCCCGGCAGACGAGAAGGAAGCATGCACTGGTTCCAAGGGACGAGAAGCCAGAGTGGAAGATTGCTTGGGGAGCAAGAGACACAGCTAGCGAGAAGGTTGGCACGAGAGAGAGCCGACGGGCTCTGTGCGTCCGAGGGATAAAGACCTACGGATGAGTACGCTGGTGGACAAGAAGGAAGCACGCGACAATTCCGAGGGACGAGAAGCCGGAGCGAAAGCCTGCTCGAGAATGCCGGAAGTTGGGTTCGGGTGAGCCCTATTCCGGATGGCCGAGATCACCCAAGCGAGCGGAAGACCCGGATCGAGCAAACGGAGCCGGAGCAGAAGACCCGGGCTGAAAAAATCAACGAGGTTTACTTTCCCCACCTGGGGCGCCCGGAACAGTCCGGGGCGCCCGGAACCATTCCGGCCGCCCGGAATGTTGATTCTATCCAGAATGATGTGGACGCTGACCGTTGCATTGGGGATAAAGTTTTATCCCCTCCCAGGTGCCTGGAATCCTTCTAGACACCCCGACCAAGGCTATAAATACAGCCTTGATCCAGAAGCTAGAGAACGGACAAGCAATTAGCATTTCCAACACTTGTGCACTTCATTTGTAGTTTAGCTTCTTTATTTTCTTTGCTTAAATGTTGTAATAGGCTTCTCCACTTGAAGGAGATAGTTAGTGCGCGTCAACTTCCTTAGATTAACAACCTCCCCGGTTGTAACCAAGTAAACCCCCTTTGCCTCTTCTTTCCTGTTTTATTTGTTTACTTTATTTATGCAAGTGTTTATTTGAAAAATTGAGAAGGGTTTCTTTTTATTTTTACAGGGCTATTCAACCCCCCTTCTAGCCGGCCAACGCGGTCCAACACTTTCTAGATGTATGGCTTCACTCACCAGGACTTTCCATCTACCTAGCTTCATTCACTAGAACATTTTATTTGCTTGCTTTATTTACCAGGACTTTCCAACTGTCTGACTTCACTCACCTGGACTTTTCAATAATTTGGCTTCACTCACCGGGACTTCCATCTATCTGGCTTCTCTCAACAAGACTTCTCACACCAAGTATCTAGTTCTCTATGACACACTTGTTTTTTCTTCTTCTACCAATCATCCTGTTGGTCTTGCCCTTGTCTAACCTCCAGTTAGGACTTTCTCAATCAAGTATCCAATCAACCTTAACCTACTTGACTACTCTCTCATATCAAACTGATCAACCTTTAACATTTGCACCAATAATCTCTCAAATGGAGAATTGTACCAATAATCTTCCAAATGGATAATTGCACCTGCAATCTCCATATATTGGCAAACACCAAAACTCAAGCTTCAGTCAAACTGGTCAACTTTGACCCAAGGACAATTGCACCAACATTTCCTTCACCTTAGGTGGCATTTGACTCTTCTTCTTTATTAAATTGGGGCACTTACTCTTATAGTGTTTTTCTCCCTACACTCAAAGCACATTATATGGTTTTTATTTTTACAAATTAAAATTGTTATACCTCCTTTACTCATAGGGGTGAGACATGATCTTTATTATTTCTGGATGTAAAGACTTCTTCTCATTCCAGTGTCAATGATCGTTGCTCCTCAATTCTTGAGATGGATGCCTCCTCTATTTCATTCTCGAATGTTGAGCACTTCTCAACCTTCAAATCCTCATGTTCTTGAATCAAAGAGTCTCTCCTTTTGAATTTGTCCTCACTTGAGGTTGGATTTTAATAGAGCTTGGTCAATTTACTCCATAACTCACTTGCATCCTTGAATTCACCTATCTTACACAAAATATTATTAGATATCAAATTAATTAGAATTTCGGTTACCTTGTCATTTATCTCAGATTTCTTTAATTTGTTCCTCGGTCTATTTCTTTTTTATGAGGAGTTTTCCTTTGCTATTCATTGGGGTTTCAAATCCCTCCATTAAAGCAAATCATTGCTCTATGTTCATCACAAATAAATTCTCAACCCTTGATTTCCAAAGACCGAATCCTCTAAATCCAAAAGGTGGAGATGTCCAGATGTCATATACAAATCCATCTCCAAGATTAATTTTCGAACTTGAGCTCCCTTGATGATTTATCCTTTGACTTGTTGAAATTAGGGCTCAAACTTTCAACTTCTTCTTCTTCCTCCTCTAGCTCTTTTCTCTTTTCGGCGATTACTCCAAAGAAGAGTGACCTCGCTCTGATACCACTTATTAGGACACGTATGAGCTAGAGAGGGTGAATAACTCGCTTCGCTTCTTTGAACTTGATTTGCAGTGAAAACTCGAAGCGAAGAATCTTCACAATGTTAAAATTTAGATTTTACTTCGTATCTACCTCCTTGAGGTGATTAATCTAAGAGTCCACTCCTCACTTATAGCTTCACTATGGAAATCTCCTTTCCAGAGGTGAAGAAGCCTCGTATAATCTCAAACATGAGAAATAAAATAAGAAATAAAAGAAAATACAATGGATATAAACAAATTTATATGAATCTTGCTTTGAGTGCTTTCTTGTTACTTAGAAATGTCTCTTGATCGATTGGAAATGCAACAACACTTCGTTTCTAACTTCTCATAAATTGGCTATTTCAAAACATCGCGAAACCCTCTTTTATAGGGTTTCTCTCAGGTTGGAAAATATCTCCCAATCGATTAATCTAACTCTAATCGATTGTCACGTCAGATCGATCGTTTAAAATCTGCATAACAACTCTTTTTCGTCCGTCCAATAGATTGGTGAGCGATACCAATTGATTGACAGCTTCTAATCGATTGACCTAATCGATTTAAAAACTTTTTATTCTCGTAAAAAGCACTCCAATCAATTGAGCCAATGGATTGGAGCTGCTGAATTGATTCAGTAGCCTTCTATTTTCTTTGTGAAAACACAGATAATCAATTGACTTATTGAATCAACTTCTGTTCGCTCACGATAAACGTTCAATCGATTAGAACTTGCTCAATCGATTACTTCAATCAATTCAAGCAACAAACCTGGAATTCTAGGTTTAAGGTTTGCCAATTGATCATTAATCCTATCCACAACTGAAATTACGTCTTGCTTGATGTTTGGTTGACTTCATTCAACCTACCAGGACTTCCTCTATCTAACATCCAATCATCCGTGACCTTTCAGACTTCCCGTTGTCTAGCATCTAGTCACCCTTGACCTGCCAGACCTTCTTCATCAAGTGTCCAGTCCTCCTTGACCCACTTGAATTTTTGTTGCCAACTTCCTATTGGACTTCCAATCTCCAAATATCCGGTCAACTTTTGATCCACTCATACTTTCTCACCAAGTATCCGGTCCTCTTTGACCTATTTGGATTTTCCTCTTGTCAACCTTCTCGTTGGACTTCCCTTGTTTAACCTCTAGTTAGAACGAGTTACTCGATAAACTTCTTGTTAGAGTGTATACTAAAAGCCTAGCTTTTCTATAAACATTTATTTAGAAATAAAGAATCACGATGGTCAAATACCTACATTTATTTGTTAAGTGTAGTTGTTCAATTAATTTATATTGTAGATAACATGGTGTGTGGTGTCACACACAGAAGATCATGTTATTAGTTCTTTATAAATTATAAATAGTTGTTCATGACTAAGATGGAAAGGAACAAACCATTGGAATAGTCATAATGTAATTAGGTATTAGTTTATCTTGACTAATAAATTACACTAGTACACTCTAAGTGTATTGAGTAGGACCATTTTAGGTAAGTTCTTTTTATACTGACTTGATAAAAGAACTAGACCTTAGTTATTATGGAAGTGTGTGCTCTTAATCCTAATATAATAACAAACACATATATTTAGTATTTATTAATTTCACTTATCAATGGGTGAGATTTAGCTCGATAAATTAATAAGCCCGATAAGTTGGGAAATGATATTACTTATAGTGTGTGTTGTTGATTATAGAAGGAAACTGTGTCCTAGTAATCTAGGTTGAGAATGTCCCCAAGAGGAGCTCATAAGGATTGTCATGTTAAACCCTGCAGGTGGACTTAGTCCGACATGACGATGAGGTTGAGTGGTACTACTCTTGGACTAAGATATTAATTAAGTGAGTTGTCAGTAACTCATTTAATTAGTGGACATTCGACATCTTAAATACAGGAAGACTAACACACTCAAAATAAAAAGGAGCCCAAAATGTAATTTGGGATTGGTGTGGTAGTTCAATAATAATTCTTTAGTAATATGAATTATTATTGATGAAGTTAAGTTGTGTGTTCGGGGCAAACACGGGAAGCTTAATTTCATCGGGAGACCAGAACCAATTTCTCCTCTCGGTCCCTATCGTAGCCTCTTGTATATAGAGATTTATACTCACCTATACCCACCTTCTTACCCATCCTAATGGGGCCGGCCAAGCTAGCTTGAAACCAAGCTAGGGTCAGCCAAGATCAAAAGGATTGAGCCAAGTTAATTAGTCGGTCATGGCTTGGAGTCTAAGCTTGATTGGCCGACCATATTAAAAGGAATTTTATTTTTATTTTTCTTAATGTGGATATCATGGTTTTAAGAGTGTTGGGTTTTTCGGGCCATGAAAACCGCTTTTCGCGTCGCGGAAACCCCGAATCACCCAAGGCCAACTGATCCGTGCAAGGAAAAACAAAAATAAATACGAGTACGAGTTTGAAAAACCTTTTAGATCTACTCCTAGATCTACATGTTAAGAACTTTACCCTTGTTGCGTGCCTTCGCAAAATCCCGCTCGTCCAAGGTACGTGTCGGATCTCCAAAGTATCAAGGTAGATACTTCTCTAGTGATATCCACACGAATAAGGAGTGTCTCTCACACTCAAAGGATGGAGAAGAGAGCCACAAGTGTGCTAGCACTTTCTCTAGGGCTCTCGGATGGAAATGGAAAGGAAGAAAAGAGAGGAGATGCAAAAGAATCTCTTACACTCAAGTAGTAGTATCCTCCTTTGTGACCTTCACCCTTCCTTTTGTTGGAACCCACTCAACCACCTTCTCCTCACCATGGAAGTCACGGCAACCACCAGCCAAGAGAGGGAAGAAGCAAGGAAGAAGAAGATAGAATGAATGCCCCACATCAATTCCACAAAATCAAAACTCCTCACCACATTAGTGTGGCCGGCCACACAATGTAACCCCCTTCATTAATGTGGCCTGCCACATTAAAACCAAGGGGAGAGTGTAACCCCCATGAGGTGGCATGTCTCATGAGGTGGAGGTGATGTGGCAAGGATGAGTATGTTGGTGCGGGTAGCACTAACGGTCTAACCCAGGTTTTGATGAATGACAAATAGGTTAAGTTAGTTGTGTTGTTGTCTGACACTTTGATCAAGTGTGCAGGAAAAGTCCAGCTAGGTCGACGGGCTGACCGGATAGCTGGCGAGAAGTCCAAGCGGGTCGACGGGCTGACCGGACGCTTGGCAAGAAGTCCAGCTAGGTCGACGGGCTGACCGGATAGCTGGCGAGAAGTCCAAGCGGGTCGACGGGCTGACCGGACGCTTGGCGAGAAGTCCAGCTAGGTCGACGGGCTGACCGGATAGCTGGCGAGAAGTCCAAGCGGGTCGACGGGCTGACCGGACGCTTGGCGAGAAGTCCAGACGGGTCGACGGGCTGACCGGACGTCTGGCAGGTAAGTGAGGTAAGTCACTGGAGGGGAGTGACTGTGAGGACGCGTTCCCGGGAAGGGGACATTAGGCGTCGATCCGGCTTAGATCCATTTCGGATGTCTAAGTCGAGATCGTGACTAGATTCCGGTCTCGGAAAGACGGAATCTAAGTCATACTCTCTTTATCTATCTGTTGAACTTTAACTGTGCTAACCATTTGTTTTACAGGATATATATTTGCCTCGGACTAACCTTGTTTTGCAGGAAAAGGAGTCTTTCTGGAACAAGGTGGTCCGGGCGCCCGGAGGGGATCCGGGCGCCCGGAGGTCCGGGCGCCCGGAAGGCGAATTTTATCCAGACACCTCGTCGCTACGTGGAGCATCTTGATTTGAGCAGTTACGTCACACTCCAGGCGCCCGGAAGGGATCCAGGCGCCCGGAACAGCATATAAAAGAAGCCCCAGACAGGAGCTTCAGATGAATCAAACTGAGAACTCTTTTACTGCTGGTCTTGCTGCTCGACGTTCAGTGCGACGCCAACAACGCTCCGACAAAAGTGCTCCTCCGGTTTTTATTTAATCTTCTTTGTCGGTATTGCTTTATAGTCACTAGCACTTCCTGTACTTATTCTGTAATCATATTTCGACTTGTTAGTGATTGCCCAACGAAAGTGGTCAAGGACCACGGGCCTTCGAGTAGGAGTCGTCACAGGCTCCGAACGAAGTAAAAACATCTGTGTCTATTTTATTTTTCCGCTGCGTTTATACTCGTCTTTTTCGAATCGATATTCACCCCCCCTCTATCGAATCTAAACGGTCCTACAAGTGGTATCAGAGCAGGTACCGCTCTGATTTGGTGCAACCACCAATCAGGCAAAGGGGGGATTTTTTGAAAGAAAATTTAGATATTGTTTGTCTTTAAAATAAAACCTTACGCCTTTCGTTTTTTCCCTCCAAAACCATTTTTGAAAAATACATCGCCATCTCTTCACCATTGCTTAGTATTGACAAGATATTATATTTTCAAAAATTTGAAATAATATTTTTTATTAATATTTTAATAATATTTTATTAGTTTTTTCGAAAATAGTGAAATATTATTTTTTTCAGCACTGCTAATCCAAGACCAAGTCTTGGGATCTTTTGTTTGTTTCTCTGTGTGCAAGAAATTATGACTCTTCTAGAAGGGCGGAACCCCTGCGAACCACCACCCTACGATCATGAAGACTTCAACTACTGGAAGTGATTAATGGAATGCTTCTTAGGAAGCGTAGACATCGATTATATGCTAATTTTAAGGAAACCTTCTCAAAACTCGGAACTGAATAAAAAGGTAAGTAACATTATTTGTAATATTTTACCTAACAATATTTTATGCAGATTAGAAAAGTACAAGAATGCATATGAGCTGTGGACCCAGTTGATCAAGCTTCACGAGATGCCGATGGAGCTAGAAGATCAAGTTAAAGTCGAATCCGGACTCGAGTCAGATCCAACAGAGAAGCCTGCTGAATTAGGGGTTGCGCTCAAGGTTAGTAATATTTACCAAAACACCCTTGCTAGTAGTAGTTTAAAATATGTGCTTGTTAATTTGGATATGTCTGAAAGTATATGTGAAAATAGTGTACATGACAATACTTGCAAAAATATCTCTAGGATATTTTCTGATAAAACAAATATAATTACTTTAGAAAATATAGAAAATCTGAAAATAATTAATAAATCTAAAAATTTGAATTTAAACCTAAACAAATTTGAAAATTCAAACAAAAAAGATGACAAGGTCAATATTGATCTAGATAAAATTAATAAATTATTTAATCTAGACAATATTAATCTAGAAAATGCTATCCAAAACCAAGATAATTTAATTAATAAGAAATTAAACTTTAAAGATAAAACTAATCTAATAAATTCAATTAACCATATCAATTTAAAAGGCAAAGAAAATATAAGGATAAAATCAAAACGGAATTTAACAAACTTAAAATTAAATGTTAAAGATAACATATTAAACAAAAATAATCTAGAAATTTCAAAATTAACAATTAATAAAAAGCTAAAAGATAAACCGTTAAGAAAATATAATTCAAACAGTTTAGTTAATTCAAATTTAAAAATAAATAAAAACTTAAACTTTAAAAATAAGTTATTAAAGAAAGATAATTCAATTAACCCAATAAAATTGAAATTGAAAGAACATTCAAATATTAAATACACTCTCTTAAAGAAAGATAATTTGACCAATTTAATTAATTCAAAATTAAAAACTTAAATTTAAATTACAAATTAAACATTACAACTTAACTAAAACAAACTCTAATTATACAAAAATCTTAAATTAAAGACCAATGATTTAGGGGGAGGCTCCAGAATAGCTGGCACCTCCAAAACTAACTTACCCGACAGGGTAACCCAAACAAACTAACCCGGCAGGGCAATTAGGATTAGTTAAAAAGAGACCAAGTTTAACTTGAATCATGGTACTGGTGAAGTTTTTGGATGATAGTACGTTAGGGAAGCTTGGGCATCGCATGTCTAGAAAAATATGGCTTCGATCTGGTGCATTTGGCCAAGTGGAACTGACCGAAGCTACCCTTAAATGGATCCTAACTAGTTAGACCAAGGTTTAATACTAAGCTCCGTGGATAGGACTATTCGGAAAACCTCGAAAGGTTGGCTACTTCTAATGACGTCCAAGTGACTCACCAAGCTTAGAAGTTTATCCGAAGAATGCCTATTTGTTGAGACCAAAGCTAAACCTAAATCTAACAAAAGTTAAACCAAACTCTGTAATTAAATCTAATTCATCTCACAAAATTATAGCATTCCCTGATTGATAATCTAGATCGGGTGAGATGAACAAGGATCAAATTAATTTTCAAATTAAATTAAAAATAATTAAAATTAAATTTCAAATTTCAAATTGAATTTCAAATTAAAATTAAATTTCTAATTACAAATTAAATTAAAATTAATTAAAATAAAATTTCAAATTTCAAATTGAATTTCAAATTCACATTAAATTTCGAATTAATTAAAAATTAAATTAAAAACTAAATCATTTTAAAAATTACTAATTAACCTTAAAAATTATGTTAAAAATTCTTTAAAAATTATTTAAAAAATTCTTTAAAAACTATTTTAAAAAAAAATTTCTTTAAAAAATTATTTTAAAAACTATTTTAAAAATTCTTTAAAAATTATTTTAAAAACTCTTTAAAAACTATTTTAAAAATTCTTTAAAAATCATTTTAAAAACTTTAAAAAATTCTTTTAAAAATTATTTTAAAAACTCTTTTAAAAATCATTTTAAAAACATTAAAAAATTCTTTTAAAAGTTCTTTTAAAACATTTTAAAAATTATTTTAATAACTCTTTTAAAAACTTTAAAAAATTCTTTTAAAAATTATTTTAAAAACACTTTTAAAAATCATTTTAAAAACATTAAAAATTTCTTTTAAAAATTCTTTTAAAACATTTTAAAAATTATTTTAAAAACTATTTTAAAAATCATTTTAAAAACTTTGAAAAATTCTTTGAAAAATTATTTTAAAACATTTTAAAAATTATTTTTAAAAAACTCTTTTAAAAATCATTTTCAAAACTTTAAAAAAAAAATTTAAAAATTATTTTAAAACATTTTTAAAATTATTTTAAAAACTCTTTTAAAAATCATTTTAAAAACTTTCAAAAATTCTTTTAAAAATTATTTTAAAACATTTTAAAAATTATTTTAAAAACTACTTTAAAAATCATTTTAAAAACTTTCAAAAATTCTTTTAAAAATTATTTTAAAACATTTTTAAAATTATTTTAAAAACTCCTTTAAAAATCATTTTAAAAACTTTAAAAAATTCTTTTAAAAATTATTTTAAATCATTTTAAAAATTATTTTAAAAACTCCTTTAAAAATCATTTTAAAAAAAAAAACTTTAAAAAATTATTTTAAAAATTCTTTTAAAACTTTTTAAAAATCATTTTAAAAACTATTTTAAAAATCATTTTAAAAACTTTAAAAAATTATTTTAAAAACTTTTAAAAATCATTTAAAAACTATTTTAAAAATCATTTTAAAACTATTTTAAAAATTATGTATCATTTTGAAAAATTCTTCTTATTTTTTCACTATAATAAAATTCTTTTAACTAAAAAAAATAGTAATAATAAATTATCTCTATAGACTATTTTCACTTTAAAAATTATTATTTTGACCTTAAACTTATTTTTAATCTTAAACATCATTTTAACCTTAAAACATTTTTTTTAACTTATTGAAAACTAGATCTTAAATTAAAACTCATTAAAACTTAATTTAAACATTACTTTTCAACTTAATTTAACCTAACTGAAAATTAAAACTTAAATTAAAACTTAAAAATTTAACTTAAACTTAAAACTTAAACCTAAATTAATCACTGATATTAATTTTAATCTAAAATCAAAACTGAATTGAACGTATATTAATTGTCATTATAAAAATCATTTTAAAATCCTGTTAAAAATCCCTTAAAAATAATAATAATTATAATTCTTTTAAATTCATTTAAAACTTAGACACCTAACTTAAAAACTTAAATTCCGTTAACTTTAACTTTAAACTTAATTATGTAATTAATAAGTAGAACTTAACTATTTAAGTTTAACTTTATTTGAGAACTAAGCTTGATTTGATTAGAACCTAGGTTTAACCTTAGTAAAAATATTAAAATTACTCTAAGTCATTTTTCTTAATCAACCTTTAAAATATGAATTATTTTTATTAAAGTTTGACTTAAATTGAACCTTACTTAACCTTGTTTAATAACGAGTTTAGCTTCAAATTACCACCAACTTTAAACTAAGTCAATCCAACTTAAAAGGAACTAAATGAAAAGTTAAATTACAACTAACACCTTCATCAATTAATACAAAATTTAGATTATAGCAAAATTTAATCAATAAATTATTAATATTGATCAATTATTGAATTAATAACAACTTATCTTACTTAACATTACACTAAAGGTTAATTTATTTCAACTTAATCTAACATTAATTACGGTTAGTCAAATTTAAATGAACAATTTTATAAAGATAATTATACAATCGTCTAAAACACTTAGGTACGAAAATATGTTATGGTTGTAAAATTTTATATTAAGGGGAAGTAATAAATAAGGAGGATTAATAAATTAAAGGAGTATCAAATTAAGGGGGAGGTTTATTTTTTAATTATCTCCTTAAGTGTTATTTTTTAATCTTCTCTTTAAAATCTCTCTAGAAAATTCTACCTCAATTTAAAATATCTATATATATATATATATATATATATATATATATATATATATATATATATATATATATATATATATATATATATATATATATATATATATATATATATATATATATATATATATCTACTTTGAATATTTTTAGCAAATATTTTCAAATTTTATGTCAGGTTCAGGGGGAGAAATTAATTAAAAATTTCCCCTTATATAAAATATTTTAAATTTTGTTTGAAAAATGTTTTCTTAAAAATCTCTTAAACCTACTTTTGAAAACTAACTCTTATAAAACTAAGTTGTTTTTAAGAATTGGGTTTTACTTTTTATTGAAAATTGATTTTGAAAATTAGATTTAACTTAGTTTTGAAAATTGTGGAAATTAAATCATTTTCAAAACTTAAGTTTACAAACTAAGCTTCTCAAAATCATTTTCCTTAATTTTGAAAATCAAAGTTTAAAAATCAATTTTCAAAATCAACTTGCTTAAAATTGTGAAAAAATTTTAAATCAACTCAAAATTGTTTGTTTTAAATCACAAACTTTTTATCCTTTTTACTTAGTTTTTGAAAACTCAACTTTTCAAGTATTTTAAACCATGGTTTTGAAACTAGTACTTTTGAACTTTAAAATTTTGATTTTTGAAAATTAGATTTAATTATTTTACTTTATCAAAATTAGTTCTACCAAACTCCTTTGAAAACTAAAAGTAAAGTTCAAAATCAATATTTGCAAACTGAAATTTGATTTGCAAAAACTCAGTGTTGAAAATTATGAAAGTTAGATTTTTCAAACTTAAATCATTGTCAAAACTTAAGTTTTAAATTAAATCGTTTACAAACTTAGTGTTGAAAAATAAATCAGTTTTTGGAAAAATAAAATTTTCAAACTTAGTTTTGGAATTTTGGTTTTTGAAAACTTATGTTTGAAAATGAAACTATCTAAACTTAGCTAGCTTTCTAAAAGTTAAAAGCAAATGCTTTATACAAGTTTTCAAAACTTTATACTCCCCCAAGTCAACTTGATCTTTTCTTGGATTGAAAAATTGTACTT
Source organism: Zingiber officinale (assembly GCF_018446385.1). Classification (NCBI taxonomy): domain Eukaryota; kingdom Viridiplantae; phylum Streptophyta; class Magnoliopsida; order Zingiberales; family Zingiberaceae; genus Zingiber; species Zingiber officinale. The sequence continues at coordinate 117,369,780 of NC_056000.1, read as the reverse complement.
TTGTCCTTAAATTCTGAACTATGATTGTTTAAGTGTTATTCAGTAACTCTACACTATGATTGTTTACCCTTGTTTTTTTTGATGAATGCCAAAGGGGGAGGAGGGTTAGGTGGTTAAGTTAGCTAAACCAATTTGAAAACACAAACTGACTTTAAAACCACACAAATGCATGTTGTTTCGTACATATGCTTTCACTAACTTAACTAGGTTGTCATTCCATCAAAAAGGGGGAGATTGTTGGTGCGGGTAGCACTAACGGTCTAACCCAGGTTTTGATGAATGACAAATAGGTTAAGTTAGTTGTGTTGTTGTCTGACACTTTGATCAAGTGTGCAGGAAAAGTCCAGCTAGGTCGACGGGCTGACCGGATTGCTGGCGAGAAGTCCAAGCGGGTCGACGGGCTGACCGGACGCTGTCGACGGGCTGACCGGATAGTGGCGAGAAGTCCAAGCCGGTCGACGAGCTGACCGGACGCTTGGCGAGAAGTCCAGCTAGGTCGACGGGCTGGATAGCTGGCGAGAAGTCCAAGCGGGTCGACGGGCTGACCGGACGCTTGGCGAGAAGTCCAGACGGGTCGACGGGCTGACCGGACGTCTGGCAGGTAAGTGAGGTAAGTCACTGGAGGGGAGTGACTGTGAGGATGCGTTCCCGGGAAGGGGACATTAGGCGTCGATCCGGCTTAGATCCATTTCGGATGTCTAAGTCAAGATCGTGACTAGATTCCGGTCTCGGAAAGACGGAATCTAAGTCATACTCTCTTTATCTATCTGTTGAACTTTAACTGTGCTAACCATTTGTTTTACAGGATATATATTTGCCTCGGACTAACCTTGTTTTGCAGGAAAAAGGAGTCTTTCTGGAACAAGGTGGTCCGGGCGCCCGGAGGGGATCCGGGCACCCGGAAGGGATCCGGGCGCCCGGAAGGCGAATTTTATCCAGGCACCTCGTCGCTACGTGGAGCATCTTGATTTGAGCAGTTACGTCACACTCCAGGCGCCCGGAAGGGATCCAGGCGCCCGGAACAGCATATAAAAGAAGCCCCAGACAGGAGCTTCAGAATCAAAAACTGAGAACTCTTCTACTGCTGGTCTTGCTGCTCGACGTTCAGTGCGACGCCAACAACGCTCCGACAAAAGTGCTCCTCCGGTTTTTATTTAATCTTCTTTGTCGGTATTGCTTTATAGTCACTAGCACTTCCTGTACTTATTCTGTAATCATATTTTGACTTGTTAGTGATTGCCCAACGAAAGTGGTCAAGGACCACGGGCCTTCGAGTAGGAGTCGTCACAGGCTCCGAACGAAGTAAAAACATCTGTGTCTATTTTATTTTTCCGCTGCGTTTATACTCGTCTTTTTCGAATCGATATTCACCCCCCCCCCCCTCTATCGAATCTAAACGGTCCTACAGAGTCATCCTTATGATGTGGCAATACATCAAGTCAAACTTGATGATTCAACTTCTACTTGGTCAAGTCAAACTTGACCAATTGTCTTCCTTGTTGAGTTAAATCCAACCTTTGATTCAAGTCAATTTCAATTTAATGAATCTCAATTCATTAATATAAATTGACTCAATGAATCAAATTTAAATTAGACTCATTCAACAATTGAATCTAATCGAGTCTAACTCAATAAGTCTAATTTGAATCCAATCGTTGGTGCATCATATGAACCTAATCCAATTGGTTCATCATATGAACCTAATCTCCATCCACTTGTTCTTTGTGTGTGACCCAATAGGTTCTTGTAACGTTGGCAATGTTTCTAAACTCCTTTAGATACATAAGCAATGAGAGGCATCTAGCAATACATCATTGCTACCCAAGTTACAAGAAATGTCGAGATCCAACATCACCTTGTGACTACTAATTGTGACTCCTCACAATATATGACAAGTGTCCTTCTATCCTAGACATCTAGATTGATCAATATGAGGCATAGACCGTGTCATCCTCTAATCAATCTAAATCTTGAACTCCAAGTAGACTCACTCGATCAAATGAGCTCAACATCTAATGTTGACTCATTTAGGCATGGCCATGCACTTAGTGGTCTCACTCTATCAAGAATACCGATGTCGCTCCCGTCATATGGGAGGGAAAGATCTCATCTACATCACTCACATCCCTCTACATAATTCGTTATATACCCAGTAATCGCCTTTATAGTCCACCCAGTTACGGGTGACGTTTGACAAAACCAAAGTACATAACTCCTTATGTAGTGATCCATGGTGACTTCAGGTCTAAGGACTAATAGTCATACTAATAGCCACATGAGAAAGTATATGACACTCATATAACGATCCATGATACTTTCTCATGGCGGGTCATTCAGTATACATTCTCTAATGCATACCCATGTGTCAGCTTGATATCTCTATATCCATGACTTGTGAGATCAAGTCATCGAGCTGACCTACATGCTAGTCTTATTGTATTAACATTGTCCCTGAATGTTAATACTCGACTAGGAATGATTTAGAGTAGTGTTCCCTATATCATCTCACTATCGATTCAACCAATCGATTGATATAGGTAAGAACCTTCTACTCAAGGACGTTACTATACTTATTTTATCTGACACTAATACAAATAAGCATAATAACCAAAACCCAAATGCCTTAATATATATACAAGAATATGATATACATGAGTCCATACAATCATCAAATGATTGGCTCTAGGGCTCTAACTAACAATCTCCCACTAGCACTAGTGTCAATCAGTATAGGCTCTAAAGCCTAATGACCTAGTGTGACCATCATGCTTTCTCTGTGCCAAAGCCTTGGTCAAGGGATCTGCGATGTTAGCCTCTGTTGGTACTCTGCAAATCTCCACATCTCCTCTATCGATAATCTCTCAAATGAGATGGAAACGTTGTAGAACTGCTGTGAACTCTGCCAGCTCATAGCACTACCATTCAAGCAAAACACGAACCTCGACTGTGATCTTTAATCATCCTGATCGGTCTGGAAGCTGGCATCACTGTAACCCTTTACAGTTAGCTCATCATTGCCTCCATATATCAAGAAATATTCTTTAGTCCTTCATAAGTACTTAAGAATATTCTTGACCGCTATCCAGTGACTTTCACCTGGATCTGACTGGTATCTGCTCGTCATGCTCAAAGCATTCGAGACATCAGGTCGAGTACATAGCATGGCGTACATGATAGACCCTATGGCTGAGGCATAAGGGATATGATCCATGCGATCTCTCTCCTCTCTAGAAGAGGGACCTTGAGTCTTCGAAAGACTCACGCCATGTGACATCGGCAGAAATCCCATCTTGGAGTTCTGCATGGCAAACCGAAGGAGTACCTTGTCAATATATGTACTTTGACTTAGGCCAAGCAATCTCTTAGATCTATCTCTATAGATCTGTATCCCTAGAATGCGGGATGCCTCACCTAAGTCCTTCATTGAGAAGCAACTCCCTAGCCAGGTCTTGACAGACTGAAGCATAGGGATGTCCTTCCCAATGAGTAGTATGTCATCCACATACAATATGAGGAAGCAACTGTGTTCCCTACTACCTTCTTATAGACACAAGGATCATCTTCGTTCTTGATGAAACCAAACTATTTGATTGCATCATCGAATCGAAGATTTCAGCTCCGAAAAGCTAGCTTATGCAGCTTGCATACTCTGCTAGTATGCTGTGGTGGATCTACAAAAACAAGTTTCCTTTCAGAAACGCGGTTTTGACATCCACCTGCCATATCTTGGAATCTGGTCTCATCACTGCTTCCTGATAGGTGGTAGGCTCATCCTCTATGAGCACAATGTCATCATGGTCAGACAAGAGAAATGAATATCTCTCTGGCTGACGACGTACCCTATCAGATCTGCGAAGAGGTATGTCTACTTGAACTGGTTGTTGTTCCTCAACTCTTTGTGGAACATCATCCACAACACTTTGTGGTTCCAGTTCAATTTCCATCGAGACATCAGTGCTATTGTTCGCATCTTGAACTTCTTCAAGATCGAACACGCTCCCACTAGTCTTTCTAGAAACAAAGTCCCTTTCTAGAAAGACCCCAGTCTTTGCCACAACTACCTTGTGCTGACTGGGAATGTAGAAGTAATATTCCTTAGTTTCCTTGGGATATCCAATGAAATAGCACTTGTCGGATTTGGATCCTAATTTGTCTGAGACTTGACGTCGTACGTAAGCCTCACAACCCCAAATCCTCATGAAAGACACCTGGGCATCTCTCCCAGTCCACATCCTATATGGTGTCTTTATCACGACCTTTGATGGAACTCGGTTGAGTATGAAAGCTGCCATGTCTAGAGCATATCCCCATAGATATGTCGGAAGATCTGTGTGACTCATCATAGATCGTACCATATCTAATAAAGTACGATTCCTCCTTTCGGATACACCATTCCACTGTGGTGTTCCAGGAGGCGTGAGTTGGGATAGAATCCCACACTCAGCTAAGTAGTCACGAAACTCATAGCTTAAGTATTCACCACCTCGATCTGATCGAAGTATCTTAATACTCTTGCCAAGCTGGTTATGTACTTCATTCTTGAATTCTTTGAACTTTTCAAAGGATTCAGACTTTATGTGTCATCAAGTACACATAACCGTATCTACTGAAGTCATCAGTAAATGTGATGAAGTACCTATAACCGTCTCTAGCAGCGACATTGAAAGGGCCACATACATCACTATGTATGAGTCCTAACAAATCAGTCGCTCTCTCGCTGTGCCCACTAAAGGGAGTCTTGGTCATCTTGCCTCGTAGGCATGACTCGCATATCTCATATGATTCAAAATCAAATGAGTCCAGCAAACCATTCTTATGGAGCTGGGATAAGCGCTTGTCATTTATATGACCTAAGCGACAGTGCCAGGGATAAGTTTGGTTCATGTCATTTGACTTGAACCTCTTGGTACTAATGTTATAGATAGGTCTCTCAAGGTCTAGAATATAGAGTCTGTTTATTAGTGGTGCACTACAATAGAACATATCTTTTAAATAAATAGAACAACATTTGTCTTTTTATTATAAAAGAGTATCCTTTCTTGTCTAAACAAGAAACTGAAACTATGTTCTTAGTAAGAGCAGGCACATAACAACAATCATCTAAATCTAGTACAAGCCCAGAGGGCAGAGATAGCTGATAAGTTCCTACAGCAACAGCAGCAACCTGTGCTCCATTGCCTACTCGTAGGTCCACCTCGCCCTTTGCCAATGCTCTGCTATTTCTCAGCGCCTGCACATCAGTACAAATGTGAGAAGCACATCCAGTATCTAATACCCATGATGTAGAAATAGATAGATTGACTTCTATAACATATATACCTGAAGTGGAAGTCTCACTTCGCTTCTTCTTAAGATCCTCCAAGTATACCTTGCAGTTCCTCTTCCAGTGCCCGGTCTGACCGCAGTGGAAGCAGGTAGCATCCTTGGCGACCCCTCCTTTAGGCTTCAGTGCCTTGCCTTTGCCCTTGGTTTGGGACTTTCCCTTACCTTTGGGCTTGCCCTTGCCCTTGTGCTTCTGGACCATCAGAATGGGCTTAACCTTCTTAAGGTTAATCTCAGCAGTTCGTAACATACTAAGTAGCTCGGGCAGTGGCTTGTCAATCTCGTTCATGTTATAGTTGAGAACGAATTGACTATAGCTATCCGGTAAGGACTGCAAGATCAAGTCAGTGGCCAGCTCTTGGCCAAGTGGGAACCCCAGTCTTTGTAGGTTCTCTATGTACCCAATCATCTTGAGTGCATAAGGACCTACAGGAGCCCAGTCTGACATCTTGCACTGAAACAGTGCCTTAGAGATCTCAAATCTCTCATGCCTCGCTTGTCCCTGATATAGTTGGCAAAGATGCTCAACCATATCGTAAGCGTCCATCAACTCGTGTTGCTTCTGAAGCTCAGAGTTCATGGTCACGAGCATTAGACAGGACACATCTAATGCGTCATCTTGATGCTTGTTGTAAGCATCTTTGTCTGCTCGCGGGGCATTGGCAGGAGGAGCCTCCGGAATGGGCTGCTCCAGAACGTACAGTTTACGTTCCTGGGTGAGAACTATTCTCAAGTTCCTGTACCAGTCTAGGAAATTCGCTCCGTTGAGCTTGTCCTTCTCAAGGACAGATCGCAGGGAGAAGGAATTCGTGTTCGACGTCATGGTTATCTACAACAGAAAATTTGCAGAAATAAATATCATATTCTTTTAAAATCATTTAATTAGGCCTTTAACTAAATGATGCTCCCACTGAATACTATAATTCATGTGGGACAAGATCCACATCATACTAACCCTTGAGTTAGCTTTGGCTAATACGCCCAAGGCTTAGTATGATCGGTAGGTAACGATTACCAATTACATCTCTATGCAACTCTTTTTTATAGGATCAAGATCCATATTTATATTAAAACTCGAGTTAGCTTTGGCTAATACGCCCGAGAGTTAATATAAACGTGATTTTGTCCTACCTTTCCAACTATTGGAAGAATGCTTATAGTTGACTCGATCCAACCGAGTAACTAGGAATACTCAATCTAATTGAGTTTGTATTCACTCATGCGTTGATAGGCGGGATCAAGATTGTCCCTCCGTACCCTACCAAGATAATATGTATTGCTCTGCTTTGGCAGATTCAACAATACATGTGATCGAGGTAGTGATAGGTATCACGACACGGTTAGGCATTAGAGTTGAGTCGATTGAGATCTAATCTAATCGAAAAGGATGCATCTTGTGCACGACTTAGATCTAATCTAATCGCAAGGGTGCATCATGTGCACGACTTAGATTTAATCTAATCGTAAGGCACTAATTAATTAACTACTTATTAAATATGCATCACATACACAAGCAATTAATTAATCTATTTGTGATTTAGTCATGGCCCTACTACGATCTTCTCAAGCCAATGAGAAGATCGATTGGTCAACCTAGGGTCAACAGCTTCTCCAAGCTCCTCCCTTTGACCACCTTGTGTTGCTCGTGCCCGCCTCGGAACTCCGTCTCGTGTGGACCCTCCACCGCTCCAATTTGTACATTACAATTTGAAACTCGAGTTACATTCGAGTCTAAATCTAATTTACAACAAGAATATAAGAGAAGGCACGACGCGCAGGTCGCGAATATAATACAACACTCGCAAACACATAACGGCACGCAGGTCGTATTATGAATTACAACACAATCCAATCATATTGGGTTTTTGGGCCATGACTATCACAAAATTAATATATAATTCAAAATTATATATTTTCATAATTTTCTATAATTTTAAAATTAATTTTTACAATTTTTACAAGTAAAATTTCCCGGCGGTCCCGTTTAGCGGTTTCGGGCGCAATCGTGGAACGGATCCCCTTGCGAGGCCAGGGGCAGCACCCCTACCCGCGATCTAACCATCGCGAGGGTTCCTTTGCGATCCAACAGCGCCCAAACTCGCTGTCCCAAAATGATTTGGGTAGAGACATTGCCGTTTCGGAAAAATCTTCCTGACAGGTTCATTTTTAGCGATTTCGGGTGCAATCGCGGAACAAATCCCCTTGCGGGGTTAGGGGCAGTACCCCTACCCATGATCTAACCATCGTGAGTTGCTCCTTTGCGATCTAATGGCACCCAAGCCCGCTGTCCCAAACGGATTTGGGGCAAAACGAAGCCGTTTTGGAAAAATCTTTCCAGTAGCCGAAGCCTACAAGTGCCGAGACACTTGTGCTTCGCTTCTACGGAAAAATTACCCATAAAAACTATAAAATCATAATTTTACAGAAAATTACAGAAACTTTAGTTTTCATAAAACCAAAAATTAAACTCGTACAAGCCTTGTACGTGGCTCTAATACCACTGTTGGGTTTTTCGGGCCGCGAAAATCGCTTTTCGCGTCGCGGAAACCCCGAATCACCCAAGGCCAACGGATCCGTGCAAGGAAAAAAAAAATAAATACGAGTACGAGTTTGAAAACCCTTTTAGATCTACTCCTAGATCTACATGTTAAGAACTTTACCCTTGTTGCGTGCCTTCGCAAAATCCCGCTCGTCAAAGGTACGTGTCGGATCTCCAAAGTATCAAGGTAGATACTTCTCTAGTGATATCCACACGAACAAGGAGTGTCTCTCACACTCAAAGGATGGAGAAGAGAGCCACAAGTGTGCTAGCACTTTCTCTAGGGCTCTCGGATGGAAATGGAAAGGAAGAAAAGAGAGGAGATGCAAAAGAATCTCTTACACTCAAGTAGTAGTATCCTCCTTTGTGACCTTCACCCTTCCTTTTGTTGGAACCCACTCAACCACCTTCTCCTCACCATGGAAGTCACGGCAACCACCAGCCAAGAGAGGGAAGAAGCAAGGAAGAAGAAGATAGAATGAATGCCCCACATCAATTCCACAAAATCAAAACTCGTCACCACATTAGTGTGGTCGGCCACACAATGTAACCCCCTTCATTAATGTGGTCGGCCACATTAAAACCAAGGGGAGAGTGTAACCCCCATGAGGTGGCATGTCTCATGAGGTGGAGGTGATGTGGCAAGGATGAGTCATCCTTATGATGTGGCAATACATCAAGTCAAACTTGATGATTCAACTTCTACTTGGTCAAGTCAAACTTGACCAATTGTCTTCCTTGTTGAGTTAAATCCAACCTTTGATTCAAGTCAATTTCAATTTAATGAATCTCAATTCATTAATATAAATTGACTCAATGAATCAAATTTAAATTAGACTCATTCAACAATTGAATCTAATCGAGTCTAACTCAATAAGTCTAATTTGAATCCAATCGTTGGTGCATCATATGAACCTAATCCAATTGGTTCATCATATGAACCTAATCTCCATCCACTTGTTCTTTGTGTGTGACCCAATAGGTTCTTGTAACGTTGGCAATGTTTCTAAACTCCTTTAGATACATAAGCAATGAGCGGCATCTAGCAATACATCATAGCTACCCAAGTTACAAGAAATATCGAGATCCAACATCACCTTGTGACTACTAATTGTGACTCCTCACAATATATGACAAGTGTCCTTCTATCCTAGACATCTAGATTGATCAATATGAGGCATAGACCGTGTCATCCTCTAATCAATCTAAATCTTGAACTCTAAGTAGACTCACTCGATCAAATGAGCTCAACATCTAATGTTGACTCATTTGGGCATGGTCATGCACTTAGTGGTCTCACTCTATCAAGAATACCGATGTCGCTCCCGTCATATGGGAGGGAAAGATCCCATCTACATCACTCACATCCCTCTACATAATTCGTTATATACCCAGTAATCGCCTTTATAGTCCACCCAGTTACGGGTGACGTTTGACAAAACCAAAGTACATAACTCCTTATGTAGGGATTCATGGTGACTTCAGGTCTAAGGACTAATAGTCATACTAATAGCCACATGAGAAAGTATATGACACTCATATAACGATCCATGATACTTTCTCATGGCGGGTCATTCAGTATACATTCTCTAATGCATACACATGTGTCAGCTTGATATCTCTATATCCATGACTTGTGAGATCAAGTCATCGAGCTGACCTACATGCTAGTCTTATTGTATTAACATTGTCCCTGAATGTTAATACTCGACTAGGAATGATTTAGAGTAGTGTTCCCTATATCATCTCACTATCGATTCAACCAATCGATTGATATAGGTAAGAACCTTCTACTCGAGGACGTTACTATACTTATTTTATCTGACACTAATACAAATAAGCATAATAACCAAAAACCAAATGCCTTAATATATATACAAGAATATGATATACATGAGTCCATACAATCATCAAATGATTGGCTCTAGGGCTCTAACTAACAAAGAGAGAGTTTAAAATTTAAATCTTTCCTTTTATAGCTTTCTATAAAAGATTAAGAAAAGATTTGAAATCTTTCCTTATTTGTAGATTGATAGATGGATTTTAATTTTAAGAAAACTTTCCCTTTTTAACCATGTTCATGATTTAAAAGAGAGTTTAAAAAATTAAATATTTCCTTTTATAAGTTTCTACAAAAGATTAAGAAAAGATTTGATATCTTTCTTTATTTGTAGATTGAAAGGAGATTTTAATTTTTAGAGATAACTTTCCTTTTTGGAAATCATCCACATGTTTAAAAGAAAGATTTTAATTTATAAAATTTCCTTTTTACAAACCACCATGAAGGGAAAAATTATTGGAGAAAATTTTTATAAATTTCCGAAAATAAATTAGGAAATTTTAATTCTTGTATTAATTAAAACTCTCCTTGTTTTGGAGATTAAAGTGGCCGGCCATGTTGTTTAAGAAAAGAGAAATTGATTTTAAATCAATTAAATTTTCTTTTTCATGGCAAAAGAATTAAAGAAGTTTTTATTTAAATTTTCTTATTTGCCAAGACCAAAGATTATAAAAGAGGGGGTAAAGGTGCCTTCATGGCTAACGACTCTATTCTATTTTCTTCCTCTCTTTTCCTCCTTGGTGTGGCCGGCCCTAGGGTCTCTTCTCCTTTTCTTCTCTTCCTCTTTTGTGGCCGACGGCATCAACACAAGAGGAGTCCATGGTGGCTGGTTCTAGCTAGGAGAAGAAGGAGAGAAAGGAGGCTTTGTTTCTAACATCCCTTGTAGATTGGTGTGGTGGCCGAACCTCACATCTCTTGGAGTTTATGTGGTGGCCGATTCTTGCTTGGAGAAGAAGGTGGCTTAGGTGGATTCTCATCTCGGTAGATCGTTGCCCACACAACGTCCGGGATAAGAAGAGGAATACGGTAGAAGATTAAGAGGTTATTTGCTAACAAAGAAAGGTATAACTAGTAATTGTTTTCCGCATCATACTAGTTTTCTTTGTATAGTTATTTTTGGAAATACCAAACAGAAGAGACATATGATTCTAGAGTTTTTGAATTTATTTTTCGAGTTTGTGCTTTCTTTATTTTTTGAATTTGTGATTCGATTGTTCTTTTTGGTTAACAATAGAGTTATTTAAGAAAATTAAATATTAACTATCCTTAAAAGGCTTTGTCTAGGCGGTGGTGGTTGCTCCCATATCCAAGAAGACCATGCACCTCGCCATGTAGTCCTGGAAGCCAATTTTAGAAATTAATATTTAATGGAATTAATAACATAGGTGGTTTTGGATCAATAGTGTTAAGTTCCGCTTGCGATCCAAATCTAAACCATCAAGAACAGATAAGTTAAATTTGGAATCAATGATGTTAAGTTTCGTCAGCGATTCCTAATTTAACTTCTAAAGAACACAATAGGTTATTTAGGAAAGGTTCGACACTTGTACAAAATTTTTGTACAGTGGAACCGGTACGGCCTTCCTAGGACTAACCAGCAATTGGTATCAGAGCTATGATTTGCCTCTGTGTGTTTGGTTTTCAAATAGATTATGCACATGTTATACATAATTTAGGCAGGATAATAGTAGGATGTACTAACTTTGTGGTTGCAGACTTCAACTATTATGGCATATAGATATTGTGTGTGACTGGACCCTTGGACATGTCAAGGGCATTATTTTGTGTGTGCATGATTGTATGTATTAAATACAGCAGGAGCTGTATTAGTATTAGAATTTTACTTTTTTTGTTCGATCTAGAATACATGTACATTCCTTTATGGAATATAGGATCGATATATGTAAAATTCTATTTTTATCGCGGATCGTATCTTTGCGAGGCATGGTGCTATTAGAGGACCAGAAGCGCAGTGAAATAAGAAGCAAGATAGATAAGACAACTTGACCTAATGGCGGTGGCTAAAGATGGCAGCAGCTAGGGTTGGAGCATACGGAGGACAGTGATGAAAATGTCATAATAGTTGGAAAATTAATTTCCAAATTTATTGCTTTTATTTATTGTGTGTGTGTGTGTGCATGTGTTATATGCTAGCATAGGTTAAAATTCCTCACCTTAAATAACTAAGTGGGAGAGGGATTTTAAATAAATTCCACGGTCTCCATTATTGGTTTGTAAGTGATGCAACAAGCTTGTGTGTTGGCTCTGAGTGCCTCCCTCCACAATGGATGGGTTTGTTGCGGATCACTAGATCAAACTTCCTTTATTGATGGTTATAGGAAATTATTTAGGAGCGTGTGATCTTCTCCAACTGAAGGGGCATAATCCTATTTAATAGACTTAGTATCAAGTAATGGTATATACTTAGACGCATTCAATAGTATCCTCCCCCAACGGAGTCACTGCTATTGTTTTGCGGGACCAAAGCAATACCAACTATTAATTTGTCATAAAGTTAGGTAAAACCCCCTCTTACAAATGTTTGAATTTGTATACGTCCACACTAACGTGGCATACAAAATTCATGGTGTTTGAGGTAATTCAAGGTTGACAAGATAATTAATGGGTATAACCCTCCTCTTACGAATGTTGAATTTGTATACGTCTACACTAACGTGGCATGCATAATTCCCGGTGTTAGAGGTGTTGGTGAATTTAAATAATATTGTTTGAGGAATCAATGTTATTTTAAATTCAAAGTTTTGACCAAAATATTTGATCAAAGATAGACCAACTATTAATTTTATTTGTCATGAAGTTAGGATGACGAGATAATAAAATTAATGGACAAAATCTCCTCTTTGATTTTGTATACGTCCACACTATCGTGGCATACAAAATTCACAGGGATTTTAAAGTGTTGGTCTCAACTAAATATTTTTGTGATTCTTGGGATTTTAAATGTTTGGCAATCCCCTAGTTGTTATACTATAGAAAAGACTTAGTAGTCCCAATTATAATGATAGGACTTGGACATTAAGGTAGACTGTCCTCTTAGAACTGAGAACAATATAGGTGTATTTAATTCATTAGTTGTTGAAACATGTTTAGTGGTGTTATCTACCAGTACCTGGAGTGTAGATACAGATGCCACTAATCATGTCTGCAATTCATTGCAGGGTTCCAGGAAACCCGACAGCTATATGAAAAGGAAAACACTATCTACATGGGCACTACTGCAAAAGTAGCAGTTGTTGTAGTGGGAGATATTTATCCTCTGATAGGAATAAAATATGGGGTTTCAGAAATTATCTTTACATACTAAGTTTAGAATGAATCTGATTTCGATTTCTAAGCTATTAAAGAATAGATATTCTGTCTATTTTGATAACAAACTTGTTATCAAGAAAAATAAGGAAGTTATCTATTCTGGTACATTGGTTGACAATTTATAATCCAATAACTCCCACGATGCAATAAATGAAAATTAATAACAAATTTTCTAACTTTAATAAGAGAAAGTAACCTTCAGAAATAAACCAATCATATTTTTGGCATCTAAGGCTAGGTTATATTAACTTGAGTAGGATTCAAAGGATAATAACCAATGAACTCTTGGGTTCATTGGTAGTGGAAATCTTTCCAACCTGCAAGTCTTACTTGGAAGGAAAAATAACCAAGAAGCTTTTAAGTCTAAGGGGTATTGTGAGATACGGCAAAATCAAATAATCTATAATGATTATTTGGAATTTTTAGACATTTTTCTGGATTTATTTGGAGGACTTATGACAGGGTTTAAGGGGATAAATTATTGGGCTTAAGATGTAGTGGAAATCATGATTAATGGAGGGCTACTTAAGGGTTGTGAGAACTTAACCTAACCCAAACCCTACTGCTTATAAGAAGCTACAGTGCTAGCCCTAAATCGCCATTTTCCCTTATTCCTCCGAACCTTCTGCCTTCGTCGATTTCCTCACCCTTTCCTCCCGATCTTGTCGACGGAACCCAGCTCCGACGCACGGCCGCGTCTGATCGCCGGCTCCTTGTAGCGAGACGAGTCTCCGACTTTCTCGACATCTCCTTAGAGGTCTCACCGGCGGTGTCCTTCCTCAAACACGCCGCTTCGCCAGGGAATCTCCGGTCAGGTGGCGAGATCTGGGTCCTGTGGAGGTGGGAGTCGAGTAATTTGTTCTAGAGCTCATCGTGGTTGAGGACTGCGCTCCCAGCGGTGGTTTATCTACCCAAGCTCTAAGGCTGAGGTTCTCCATCAAGATTCCTTTGTCGACTGTGAGGAATTTCGCCATTGAGGTAAGTGGAGGTGAGGATTGTTTCAATTAGGGTTTTGGTAGCTGTGGGATCTGTGGTTTACGGCTAGGACGAGAGATTGGACTGATTTTGGTTCGGTTCTGGCAGTGGCTCACGGTGAGGAGCTCGGCCAAGCTTCTCCAGCAACAATCCAACACTGGCGGACATCCCCAGCAGATGATTTCCGGCCGTGAGTCATTGGGTAAGCCATTTTCAGCTTTGGATGTAGACCTACAGTTCTGGTTATTAGGTTTCGGTTGGGGTTATGTGTTGATTGGGTGTGATTGTGTTGTTGGTAGCCTTGTGAGAGCTCAAATCTGTGAATCTGTAGCATCAGGGAGCATCAGTGTGCTAGCACCGGCGATCTCACCTTCCGGCGGAGAGTCAACAGTGGGGAGCTCACCGTGAGGTAAAGCTTTAGATTTTTCGAATACGTATTTATGTATTGGGGATGAAATGCATGATTTGGGAATTCTAATTGACATAGTTTCGGCTGGGAATTGTTTGATCTGAAGACATAAACTAGGGTTTTGGTTTAGGTTGTGCAAATCAGTGCGGATTCATTTGGTTAATGAATGGAACTTGGATTAAAGTCGTTTGTCTTGTACAGTAGTGTAGTTAATTAGTTCCATATGTATTCAGTTAAAATTGATACGTTGACACAGGACTTTGATCGGGACGAGCGTCGTGACGAGATTGGCGTTGGATTCAGCCTACACTTAGAGGCGGGTACTTTTACTTGTTTCTTTAGTTATTGTTCTTGGTGCATGAGTAGCCCAGATAAAGTAGAGTTTATCTTGACTCCACTCATTTTATTTCTTGTGCTTGATACTTTATCCACTCAATTTTCGAGATGCTCACTTCCGTATCTATACAGTCTCCCGTTGTTATTCTTGATAACTAGCATATACTATATGCCATGTTTACCTGTTTGACTACTATTTATTTATGCTTAGTATTGAGCATGCAGATTCATGTAGCATACCTGATTTTTGTATATATGATGACTGTTGCATTATTCGCATCATGTCATGCATGCATCGCCGATGACCTTGGCTCCCTTATGGTTGAGACGGTCATTAGCCAAAGCCGCACGCTCGGCCACTCATGGGTAGTGGCGGCTGGAGCGTGCCACGTGTCCTGTCGCGCTGCACTCGGTCATTCATGGGTAGTGGCGGCTGGAGTTGTGAGCCGTAGGGACCCTATTGCTATGTAGCTATTTAGCTACTATGCAAACTGTTCGCTCGGTCACTCGAGAGTAGTGGCGGCTGGAGTGTTGTACAGTTGTCATCGATCTGGCCTCTCGACCATACAGGGGTCGTGGTGCAGAGAGGTGGGCGGGGTGACCATCCGTGCATACGTCGTTTCTATTATACCTGCTTCTGCTGTTATATGTCTACTTATGCTGTTCTGATACCACATATTTGTTATGTATGCTTGGACACTGTTTTCTTTTACAGTATACCTTACATGTGATCTGGGTGATTATGGGTAGTACTCTAGCAGTTTATGTTTCCTCAGACCTTATACTAGCTTAGGATGTGGTATCAGGTATGGATATATATATACTTTGTTTTACACAGTAGTATCTGCTATTTAGCTTTCCGAGACTGTATCTTTGTGTATTCTTGTTCTTTATGATACTCATGCACTGTCTATTCTATTACCCACTGAGTCTTTATACTCACCACCCACATTGGTAATTTCACCAGGTAGCTGATAGCGATACTAGTACACTTAGAGGAGGATCCCGACTGCCGGTCCCACATCACTTCCGAGGACGGTTTTATGGTTTTGGTTTTCCTTTTATTGTGAGTTAAACCTTTGAATTTAGGGGGCGTTTGGTTTAGGGTAATAGGAGAGGGGAATGAGAATGGGAATCATTGATTACCATTGTTAATGTTTGGATTATAGGAATAGGAATACAAATAAGGGAATGAATCCTTAAAATAGGGTAATAACTCATTCCCATGTACCTCCCCTTCAATGAGTCATTACCCTATTTTCATCAATCAAAATATTCCCTTATTCTAAAAATACCCTTGACTTAAAACTAAAATTTTCTCTATTAATATTAAATATCAAAATATATTTATTTATTTTTTCTTTCATATCACTTCTTACTTCTTTCTCTTTGTTCTCTCTCATCATATTTTCTCTCTCATCATTTTATCACACACTTTCTCTCTCCTTAATCTCTCCTATCACACTCTCTTTCTCTTTTTTTTCTCATTACACTTTCTCTCTCATCATACTTTCTCTCTCCTCAATCTCTTCCATCGCACTCTCTTCCTTCTTTTTTTTTTCTCATTACATTTTCTCTTTCATCACACTTTCTCTCTCCTCAATCTCTCTCATCACACTCTCTTTTCTCTTTTTTCTCATCACACTTTCTCTCTCATCATACTTTCTCTCTCCTCAATATCTCTTGTCACACTCCCTCCTTTTTTCCTCAACACGCTTTCTCTCTCATCATATTTTCTCTCTCCTCAATCTCTCCCATCATACTCACTGTTCTCTTTTTTTCTCATCACACTTTCTCTCTCACCATACTTTCTCTCTCCTCAATCTCTCTCATCACACTCTCTCTCCTCATTTTTTCTCATTATATTTTCTGTCTCTTCATCCTCTCCCATCATACTTTCTCTCACATTATATTTTCTCTCTCATCTTCTCTCATCATGCTCTCTCCAATCACACTTTCTTTTCTCATTTTCTCTCATTACACTTTCTCTCTCTTTATTCTCTCTCATCACATTTTCTCTCTCATCATACTTTCTCTCTCATCATTCTCTTTCATCATATTTTTCTCTCACATTCATCTTTCTCTCACATCTAATTTTTTCTCTTATTTTCCTTTAAGGGTAAAAAAGGAAATTTTAATTTATTCCGATAGAAGATATGCAACTAACCAAACATTGCTTTTAAGAATGATATTCATGCTCATACTCATTCTCATTCCACAATACAATGATTCCCATTCCGATTCATATTTCTAGGAAAGAACCAAACGCCCCCTTAGCATTGTAATAATTTGGCTGTGGACTTGTTATTTTGTATTTGGTTGTTTTGTCGAGGAGTCAAGCCGGGCCGGCCCGCGGTGAGTTTTCGTTACTTTATACTTGATATTCTTGTTTTCCGCTGTGTTTGATTTTACAGCCGTGTGGGCTGCATATTATCTGCGTGGTTGTGATTTAATTTGCATATGTATTATCTGTTGGTGATGTATACTGGTTCCATTTGTCACTGCTACAGGGGAGGTGCTGTCCGATTTTCGTCGGACAACCTTACTCTCGGGGCGTGACAGGTATGGAGCCAAAGATATGTTAGAATTGGTTCATTCTGATTTGTGTAGACCTTTGACTATCCAGGCAAGAGGTTGTTTCGAATATTTCGTCTCATTTATAGACGACTATTCGAGATAAGGATACATTTACTTGACACGCCACAAGTCTAAGTGCTTTGATTAGTTCAAAGAGTACTAGGCTGATGTGGAGTAACGTCAAAATAAAAGTATCAAGACACTACGGTGAAATCGTAGTAACGAGTACCTCTTAGGAGAGTTTAGGAGTCACTTATCAGAAGTCGGGATTTAATCCCAACTAACTGCACCTGGTACACCCCAATAGAATAGTGTAGTAGAAAGAAGGTATAAGACTCTTATAGAATAATTAGATCAATGATGAGTTATTCAGAATTTTACCAAATTCGTTTTAAGGATATACACTGGAAACGGAAGTGAACATAGTACCTTCTAAGTCAGAACTCTCTACTCCCATAGAATTGCAGAATGGGTGTAAGCCTAGTTTGAAGCATATTCGAATATGGGTGGTCTAGCACATGAGAGACACTAATAAGTTGGACATGAGTTCACTTGTTTGTGAGTTATCCTAGAAAAATGAAAAGAGGTTTATAGTCCTTAAAATCGGAAGGTCATTGTTGGCGCCAATGCCTAATTTTAGAAAAAGGACTATACTATGAACCACAAGCCCATGAGTAAAAATTATTCTTAAGGAAATTAATGGGCACGTCTAATCTAGTACCAACTGTATAAGATGAAATATCACAAGAAACTGCAACACGTATCACAAATGATACACAATTATAGAAAGTGTCTCGTCGTAGTGGGAGGGTTGTTAGGCAACCTAAAAGATTCATGTTTTGGGAGAGTCTTTGGACTTGATCCCTGGTGGACATGAACCTGATCCCCATACATATGACGAAGCACTCCAAGATAAAGATGCAGCATCTTTGCAAAGAGCAATGAATACAGAATTAGAATATATGTATTCTAATAAAGTCTGGGAGCTTATAAAATCACCAAATGGTGTAAAAGCCATTGGGTGAAAATAAGTCTACAATTGGAAAAGAGGGATAGACAGGAAGATAGAAACTTTCAAAGCAAGGCTTGTTGAAAAAGGAAACTTTTTTACCGGTAGTCATGCTTAAGTCTATCCGGATTCTTTTATCTATTACTTCTCATATGGACTATGAGATTTAGCAAGTGGATGTTAAGACAGCTTTTCTTAATAGAAATCTTGAAGAAAACATCCATATAAAGCAACTAGAAGGGTTCATTGCAAAGGGCAAAGAGCATCTTGTGTGAAAGCTAAATCAGTCTATGGACTGAAGCAAAGCTTCAAGGTCTTGGACATCTGGTCTAATGAAGTAATCCAGACCTTTGGATTTATTCAGTGACCCAATGAGTTTTGTGAATACAAGAAGTGTGATGGAAACGTGGTGGTATTTCTTGTACTATACATAGATGACATTTTTTGTGGTTGGAAACAATATCAAAATGTTGTTGGAAGTAAGGGTATGGATGTCCAAATAAATTTGATATAAAGGACTTGGGAGAATGCACATATTCTTGGGATCAAAGTAATAAGGGATCATAAGAAAAGAATATTTTGCTTATCCCAAACTTCATATTTCGATACAATCCTTACTCATTTTAGCATGCAAGACTCCAAGAAAGGTTTTCTATCTTTTAGACATGGTGTAAACTTTATCTAAAGAGATGTCTCTGAAGACATCAAAAGAGATAGAAGACATGAAGGCAGTTCCTTATGCTTCGGCTATCGGAAGCCTAATGTATACTATGCACGAGACTGGATATCTGTTTTGCCTAGGGCATAGTTAGCAAATATCGAAGTAACCCAGGACTGGGACATTAGACTGCCGTAAAGCATATATTAAAGTACCTTAGAGGGACTAGAGATTATATGCTAGTTTACTAGGCAGATGATTTGATCCCTGTGGGTAACAAGGATTTTGACTTCTAATCAGATAGGGACAATAGTAGGTCAACCTCGAGGTTTTGTGTTTACTTTAGGAGGTAAAGCCATAACAATGGAGGAGTGTTAAGCATAGATGTTTTTCAGACTCCACCATAGAAGCTAAGTATATGGCAGCCTCTAAGGCAACCATAGAAGCTGTATAGCTCAAAAACTTCATGATGGACTTAGATATGATTTCTGGTTTGTCCAAAAATTATTACAATTTATTGTAATAATAGTGGTGCAGTAGCAAACTCGAAGAAAACATAAGTCCATAAGACAAGTAAACACAATAGAGCGCAAGTACCACCCAATACGAGACATCGTATAATGAGGAGAAGTTGTTGTCGCCTAGATTGCATCAGGTGATGACCTGTAGATCCTTTCACTAAGGTCCTTAAGGCAAGAGCTTTTGATGGGTATGTTGAAGGGTTGGGAATCAGATGTATGGCAGCATTTATGGCAGCATAGTCTTTTAGTATAATGGGAGATTGTTAGAGTGTATACTAAAAGCCTATCTTTTGTATAAATATTTATTTAGAAATAAAGAATCACAATGGTCAAATACCTACATTTATTTGTTAAGTGTAGTTGTTCAATTAATTTATATTGTAGATAACATGGTGTGTGATGTCACACACAGAAGATCATGTTATTAGTTCTTTATAAATTATAAACAGTTGCTTATGACTAAGATGGAAATGAACAAACCATTGGAATAGTCGTAATGTAATTAGATATTAGTTTATCTTTACTAATAAATTACACTAGTACACTCTAAGTGTATTGAGTAGGACCATTTTAGGTAAGTTCTTTTTATAATGACTTGATAAAAGAACTAGACCTTAGTTATTATGGAAGTGTGTGCTCTTAATCCTAATATAATAACAAACATATATATTTAGTATTTATTTCTTTGACTTATCAATGGGTGAGATTTAGCTCGATAAATCAATAAGCCCGATAAGTTGGGAAATGATATTACTTATAGTGTGTGTTGTTGATTATAGAAGGAAACTGTGTCCTAGTAATCTAGGTTGAGAATGTCCCCAAGAGGAGCTCATAAGGATTGTCATGTTAAACCCTGCAGGTGGACTTAGTCCGACATGACGATAAGGTTGAGTGGTACTACTCTTGGACTAAGATATTAATTAAGTGAGTTGTCAGTAACTCATTTAATTAGTGGGCATTCGACATCTTAAACACAGGGAGACTAACACACTCATAATAAAAAGGAGCCCAAAATGTAATTTGGGATTGGTGCGGTAGTTCAATAATAATTCTTTAGTAGTATGAATTATTATTGATGAAGTTAAGTTGTGTGTTCGGGGCGAACACGGGAAGCTTAATTTCATCGGGAGACCAAAACCAATTCCTCCTCTCGGTCCCTATCGTAGTCTCTTGTATATAGAGAATTATACCCACCTTCTTACCCATCCTAATGGGGTCGGCCAAGCTAGCTTGAAACCAAAGCTAGGGCCGGCCAAGATCAAAAGGATTGAGCCAAGTTAATTGGTCGGCCATGGCTTGGAGTTTAAGCTTGATTGGTCGGCCATATTAAAAGGAATTTGTTTTTTTATTTTTCTTAATGTGGATATCATGGTTTTAAGAGAGAGTTTAAAATTTAAATCTTTCCTTTTATACCTTTCTACAAAAGATTAAGAAAATATTTGAAATCTTTCCTTATTTGTAGATTGAAAGATGGATTTTAATTTTAAGAAAACTTTCCTTTTTTAACCATGTTCATGATTTAAAAGAGAGTTTAAAAAATTAAATATTCCCTTTTATAAGTTTCTACAAAAGTTTAAGAAAAGATTTGATATCTTTCTTTATTTGTAGATTGAAAGGAGATTTTAATTTTTAGAGATAACTTTTCTTTTTGAAAATCATCCACATGTTTAAAAGAAAGATTTTAATTTATAAAATTTCCTTTTTACAAATCACCATGAAGGGAAAAATTATTGGATAAAATTTTTATAAATTTCCGGAAACAAATTAGGAAGTTTTAATTCTTGTGTTAATTAAAACTCTCCTTGTTTTGGAGATTAAAGTGGCCGGCCATGTTGTTTAAGAAAAGAGAAATTAATTTTAAATCAATTAAATTTTCTTTTTCATGGCAAAAGAATTAAGGAAGTTTTTATTTAAATTTTCTTATTTGCCAAGACCAAGGATTATAAAAGAGGGGGTAAAGGTGTCTTCATGGCTAACGACTCTATTCTATTTTCTTCCTCTCTTTTCCTCCTTGGTGTGGCCGGCCCTAGGGTCTCTTCTCCTTTTCTTCTCTTCCTCTTTTGTGGCCGGCGGCATCAACACAAGAGAAGTCCATGGTGGCCGGTTCTAGCTAGGAGAAGAAGGAGAGAAAGGAGGCTTTGTTTCTAACATCCCTTGGAGATTGGTGGTGGTGGCCGAACCTCACATCTCTTAGAGTTTATGTGGTGGCCGAATCTTACTTGGAGAAGAAGGTGGCTTAGGTGGATTCTCATCTCGGTAGATCGTTGCCTACACAACATCCGGGAT
The DNA here is from genome assembly GCF_018446385.1 of Zingiber officinale. Classification (NCBI taxonomy): domain Eukaryota; kingdom Viridiplantae; phylum Streptophyta; class Magnoliopsida; order Zingiberales; family Zingiberaceae; genus Zingiber; species Zingiber officinale. The sequence continues at coordinate 117,347,978 of NC_056000.1, read as the reverse complement.
AGGAAGAGGAACACAGTAGAAGATCAAGAGGTTATTTGCTAACAAAGAAAGGTATAGCTAGTAATTGTTTTTCGCATCATACTAGTTTTCTTTGTATAGTTATTTTTGGAAATACCAAACACAAGAGGCATATGATTCTAGAGTTTTTGAATTTATTTTTTGAGTTTGTGTTTTCTTTATTTTTTGAATTTGTGATTCGATTGTTCTTTTTGGTTAACCTAGAGTTATTTAAGGAAATTAAATATTAACTTTCCTTAAAAGGCTTTGTCTAGGCGGTGGTGGTTGCTTCCATATCCAAGAAGTCCATGTGCCTCGCCATGCAGTCCTGGAAGCCAATTTTGGAAACTAATATTTAATGGAATTAATAACATAGGTGGTTTTGGATTAATAGTGTTAAGTTCCGCTTGTGATCCAAATCTAAACCATCAAGAACAGATAAGTTAAATTTGGAATCAATGATGTTAAGCTTTGTCTGTGATTCCTAATTTAACTTCTAAAGAACACAATAGGTTATTTAGGAAAGGTTCGACACTTGTACAAAATTTTTGTACAGTGGAACCAGTACGGTCTTCCTAGGACTAACCAACAATTGGTATCAGAGTTAGGGTTTTCCTCTGTGTGTTTGGTTTTCAAATAGATTATGCACATGTTATACATAATTTAGGTAGGATAATAGTAGGATATGCTAACTTTGTGATTGTAGACTCCAACTATTATGCCATATAGATATTGTGTGTGATTGGACCCTTGGACATGTCAAGGGCATTATTTTGTGTGTGCATGATTGTATGTATTAAATACAGTAGGAGTTGTATTAGTTTTAGAATTTTACTTTTTTTGTTCGATCTAGAATACATGTACATTTCTTTATGGAATATAGGATCGATATATGTAAAAAAAAAAAAAATTTGTCGCGGATCGTATCTTTGCGAGGCATGGTACTATTGGAGGACCAGAAGCGCAGCGAAATAAGAAGCAAGATAGATACGACAACTTGACCTAATGGCGGTGGCTAAAGATGGCAGCAGCTAGGGTTGGAGCACACGGAGGACAGTGATGAAAATGCCATAATAGTTGGAAAATTAATTTCCAAATTTATTGCTTTTATTTATTGTGTGTGTGTGCATGTGTTATATGCTAGCATAGGTTAAAATTCCTCACCTTAAATATCTAAGTGGGAGAGGGATTTTAAATAAATTCCACGGTCTCCATTACTGGTTTGTAAGTGATGCAACAAGTTTGTGTGTTGGCTCTGAGTGCCTCCCTCCACAACGGATGGGTTTGTTGCAGACCACTAGATCAAACTTCCTTTATGGATGGTTATAGGAAATTATTTAGGAACGTGTGATCTTCTCCAACTGAAGGGGCATAATCCTATTTAATGGACTAAGTATCAAGTAATGGTATACACTTAGACGCATTCAATAATATCCTCCCCAATGGAGTCACTGCTATTGTTTTGCGGGACCAAAGCAATACCAACTATTAATTTGTCATAAAGTTAGGTAAAACCCCCTCTTACAAATGTTTGAATTTGTATACGTCCACACTAACGTGGCATACAAAATTCATGGTGTTTGAGGTAATTCAAGGTTGACAAGATAATTAATGGGTAAAACCCTCCTCTTACGAATGTTGAATTTGTATACATTCACACTAATGTGGCATGCATAATTCCCGATGTTAGAGGTGTTGGTGAATTTAAATAATATTGTTTGAGGAATCAATGTTATTTTAAATTCAAAGTTTGACCAAAATATTTGATCAAAGATAGACCAACTATTAATTTTTTTTGTCATGAAGTTAGGATGACGAGATAATAAAATTAGTGGACAAAATCTCCTCTTTGATTTTGTATACGTCCACACTATCGTGGCATACAAAATTCACGGGGATTTTAAAGTGTTGGTCTCAACTAAATATTTTTGTGATTCTTGGGATTTTAAATGTTTGGCAATCCCCTAGTTGTTATACTATAGAAAAGACTTAGTAGTCCCAATTATAATGATAGGACTTGGACATTAAGGTAGACTGTCCTCTTAGAACTGAGAACAATATATGTGTATTTAATTCATTAGTTGTTGAAACATGTTTAGTGGTGTTATCTACCAGTACCTGGAGTGTAGATACAAATGTCACTAATCATGTCTGCAATTCATTGCAGGGTTTCAGGAAACCCGACAGCTATATGAAAAGGAAAACACTATCTACATGGGCACTACTGCAAAAGTAGCAGCTGTTGTAGTGGGAGATATTTATCCTTTGATAGGAATAAAATATGGGTTTTCAGAAATTGTCTTTACGTACTAAGTTTAGAAATAATCTGATTTCGGTTTCTAAGCTATTAAAGAATAGATATTCTGTCTATTTTGATAACAAACTTGTTATCAAAAAAATAGGGAAGTTATCTATTCTGGTACGTTGGTTGACAATTTATAATCCAATAACTCCCACGATGCAATAAATGGAAATTAATAACAAATTTTCTAACTTTAATAAGAGAAAGTAACCTTCAGAAATGAACCAATCATATTTTTGGCATCTAAGGGTAAGTTATATTAACTTGAGTAGGATCAAAGGATTATAACCAATGAACTCTTGGGTTCATTGGTAGTGGAAATCTTTCCAACCTGCGAGTCTTACTTGGAAGGAAAAATAACCAAGAAGCTTTTAAGTCTAAGGGGTATGGAGCCAAAGATATGTTAGAATTGGTTCATTCTGATATGTGTAGACCTTTGACTATCCAGGCAAGAGGTTATTTCGAATATTTCGTCTCATTTATAGATGACTATTCGAGATAAGGATGCATTTACTTGACACGCCACAAGTCTAAGTGCTTTAATTAGTTCAAAGAGTACTAGGCTGATGTGGAGTAATGTCAAAATAAAAGTATCAAGACACTACGGTGAAATCATAGTAACGAGTACCTCTTAGGAGAGTTTTGGAGTCACTTATCAGAAGTCGGGATTTAATCCCAACTAACTGCACCTGGTACACCCCAACAGAATGGTGTAGTAGAAAGAAGGTATAAGGCTCTATGGAATAATTAGATCGATGATGAGTTATTCAGAAAATTACCAAATTCGTTTTAAGGATATACACTGGAAACGGAAGTGAACATAGTACCTTCTAAGTCAAAACTCTCTACTCCCATAGAATTGCAGAATGGGTGTAAGCCTAGTCTGAAGCATATTCGGATATGGGTGGTCTAGCACATGAGAGACACTAATAAGTTGGACATGAGTTCACTTGTTTTGTGAGTTATCCTAGAAAAATGAAAAGAGGTTTATAGTCCTTAAAATCGGAAGGTCATTGTTGGCGTCAATGCCCGATTTTAGAAAAAGGACTATACTATGAACCACAAGCCCATGAGTAAAAATTGTTCTTAAGGAAATTAAAGGACACGTCTAATCTAATACCAACTGTATAAGATGAAATATCACAAGAAACTGCAACACGTATCACAAATGATATACAATTGTAGAAAGTGTCTCGTCATAGTGGGAGGGTTGTTAGGCAACCTAAAAGATTCATGTTTTGGGAGAGTCTTTGGACTTGATCCCTGGTGGACATGAACCTGATCCCCAGACATATGACAAACCACTCTAAGATAAAGATGCAGTATCTTTGCAAAGAGCAATGAATACAGAATTAGAATATATGTATTCTAATAAAGTCTGGGAGCTTATAAAATCACCAAATGGTGTAAAAGTCATTGGGTGAAAATAAATCTACAATAGGAAAAGAGGGATAGACAGGAAGATAGAAACTTTCAAAGCAAGTCTTGTTGAAAAAGGAAACTTTTTCACCGGTAGCCATGCTTAAGTCTATCCGGATTCTTTTATCTATTATTTTTCATATGGACTATGAGATTTAGCAAGAGGATGTCAAGACAGCTTTCCTTAATAGAAGTCTTGAAGAAAACATCCATATAAAGCAACCAGAAGGGTTCATTGCAATGGGCAAAGAGCATCTTGTGTGAAAGCTAAATCAGTCTATGGACTGAAGCAAAGCTTCAATGTCTTGGACATCTGGTCTAATGAAGTAATCCAGACCTATGGATTTATTCAGTGACCCGATGAGTTTTGTGTATGCAAGAAATGTGATGAAAACATTGTGATATTTCTTGTACTATACATAGATGATATTTTTGGTGGTTGGAAACAATATGAAAATATTGTCGGATGTAAGGGTATAGTTGTCTAAATAAATTCGATATAAATGACTTGGGAGAATCTCCAAGTATCCGGTCTTCTTTGACCTATTTGGACTTTCCTCTTGTCAACCTTCTCGTTGGACTTCTCTTGCTTAACCTCTAGTTAGAACTAGTCACTCAATAAACTTCTCACTTTGTCTAACCTCTAATTAGGACTTCCCCTTGTCTAATATCAATTAGCACTTTCCGTTGTCTAATTTCCAATTAGGGATTTCTCTTGTTTAACCTCAGTTAGAGTTTTTCATGGTCTAACTTCCAATTAGGATTTTTCCTTACCTAATCTCCAGTTAGGGCTTTCTGTTGCCTAACATCCAGTTAAGATTTTTTCAATCAAGTATTTGGTCTTCCCTTGACGTGCTTGACTTCTCTCTCATATATTGTTAAACATCGAAACTCAAATTTGAATCCATCTAAATTTAATTAATTTAATCAACCTTAATCCAAGAATGATTATACTAACATTTTAATAATCGGAGATGCCCTTATCATTCTAACGAGGATAATTAATTGCGTGGCAATACTCAAAACATCAACTCTTATGACGATCATTACGCTACTACACATTCACATGTTTTGAGATTGTTGGTGTGAATCACGGAATGGATATGCATCAAGAAAAAGTTGGTGAGAAGTCATGTAATTGGAGAGGAGAGAATCTATCAGATAAGAAAGAAAAACAAAAGCAGATTAATTAAGTTAATTAAAACTCAGCTCCATAGATTCTAGAAATCTACACACCAATACCATCGATCTCTGAAAGCTAAGAGGGCTACAAGCTTCCACAAAAGTCAAAAGCACTGCTTTCATTCCTACAGTCCATTGTTCATAATCTATCCAATTAATCAAATAAAATTAAGTTGAAAAAGCAACGACCTTTCCAATAGAAAAAACCATGAACTCTATGGGAAATTAAATTATAGCAGTAGCCATTCGTGAACGCTAATCTGCGTTTGCGATGATTTCTAAGGTATTTATTTATTTATTTTTAATCGGTACTCGATATCGATTAATTTTGAAATGATTGATTCAATCTTAAAAAAAAATTAACTATTAAGATAAATAAAAAAATACTCACAACATATAATGATTCATCAATTTAATATTCTTATATAAATGGTCCATTAAAAAAATATCTATTAATTCATAGAAACTACTAAGTAAAAATTAAAAAGTTGCACCGTTATTCCGAGAGACATTGATGGTGGGTCAGAGAGACATAACACTCGCACAATTTTTTTTCGTGTAGATTAAGCATCAATCGACGGACGATGAGATCCAAGAATCAATTAGAGTTATTCTCCTATGTCGTCGACATTGAACAAGACTTGTTAAGAGTGACTTTAGAAGCTAAGCAACGCAAACAAACAAAGAACAATAGACATGACAAGCGATCAATGACCTTTCATTTTTTTACTTTTTTTAAAAATATATATATCTTGTTTTGTGTGTGTGTGTGTATGTGTTTGCAATCATCATAAATAGAATGTCACACTCAACTACTTGGTGGAGACATATGAAAGTATCTTTATGTCCTCCCTTCCAAGCCCGGCCCTCGAAGAGAGTAATCTTTGGCGATGGCCTTGGGCCTAGATTTTGGAGGGGCTCAAATTTTTTTTTTTAAAATATTATGTTTTTAGTGCAGGAATGAAAAACAAATTTAGGGCAAAATTTCTTGTTTCTGCCGCCTACATCTGCATGATGAAAAACTCGTTGTCGCCGTAGCGCCGCCTGTACCTGCACCTACGAGAAAGAGAAGGATTCAAAGATATGTCTTCTCCTCTGTTTTCTATTTGAAATTCTCTATCCATGTCGCATCTCTTCTTCTTCTTTTGCTCACAACTCATCTAAGTCTTCAACGACTATTTCTATCACATCTCTTCTTCTTCTTTCGCATCTCTGTCTCTTCTCAAGATTTTTTTACCATTATTTGTGTTATGTGGAATTTCCAAGAACAAAGATGACAAATATAGCTCATTGAATTAAAATTTTCATTATGAATTGTGAACTTTGATTGTCTATTGTCGTTGTGAAAAATTGCTCTTAAATTTTTGTTAGATTTGATTTTTTGGAAGAGAATTTTGTTCGTTCAGTGGTGTCTGATCTCTAGTGACTGGTGTGTGACAATGTGAGCCTCAATGGTTTCTTGCTAGCTAAGCTAAGGTGTTGTTTTCCTTTACTCACTTGAAGAGTTGTTATTTCTTAATAAATTGGTACTTGCTAATCAAATTAAAAATTTCTATAGGGTGTGTGTGCTATTTCTCCTTGGCCTATGACCAATTATTAATCTCTCTTATTGATGTCTCTAATTTAAAACCGAGTGAGCACCTCAAATTCATCTTCTATCCACTTCCTTCTGCGATAGCTACTATTGTAGACTTGTAGTTTCTATGTAGATTCAATGATAATAAGTTTAGGTTTACAAGATAATTTTTCAGTCACACAAATTGTTCTGTTCATCATGGATATGGTGCAAAAGAAAAAAAGGAACAAAAAATCAGAATTTAGAAAGTATCCATTGTGCTTCAACCAATTACATTTGTTTGGATATAGCTTGTTATATTAGCCATGATTTTGTTGTATATAAATATAATATAAGCATGAGTTAGACATTACAAGGATCAGACAATCTAATCTTGTTTTGATGAGTCACTAGTCACTACTTCTGCTTGAACTTATGCGCTTGAACTTGTATTGTTACAATTAGTATTGTTATTTCTTTAAGTACCATAATTTTACTAATTAGTTTTAATTTGACAATGATTTAATTTTCTTTTAAGAGGTGTTGTCTGATGAGATGCTTAACTTAACGACCTAGGGCATTTCCATTAATATTGAAAACTATCATATTCCAGGTGTTATTATTCCTTTACTAGTGAAATAATTTGAATTATCTATTTTTTTTGTAATTGTTATGGTTTTGCACATTATAATATGCTGCCTAAAAAACATCTTTCTGGATGTGAGAAAAAGAAAAAAAAGAAAAAAAACTAGAATAATTGACTGAATCACAAAGAGGTGATATTAATAAAATTTTTATTAAAAGTTCTCATCAAAATGTACAAAATTCAACTATGACTGTGAATGATGTAGATGAGTGTAATGAGATTCACGATGTTAATGAAGAAAGAGAAAATTTGAGTGGCCATGAAAATGTTTTAAATAGGGTAGATAATGAGAATATTGATATTTATGAACAATTTATTTTTTCACTTGATATATATGATCCAAGAAATTTGAATAATCTTGATAACAATGCACGTTATATATTAGTTGAAAAGGGGTCTATAAGAGAAATAAATATTGTATATCCTTTAGACGACACTTCTAGGCATTTTTCTTGTGCTCATTATTCTAGACATTTAAGTAATAGAGAAATAAGAGCCCAAAAGTGGTTGGTTTATAGAAAATATGTGGATAAAGTTTATTGCTTTTGTTGCAAGTGGTTTAAATATGAAAACAATAGAAGTTCATTAGCAAATGATGGATTTAGAGATTGGAAACATCTTAGTGAACGAGTTAAAGAACATGAAAATACTATTAAACATATATCTAACATGAACACTTGGAATGAATTAAAAATATGATTAGATAAAAAATCTAACAATTGATAAAAGACCTACAACGAGAAATTTTCAAAGAAAAAGACCGTTGGAGACAAGTTATAACAAGAATATTAGTAATTGTAAAATGTCTTTATAAACGTTGTTTGCCTTTTCGAGGATCTAATGATAAATTTTATCAAGACAATAATGGAAATTTTTTGGAGTTGATTGAAATGATTGTTGAATTTGATTATGTGATGCAAGATCATATTAGACGTATTCAAAGCAATGAAATTCATTATCATTATCTAGGTCATAAAATTCAGAATGAGTTGATTTCTATTTTAGCTAATAATGTTAAAAGTGTTATCATTAATAAAATTCAAGAAGCAAAATATTTTTCAATAATTCTTTATTGTACCCCAGATATAAGTCATCAAGAACAAATGACTTTTATAGTACAATGTGTTAATATATCAGGTAATAAAGTGAAAATAGAGTAAGTTTCTAAAAGTAGATGATACATCTAGTTTAGGACTTTTTAACGAATTACAAAATGTGTTAAAATCACTTGATCTTAGTATTGAAAATATTAGAGGTCAAGGTTATGATAATGGTCCCAATAGGAAAGGAAAACACCAATGAGTTCAAAAGAGGTTACTTGAAATAAATCCAAGAGCGTTGTATATGTCATGTGCTTATCATAGTCTTAATTTAACTCTTAGTGATATGACACATTCTTGTGTTAAAGCTGTTTTTGTTTTTGGAGTAGTGTAATGCATTTATACATTATTTTCAAGTCCTCCTAAGAGATGAAAAATTTTACTTAATAATGTGAAGGGATTAACCGTCAAATTTTTGTCAAATACTCGTTGGGAAAGTCGTATTAAAAGTGTTCAAGCTATTAGATTTCAAATGGTGGAAGTGAGAGCAGCTTTACTTGAATTAAATAATATTTGTGATGATGCAAAGTCAATAAGTGAAGCTGAAAATTTAGCTAATTCAATTGAAATATTTGAATTTTTACTTGGTATGGTCATTTGATATGATATCTTATTTGCTATAAACATGGTGAGTAAGAAATTACAATCAAAATCTATGTGCATTGACTCTATCATGAAATAATTAGAATGTGTAATCTCATTTTTTTTGAAAAGTATAGGAATGATGGTTTTGCTATAAGTTTGACTATTGCTAAGAGTCTTGCATTAGATATGAATATAAATCCAATATTTACAACGAAACATCGCATTTTTAAGAAAAGACAATTTAATGAAGTTTCACTATCACTAGAAGAGTTATTTAGAATTTATTATTTTATTGTTGTTGTGGACATGCCAATTACTTCTTTAAAATGTAAATTCGAGCAAATAAAAATCTTTGAAAATATATTTGGTTTTTTATTTTATTCAAAAACATTAAGAACTTTAGATGATTATGAATTGAGAAAATATTGTGTTAATTTAAAATATACTCTAACGGATGACAACACTTCAGATGTTGAATTAAATGATTTATTTACTGAATTAAAAATATTACAAATGACTTTACCAAATATGATAATGTCTGCAGTTGATATTCTTGAATTTGTTCATAGTATAGATTGTTATCCAAATGTTGCAATTGCTTATAGAATTTTGTTGACTATGCCTATTACAGTAACATTGGCTGAAAGGAGTTTTTCAAAATTAAAATTATTAAAAACATATATGAGATTGTCAACGTCTCAAGAAAGATTAAATGGATTGTCATCTTGGAAAATCTTATACTGATAATATTATAAAATATTTTACAAATAGAAAAGACATTGTAGATAAATTATATATTGTTAGAATTTTTTTTGGGATCTCATTTTATGATTTTGCCCAGGGCCTCCTGAGTCGAAGGACCAGGGCTACTCCCTTCGTATAATTTAGAAACAGATTATAAAAAGCATTTGAGATGAATATAGTCGTCTTTTACTATAATAAAAATATTTTTATGTCCTAAAAATTTAGTGCAATGGTCAGACATTTCGATGATTATCAGACATCTAAAATTTAAATTCTAATTATGATGTATTACGGAATATTTTTCTTCTAATAGACTGACAAACTAAGGACGTTAGTTGCTCTAGACGGATAATCGTGAACACTTTCCTATTTACTTGGTGGGAGGATTAGTCGGATTGTACGATCTAGATATATGATAAAACAAAATGAATTGTTCTTTGTATATGAATTCGTAAAGAATACTCATACAATTCAAACCAGATCGATTATTTGCTATAGCTAGAACAATCTAAAGATAAAAAACAAGTCTAGTTGCAGGATGCATGAACTTTCAAAGGAGAGAGGTAACGACAGCCGCATGCCTCTTCTGGATGGGATAAAAGAAGTTTTATTACTTAATCCTTCGGGGACTCAGCCCTTTTGTATACTTTTAAACTAGTTTAGCTTATCAACCCATCATAGATAATAGAAATCAGACAATAGGTTTTTACCTATAAAATGCATATCCTTTAATTTAGATTAAAACATAAATTAAATCATTTTATTAGACTAAATCTTAATGGCAATATCCTATAATCTTAACAGGTAAACCAATCAAATAGAGAAATTAATTCCAACAACACGTTGGTACAAGGAGCATTAGACGATCGAATCTGTATTTTGATAATGGTAAAAGAGTTTAATTTAATAAGTTGAACTAAGTATGCAAGAAAGTCCTAAGTGATCTTAGGCAAAGGAAAGTCCTAGCTGCGGTTAGGCAAGTGGAAAGTTCTAACTGCGATTATACAACGAAGTCTTGGTTCGTGGAATTGGGTGAAGTTTTGGCTGGTCGAAGACTTTGGGCGAAATCCTAGAGTTAAGTACTTTAGGTAAAAATTCTAGGGTTACGAACAATAGGTGGAAGTCTGGACAAGTCATGGATCACGTTCAACATGAAGTCCTGAAGTCTCTGGCTCTGAGTAAAAGTTTAGATGGTCTGGAGGAACGGTCTGATAAAAGGTAATTTCTCCTGAAGGAGTAGGTGAGGATGTGTTCCCTGAAGAGGGAACAGTAAGCATCGGTTTGACCTAGAATTTCAGCGAAACTCAAAGTCAGAACCAGACAGTTCAAAGACTATCAAAAGTTAATCTTTATATATTGTTTGTCTATTATTCTAACTCTGTTTTGCAGGAAGACTAACATTTTGCAGGTTATGATTTTATCTTAATCGATCGATCGAACATTAGGATTAGTCGATCGAACCCCAGTGATCAAATCAGCTCACGAGCAGCCTCGACCAAGGGATCGAACAACCGAACGTTAGGTTCAGTCAACCGAACGGTGATAAGCAGCGACTTGATCATGCCAGGTTGATCGGACCAAATAAGTCAGGGATCATCAATGGATCGGTCGATCGAACAACGAGATCGGTCGACCGAACGAAGATTCATCCAAAGCGACAATATCTGGACAGAAAGTCGGGTTGTTTTAGGCAGGATCAATTGACCGATCAGGGGGATCGGTTAATCGATCAGTGTCGAGTCAAATACTAATCTCGAGATCAGTAAATTTGGATCACGTCTAATTTGGTTATAAAAAGAGATTCGACTAGTCGCTTCAAATTAATTCATTCAGAATAACTTCAGCTCCTACGCATATAATTCGACAGTGCCCAAATGTTGTTTCGACGACGATCACGCCAGAAAATCAAATTCTCCAAGTCATCGGTAACAAATTTCTTTTTATGCAATCTTTGTATGCTTCAACTTTGTAATCTAAACTTATAAAGGTTTTTTATATTATAGTGGTTATTTAATGAAAGCGATCAAAGATCACGAACTTTGGAGTAGGAGTCGTTACAGGCTCCGAACCAAGTAAATCTTTAGTGTCCTTGTTCTTTGTTTATTACTTTTCGTTGCCTATTCTGTGTTTTACGAAAAATGAACATAAAAAATCACGAATACTATTTACCCCCTCTAGCATAACGATTCCACACAACATACACTTAAAATGTAATATTATGCGTTTGTTAACACTATAGATTAATAAATTATTAATGACAATATCTTATAATTTGATGCGTTTGTTAACACTAGGACTTTAACAGATAGTAAAAGATATGAAGTCGTCACTGTCACTTTAAAGGTTCTTTCAGGATGGCTCATATATATTATGAGAGAAGATAAATCATAACTTATTCCGTCTTAGCCGAGCGGTAAATGATGTTTCTAAATAAGAGATACGAGATAATCTAAAATAATATTTATACCTATCGAAAATCAAACCATGCCTCACAGATGATAAGTTTTCCTCGAATACAAACTCGATTATACTCGCAGGACTATGATAAACCTTAACGAACATTAAAGATTTATCTATTCAAAGGTACAAAGGATGATAATAATTGTAACATATCGAACAGTTGTTTTTATATTTCTAAATTGGTATTATTGATAATGATGGGGAATCGTGACAGTTACTTCAAACAAGACTCCTTTGATTCAGTAGGGATTTTCTGATTCATAAATTGCGGATCAGAGGATGGTCCATTGATATGGACCCTTGATTTGGATGGACCCTATCTATTTAAAAATAGAGTCCATTTAAATCAAGGATTTTTCATGTAATGGATCATCTCTTGATCCACAGACCTGGAAATAATTAGACGAATACAAATGGTTGTCTTGAGAAGACCTGGAATAATTAGGCGAATATAAATCTCTCAAAGAGTTACAAGTGAAAAAATAGAATCACTTTTGATTCTAGAGTTCAAAGTTAGGCCTTTTCCCAGAGGTGCCATAGGAGACGAGTTCGGAGAGTACCTTCATATATAGGTTCGGATTTAGGAATTTTTTAAATCTCCGCATTTGAGGGGAGAGGCAAATATAGGGATGCTATCCCCATCTCTGAATCCGTCTTAACATGACACAATGGAAGATGAGGATTTTCCGATTAATTTGTTAAATATTAGATGGGAAGAGGAATAACTATTTTTTTAAATTTGTCGTCAGGGAAATGGATGAAAATGAGGATTTAATCTCTGTGAGGTTGGGGATAGAGATCGGGTGGGCATGAAAATGAGGATAGGGATATAATTCGAAGGTGAAAATGAGGATAGGGATGGAGATGATAAATCCATCGTCACCCTATCTCACCCTGTATTCCTACACAATTATAAATGATGAATAATATGATTTTAATAGGTTGATTGATTTTCCGAAGAAGAGTACTATTATTTTGTATAAAGAATATTATTCATTATTAATATACAATATTTTTAATAATATTTAATAAACCATCCTTTAATTTTAATTTGTTTTAATTTATATTTTTTTAATAATTTATAGAAAACTACTGAAATTTTAAATATTGAAAAGTTCGAATAGGACATCTGACTTCCCACGGGCCGGACTCCGTACGACTCTGTTCCTTGCCCGGCCCATTAACATGCCAGCCCAATCCACCTTTCCGTCGTGCGATTCCTGCTGAGCAAAATCGTCGCCTATCGAACCCGCCGCCGTTGAACTCTCCTCAGTTGTTCTTCCACTCCTCCGTCCATTCTTCCTTACTTTGAAGGTAAATCTCTCTTCCTTTTTCCTGCCTTTACCTACGCATCTTCTTTTCTTCTCGCGTCTCCATTCTTCTTGATCGATTGATACAGATCTCGCCATAAATCTTTGATTTTTGCCTAGTTTCATGAAACATGTCTATTTCTTCTCCTTTTTTCTACGTTGTTAAGTTTTCATCATTTTCTCGAGATCTCGGGAACAATCGGATTGAACTCGGGCGATCCCAGTTCAAATCGGCCAATCCGGATCAGGATCGGCTGATTCTTCGAACTCGCAAACAATATATTGATTTTTGTTTTTCCCACCTTTGTTATGGGGCTTGTAAGTGAGTCTATAGTTTCTCTCTGAAGGATAGTTTCTTTTTATTTATTTATTTTTTAACGTTTGGAATAGATTAATTTTCTGACTGTTTTGCTTCTGAGATTCAATATGAGGAGCCTTTTATCGAGCCATTAAATTTTATTTTATTTTTGTGCTACCTCTTACAAGTTCCAGCCTTATAATTCTTAGCCATGTCGAATACTGCAATGGAGGATACAATTTCAGATACTTCACAATTTGTAACGGCTTCTGCTGATGTAGATCATTCAGCAGAACATTTGAATGCCTCAAACTCAAATTTCGAGTAAGTGCAACATCTTATCTACCTGGTTTTGTTGTTTTCTAGCATAAAACACCTTTTTCCTACTATAACTTGTGCATCAAATGATCTGTAACTGCTGTATATTGGCTAGGTGCCCTTTATTATATCTTCTTCTACTTATCCCTCACAAACATGGAATGAGGAACGAATTGCCTGTAAATTTTGTTGCTTATATATTTCCTGTATGTGCTCCATGGACATTTTTGGATCATATATAGAGCTTCTTTGCAATTCTATTTTTAGTTGCATGGTTCCTTATAGTTTGAATGCAGCCTATGATTCCACTGAATGAAGAGGGTGAAATTTTCATTCCTTTTAGTTTCAAATTTAGTCTGTTGTCTTTATTGTTATGAAGGAATTCGTGTGAAAGGATCATATTTCAGCAAAATAGACATATAATAGAAGGAAGGCAAATCTCAGTGCAGGAATAAATATAGATGAAAAGTTAAAAATCCTATGTTTTCTTCTAATTCACTTTAGGGTAACATGTAACTCCGTGTAAATTAATGCATATGTTTTGACTTTTATAGGGATGCCATTTGTCAGGTTATTGTTAGCAAGTTAAGTCAGGCTGGCCTGTGTTGCTGCTAGTCATGGAGAAGTTAAGAGTATATAAGAAAAACTCGAAGGAATGGAGAACACTAACACAGAAGCTAGTTTGATCGGTTAAAATTTGAATTACCTGGTCGAGATAGAAGAGCACAAGTTGATTAGTGTTGTTTATTAACCGTTTCTATAATTTTTTTCATTGACATTTTTAGCTACTAAACTCAGCAAAGGCCACCCAATTGGCAAAATGGACTTCACAGCTATAACAATTAAATTAAGCCTAAGGATGCAGCATTTTTCATTTGGACAAAATTTGAGTCTTTTTGGATTGAAGTGGGAAAACTCAAGTAGTCATAATGATACAGATCTGGATCATGCTCAGTTGTTCTTTTAGAATACATCACTTGTTGGATCTCAGAGTTGCTTAATGCCATGAATATTCAAAATCTTGGTTATCACAAAGTATTCTGGTAAATTGTTATAAGATGAGGCATAATTAAGAGTGAAGGAGGATAATTGTTATTCATAGTTCTTATGTCTTGTTCATGTTTCTTTTGCTTCCAATTATCAAGGTTCTATCTCCATCAAGGTAAATCACATTTACTTCCAATATTTTTCATCATGTTCTGGTTTATAGCATTGCGTAAAGTTGATGTTTAGATAAGATTCATGTAAATGACCCCAAATAGATGGGATATGAAGTCTTGGTTTTGTTGTTAAGCGGGACTACCATCCATCTCTTTTCTTGCCTCGCCTGGTCATTGAGGTATCTCATCGTCCACTACTCTTTGTTGCTGATAAGAAAGTGTTGCTTATAACTGGAGGAGGCTTAGCCTTCTTATTTTCGCTACATTGTTTCCTTACTCTTCACTTATTATATTTCCCCATCTACCCAATTCAGCCTTCTTGTTCTTATTTTCCACTGCATACAAGAACAATGCTACCATCACTCTTTTATCTTTAAACTAAAGAGTTAGAACATAGTCCTTGCCTCTAGTACATCCTTGTAAGTGTCATAAACTTGTTATGCTTGGTAAACATGGTCATGCATATGTAAAGCTCTTAGTCTAATTTGTTTCTCTTGCGAAATATATCTAGAGTATTGCTTACTTTCTGGATATATTTTCTAATCCCAATTCCTTTATGTAGTTTGATTCTTTAGATTGCCGTTTGATTCTTTAGATTGCCCATTGGATGTTCTTCTACTCATGCTGTAGTCAGGCAGGAATTTCTTTATCACTGTGATTCTACTATATTGTGAATAATATCACATTCTCACTTATGAGTTAGAGTATTAGAGAGGGATGTTCAAAAATTAGTTGTCTTTCCTTCTTGGTTGTTGGGCAGAGTAAATGATATTTAACAAGTTGACAGCACATAAACAAATATTGCCACAAAACAGTTCTTGATTAGGTTGTGTTTTGTATCCTTGGTTGTTGGGTTGAGTATATGATATTAAAGAAGCTAACAACACCTAAGTGTTCATAATCTGCCTGGCTGCCGATGAAGGCAAAAACTCTACTTTCTGTTTCTTTTGTCATTGCTTTGGCATATATCGTTTAAGAAAAATCAGTGAACGTTTTCATGTTTTATTGCATCCTCTTTATTAACCTGAATCCTTGTCATATTTTTTTTCTAGGAAGCTGGAGTCTAAACATGATGTCAATATTGAAGAAATTAGAATTATAATGGAGGTCATGGCAAACACGGGACAATACTGGCATGTATTTTTATTCTGATTTATTTCTATACTAACTTCCCTGTTTGTGTTAATATATCATATGCTGTTGACATTTTGTCCAACTAGAAAATGTATGATATGATTCTAGGCAACTGTTCCTAGAACGAAAACAGAATGTGCAGCTTATTATGTTCCTGTGGAATATTATTATGTTTAAACTTCGAACACCATCGGGGTTGTGTTTGATTGCAACCAACATCAAACTATATTAGCAGTCTCATATGCATTTTAGATTGTCTTGTTGGATGATGATCTCAAAATGTTGTAAGGTGCCTTCACCGCCTTGTCATCCCAATATGTAAAGGGTAGAATAGGTGGCCACTCAAAAGCAATCCATCAGACTGGCATCTGTGTAGTGGAATAAGAGCATCCATATCAGTTACCCTATCCAAAGATTTTACCCTAAATTTTGGATAGGGTAATTAAAAACCCTCTACATTAGTTACCCTATCCATTCCCTAAATTTAGATTTGATGAATAGTGATTTTCTAAATTTAGGGAATGAAACTTCTACCCTAAAAATAAAATAATATTTCTTTTTAATCTCTCTCCTTCCACTCAATCTTTTCAATCTCTCTCCTTCCACTCATTCCATAAATATAATAATAAAAAATAAAAGAAAGAGAAGAAAATAATAAAAAAAATTAAGGATGATAGAAATTTTAGAGTATTTGATGTAGTGTGCAGTGAAAAATGATTATCTAAATTTAATAAAGTTGATCATTTACCCTAAATTTTAGATATAGTAATAGAGAATCTGATGTGGATGGTCTAAGAATGAATCCTTGTATTAGTTTGGGAAGATATGGACAAAGAAGTTGCTTATTAGGATTGAGACCCTTCCTAAGAACAATCATTGTGTTTATGGTATTATATCAAAAGATTGAATCATAGAACATAAAATCCTAAAAGAAATAAGATGTTATATATATATATATATGGCATTATATTGGTTTTCAATATATGAACATGCCAAACTTTGCATCATTTTGATACTACGAAGCAAAGTTTAAAATTTCGAACCGTGCTAGAGTTTTGGCTTATGACCGAAATGATATGATTTCAGTATCGTATCGTATAGTGCCGATACGGTTTTAATATTTTTTGAAATATAAAATATATTAATTAAAAAATATTTTTATTAATATTTGATCGCTATATATTGCTTATATTGAGTTATATTCTGAAATGTTGAATGATGAGTTTAAGTTTTGATATTATCTCATGAAGTATTTAATCCTTATTGACTAAAAGTCAATTTAGGTTAACTAAAGTCCACAATCTAAACATGACAAGATCAAGTAGGTTTAAACTAGATTTATTTTGATCAGTTTAAAATTAATAAGGGAAAATAACTACATGTTAAAAAAAAATTAACCTGATTTTTTTTAAAACAAAAAAATTGCGCTTCTGCATTGACCCCACGTAGGTTGTGGTGGCCTTGTGCTGCCGGTATCGATGTTCATGTCGGTTGGTTGTCAGAATGGTAAATTCTGCCACTGCTGACTAGCACGAC
This sequence comes from Zingiber officinale, assembly GCF_018446385.1. NCBI lineage: Eukaryota > Viridiplantae > Streptophyta > Magnoliopsida > Zingiberales > Zingiberaceae > Zingiber > Zingiber officinale. The sequence goes on along the minus strand of NC_056000.1, from coordinate 117,330,232 downwards.
ATAAAATTTAATTCCTCACAAATATAATTAAAATTGTTCATGTGCTAAATAAAAGAAAAATGTGTATTGATAAGGCAATCCATTACAGCATTTAGTAATTTCTGTGAGATGGATGATAATGATCAAAGTTAAATAGGAATATTCTACTCAGAAAAGTTATGAAAAATTCAATAAAATCAAAAGTTTTATTAGATCTTCTATATTTAAAATATGCAGCTTTTAAATGTCAAGATAGTTAGGATTGAGAACTTACCTTGGAACATTGATTAAGAACCTACCTTGAAACATAATAGAGAGAACACAGGATCAGATTGTAAGTCCTTTAGATCCCATTGTAATTCAAGATTCTACATAAAATCTTCATTCTTTATGCAAGAGCTTAGGGTACTCAATTTTGACAATTATACCATTCCTAATATGTTTACAATTTGTAACGTAGGAGCTGATCTTGTCCGAAAATTGTGGAGACGGCTAGTTGAGGATACGGCTTCTGTGTTGAGGATGTAGACTCCGCTCTGCTCTGCAACACAAGAAACGTCAGTGCCAGGTCAGGGAAGGGGTTCTGGCGTTGGCCCTTTGACGCTCAAGTCAGTCACCGAAAAGTTGGAAGGAAACGGAGCAACAGTAAGCGCAAGCGTGAATAGTGAATAACATGCACGCTCCGTCGGTGCATGGACTCCCCTTTATATAGTGCCCAGCGGGTGACGTGCACGCTCCTCGAGGTGTGGACACATTCTCCAAATTGTTCTATGAAAGGACCTGTCAGGAAAGTGTCTCTGACACCATACCTTAACATAGCATGCACATGCCTGATAAGATAGTAGAAGCTTCCGTCGTACGATCTACCTGTTGACCATACCTCGTTATCAACCGCATTATCTCCCAAAGGAATATTAAGAGATATAAAAGGGTCCCACTCTTTGGTCGAGCTGGGGAGCCGCTTGGCCGGGGATCCCTTCTCGATCGACCTTTGTTGCTTCCCTACAATGACTCGGTTCGGTAGACTGTTTCCGCCCGACCGGACTAATGCTCCGGTCGTCCCAACGTTCCTCTGCTCCGCGATGAGCGCCTGATGATCTTAGATGTACGGGCGTTCTACATGAACCAGCCCTTTGTCGATCAGGCGCTTCACGCCCGATCGGCTACTGCAGTAGAGCAATAGTGCAGCATGATTTTGTATTTCTTTATTTCCTGTGATCTATATATTCCTTCCTGGAAAGGGATATACATATAACACTATGGTTTAAAAAAAAAAAAGTAAAACCTTATCGGATGAAAGCTGCTAAATATGTCTAAGGAAATGAAAGAAGAAAAAGGTGATTTCAATGGTTTAGAACTATTAGTCAAAATTTAAAGAATAAAACTCTGATGCTTTTTATAATATGCATGGAGAAAGAAGTTTGGAATACATGATTATGGATATCAATACCATGCCAACTTGGATGGAAGATGAGATTAAAGTTGGAAAATAAGAATAGCAATAGGGAAACATAAAATCCTGTCAGACCCAAAGTTACGTGTCTAACTATTAGAGAGTTATTGCAGTGATGAAATACAAAATCTTTTTGTTTGCAAGAAATAAGCTTTAAAAATTGGAAAACTTATCAAAATGAATCAAACTTGTATAGATACAAATAGTTAAGTGGTTGGGTAAAAGGTTTAAGTAAAGTTTATAAGGTTAAGAGCTCAAAAATATTGAGGAAATATGTTAGTCAATACATTGATCTTTTTGATAAATTACCATTGATTTTTAAAGAGGCCACACTGGTGATTTTTTTAGCTGAACTTAGCTGCAGTTCTATTTTGTCTTATCTTTGATTTTGATGTTTTCTTAACTGGGTTAATGTTCAAGGGAAGAACTGTGTTGTGTCATATCTCTATTCGATCATAACTTAATCAGCTCTAAAAGGTAAAAAGGATTTGTTAATCAGCCCTGAAAAGAATTAGTTTATAGTTTTCACCTCTAGATAGTAAAGGGCAGCCCGGTGCACGAAGCTCCCGCCATGCGGGGTCCCGGGGAAGGATCCATTGTACGCAACCTTACCCTGCTTTTTGCAAGAGGCTGTTTCCAGGATTCGAACCCGTGACCTTTTGGTCATATGGCAACAATTTTACCGTTGTGCCAAGGCTCTCTCTCAAAAAAATGAACTGCAGAAGTACACGTAAAAAAAATGACTCAGTTATATGTTTACCCTATCTATTAAATCACAGTTGACTCATATCTACTAATCAACTGATTATGCTCTTTGATTGGTTTATAGGCATGACTGGGATATGCTGAGAGGCTTGCTTTCTTTTTGGATGAAGCAGGTATGTTAGAGGTATGCTAAAGTATTTGGACTTGTGCTTGTGTGATGTGCACATACTGGTAGAAAATTTCAATGTTGTTAGGATAAGATGGGTAATATTTGGAGCAATATATTGTGAAAGATCAGCAACAATCTGGCTCATACATTCCTTACCAAGCTGTGATTCTTGGATTTAGTTCTTATATTCAATAGTCTATAGCTCACTGCATTTTCTACAATGTTGATAGGAATACATGTCAACTCTATAGAATAAAGCAACTCTAACTTACTGATTACTTATTGAACATAACAAGGGACTCACATCCTTGTCTCAGTAACTTTACTCCTGTCCATTGTATTTCAAAGAGGAAACGTATTAGTTAAGCAAGAAAAATATAGTGCTCTATTTTATATCATCAAGCACCGGTGCCAGTTCTCTTCTTCCATTTTCTGTTTTTCATTTGATTGGCACACAATTTATGTTCCTTGATTTTTGCTTCATTTTTGGTCTTTATATTGTGCTCATAAATCTCAAAGATAAAGCAGATCATTGTCCAATCAGAAAATAATTGGAGAAAAGCTATTTTCACAAAATCATTGGTCCTATTTATTTTAACACTGAGAATTCTATCATCATCAATTTGGTATTTGTTCATCTGCTGTCATTTCCTTATGTCTTTTCATTCTGATACTATCCTTGACAATATGTATGGTATATGTGATCTTCATACAGTTTTGATGAAGAATATATACGTACTAATGCATGGTTGAATGAAATATCGCAAGGTCTTGGCAGAATATAATGAAGCACAAACGGACAATAGTAGTGGGCCGCAGAAGTGTTCTTTAGTAGGAGAAACATATCAAGAGTTGGTGAAACGTCTAGATGAAGGTAAACTCAAGAGCATGCATTCAATACACCATTTGCTAGTATCCACTTGAATCTTGGATTTTTTTTTTCCCTTATGTTACTTATCTATCTCCATGTAGATTCTTATGCTGGATTTCTATATTTATTTGTTCTAATTATTGGATTTGTTTTTATGTTAATGTGTACCATTTTACTTGATTACATATGATACTAATGATGAGACAATAGTTTTATTTTTTTGGAAGACTTTAGAGAGAACCAATCCACATTATTGAAATAAAAGAAAAATATATAAAAAATGGACAGCCTGGTGCGTGAAGCTCCGCCAATGCGGGATCCCAGGGAATATAATAAATACAAATAATTTTAATCTAATCCACTATAGTTTTATTTTTTGGAACACATGTGTTGATCTTTTGATCTGATCAACATCATGGATGGTTATTACTAGTAACGGTTTCAATGATAGTCATCCATGTACTTGTGTGTAACATACATATATAAATACACACAATTTAAGTTGGGTTGGGTTGGAGGTGTTTTGTTGGCAATATAGATATCTTGTTTTGGTATAGTCATTCCCTACCTTGGACCTCGACACAAATTAGTTGGTAACTTAAAGGAATAATAATGTCATACCAAATTAAAAAAATTAGGGTTAATTATTGATTACCTAAATGACAATGGGTCTCACTTTTCACCTTGTGAGAATTTAGCCAACATTTGAAAATTTTGGGCTTTCTGCCTGACTTGGGCGGAGTCCAAAAATGGGAAAGTGGGTAAATTGATTCCCATTTTCCTTCCCTCCTGCGCTTCTATTCATGGAAATGTGGAAGTAGAGGGAGAGGTCGGTTTTACCACTATTTCCCTAGGCGTCTTTTGTTTCCCTAGTGTTTCTGTCAAGAGAAATACACTCACAAGTTGTGCATGAAGTGAGGCTTAAAATTTCAAGTTAAGTCAGCTTCAATCCTCAGCCGTCTCAATATCTGTCAGCATGCTAGGTGTTAGTATCAGCGAGTGTGCCGAGTGGGCAAAAGAGAAGGGTGAAAGAGCGAAGGAAGGTGTTGTTGTGAGGGACCTTCATAAAATCATCATAGACCACAAGCCAAGGTGTCACCATTGTACACCATGAGTGATGTCCTCAACCTCATCATAAAAAAAATTCTATTGCCTGCTTCATTGAAGGGATACAACTGATTGGACATGGGTTCGTTTCGTCTATTTTTGCTCCCTTTTTTATACACGTACTGTCAACAATTTTAAGAATGCCTTCTATTTTGCTTGCTTAAGAGCAATTTCCAACAAATTTTGAAACTCTCTAGTGTATTTAAGTCCTTTCGTTACATGAAAATAAGAGATTATAATCTTGATAAACTTTAGAGTATTGAAGGGGAGCTTGGCGCAATGGTAAAGTTGTTGTCATGTGATCTAGAGATCACGAGTTCAAGTCTCGGAAATAACCTCTTGCAAAGCAAGATAAGGCTATGTACAATAGACCCTTTTCTGGGATCCCACATTGCCGGGAGCTTCGTGCATCGGACTGCCAACTTGAGTATCACAAATTATTCAGAAGCTGCATCTATAAGAATTAGCGTTGACTTTTTTTAATTGATTTTGAAATGTCAATCTCGAAAAAATATGGTCAATTTATAGATTACTTGTCTGATTCATTAGTGGAACTGTTTGTGTTACAAGAAAATGGGTCGCAGGGGCAGAATTTAACAATTTGAGGGGTAACATAATCTAAGACACTGCTACAAGTGAGATTAAAAATTGGATATCTTTCTCTTTTTTCTTAAAGAAACAAAAAAGAAAACGCAAGCTGAGGTTAGTGGACGCCTGTTCTTTCCTGTGTTGTTTCTTTTCTCTTTTTCCATGCTTTCTGTCCATCTTTGCCATCCAGTATTGGTAAGCTAATTATGTCTTTCGACGCCAGTTTTATATTTGCAGCTAATTGTTATATTTGCTTGCAGCCCTTCTTAGTTTTACTGAAGGTCCTCCTTTCACGTTGCAAAGGCTCTGTGAGGTAACTTGCCTTTCATGTATTTTTATTTTTCTTTTTGGTTTCAAATTTAATCAGACATGCTATGGAGCCTTTTTTTCCCCCGAAATCACATTTCGTCTATCATGTGAATTCTTTTAAACAAGAAATATAATTTTTTTTAACAGATCCTTTTGGTACCAAAAGATACGTATTCAAATCTTTCAAAGCTTGCACTGGCCTTGGAGAAGGTTCGTGGACAAAATTTTTGTTGTGGCTGTGATCATAGATCTGAATGTTCTGTTGTTGGATAACTATGATTAGGAATAAATCTTTCTTGCTATTGCTATATTTAGTGTCTTTTCTGATCTCCACGTTATTATGCAAAAATAGCTAAGTAATCAACAACATATACTTAAAAAGATAGTTGTGTAACAAAAATTCTGAATATTAAGTGGATTTGTGGGATAACAGTGAGACTGACCAAACATAACCAAGTGTTATTCCACTAGGTGGAGTCAGCTATATGAATCATTCTATGCCATTGGACTCTATCTTCTATTTTATCATCATTTATATTTAAATAAATTTTATTGTGGTTTATTGTTTCTAACCAATTTTTTTTGGGTTTTCTTCTTCCTTTTTTGATTTGCATATGTGTCATAACTTCACATCATTTAACTGGAGCATTTATTGGTCGCATATCTATCTTAACATTCTCGTCTCTGTAACTCTCATATTTACTCATGTGCTTGAGTTATACCATAACATTCAATTTCATATAACATAGAAGGTCTAATCGTCATTTTGTAAAACTTTCCTTTTAAGTCTTAGAAGTACTTTAGGATCATAAAGAACATCTGACGCTCTCCTCCATCTCAATAATCGTGTTTGAAATATGTTTAGCATCAGCAAATAGATATGAAATAAAAATAAATGGGTTAAAAATGATTGACAGACAGTTTCAAGAGGAATCAAATCCATGTAATTGATGAAATTGCTAGGACTCACTTTTTTTTTCCTTTCCATTTATATTGTTCTGCATATGCATATTTTTTCGTTGATCGAATTTTAGAATGTGATGTTAAGAAAGTTTGCATTTTCACCATGTTTAGCACCCTGCTACTTCGACTTTTCCTAGTGTTGTTATCTTCTAATCTCAGTGACTCGCCTAACTGTAGAATTTGTTGGTCACATCCACCTTAAGTAAGTGCACTGAGCCCTATCCTGGGGTTCTGGGGAAGAAACATGAAGCTGTCAGTGGAAATGAGACACCCAATGAGAAAACTATTCCTATCTCAAATGGAGTTGAGCCTGCTGCCGGCGACCGCGATGAAGAAATGACCGACGCAGAGACTGTTGAAGATGCTACAATTGCTGATACAGAGATGCAAGAGCACAAGGCTAGTGAAACATCGACTGAAGCAGTTTCTGATTCCAAGGCTTCTGAAGAAACTGGTGAAACTAACGAAGAGCAAAGTCCTTCAACATGAACAACACTGGTGAGTCTTCGATGAACCAAGTTGACTAGTTGATGATATTCATTTTGAGATTCTCGAGAAATGTCAGTATCTTACATGAGATTCTGAACTTTTCGAACCTGTACTGTTTTATTATCTGGAACTTCACTTTTGTATACATATGGCCATAATCATCGTTTTTTCTAGTATTTGCGCATCATTAATGGTAGTAAGTTAAGAAAGCTTGCTCATTATTTCTTCATATAGCTACTTTTCACAGTTTCAATTTCTTTTTCTTTTTATTTTACTTTGGTCTTTGTTTGAAAAATAATAGTAATAACAATGATACCTATAGAATGCTCAACTATATCTACTTAGATAGATATAAACATGTATATACCAACAATAATAATCAAATTTTATCCCATTAGGTGAGTTGATTATATGGATCCTTTTATATCATTGAACTCTATTCCTTACTTATATCATCATTTATATTTAAATAAATTTTATCTTATTTTATTGTTACTAATCGTCATGTCTTTTCCTTATTTGATATATATATTTGTCATAGTTTCACATCGCTTAACTGAAACATCTATTAGTCATATAAATGCATATTCATATCATATTAAACGCGTCGTTTGGAGTTTTTTCTCAATAAGTATAACCCTCTTTCTCTATAATATTTTCATTTCTTATCTTACTCATTTTTATATGTCCGCACATTTATCTTAACATACTCATTTCTGTAACTCTCATCTTTTGCTTATTAATGAACTTAGAAAACTTGGAATGATATGAAATTAGGTCATATATGTTTATCTAATTATTCTAATTATATGCATTCTCTCATACATCAATTTATCTCAATATATTAAAAATAATAATAAAAAATTATTATTCTTAATATATTGAGATAAATTGATGTATGAGAGAATGCATATAATTAGAATAATTAGATAAACATATATGACCTTGTTTAATGTCATTCCAAATTTTCTAGGTTCATTAGTCAGTTTTAGTCAAAATCAATTGATGGATCTAGAGATCTCAAAATTACATCAAATCATTTCCTATGTGTTCCTAATTTTCCTAATTATATCCATGCTCTCAAAAATCAATTTAACACAATATATTGAGAACAATGATTTTTTTAATATGAATTAGATTTTTTAGACGTGTTTATGTTAACAAAAATCACTGTTCTCAATATATTATGTTGAATTGACGTTTGAAAGTATGAATATAATTAGGAGAATTACACGAACAAATAGGACCTGGTATTAGCTAGTTTTGGCCAAAATTAGCTACAGACCTAGATAGATTAAAATTGCATGAAACCAGATCATATATGTTCGTCTAATTCTCCTAATTATATTCATGCTCTCGAACATCAATTTGATATAATATATTGAGAACAATATTTTTTAATATGAATTAGATTTTTTAGACACATTCGTGTTAAAAAAATCATTCTCTGAATATATTGTGCTAAATTGATGTTTGATGACATAAATATAATCAAGAGAACTAGATACATAAGACCTAATTTCATGTTATTCCTAGTTCTCTAGGTTCATCAATCGGTTTGATAGATCTAGAGAACTCGAAATGATATGAAATTATATTTTATGTATTCATTTAATTTTTCTAATTATATGTATGTTTTCAAACATCAATTTATCACAATATGTTGAGAGTAATGATTTTTTTAAATATGAATAGGTATTAAAACAATTTGTTTATTTAAAAAAAATATATATACAAGCAGACTGAGTCGAGTAGTGTAAATAAGAGGGGGTAAAATAGGTATAGGATATGTGATTTCGTATTTTAAAAGTTAGACGTGGGATTTGTATATTTAGATAAATTAGTTACCTGATTTAAACAGAATGCATCTACAATGTCATCGTTACCATGTAATCATGTATTAAAATAAATTATTTTTTATTTTAAATTTAATTTAATAAAAAAATATTATAAATATAGCTTTTTTATATTTAAAAATTATCTATCTTAAATTTGATCAGCATCTCTTAAAAATGTTAAAATCACTTAATGACTACTAAACTTTTATAGCAAAAACTTATTAAATAATTTTTTTAATGTAAAAGTGCCTTGTGTATAATATTTTTTTATCAAATTAAATTATTTTATTTTATATTTTTAGATGAAAATATATATTTTTTAAAATTTTAAAAGTAAAAGATATCTTTTGACGATTTTAATAATTAAGTGCCTTTTTATTTTTTCCCCATAAATATTCTTCGAACTGTGCAGAATCAAATATTTGTATATGGACACGGGATCGTGATCTTCTAATTCAATGCAAAAATATTCAGTAGAAGTTATAATTAGTTTCATCTCAAATCATAAGATAGATTTTTAAAATAATAATAATTATTAAATAAATAAATAGGAAATAAGAAACGCAAACTAGCTTTTTAAAGTGGAATTAATGGCTGCAAAACTTCTTCTTTACTGTCTTTATGATATTTAATTTAATAGTTATCGATGTTAATTTTGGAAATTTATGTTTGGTGGACTTATTCTATAATCTTGGAGATATTTACCGGAAGTTATAAGAAATTTACTAAATTGAAATTCCAGAAAACAACTCAGATTTCTCTGTCGAGATAATTTAAATTCATAATCCCAAGTTATCAAATAAGAAATTAGGATGAATTGTTTGGGATGATTAAATTGTCTTGTATGATTTAGCTGTTGAGTTGTAGAGTTGCCTAGCTGGAGAGTCAGTTGAGTTGCTGAGCTATTGTATCGGTTGAGCTGCTATGTCTCTGAGCGAAAAGTTGAGACTCGAGTGAGAAGAGAAACATTGAAGACTGTGTTTAACATAATTTTCTTAGAACAAATTCGTCCCCTCGGACAGTGCTTCGAGGTTACAATGAATGTTTGTTTCTTAAAATATAATGATAGACAACAATCACCACTGTACAAGTTGATCATGGAAAATTGAGTGAGTACCTGAACACTATCATATGTAGAACTGCTGAGCGAATTGCACAATAGAAAGAAAGGGAGTCAAGAACGAAGGTGGATGTAATTTCTTTGCTTGCATGTCTATCCTACTCATGGTCAAGACCTCCTCCTTATATAGGAGCTTAGACCTTTTGTTACAGTAAATGACCGAATGGAGGTCATTCATTGCATTTACTCACCAACCGCTGGCCAACTGTTTTACCAACAATTATGGATTATGTAGGATCGATGTACACATGAGAGATGAAGAGATGAATCACGTGTATTTTAAAAATGATTATCTTTTTGAAATACGAGTGTGCAGCGGAAAAAATAAAAATAATTAAGTAAAGAAAAACAGAATTCGAACACAAGGAGTTAATTTGGTTCAAAGCCTTCAACAACTCTTACTCCAAGATTCACGATCCCTCAGATCGTATCGACGGACAATCCATTATAAACCTCTTCCGGAACCGTCAGAAGAGGGAATCGAATATAAGTACGAAAAATAAGAAAGTGTAACAGCCTACACTTTTCTTTTTCAAGTATACAAGCTGTACAAGAATATTAAATCATTACCGACACTTTAGAAACGCAAAATCTAAACGGGCTTGTGTGTCAATGTCGGTCTGCCGGCAACGGTCGGATGTCTTGGAGCAGTAGTGCAGTAGCAGAGCATAGTCGAAGCAGCAAAAGAGTCGTTGAAGCTCGTAATTCAGTTGTGTTCAAGTTCTGGTTGAATAGCTCTTTTAAAGAGTGTTGGAGGCGCCTCAAAGTTCATCCTAGGCGCCTCCAGCCTCAAAAATGATCTCCAATGTCTCAGACCCGATCACTCCCACTGACTTCGATTTCTATTCGTGCGAGGGTGCCTCCAAGCTCTCTGAGACACCTCCATTCCAATGTGCCTCCGACGCGCCTCCAATGCCTCCAGGGCACCTCCATGCCACAAAGTTTTATCTGTCACTCTTATCTCCTTGAGGGCGTCTCAGACTGGTCTAGGGCACCTCAAAGCTCCGATCTGAGGCACCTCCGAGTACCTTTGAGGCTCCTCCGATACTATTCATCTAAGGCTAAGTTTTGCTACTTCGACCCTGCAAAATGCGTTAGTCCAAAAAATAAAATGTAACCTGCAAAACAAAATTAACACAATATAAAAAAGCATTATTAATTAAATCCTGTCTATTCAAGACTAGAATATAGTCATGGTCTTAGTTTAGGTATCTAAAATGAACCTAAACTGGATCAGCACCTAAAGTCTCTAATTAGGACTCGTTCTCACTGGAACACTCTCCTCCAGTGACTTACCTTACTTACCATGCAGAATCACTTGACTTGCCTTTGACCCATCAAGTCTTTCCGTCAGTTGTTAGGTCCGCAGAGCCAACTGAATTTCGACCAACTATCAGGTTCTATGGACCTAGTCGAACTTCTTGTCAGATATCGGGTTACTCCTTGATCTATATGGACGCCCCACTAGCTATCAAGTCCAACAAACCTAGCTAGATTTCAGCCTAGTGTCAGGTCACCTAGACTTGTCAAGTCATGCACACTTGGTAAAAAAAGGTTAAATTACACCACACCTAACCTAGCTGGATTTCTTGGACTTATTCCACAATCTTGTTGATATTTGCCACAGTTACAGGGAATTTACTGTATTGAAATTATAGAAAACAACTTAGACTTATCTGTCGAAATAACTTGAGCTGATAATTTTAAATAATCAAACAAGGACTGCCTTGTATGGCTGAGCAGTCGAGTTATGGAGTCGACCAATCTCCAAAATCAACTGAGTTTTTGAGCTGCTATATTGGTCGAGCTGTTGAGTTGCTTTGTTGCTGAGTGAGAAGCTGAGACCTGAGTGGGAAGAGAAACACTGAGGATTGTGTTTAACACAATTTTCTTAAAACAGATTTGTCCCCTTCGACGGTGCTTTAAGGTTACGATAAACGTCTGTTTCTCAGGATATAACGATAAACTGCAATCACCACTAAGCACAGGTTAGTCACTACGAACTGAGTGAATACTTGAATATTATCATGAGTAGAGCTACCGAGCGAAGTACACAATAGAAAGAAATGAAGCGAGGGGAACGAAGGTGAATAAAGTTTCTCTACTTGCATGTCTATCCTGCTCATGGTCAAGGCCTCCTCCATATATAGCATATCAAACTTTTGGCTACAGTAAATGACTGAATGAAGGTCATTCATTGTGTTTACACACCAATCGCTGATTGGTCGTTTTACTGGCAATTATGGATTCTCCATTAATCACACATTAATGCCTTCATTACACTTGAACAACAAGCAAAAAATAATTCGAGTGGTAAAATATTGGTTGATCCGCTGGGGTAAATTTTGTTCAAATCGATTCGACATTCAACATGTGCATGTCGTACTCGCACACAAATCAACTTGGTTTAGTATAATCCGGACCTTAGAATTGTACCCCATGCACAGGCGCGCGTGAGAGTGAACTTCTCCCTATACATATATTTACAACTTCAATGCTAGTGATATATTGTAAATCAACTATAATACCATAAAACTTTCAATGTGAGACTAAACTGCCACACACAATAAAATCTTCTTCCTTTTCACCTCATTTTTCATTCACATTTTTAACAATATTATCTCATTAAAGTAACCGGGTAGGGAAAACCCCTACAAAAACATTGAATTGTAGAAGAGTTCACCAAATGATATTATAGATTCGCCTTCTATCAAACATAAACTAATAAAACAGGTGAAAGATCATATTCCATGGTGATCTTTAGTGCTAGGATCATTTCCTACAAAGTAAACAACAATATCGATGAAAGAGACATTAACCTACCATCAAAGAATAAGTAACTTGTTGATCAACACAAATTATAGATGTGGGTCATATATGACATATTAGATCTCCACTCAATGATTATTTTAATTGGAGGGCTCCCTCGATTTCAAAAAACAATCATTAATCTATCTTCTTCCTAATCTCAATATTTCCACTTTAGAGTATTCAAAGAGAAGCTATTAGGGTTTTCAATGCTACTAGCTAGGGTACCTAAATTTGGCAAAAAGCTAAGTAACCTTTTGTAATCTTTAATTTGTACATTTACACACGCGCATATTGAATTCAATAAAGTTCACTAAAGTTTATACAATGACAAAAAAAATATATATAAAATTAATAAACTTCGTTTACTAAAGTTCATGAACAATTTATGAATCGTCCCACGGGCATAGTCAAATTGGTATTTTAGTATACGTAGATTGTCACATAAAAGTAAAGATCGAATCTCGAAAAAATATTTATTTGGACAATAAAATTTCTCCCAGTTAGAGAGGTCGCTAGATCACTATTTTTACTTCCTTGATCTCACTATAGGAACGACAATAAGAAAGACTTGGTATGAATAAGTCACCTTTTACCACGAATCAAATTGTCTATTAACTTTTGCAAAATTTATAATATTTGTATAATTTGTCAACGAGCATATATTGCCTTGAGTGCAGAGTTTTATCAATCAAATTGTCAATTAGCTTATGAAAAATTTATCTATAAATTTAATTCTTTAACTTTTATTTAAAGATAAAAAATATAGTAATTTATAATATTTGTATAATTTTAAATTATATATATATATATAAGGCAGGGACGGATCCAACAGAGGGGGGAGAGGCAGCATCGACGGTGACCCTTTTCTCTTTTGTCGAGGATGGAACCCTTAGTATTATAGTGTTTCATCGGTTGAGATGGAGGATACCTTCTCTTGTTTATCATGATCTATTACTTCATACTTGAATTTCTAGATCCATAAAAGGCACAATAAAAATATTAATTGAGCTTGATAAAAACAAAAGCTGGAACTCAATAACATTTTTAATAAAAAATAAAAAAGTTTAACTACGTTCGAAAAGTAAATAAATAAATAAATAAATAAATTTGAATACGACAAAGCTCGAGCCATAATATATATAAGATATATATAAAAGAAATGTAAAATAATTTCTAAAATACCGTTGCTATATATATATAGATTCCAAAAGGCGATCGAGCGAGTGAGTCTTGTTCAACAGGTTTGAGTTTGACTCTCTTGTCTGATATCGCAGCAGGAAGCATGGAGACCTCCGTTCAAGAAGACAAACGCAAGTGCGCGGCCGCCGGCAGCAGCGACGGAGGCAGCAGCGACGGCATCCGGGATCAAGACCGGCTGCTCCCGATCGCCAACGTCGGGCGGATCATGAAGCGGACCCTGCCCCCCAACGCGAAGCTCTCGAAGGAGGCGAAGGAGACGGTGCAGGAGTGCGTGTCCGAGTTCATCAGCTTCGTCACCGGAGAGGCCTCCGACAAGTGCCGCAGGGAGAAGCGCAAGACCGTCAACGGCGACGACGTCTGCTGGGCCCTCGACGCCCTCGGCTTCGACGACTACGTCCAGCCGATGCGCCGCTACCTCCACAAGTACCGCGAGCTGGAGGGGGAGAAGGACGGCGACGGCCGGACGGTCCCCGCCGCTTCCTCCTCCCCCTCCTCCTCCTCCAAGGCGGTTGGTAGAGACCATACCGCTGGCGGCGGCGCTGCTCGCTTGACGTTTAACGCCATGGATAGAACTAAAAGTAGTGATGATCCTTCTACATCAAGGGGATTATTCTAGCCATTTAGTTAGTTAATTAATTTACTACTCTTCGCCTCTTCGAAGTTGGACCTTCATCCTTTATTTTGAGGTGCTTGATTTATTTGATCTTGAGTTCTTGATTTAGTTTCTTTGCTGTTTACTATGATTTGTGGTCTCCCTGATATTTGTCTTTAATTGTGTTGTTCTTGAATAATTAACTCTTAGAACCTTCATTTTTGCATGCATGATCAAATTTCAATCTTTTGCCCCGAGGGCTCGGTTGAGTAAATTGGTCACCACAGGGTAGGATTGCCGAATCAAGCCAGGCCAATTTCCGATGAAATCGAGAGAAATGTCCTCCTATATCGTGGTATGAGGTCAACTGTGTGGGGGTGCTCAGGATTAACATAAGATCTTTTTGCCAAATGTTTGCATGATCAAAGTCTCACGAGGTAAATCTGTCTCACCTAAAGCGACGTCATTTGAATACCGAGGTAAATGTCTCCCTCATAGGTCAATCATTATTCCAAGGGCTAGAAGTTACCTGTGATTTACCCGTTAGACCAAAGAATTAAGATATCTCTACAAAAATATGATATTGTCCACTTTAGGCTTAAGATATCTTTTTGGGCTCTATCCAAAAGGCTTCATATAATGGAGATATCTTTCCCTTATAAATTCATTGTCTTTTCCATATATTTTCAATGTGGGACTTTATTTGCAACCATTGCAATCAAACAATTCCCCCTCAAAGGACCGTCCCCTCAAGCCTATCCACTTGATGTCATCTGATTCTTAACTTATCCGAATTTTCCTACCCCTCTATTCAACTAACCTAATAAGACTTCCTTGCCCTTCGGTCCACCTGACCTACTAGAATGTCCTTGCCTAGTCGCAGCTAGAACTTCTTTGCCTGGAAGCCTCCACTTCCTTTGTTAGAGATCAATATTCTACCTATATGTCTCGATTGGATCGTGACTCTTTTGCATAGTCGGCGGTTAGTCCTTCTAGCAATTCAAGCTCTGATACCAATTGTTATGGTCAAAAGAATTAAGATATTCCCACAATATTATGATATTGTTTACTTTGGGCTTAAGTCCTCATAGTTACCCAAAAGGTTTCATACCAATGAACATATATTTCCCTTATAAGTCTATAATTCTTTCTATGTGTTTTCATTATGGGACTTTGTTTGTAACCATAGTAACCCAATATTACCTCCTCTGTATTGGCTCTAGGATGGATTGGTAAGGGCGCTGGGAGCAAGCGCAATCACTTTTTGCCAACTTGACGTTTCCAATAAGAGGTAGTTTATGGTTCTATGTGTCAAATTGTTTAGTGATCCTCTTAGGCACTTGTTTGTAAACTCTAATCTTCCATATAATTATCACCTAATAAAGCATTGTTATTTTTTTGATAAGTTAATTTGGGCAAAAGGCAAAAGGCAAAAGGCAAAAGGCAAAAGAGCGTCTTTTTTCCCAAATTATGTAAGGGGCATCCCATTTTCATTTTTTTTCAGAAGGGCATCACATCCTACTATTCAACTGTGCATAATTACTCAACTGTCTTCTAATATTATTCAATATTATTATCTCTCGTCTGAATCTCACACCTAAATCTTGAGTCAATTGGGCGCGTTGTAGCAACTACGATTTTGTAGCTGCTACAATATATATTTAATTTATTCAACATTGGTAGGAATTTACATTGTAACAGTTATGGTTTCATAGTTGTTACAACATAAATAGTAGGAATTCACGTTGAAGCAGCTACACAATCATAACTGCTATAATTATTGTAATAACTATGAAATTATAACGGTTACAATTGTTATAGTATATACGAAAGCTAACTGCTACAACATGAATTCGACATGCTCACTAACATTCATATTGTAGCAGCTATGAAATTGTATCTTCTACAATGCAGATTCAACTTACTTAACATTCATATTGTAGCAACTACAAAACCGTCACTGCTATGACATGTGTAACAACTACGGTTGTGTAGCTGCTACAATGTGTCCAACCAGTTCAGAAATTAGACAGAAGATAATAGTATTGAATAATACTAGAAGATAGTTGGATAATTGTACATAATTGAACATTGAAATAGTACACATTTTGATAAAACAATCATAATGGAACGGCCCTTTGATGATTTAGAAAAAAGGGGCGTCTTCTTAATTTTTACCCAATTAATTTCTTATGGATTGAATCTCATTTTCATTTAAGAGTGAGAATTTTTAGGGATTTTGTTTATACTATATGTTATGATTATGGCAATTGTTAGTCTTTTGTTCTAAGACATTATTCTACCCCAAGATAAGGGTATGACACAGATGGTGGATATATGTCATCTTTAAAGTAAAGGTCAAAACTTTAAGGTGGATCTACTTTTTTTCCCAAGATATTATTCTCTTATAATTGCTATCTTTTCTCCATCAATCCATAAAAGATCATTTTTCTCATATAATTGCTAAAAAAAAGTTAATTTTAAGAATCTCTTCTATTAGTAATCAACTTCCTTTCTCGAAGAATAAATGCACTCAAAGAAAACACAAAAAAGAAAATTTTATCTCAACTTTTATGGATGCACATTCATAGTCCTAGTTATAGACCACCAGTCTGTATCGAACCCACGTGTCCAGAACATTAACTCGGGTTAATGGCTACCCTTGACCCGGTTCAATATGTTGAACTCGTAACTGGTCGTTAAGGGTCAAGCCCTAAATGAACCGAATCAGTTCAATTAACGGTTTGAATTTTAAAAAATCTTAATTTTTTAATTTTATTTTAAATTTATTTTTCATTTTCTCATATTTTTAATATTTTAATAATATTAATGATGTAGTTCAATATAAATTTACTCTTTTACTTTAAATTTTTTAATACGAGATTGTTATACCTAATATGAGGCTATATAACCTTTAACTCATTAAATTTATTAATTTTATTTAACTCGGTAACTAATTGATCTTATTTTATCTTTTCATTTAACATTAAGTTTATAGAGATTATTTAACTTCTATAATATATCTAATAATAAATTTACCAAAAATAGAATTTGTTTAATAATAAAATTATGTGTATAATGAAAAATATTATCAAACATACAAAATTAATTTAAAAATTATATATATATATATATATATATATATATATATATATATATATATATATATATATATATATATATATATATATACTTCTTCATAGAGGTTGTGTTAGAAGTAAATAATAAATAGTGAATAGTAATTATTTTTATGCTTCTTCTTAAAAGTTGTGTTGGAAGTAAATAGTAAACAGTAAATAAAAAGTATAGTAGTAGTGAATTAAGGAATTATAGTAAATGACAACAGTAATGTAACGATGCAGTAAATATGATGATGCAGTAATTTTTACTTTTGTTATGCTTACTCTGCTTTCTGTTCTTATTTGTTTTTCAGGGAGCCTCACCTGTTCAGGATCTCACCGTTTAATCAGTGCCCTGGCTTATGCGTAAGATTTTGGGTTAAGGATACCCTTCTTACTTAGCCTGCATAGGTCTTATGTGATTTTGGTTATTTCTGATATAGTCACCGTTTACCGATTGGTTACTAGGATAAGAACTGAGGAAAAGAACCAAGAAAAGATAGGCGGAATATCTTATTTTTACCGAACTCAGTTTATCATTATAAAAACAACCATAGATCTTATTTAATGAAGAATTTTATAGGAAATTCCAATCAGAAACTGAGAGAGTTACATATTTATACATAAAGACAGCTTACAAAAGAAAACTTACAAACACACTTGAGCACACTTGAAGAGCACTGGGGGAATTTGGGCAGTTGCGATGGCAGTGGGGGGAGTGGATGCCCTGAAAGGAGAGGTTTGGGGGCCTTTTATAGGCAGAGGAGAGAGTGTTTGCTTGGGGAAGAAGGAAAGCAGGGAGAGAAGAGAAGAGAGGGGGTCGGGAAAGAGGAGGCTCGGTGGAGGACAAGTGGAAAGCAAAAGTAGGTTTAGTGAGGGACAGATGGCTTCATTTTAGTTGAGTGGACATACTGTTGGAGGAGTGGAAAAAAACATCGTGGATGACGTTTTTAGTAGATGTTGCTATTGCTATTGGTGAATGGAAAAAGATGTCATAGATGACGTTTTTAGGGGCAATGTTGTCATTTAAGTCTCCATTAGGTTGTCTAGGTTATTGTCACTTGTCAGGTCCAGAGAGGGAGTTTGTGAGCTTTCGGCTAAGTCTGGCTGCATACTTCTATGGAGTGCTGCTCTGTATGCTCTAGCAGAGAGGAATAAGCTGGCTAGTCGCTTCTGGCAGTATCTTTCAGTTTTTATTTGATAATTTTGCAGCAAAGTTGTATGTTGTGTTTTAAAGGAGAAAGGGAAGAATCTACTGCCCATATCTTTTGGCCAGTAGATTTTTTCAGTATAAGTTTCTCCGACAAGGAAGTAATTGTCTGGATCTGTCAAATGACCCCAAACCCAATTAGTTCCTTGTACTGATGCTCTCTAGTGCTTTAGTTGATCTCCAATAGTAGGAGGAGCTTCCCAATTAACATCTGGGTCGGAAGGATAATCTTCAAGTTCTGTCTGGATACCTCCAACTTCATTGATGTCATTCTTAACCAGATATTTAGCTGGTTCAATGTTGAGGTCAAGCCATTCAGGTGGAGAACTGTCAAAAGTGCACACGACAAACATTTTCTCTTCTTCTAGGGCTAAAGAAAAAATAGTACCAAGTTTTTTCGAAAAATCTTTGACAGAATCTGGATCATGTATCCAAACTTTGTAAAGCAGCCCATAGTCCATTACAATAAAATGAGTAATAAGCCTTCCTTTGTAATAGGTTGCTTGATACTTTTCATAGTTCTAAGTTAACCTTATAGAAGGAAGATAACAACTAGCATGGACATCCGTATTTAGCAGAGTCTTCACAGGTTGGGTCAATTTTTTAACATTTGAACTTTGGGCCAAATTCTGCTTCATAGACAATAGTTATCCCAGGAGGGGGATTTTTATGGAAGACTTTTAAGGCTTCACAAAATTCAATAAAGGTCTATAATGTAGACTGTTCTGCTAAGTTTCGACCGTAAGAGTTGATGTCTTCAGGTATGATATTGGGCAAGCTCAATATATGAGTTGCTGATGTTCTTTGAGCGAAGGTTGTAGCAACTTATTCCTTTAGTTGGGCTAATGTTAAATAGTTAGGCTATTGTGGCTTTTTGTCTATTAATGTTGTAGAAGAGGAAGAAGACCTATGAGTTCCTTCAGTAATTTGTGCATATGTAGGAGTCTCTTCAGTTTGTGAGCTAGTTGAGTTTGTCATCATGGTTGTTATTTTTAATAAACTGCTAATAAAAAAATTAGCACCAAGTTGGGCCCTAGCAGCATTAAAAGCCTCCTCAAGTGAATAGTACCCTTTAAAGAAAGGATGTTCTAGGCCTTGTATGACCATATTTGTTTCTTTTCAAGTAGCATATACTCCAGCTTGTGGTCCAGAGAAAACAACATAACAAGAGAATTTCTTGCCTGTTAGTTTTTGTATGGTTGTTAGAAAATAGTTTTGTAAAGCATTTATAACTGTTATCTTATGTCTAAAGCTGCCAGGAATAGTCGGAATGTACCAAATGTTATCAATTAGATAGTGTTGTATGTGATCTAGTTTGTCTCTGAATATAGAGCAGAACTGATCCTCCTGTTGTATAAACTATTGTAATTCTTGAGTACCAAATCTTAATGTTTT
Source organism: Zingiber officinale (assembly GCF_018446385.1). Classification (NCBI taxonomy): domain Eukaryota; kingdom Viridiplantae; phylum Streptophyta; class Magnoliopsida; order Zingiberales; family Zingiberaceae; genus Zingiber; species Zingiber officinale. The sequence goes on along the minus strand of NC_056000.1, from coordinate 117,310,314 downwards.
AGTAGCAAATGATGTTCATACCTTCCTTGGTCTATCCATTACCTGAAAAAAAAATTTAGTGGAGTAAACGAGATAAAGTATCAGCTAAAGAATTGTTAATTCCCTTTATATGTTCTCAGTGAATGTGTAAAGCTTTATTAATAATAGTATCTGTGAATTTTAACCATCTTTTAGTACTTAATTCTTTTCTTAATCCTTTAGTTTGTTGGCTATATTTGACTATAGCTCCATAGTTTGTTCTAATAGTAATTTCTTGCTTATTGCAAATGAATAGTCTGAATGCTTTTAGACAGTAAATAATTGCTAATATTTCAAAATCTAGTGAAGTTAAATGTCCTTTTTCTTGAAATTTTTCAGAGGCATACCTGCATAAGGTTTCTATAGTTTTAGGGTCATATTTGGAAGTTTTTCTAAATAAAGTGTCTCCCCATCCTGTTTCACATCCATCTGTTTCAATAACTAAGCAGTCAGAATCAAGTAGAAGTGTTAGCATGGGGATTATTTTTGCTAACTGTTTAATTTGTTGTACAAGTGTTATATCTTGTTGATTAAAATGTTTTTATCCGGTTAAATAGGTTTTATTGTATAAGGGGCCGCTAATTTTTCCTATATCTTTTAAATAAGGTCTTGCATAATTTAAGAGCCCTAAAAAACTCTTAGAGTTTTAGTATCGTCCATTTTATCTGAAAAAGCAAGGATTTTAGCAAAGATATGAGATTGAAAGGCTATTTATCCCTGACCTATCTCTGCGCATAGGAAATCAATATGAGTAGTTGCTATTATCATTTTCTTTCGAGAAATAATCAAACCATGTTTCTCAAATAGGTTAAAAATAATATGTAGATGAGCATAATGTTCTTGTTTAGTCTTAAAAAAAACTAGAATATTATCTATATATTGTAACGACCTGACCCTTTGGCCTCTTGGGCGGCCCTTGCGGCGGCCCACTAGCGGCCCCTTATGTCGTCGGCCCATTTGGCGACTTCTAATGTCGTCGACGGACGACCCTTGGCCGTGCCGTTACTCACTAGGACTTTCCACCGCTGGCAGTGGATTTTTGCCTCCTCCAGGATTCGAACTCTAAACCTCTAGGCTTAAGTATTAGAGTTTATGAATCCTGGTAGCCAAGTGAGCGGCGCTCACTTGGCTACCAGTATTCATAAACTCTAATACTTAAGCCTGGAGGTTTAGAGTTCGAATCCTGGGGGAGGCAAAAGCGCCGCAAGGGTCGCCCAAGAGGCCAAAGGGCCGGGTCGTTACAATAAAAAGGCGCCTTTTTATTGTAACGACCCAACCCTTTGGCCTCTTGGGCGGCCCTTGTGGCAGCCCAACTAGCGGCCCTTATGTCGTCGGCCCATTTGGCGACCTCTCATAGATTTTTGCCTTCCCCAGGATTCGAACTCTAGACCTCCAAGCTTAAGTACTAGAGTTTATGAATCCTGGTAGCTAAGTGAGTGACCTTTTTTATTGTAAGGACCCGACCCTTTGGCCTCTTGGGCGGCCCTTACGGCGGGCCAACTTGCGGCCCTTATGTCGTCGGCCCATTGGCGACCTCTAATGTCGTCGACCGACGACCCTTTGGCCGTGCCGTTACTCACTAGAACTTTCCACCCCTGGCCAGTGGATTTTTGCCTCCCCCAGGATTCGAACTCTAGACCTCCAGGCTTAAGTACTAGAGTTTATGAATCCTAGTAGCCAAGTCAGAGTTTTTAATAGGTTGGGGTAGCGAGCCACCAATCCTAAAAGAGCAGACCTTGGTCTACCAGGGCCAAGACCTCGGAAGTCGGGTACTAGCCTCTTCAAAGTAAAATATCTTAATTACTTCTTCTTTAAATGTCTTGACATTTTAATAAGCACCTTGTGTGCCAAAATCCCTAAAGTCTTGACTTTGGGATCTACTTAAGGCCTTGGCCTTTTTCTTTCTTTTCTTTATCTTTCTTATACTTGTTAATACCTCTAATAAAAGGATGTCTCATACAAGATTGATCTCAAATACTTTAACAAACCAAAATTAAATATTTAAACAAACTAAAATTGAATGCTATAACAACTGAAACTGCTGTGCTTGGGAAGTTCCAAAACCGCAATTTAAACAAAAATAAATCTGCATACTTTGTCTAACAAGATTCTGAAATGCTAAATAAATCAAAATCTGCATACAATACTTATCAAATTCTGCAAGCAATACTTATAAAAATTTGCGTACAATACTTATAAAAATCTGCATGCCATACTTATCAAAATCTACAAGCAATACTTATAAAAATCTGCATACAATACTTATAAAAATCTGCATGCCATACTTATACAAAATCTGCATACTATGATAACAAAATTCTAGAAACTGAACACTTAATGGGAACCTAAACTAAAGTACTCAAACACATGTTGTACGGGTCTAGAAGTTTCAAAGAAAGACCCAAATCTACTATGCCAACCATGCCAATTGTACATCCGTTTATTCTCAACCAAGCCAGCAAAAAGGAATAGTCCTGCCCTGCGAATTTGGTGGCTGTTCTGGCTTACAAAAGAACAAAAACAAGCAAGTCTGGTCGTACACTTGAGCAAAAATGGTACATGCTCCAAAGTTAACAAGTAGTCTGTACCATGAAGAAACTAGGAACTAAAGATCTACAGCATGTTAAAGAATAAATGTAACAATAGTCTAATCAGCATGTTTACAAATTTCAAAACCAAAGGTCTAACAAAGCCACTGAAATCTACTGGAATTCCATACAAACTAACCTTGCTTTACCTACAACAACCCATAAGCCTCTAAAGGTCTACTAGACACAAAACCATTTTACTGCATCCTCATCTAGAGGGTTTTCCCTACACATGGCAGCACACTTCGAAAAAAAAACCTATTCCTTACAGCATGCTTCCAAATAAAATTCAAGGAGGAAACAAGAATCCAAATCCTCAAATCACGACAGCAAGCTTCACAAGCAACAACCTTCACAACATGCTTTAAAAAAAATCAAGAGGAACAAGGAAACATCAAATCGAATTCGGAACTACTCTTACCGCAGGTGAGTAGCAACTTACCTTGGCGTTCTTGGACTTACAACCGAAGCAAAGGAGCTGTTAGGGTTCAGATAGCTTAGATCTTCAACCCCTCCTTACGCCCACAGCCTCTCCTCGACGAGAGGATCACCACCCCGTGAAGAACCCCTAGGAGAACACCCTCACCGGCCGCCGGAGATGTGCCCTAGGTTCTTCTTTGTTTCTGCTCGAGTCGCCGTCGCACGCGTGAGGAGAGGGGAGAGGCGAGGGATTCAATTTCAGAATAATACCTAAGTTCTTTTCTTATAACTAGGGTTCTTTTCTAAAAATTGATACCAACTATAACGACCCAACCTCCCTACTACTCTCTAGAGGTGGACGCTACTTAAGTATTAACTCTACTTAACCGGTATGATCGAAACCACGAGGAGTCCCTATCAAAAAATTTCGGCAGTACCTTTTCTATACCGGTGACCATAAACTAAGATACATACATAGTATACATCAGCCACAGGTGGCTGGAACATATATCAAACACCCACGCAATTAAATAAGTGTCAAACTCCAAAATATCTACTTATTAAACATAACTCATCTCAGCATACAGTCTAAAACCAGAATAATCTTCAATGACATGAAATGTAAGATACAATCTCAAGTATTTATTAACCACTAAAACAAGGAAACTCAATAACATCCCAAGTCTCTCCCATAGTCCTGACATCACACACCATCCGCACCACCTTGTCACCTTCCTTTGCTATATCTTTTCCTTTCCTTTATCTTTCTTATACTTGTTAATACTTCTAATAAAAGAATGCTTCTTAAAAAGAAACTGAAATGTTTAAAACAATTTCTAACATTGAAATACTAAACTGCACAACCAAGAGATCTAAACTGCACTAAAGTTCTGCATACTATAAGCTTTAACAGAACCTGCCTTCAAGCTTAAATAGAAATCTGCATATATAACTAACAAAAATCTGCACTACATTATCTTATATCTTGCTACAACAACACTAAAAAGGAACAGTCAAATCCCCTTAGTAAAGACAAGTCAATTAGCTCAAGCAAAAGAAATGTCATCTACTAAAATAATGCTGCTGCTATCAAAAGTTGATACATGAACATGATAATATACTAGAACATACAAGGAACCAAAATATAATGCAATGCAGAAGAACTTCTTAAACTACTCTTTAATTCCAAGTCATCCTAATGCTGTACAGGAAGGAAAACCGAAAGCAAGACAACAAGGAACACTTACTACTCTTACATTTCAAACCATCCTAATGCTGTACAAAAACCGAAGCAAGGAAAACAAAGCACACTAGCTACACTTGAACTTCTAGCCATCCCAATACTATACAGAGGGAAAATCTGAAAACTAGAAACAAGGAATACTTGCTGCCCTTAAATTTCCAGCCACCCACTGCTGTACATAAGGAAAACCCGAAATCCAAATCCTAAAGAACCCAATGAACACATAGCAATGTGTACAATTGCAAATAGTATAGAATTTGCTACTGGAACCCAAAAAAAAGTAACAATCCTGCTTTAGGTTCAGTACCACGGCAAGGAGCAAAGGAAAACCAATTTACCAAAACCTACATGCTCAACATACTAATCCCTCTAATGTTCTTTCTTTGAAACCCACGGCAGCAAACCCTAAACCAACAATGTTCACAGAAAAATTCAAAAACAAGAGGAATAAGAATCCTGAACTACTCTACTGCAGGTGAGTAGCAACTTACAGTGGTTTCTTGGACTTACAACCGAAGCAAAGGAGCTGTTAGGGTTCGGATAGCTCAGATCTTCAACCCCTCCTTACGCCCACAGCCTCTCCTCGACGAGAGGATCACCACCCCGTGAAGAAACCCTTGGAGAACACCCTCGCCGACCGCCGGAGACGTACCCTGGGTTGTCTTCTTCGTCGCCCGAGTCAAGCTGCCGCGCGCACAAGAGGGAGAAAGAAAGGTTTTTAGGGCACGAGAGATTAATCTCCTTCTCCACTTATTATACCTAGGGTTTTCATTAAATATTATACCTTAAATATTTTTCACTGCCTATCTGATCAGCATCATCCGCTTGCACACTTGGTCAGCTAGATCCGCTTAAGAGTTGGCTCGGCCGGCGGTTGCGGGTTCGAATCTCGGCTTAGACATTTTTTTGTCGAAACTTCCTTCGTTTAGTAAAACTACCAAACGAACTCCAAAAATTGCATAAAAATACTCTAAAAATCTTTAGAATATGATAACTTAGGTAAAACTAATAGCCGCTCCGGCGGTAAAATCTCTAGAATATGATAACTTATTAAAAACTCAATCCTAGTAGCCGCTCACTTGGCTACCAGGATTCATAAACTCTATTACTTAGCCTGGAGGTCTAGAGTTCGAATCCTGGGGAAGGCAAAAATTCACTGGCCAGGGGCGGAAAGTCCTAATGAGTAACGACACGGCCAAAGGGTCGTCGATCGACGACATTAGAGGTCGCCAAATGGGCCGACGACATAAGGGGCCACCGCAAGGGCCGCCCAAGAGGCCAAAGGGCCGGGTCGTTACAATAAAAGGCGTCTTTTTATTATAATGACCCGACCCTTTGGCCTCTTGGGCGGTCCTTGCGGTGGCCCCTTATGTCGTCGGCCCATTTGGCGACCTCTAATGTTGTCGACCGAACTCTAGACCTCCAGGCTTAAGTACTAGAGTTTATGAATCTTGGCAGCCAAGTGAGCGCCACTCACTTGGCTACCAGGATTCATAAACTCTAGTACTTAAGCCTGGAGGTCTAGAGTTCGAATCCTGGGAGAGACAAAAATCCACTGGCCAGGGGTGGAAAGTCCTAGTGAGTAACGACACGGTCAAAGGGTCATCGGTCGACGACATTAGAGGTTTCTAAATGGGCCGACGACATAAGGGGCCGCCAGTGGGCAGCCGCAAGGGCCGCCTAAGAGGCCAAAGGGCCGGGTCGTTACAATAAAAAAGCGCCTTTTATTGTAATGACCCGACCCTTTGGCCTCTTGGGAGGCCCTTGCAGCGGCCCACTGGCGGCCCCTTATGTCGTCGGCCCATTTGACGACCTCTAATGTCGTCAACCGACGACCCTTGGCTTTTGCCTCCCCCAGGATTCGAACTCTAAAGCTCCAGGCTTAAGTATTAGAGTTTATGAATCCTGATAGCCAAGTGAGTGGCGCTCACTTGGCTACCAAGATTCATAAACTCTAATACTTAAACCTGGAGGTTTAGAGTTCGAATCCTGGGGGAGGCAAAATCCACTGTCAGGGGTGAAAAGTCCTAGTGTGTAATGACACCGCCAAGGGTCGTCGGTCGATGACATTAGAGGTCACCAAATGACCCGACGACATAAGGGGCCGCCAGTGGGCCGCACCGCCCAAGAGGCCAAAGGGCCGGGTCATTACATATATACACAGGTGAAGAGAGAAACATCTCGAAAGATATCATCCATTTTCCTTTGGAATATTTGAGGAGCTACCTTAAGGCCAAAAGGCATAACAAGCTACTCAAAATGTCCTTCAAGGCAGGAAAAGGTTGTCCATTCAATGGACTCAGGGTGCATTTTGACTTGCCAAAATCTTGATTTCATGTTAAATTTAGAGTGCCATTTTGAGTTTTGGATTTTATTTAAGAGTTGGTCTTTGTCAAGTATTTTATAACCACCTTCTTGACAATTATCATTAAGTCTCTTATAGTTAAATATCATTCTAGATTGGCCACGTTTTTATTTTGATCCTTTATTGACTATGAAGGCTAGACTTCGGTGCCTAGATGTGGACCTTTGAATGACTCCTAAAGTTAAGAGTTGATTAATGTCCATTTTACATTCTTCAGTTTTCCAATTTGTATATTTTAAGTCTTGAGCCTTAATTGTAAGGTCTGGATTAATTATTGATAGTTTGCACTAGACTTTGTCTTGGTCCCTATATTTAGTAGGATTGTCTCCAATAATTTCTAGTTTTTCTAGTCTAGAAATGAGGGAGTGTAAATTGGGTTTATGGGTGTTTATTATTTGAAGTAACTATTGTGGGAGTATGAGATCATGTGGGATCCAGGTGTCCTCAGCTATAGGGCTTGACCAGCCAAGTGAGACTAGTTTTCTTGATCTTGTTGGTCAAAAGATTCTATGGCACAGGTTTGGTTATTAGGTTGTAGTTGCTTACTGGGCCGTTTACATGTATTTTTAGGAGAACATTGACAAGATGATGTGTTGTCAGAAGGTAGAAGTTCTATGTGAGGTTTAGTGGTTAAGGGGTGGACAATAGAAGGATAGTATGTTATTATTGGGGATATTATGGGTGATGAAAAGAAAAGTGCATAATCCTTGGTTAGAAGAAAAACTCTATCTGGTGCTACAAGAAAATTTAAACCTAGGATTAAGTGAATATTAGGATGCAATAACGGTTTAATCCATAGTTTAGAAAGTGGGAGTGGTGTGTTATATTTACCACAGTTGTCATAAAATCTCAAATGGGTGTTGGTGACAAATTGCGTGCAAGCTAATTGTTGGCCATCAAATTGTGTACTTAGTAATGGTTGTGATGCGGTTTTTATAAAAGTTTTTGGTAAAATTGAAAGAAGTGTATTTTCATCTATGGTGGAGTTGGTGGCTCCACTATCTAGAAAGGCATGTAGGGTAAACTCATGGCCATAGATATTTACCAAACATTTGACTCTAATGTCTAGAGTTTTTTCTTGTATTACAGATACTAGAGGCTTGTATAAAGACCAGATCTCTATCTATCATATCCATTGGTGTAAGTTGTAAGCCTTTGCCTTTATCAAGAGTGGCCTGAGAGGGATGTGGAGGAAGGTTTTCTTTTATTTATTTATCTAGGATCTCTAGTTCTGTTTCTAATTTATCAATATGAGTTTCTAATACAGAGACTCTTGTTTCTAATAAAAAATTTCGAGTACCTTCTTTAGAGAATTGGCTTATGGGTATTGTAACAGAGAACAACTGTTGAAGACAAAGATTACAGGCTTGTTTCTTATATAACTTACAGGTACCTCTTTTATCTAAAGAAGGATAATAGCTACAAAATAAATAAGGAATGTTATTAGTTCCTGTTTTGAGTATCCACTCATGTGGACAGTTAAGTTCTTCTATAGGCTTTGTACTGTGTTGTGTAAATATTATATTGGTATATGGAAATGGAACTTCATTCCATAATTCTTCTAGATTGTCTAGTATATCATAAGGTATGTAATTTTGGCTTTCAGAATGTAGGTTATACTACTGGTATGAAGGTTGCAAGAAGGAGTTTACAAGACTATAGTCAGAAGGAGGAATAACTTCTTCTATGTCATCTACAGAAACAATAGAGTAGATGGAGAATGTGTCAGAAACATCTGATTGTACTTCTACTAAATCAAGATTTGTGCAAGTAACTAGCTTTACTTCTCTAGTATATAAATTCTTTTTATTTGGGCAGACAGAAGATAAGTGTCCTGGTTCATTATAGGCGAAACATGTGATAGTATTAGTGTTGGTTGCTACTCGGAATATCGTACCAGTTCCCCTGTACAAAAATTTTGTACAAGTCCTGAACCTTTTCTAACAACCTATTGTGTTCTTTAGAAATTAAATTTGAAATCGCAAACAGAACTTAACATTATTGATTCCAAATTCAACTCATCTGTTCTTAGAGGTTTAGACTTGGATCACAAATGATGCTTAACATTATTAATCCAAATCAACCTATATTACAAATTCAATTAAATATTTATTTCAGAGATCGGCTTCCAGGTTAAACATGGCGAGGCACTAGGCCTTCTTGGGTATGGGATCATCCACCACTTCCTAGAAAAAGTTTTTCAACGAAATTCAATATTTAATCTCCTTATAGTAATCCTAGGTTTAACTATTAAGATCAATTGAATCACAAGATCGAAAAATAAAAGAAACACAAAATTGAAACATAAATTCGATAGCCTAGAATCGTTAGCCTCTTGTGTTTGGTATTTCTAGATCTAAACAAAAGAATAAACTAGTTATGATATGAAAACTAATAACTAGTTATACTTTTTGTAATTTATAGACCTCACGATCTTCTGTCGTATTCCTCTTCTTATCTCGGACGTCGTGTGGGCGACGATCTACCGAGACGAGAATCCACCCAAGCCTCCTTCTTCTTCTTGCAAGTTTCGGCCACCAACTCTTCTTCAAGGGAAGCTTTCTTTCTCTTCTTCTTCTCCACAAGCAACCGGCCACCAAGATGAAATAAGACCTCCAAGTGTTGCCAGCCTCAACAAAAGGAGAAGAGAGAAAGAAGAGAGGAGAGGGCCGGCCATCACCAAGGAAAGGAGAGGAGAGAAATAATAGATGTGTTGTAAGGTGAGGCACCTCTACCCTCTCTTTTATATTCCTTGGTCTTGGCAAATAAAAAAAGTTTTAAACATTAACACTTCTTTATTTTCCTTGCCAATAAAAGGAAAATTTAATTAAAATCTCCTTTTATTCTTTTAATGGTCGGCCACCTCAAATCCTCCAAACAAGGAAAGTTTTAAACACAAAATTAAAATTTCCTAATTTATTTCCGAAATTTTTTTTAAAATAAAAATTTCTCTTTAAAAAATTTCCTTCATAGTTGGTTATAAAAGAAAACTTTTATAAATTAAAATCTCTCTATTAAAATATGTGGATGATTACAAAAAGGAAAGTTTTCTCCAAAATTAAAATCTTCCTTTTAACTACAAATAAGGAAATATATCAATCCTTTCTCTTAATCTTTTGTAGAAACTATAAAAGGAAAATTTTAATTTTTAAAACTCTGTTTTAAATCATGGCTTCCACATAAGAAATGATTTTTTTATAAAATAAAATCCCCTTTTATTTTTATTGTGGCCGACCACCTAAGCTTGGGCTCCAAGTTAGGGCCGACCACCACTTGATCCATCCAAGGCTTATCTTGGCCGGACCCTTGCTTGGGCTCCAAGCTTGGCTTGGCCAACCACCTATGGATGGGTAAGAAGGTGGGTTTAGGTGGGTATACGACTTTATAAATAAGAGGCTATGATAGGGACCGAGAGGAGGAATTGATTTTGGTCTCCCGATGAACTTGAGTTTCCCATGTTCGCCCCGAACACCCAACTCGAGTTCATCAATAATAACTCATACCATTAAAGAGTTATTATTGAACTACCGCACCAATCCCATATTACTATATGAGCTCCTTCTTATCATGAGTGTGTTAATCTCCCTGTGTTTAAAATATCGAATGCCTACTAATTAAATGAGCTACTGACAACTCACTTAATTAATATCTAGCTCCAAGAGTAGTACCACTCAACCTTATCGTCATGTCGGACTAAGTCCATCTGCAGGGTTTACATGACAATCCTTATGAGCTCCTTTTGGGGACATCATCAACCTAGATTCCTAGGACACAGTTTCATTCTATAATCAACAACACACCATATAAATAATATCATTTCCCAATTTATCAGGCCTGTTGATTTATCGAACTAAATCACACCCTTTGATAAATTAAAGAAATAAATATTAAGTATACATGCTTGTTATTATATCATGATTAAGAGCACACACTTCCATAATAACAAAGGTCTTGTTCTTTTAAAGAGTCAGTATAAAAGAAACTACCTCAAATGGTCCTGCTCAATACACTCAAAGTGTGCTAGTGTAATTTTATAATCAAGATAAACTAATACCAAATTATATTACGACTATTCCAATGGTTTGTTCCTATCCATCTTAGTCGTGAGCTGCTATTTATAATTTATAAGGAACTGATAACATGATCTTCTGTGTGTGACACCACACACCATGTTATCTACAATATAAATTAATTGAACAACTACACTTAACTTATAAATGTAGATATTTGATCAATGTGATTCTTTATTTCAAAATAAATGTTTACAAAAAGCTAGGTTTATAGTATACACTCTAACAATTAGCATATGTCTTCTTTGATTTGAATTTTCGCACATGTTTTTCTTTATTGAGATAGGATTTCTTTTCTCTACTTTTTCTAACATAGTAGGTCTTTTTGGATTTTATTGCCTTAGGCCTTGATACCGATTTTCTTGGTGTTCTTGATGAATGATTTAGTCTTAGCCTAGGTTGGGTGAGACCATATTGTTGAGGGGTATATATCTGGCTACAAAATCCATATTGTTGATTTTTGAGTTGTTTTTGTATGTGGATATTGAAAGACGCTGGAATTCCGTTCTATTTTAATTTCCCTGTACAAAAAAAAATTGTACAAGAACAGAACTCTTCCTATCAACCCACATGTTCGATCAAAGATGTGTTCGGTCAATCAAGTAAATTCTTGAATGATCAAAGCACACCTTGATCGAAATACAAGATCGCTGGCCTCTTGTGTTGGTATTCAAAATCGATACGCAAAATCGATACAAAGAAAAATGAAACTAGATACGCAACGGAATTAAAGAACTAGTTGTACCTTTTCTTTGTGGCTAAAGACCTCTTGATCTTCTGTCGTATTCCTCTCCTCTTCTTGGACGCCGTGTGGGTGATGATCTACCAAGAACAAAACCACCATTCTTCTCTTCTCTTCCAAAACCGCCTGCCACAAAAAGGAGTCTCTAGGATGGGGTACCTTCTAATCTTCTTCTTCTTCTTCCTCTCCTTCCTCTTCTTCCTTGCGTTCCTCTTCTTCCTTTTCTTCAAGCCGCCGACTACCAAGAAGAAGAATGTCGCGGACCCTAGCTAGGAGAGGAAAGGGGGCGCCCCTTGCAAGGTGAGAAAGGGGCGGCCCTTGGTGGAGGTGGCGCCGGCCCTAGGTAGGGTTGAAGGTGGCGTCGGCCACAAGGAGAAGAAGAGGTGGATGTGGTGCCATCCCTAGGTGGAAGAGGGGGCGCCGACCACAAGGAGAGAAGAATATTGTGGAGAATTAGAAAGTTAGGTTTTAGGGATCACATCCTACTCCTTTTTATAGACTTGTCGTCAGTTAAAAGGAAAGAAAAATTAACAAAATTTTGTTTAGAAAAAATTTAAACAAACTATGTTAAACCAAACCAAGTTAAGTTACACTAAACCAAGTTAAGTTAAACCAAACCAAGTTAAGTTAGACCAAACCAAGTTAAGTTAAACCAAACCAAGTTAAACCAAACCCGGTTATGGATGGGTGGATACGAGGCTTTATATATAGAGGCTACAACAGGGACCTAGAGGAGGAATTGGTTTAGATCTCCTGATGGGTTTGGGTTTCCCGTGTTCGCCCCGAACACCCAACTCAAGTCCATCAATAATAACTCACACCACTAAAGGGTTATTATTGAACTACCGCACCAATCCCATATTACAATATGGGCTCCTTCTTATTATGAGTGCGTTAAACTCCCTATGTTTAAGATATCATATGTTTGTTAATTAAATGAGTTATTGACAACTCAATTAATTAACATCTAATTCCAATAGTAGTACCACTCAACTTTATTATCATGCCGGACTAAGTCCACCTGCAGGGTTTACATGATAATCCTTATGAGCTCCTCAAGGGGACATCATCAACCTAAATAATTAGGACACAGATTCTTTCTATAATCAACAACACACCATATAAATAGTACTATCTCCTAACTTATCGGGCCTATTGATTTAACGAATAAATCTCACCCATTGATAAGTTAAAGAAATAAATATTAAGTATACACACTTGTTATTATATAGGGATTAAGAGGACACACATCCATAATAACAGAGGTTTTGTTCTTTTATATAGTCAGTACAAATCGAACAACCTCAAATGGTCCTGCTCAATACACACATAGTGTACTAGTGTAATTTTATAGTCAAGACAGACTAATACCAAATTACACTACAACCGTTCCAATGGTTTGTCCCAATCCATCTTGGTTGTGAGCTACTATTTATAATTTATAAGGAACCGATAACATGATCTTCTGTGTGGCACCACATACCATGTTATCTACAATATAAATTAAATGGACAACTGCATTGACATATATATAAATATAAAATGCAAACATTTGACCAAAGTGATTCTAATTTCAAAATATTTCAAAACAGATGTTCATACAAAAGCTAGGCTTATAGTATACATCCCAACAGATATAGGTACATTTTTCTTTGAGTATGGAAATAATGTGTTGGATTCTTACTCCAATGTTATTGTATTGCGGTGCTACATTCATATCTGTCCATGCCTTATATATTTCCTTTCCTAAGTCTCCTGGAAGTTTGCTAAAGAGTCTTTCCCCTAGTTCTGGGTTACAATAGTTTCCTGAGACTGCTGTTAATGCTAAGAAGTCATTACAAAAAGGTTTAATCCAGTTCCAGCTAAAGAGTTGTAATTGTTCTAAGTCCCTCATAGCTTCTCTTTGTCTTATATCTAATCCAGTATTAGCGTCTCTGGCGGTAAATAGCCTATGAATTATATAGCAAAAATTGAGTATGTTATTTCCTTGTGAGGCCATCCTGACTACTTCCTCAGGATATGTGGTTTTATAAGCTTCCCATGATGCCCTAGCAACATCGCCTAAGTAATTTTCCTCTACTCTTATCATGGCTTCCCCTGTTTCTATGTCTAGTTCATGTCTGAATTATCACATTCTCCAATATTTTATGATACCTACTCTTATCATGGCTTCCCCTATTCTATGTCTATTTAAAACAGAGACTATCCATCCACTGTTTTAAATAGGTATCATAAAATTGTGGATTATCGCATTCTCCAATATTTAATAAGACCGAATTTTTATCAAAATAAGTAATTTCAGGTGGTCTCCTTTTTCCTATTGTTCTCAACAAAGGATTATTATTAGTATATGGGGTAATTTTTGTTCTTGGGGGATGCCCTTCTCCATAATCCATAGTTCTCATAGAGCTTTCAGGGTATCTTACTTGTAATGGTTGTGGTCTAAAATTACTAGTACTACTAGATTCGGCTGGATTCATTAAATTTACTGTTGAAAAGTAATATTGCTTTTTAGCAATTATATTGTGGTCCTCATCAAAATATAACATCCAGCCAGGCTCTAATTTATGGTGTAGGAGGTCAAACGTTTCTAATTCTTCTAAATCTTCTTTAGTGAAATAGGTAGCTATTTCAAACGAGATATAAACATATTCATTTAGGTTATCATAAAATAAATAATTATTCTCAGCACTGTTGTTTGTGTGAGTTTCCAGTGTGCTATATTCTATGTTCATTAAGTTCATATTATTTTGATTTTCTTCATGATCTTCTTCTTGTGATATTGAGGGTTTGTAATTATGAAATCTTACTATGGAGCTACCGTGTCTATCTTTATAAATAATGGATTCCGTTGGTTGTAAAGTTTATGGTTTAGTGCTTAGCTCCAAATTAAGAGTCCAATATAACCTGGCAAGTAAAGTAGATGAAAAGTCCTTGGGTTTTAGGAAATAAATGCCTTTTGTAGTAAGGGTCTCAATGATATTAGTAATTTGAACTTTAAAACTATTATTAATATTTGTCATTGTTTTTCCTAAAAAGATTATGTCTATTTGGATATTAAGTCTTTGAAATTCTCCATACCCTCTGGCTTGTACTGAAATTTTAATATGTTCTATAAAGTTTGGGATTGTCATATTGAAGTTTGGACAGAAATAGGTAATTCCTAAATTGCTATTCATATTTACTTCAATGAGTCCAATAACTGCCTTATCATTGTCAGAAAATCTTGAGTCGTAAAGGACTAAAAATACTTTAGCTCCTATACTTTTTATAGTAAGTCCTCTTAGGTCAAATACTATTAGTCCTAGATGTATGTAGTGGTGTTTTCTTTGTAAAAGTGTTTGTGTCGATTCTTCAATCATTGTGTAAATCTTTCTTCACCTCCATCTGGTAAATGAAGTGGTTGCGTCCTGTGATGTCTATAGAGTGATGTAGAGAAGGATAATAGTCCTTGATTATATATTCTCCTTGGATTTAAGGTATTTAGTTGTTCGTTGGAAAAGGTATCTAAATTATGTTCAATGTCTATAAGTTCTTCTAATTGATAAGTAGCAATATTTGTTGATGATCTCTTGGGAATCACAAATAAGTTTCTATTTGGTTGTCTTAAAGTTTGTGATAATCCAGAAAAACATTCAATTTGTGTCTTTGTTCATAGATCCATTTGAAATGAGGTCCTAGGTCTTGTATGTGAGAAACTTATAAGTAGTAGGTTGTTGTCGGGTAATTATTTTTCCTAAAGATAATTTACTAAGGTCTTTATTTATACTTTCTAGGGCTTCTTTTAGATCACTTGTATGGGTGTTTTAATAGATATGACTTTCAAGGGTAAGAAGTTGAGTTTCTAAAAACGTGAGCCTATAATGTAAGGAAGTAAGTGTTGGATCGAAACGCGCTAGGGGGTGAATAGCGCTCGTGGCTTTCACTTTTCGGTTTAAAGCGATTGAGTAAATGCAGCGGAATAAAAGAAAGCAACACAAGAAAAACACACCAAGTACGCAGGTTGGTTTTACATGGTTCGGAGCCTGTGGCGACTCCTACTCCAAGGCCCACACTTGTTGAGTGTTTACTTTGAGTAATTCACTATCAGTTCGGAAATCTTACAAAAGAATCTTATAATTTAGAATGCTGTAAAGAAATTATACCGACTACAAAGGAATCGTAAATTCGAAGCTTCTAGTCGTAGTGTCTTGTTGTATCTCAGCCGAATCGTCTCGTTAACAGTGCACAGCTAAAGGATTGCTTGGAACGTGTTGTTGCAAGCTGCTGGTCAAGACAGGCTTATATAAGTCGTTGAGGGCGCCTTCAAGCCCCTTGAGGGCGCCTCCATTACCGGCAGATTCGCAGCATGGATGAGCTTTGACTCCTTCGCATCCTATCCACCCGAGGGCACCTCCGATACCCTTGAAGGCGCCTCCAAGGCCGTCTGAGGCACCTCAGCACTCCATGAGGGTGCCTCCAGCTTTGCTGCGGCACTCCTCAGCTCTTGCACCCGAGGCACCTCCAAGCTCCATGGAGGGCGCCTAAGGTATTGTTCATCCGAGCCAAATCATGTTATTTTGTCCCTGCAAGATATGTTAGTCCCAAAATACCAAGTATACCCTGAAACATAAAGTTATCACATAATAATAGCATAAATGTAAATGTCGGACAGTCACCAGACTGTCCGATTCTGACTTCGAATTTTCGATCGAAAATCCTAGGTCGAACCGACGCCTACTGTTCCCTCTTCCGGGGAACGCATGCTCACCTACTCCTATCAGGAGAAGTTACCTTTTGCCAGTTTGGTCATCTAGACCGACTGGACTTTTGCTTAGCGCCCGATGCTTCCGATCTTCATGCTGGACGTCCGCTCCACGATCCGTCCAGTCTTCCACTTGGTTCGCAATACTAGGATTTCAACCTAGGGTTACCACCCCCTAGGATTTTGCCTGAAGCTCTCGACCTGCCAAGACTTTCCGCCTAGGGTTACCACCCCTAGGGTTTTCCAACTACCTAACCGCAGCTAGGACTTTTGCCTAAGTACACTTAGGACTTTCCTGCAAACTCATTCAAACACGTTAGATCAACAAACAACCTAACTTTGAACCCTTTGATATAATCAAAATACAGGTTCGATCGTTGGATGTTTTCTGCACCAACAATCTCCCCCTTTTTGATTATGGCAACACGGTTCAAAGTTAAGTAAAAGCATAACAGTAGTATAAGGAATTTTAAACATAAGCATAAATACAATAATGTACAAACAACTTCCTTATGCTCCCAAAAAAAAACTTCCTTATATTATATTCCTCCTTACTTAACTTTGATTTTTCTCTCTCCCTTTAACATAAATCAAAAAGAAAACAAGTAAGGAGAAGGTTGTTTTAATAACTAAAAATAGTAAAAATATTACTCTGCTTAACCTTAAACTCCCCCTGAAGGGTAGCTTCCCTAAACATTATCAAGGATTTACATAGTGAAAGATTTAGAAATTGTAAAGAAATTAAAAAAAAAACTTAGTGAAAAAATCCTCAGTTGAAAAACTTAGCTTAAACTTATCTTTAAAATGGTTGAATTGAGAAAATACTTTGCGAAATAGCTAAGTTTGGAAAATAAATTGACTAAGTTTAAAAAGAATTTTGCTTTGATAATTACTTAGCCAAATTTGAGTTTAAAAAAAACTTAGCTGTAAAGGATTTTGATAAACACTTTGCTGTGAAAAGGCGTTTCTTGCAAAAATACTTAGCTTTAATTATAACAATTTAGGACCTTAGCTAAATTAGAGATTCTTTGAAAATACTTAGCTTTTAAAACATAAATTTAGAACCCCCTTTTTTGTTAAGAAAATTTTGATGAATTTATTACTTAGCTTCAAAAGATGTGGATAGGTAAGTACTTTAAAAAGATTTCATAAAAAACTTAGTTAAGTTAAAACTTTTGATAAAACATACTTTTGATAAACAATAAGTTTTTTTTTTTAAAAAAATAATTTCTGTTTAAACAAAAAAACAAATTTATTTAAACACTTAAACTTAAAAAAAATAATTTGAAAAGTAATTTTAATTCAATATTAAGCTTTAACTCAACATTAAAATAATATCTGTTTAAACATTAATAAAATTGAAGGTTTGAAAAATATTAGTAATTTAAAAATATTTATTAAAAAAAACTAATTGAAAAAAACTTTTTTACACTCCCCCTTGATTAATATCGGCCAATTAAAAAAATATATTTAAAGTTCTAGAGTCCAAGCATGTAAAAACTTAATGATTATCATATATTTTCCTAATTTTCCATCTCACTCATTCTAGATTATCAAGCATGTTCAGCTTATGAGTGAGCATGAGATGGAGTTAACTTTATTTTAACTTTAACAATATTTAAAAATATTGAAATTGAAATTTAAAATATAAGTTTGAATTCTCAATGAGTTTGAATCCTAAATTTTTCAAATATGAGTAAACACTTTTTTTTTTTTTTTGAAGATTTTGAAAATTAAGTTCCCGATTATGTTTTGAAAAGTAGAAATAAACAAGATTTTAAAAATCTAAGAATTGATAATTTAAAATCAAATAATTAATATTTTTTAAAATTAAATCATTTATATATTTTTTGAAATTAATTTAGATAATTATAATGATTTGAAAATAATTATCATTTTGGAAAAATAATGATTTTGAAAATATTTATGGAATTAAGTAAGAATTTGAAATTAATTATAATTTGAAAATAAATTATCATTAGTATTTTGAAAATCTAATAATTAAATGACTAGGATTTTTGAATTCCAATATGATTTTGAAATTATAATTTTAAAAATAATGTTTTTGAAATTAATCATAATTTAAAAATAATTTAATTATGATTTTAAAAGTAATTAATATTTTAAAATTAAGATTAACATTTTGAAATTAATTAGGTTGACTTAATTGAATTAATTAATTTGATTACGATGAATTGATTTAAATTAAATAAGTTGAATTGAATAATCTAAATTTTGCCTAAGTCCATCTCACCCTTTTCTAAATTATCAAGCAGGGAGCTTTATAGATTTTTGTGAGATGATTAATTTTAATCTTTAATTTAGATTTTGTCTAAGGATAAATTTACATTTGGGTTAGACTTAGGTTTTTCAATTAGAGAATTAAATACACATTTCAAAGATCGGCTTCCAAGCTGTGGTGAAGCACTAGGTCTTCTTGGGTATGAGATCATCCACCACTTCTAGACAAAGCCTTTCAAAGAAATTATATATTTAATTTTCCTTTTGAAATTCCTAGGACTAACCAGTCAAGTGTAAATTACGCCTAGGTCCTTAATCTAGCCTAATCTAAGCATTTATATAAAAACAATAAAAGCAATCATCAACCAATTTTAAAAATAGTCTTTCTATTGGTTCCCCCTAAATCATAGCCTCGATATGGTCTATCAGGGTAATGTACTTGATCTTTGGGGAGCCAATATTGACCTAGTCCAACTTGATTGACCAAGTTAGACTTGGGAACCCATGCTTGGACTATGTTTCTATTTGATCTATTGACAATTGACAAATACGATTTAAATTTATGTTTACGTTTAAATCCAAGTCCGGATTTATTGTAAACTATTCTTTGTTTTCCAAGAATCAGATCAAGATTCTTGGAACCCAACGTGAACCGTTATAATGTGTCTTTAAGTTTTTTTAACTTGAGTTTTCAGATTGGAATTTTCTTCCTCAAGCTTTTGGACTTGAGTTGAACTTCCAATTTGAACAGACTCAGTCAAAGGACTCGAGTTAGTCTCTTCCTTAAGGGTTGTTACCTCCTTTTGGAGTGACTTGACCTGGATATTGGATTTAGCTAATTTCTTTAACAAATAAGAAACTAAATTTTCTAAATTAATACCAAAAATAAAAAAGCTTACAATGGGGTTAGGTCCTTCAAAAATGGATATGGATCTGTAGCTTCTCTTGGACTCGATTTTTAATTCACTCTCAGTTTCGGACTCGAACTCGGACTCGGACTCGATTTCGATAATATTTGCTTGTACCGGTAGAGCGAGAAGGCTTGCTTGTTCTTCTTCATCGGATTCGAATTCGTCTGATGACTCAGACCATGTTGCCTTCAACACCTCCCTTCTTCATTGCCTTTGTTTTGGACAATCCGGCTTGTAGTGCCCCTTCTGGTTGCAGCTATATCAAGTAACTTCAGTCTTGACCTTCATGTTCATTTGAGTCGCCTTTTTCTTTTTCTT
Organism: Zingiber officinale; assembly: GCF_018446385.1. Taxonomy (NCBI): domain Eukaryota; kingdom Viridiplantae; phylum Streptophyta; class Magnoliopsida; order Zingiberales; family Zingiberaceae; genus Zingiber; species Zingiber officinale. The sequence continues at coordinate 117,290,654 of NC_056000.1, read as the reverse complement.
GCACATCTAACGGACTAGTTTCATGAGCTCAGCGATAATTTCATCTTCATTATCGTCTGAGTCCGGTTCTTCTTCTGAGTCCGGTTCGGTTCTGCGTCTTGCTTTAGGTTCGCGCGTTCTGCTTGTACCTGCAATCAAAGCTATACCCTTCTAGGACAATTGAGCGTTAATTTGTTCATGTAATTCAAATTCAAAGAATAATTCGTCAAGTTTAATTAAAGATAAATTCTTGGTTACTTTGTAAGCATCTACCATGGATGCCCACAAGGTATTCCTCTGAAAGGCATTTAGGGCGTACCTTAGGACGTCACGGTTCTCCACTTTCTGTCCGATTGTGTGGAGTCCGTTGAGCATATCTTGTATACAGGCATGAAGTTAGCTAGCCGTCTCACCTTCCTGCATTTTAATGTTATATAATTTATTAAACAGTAAGTCACGCTTACTTGCCTTTGTGTCGAACGTGCCCTCGTGCAACTCGATCAGCTTTCCCCATAATTCTTTGGCACATGAGAACGGGCAGACGTGGTTCAGCTCCTCCTTCGTTAATCCACATTGGAGGGTGCATGTCGCTTTGGCATTGGCTTCGACCTTTTTTATTACACTTGCATCCCAGTTCTCGCACGAAACTGGTTTTCCCGAGCTGTCGAGTGGAAGTGAGATCCCTGTCTTGACGATCATCCACATCTCGGGGTCTGGAGGTATGACTCCATTCGGCCTTTCCAGTAGCCGAAATCTTCGTGGTGAAGAGCGGAGGGTGGGCTATGCTGTAGCCTTCTTGATGGGCCATTTGTAAAAATGAATCTTGCACACAGAAAGATAAACAACAAAGGTTTCAAGACTAGGTCTTGGATTTAGTAGTGTGGGTTAAAAAAATAAACACGCGAACTCGAGTGGTGTTGCACCAACTTCGAGGAAAAATTCGATTACGAAAAAACTAGATCAGAAGGCGACAATAATACCGATTCCAATCGACTCCGAAAAATTGAAAATCACTACGAAAAAATGTTTGATTGGTGGTTGCACCAAATCGAAGCGACCCCGCTCTGATACCAATTGTTGGATCGAAACACGCTAGAGGGGAGGTGAATAGCGCTCATAGCTTTCACTTTTCGGTTTAAAGCGATCGAGTAGATGCAACGGAATAAAAGAAAACAACACAAGAAAAACACACTAAGTACACAGGTTGGTTTTACTTGGTTCGAAGCCTGTGGCGACTCCTACTCCAAGGTCAACACTCGTTGAGTGTTTACTTTGGGCAATTCACTATCAGTTCAAAAATCTTATAAAAGAATCTTACAATTTAGAATATTGTAAAGAAATTATACTGACTACAAAGTAATTGTAAATTTGAAGCTTCTGATCATCGGTGTCATGTTGTAGCTCAGCCGGATCATCTCGTTAGCAGTGCACAGCTAAAGGATTGCTTGGAATGTGTTGTTGCAAACTGCTGGTCGAGACAGGCTTATATAAGCTATTGAGGGTGCCTCCATTATCGACGGATTCGCAGTGTGGATGAGCTTTGACTCCTTCGCAGCCTATCCACCTGAGGGTGCCTCCGATACCCTTGAAGACGCCTCTAAGGTCATCCAAGGTGCCTCAACACTCCATGACGGCGCCTCCAGCTCTGTTGGGCGCACTCCCCAGCTCTTGCACCTGAGGCGCCTCCAAGCTCCATGGAGGGCGCCTCGGGTACTGTTCATCTGAGGCAAATCATGTTATTTTGTCCTTACAAGATATGTTAATCCCAAAATACCAAGTATACCCTACAACACAAAGTTAGCACATAATAATAGCATAAATGTAAATGTTTGACAGTCACCGGACTATCCGATTCTGACTTCGGATTTCCGACTGGAAACCCTAGGTCGAACCGACGCCTACTGTTACCTATTCCGGGAAGCGCGCCCTCACCTACTCCTCTCAAGAGAAGTTACCTTTTATTAGTTCGGTTCTCCAGACCGACTAGACTTTTGCTCAGCGTCCGACGCTTTCGGTCTTCATGCTGGACGTCCGCTCCACGACCCGTCCAGTCTTCCACCTAGTTCGCAACACCAGGATTTCAACCTAGGGTTACCACCCCCTAGGATTTTGCCCGAAGTTCTCGACCCGCCAAGACTTTCCACCTAGGGTTACCACCTATTAGTTAGAGCCCTAGAGCCAATCATATGATGATTGTTGTATGGACTCGATGTATCATATTCCTATATATTTATAAAGGCATTTCTTTATGGTTATTATACTTACTTGTATTGGTGCCAAATAACTAAGTATAAGCGTCCTTGAGTAGAAGGTAAATCTATATCAATCGATTGGTTGAATCGATAGTGAGATGATATAGAGAACACTACTCTTAATCATTCCTAGTCAAGTATTAACATTCAGGGACAATGTTAATGTGACGAGACTAGCATGCAGGTCAACTCGATGACTTGATCTCACAAGTCATGGATATAGAGATATCAAGTTGACACATGGGTATGCATTGGAGAATGCATACTGAATGAACCGCCATGAGAAAGTATCATGGATCGTTATATGAGTGTCATATACTTTCTCATGTTACTATTAGTATGACTATGAGTCCTTGGACCTGAAGTCACCATGGTTCCCTACATAAGGAGTTGCATACTTTGGCTTCGTCAAACGTCACCCGTAACTGGGTGGACTATAAAGGCGATTATTAGGTATGTAACAAATTATGCGGAGGGATGTGAGTGATGTAGATGGGATCTATCCCTCTTATATGACGGGAGTGACATCATCATTCTTGATAGAGTGAGACCACTAAGTGCATGGCCATGCCCAAATGAGTCAATATGAGATATTGAGCTCATTAGTTTAGAGTGAGTCTACTTGGAGTTCAAGATATAGATTGATTAGAGGATGACACGGTCTATGCCTCAATTTAATCAATCTATATGTCAAGGATAGAAGGACATTGTCACATATTATGAGAGTCACAATTAGTAGTCACAAGGTGACGTTAGATCTCAACATTATTGTAACTTGGGTAGTAATAATGATGTGTTGCTAAATACCGCTCATTACTTATGTTTCTAAATGGGTTTAGGAACATTACCAACGTTACAAGAACCTATAGGGTCACACACAAAGGGTAATTATATGGAGATTAGGTTCATTTGATGAACCTAGAGGATTAGGTTCATGTGATGAACCAAATTGGATTAAAAGTAATCCAAATTAAACTAATTGAGTTGGACTCAATTTGATTCATGTGTCCAATGAGTCTAATTTAGATTATGACTCATTGAATCAATTTAATTTAATGAATAGAGATTCATTAAATTAAATTGACTTGAATCAATAGTTAGATTTGATCAACCATGGAGAATTTAAGTAAAGTTTGACTTGACATGAGAGGGAAGATGAAGGGTCAAGTTTGACTTGACCTTGACTTGGCCAAAGCCACCTCATTTGTGAGTTGGCATAGGGTCGGCCAATGATGATGTGCCACATCATCAAGGCCACTTCATGGTGTGCCACCTCATGAGGAAAACCAAGAGCCATGACTCTTGGTATTCCATGGAGGTTTAAAATCTCTCCTTTAGTGGTCGACCACTTTAGATGTGATTGAATGCAATTGTGTGCTCAATTCAAGAGGTCATCTTCTTCCTCCTCTCTTCTTCTTCTTTCCCTCTCTTCCTCCATTGCCGAGACTCCTTGGGGTGCTAGCACACTCTAAGGTTTCCTCTCCATCTCTTGTTCGTGTGGATACTTCTAGAGGTGTGTACACTTGAACACACTTGAGATTCGACGGACCTTGGACGAGATGGATTTACGAAGGGCTTCGCTTCAAAGGTATACTTCCTTTTCATGTAGATCTAAGGTAGATCTAGAGTAGAAAACTAAGTACATGAAAAATTTTATCTTCGCATGGATCCAGTGGCTAAGAACTTCATGGTTTCCGCAACGCAAAAAGCAGTTTTTGCGGCTCGAAAGTTCTAATATCACCCCCTAGGACCTAGGGTTACCACCCCCTAGGGTTTTCCATTTGCCTAACCGCAACTAGGACTTTTACCTAAGTACACTTAGGACTTTCTTGTAAACTCATTCAAACACGTTGGATCAACAGACAACCTAACTTTGAAACCTTTGACATAATCAAAACACAGGTTCGATCGTTGGATGCTTTCTGCACCAACAATAAGTAGTGCCAATATTGTGTTATTTTATTGTACTAATATTTGGTTTCCTGGATTTACTAGTGCAGCGTTACTATAACCGGTGTCTTTACTTTTAGCAAATTGTTGAGAGAAATCAATAGCTTCTTCGTAATGAGTGTTTTTAAATTGTAGTTTGTTCATAAAAGGTTCTGGAGGGTCTTAAGGCTCTGATACCACTATTTTTATGCTTCTTCTTAGAAGTTGTGTTGAAGTAAATAGCAAATAGTGAATAGTAACTATTTTTATGCTTCTTCTTAGAAGTTGTGTTGTAAGTAAATAGTAAACATTGAATAGTAAATAGTGAATAGTTAACTAGTGAATACTAAATAGTAAATAAAAATTATAATAGTAGTGAATTGTGAAATTACAGTAAATGACAACAGTAATGTAATGATGCAGTAAATGTGATGATGCAGTAATTTTTACTCTCTTTTTTTTATGCTTACTCTGCTATCTTTTCTTGGTTCTTTTTCACAGTCCTTATCCTAGTAACCAATTGGTAAACAGTAAATATATCAGGAATAACCAAAATCATATAAGACCTATGCAGATTAAATAAGAAGGTTATCCTTAATCCAAAATCTTACGCATAAGCCGAGGCACTGATATGTTGCGGACTCATCCAGACTTAACTCGGGGTGCCAGGAATTGATCCAGGTACCTGTGCATGACCTAGTTCAGGCATAACCTGATCCGGGAGGCTGGATTCATTCAGTAACTTTTTTAAAAAAAATTTAAATTTTATTTTAGGATATATTATATGCATTTAGGATTCAAGATTTTAAAATTTAGGAGTTGGGTTATAATGGGTTTAAGCCAATAAGATTTTTTTCTAGGGTTCAGGCTCCCCTCTTGGATTATAATATTCAAGATTTTAGGATTTAGGGGTTGACTTATAATGAGTTTAAGCTAATAAGATTTTTCCTTTAGGTTTCAGGCTTCCCTCTTGGGTTATAATGTTCAAGATAAAAAATAAATAAATATTCATAAGGTATAGTGTTCATCTTTGAGAAGACGTTGATTTAAAAAAATAATAAAAAAAGTTACTGAACAAATCTAGGCGCCTAGATTCATTCTAGGTGCTTGGACCAGGTCATGCATAGGTGCCTGTATCAATTCCAGATGTCCCAAGTCAAGTCCAGATGAGTCTGCAACATAAGGTCCACGCACACGCGCGCGCGCGCACACACACACACACACGACGCTTTGTGCGTGACTGTGAGCGACGCGCAGACGTGGTGTTGCCTGCTCGATTTCTTTACAAAAAAAATATTCCTTTTATTCTCTCTCCCCTTCTGCCTTCTATTCAAATTGGCAACGAGAGAAATTTCTCAAATTCTAAATTTCTCTCGCCGCTCTCACCTCTTCCTTCATTCTGTCGCCTTACTTCGCAGCTGACTAAAGCTCCCCAAACTGCGCGTCGAACACAAGGGCTTATAGCCATTATAAAAGCCCCCCTTTCTCCATCCTCGATCGTAAGTCTTTCCCCTCCATTGCCTGTTATTCATCTCTATATAATTTTTTTTTTGCACTATATATATATATATCTTACCAAGCTCAAGCCTAGCTGGTATGCAACTAGTTTTTTGCTTATATAATTTACAGGTAACTTGTTAATCATCAATTCCATCTACATTTCATAACCAATGGTAATTCATTTCATTGTAAGCTGTAATTCCCTACCATGATCCTAAAGGAATATTAGAAGGAAGGAAGGATTTACAACGTGCAAGACCGACGCCTGCTACAAACGCTTGCAACCACTTGGACAGTTAACTGCAGCAAGTTGTAACAACTACTTCGACAGTTAACTGCTACATCTTGTAGCAGCTAACTGTCCATGTAAGTGCTACAAGGTGTAGCAGCGACTTGGTAAAATGGTTTTGTAGCAGCTACATTTTCTAGCAGATATTACCCCTAAAAATATTTTTATTATGTATATCAACTTGATAAAAATTTATTTAAAATTATTTTTACTGCTACAGTGCCTTTGCTTTGCTGCTACATGTTGTAGCAATTACATTCTAGAGTGGAAGTAGCTAAATCGACGATTAGCTGCTATAACCTTATAGTAGCTAACTTGGAATTTTAGCTGCTATAATGTTGTAGCAGCTGTTTCTTCGTTTACGCTTAACAAGATGTTACTCTGCATTTTCAAGCAATAATAGATCATATCAATCTCAATTTTTTATTTAGATCAATTAAATGAGTTTCTACATGTTGTATCAGTTAATGTATAAATAGTTAGAAGCTGCTACACGTTGTAGCAGCTACTGCAACACGTTGTAGCATCGAGTCGTCAAAAGCTGCTACAATGTGTAGCAGCTTCTCAAGAGTAGCTGCTACAATGTGTAGCAGCTTCTCAAGAGTAGCTGCTATAACGTATAGTAGCTACTGTTAATCTCCAAACAACCTTTTCTTACCAATTACCTTTTTGCAATTATTGTGCAAAAATATATTGTACAATTACCTTTTTACCCTCATCGGCCAAAGTTTTACTCCTGAAACTCGCCGTGTGGCAAATATTTCGAAAGAATTTCATTGATAGTAGATCGGTAGCTCACTGTGTCTTTGTCAATCAATCTCACCATGACGACTTGTTTCTCATCCAAATCTTCGCCTCCATCGTAAGTATTGGGTTAGTGTTTAAAGTTTTGATTCTTTTCATTTTGTTTAGTGGTTTAAATTTTTAGGGTTTTGATTCGTCTCATAACTACTACAATGGTGTTTAATGATTTGATTCATCTCCTAACTGCTACAATGGTATTTAATGATTATATATCTTTGGATTGAAGATTTACTTTGAGTGAATAGAGGGTTTAAAAAAGTTTATCTTTGTTATAGCAGCTACTGTTGCATAGTTGCTACAACATAGTTAAACCCTAATGATTAATACAATGTGGTGCAACCCTACAGCCCAGATTGGCTTCTCATTATTGTAGTAGCTATTTGGCCCTAACTGCTACAACGTGATCAATACCCATGTTGTAGCAGCTACTAATAACATTGCACTACCTAGGAGAAATTATAGACACTGTAATGTATCATATTATGGTTAAAAAATAACAATGTAATGTATCATATTATGGGTGAAAACTAACTACATTGTAATGAAGCCAACTGAGTATCACTAAGATTATATGTATTTGTTTGATAGAATTAAATGGCGAGCCAGAGAACTTCTGCTTCCCGTGCATATCGTAAGAAAGTGCATTAGAAAAGTAATTACCCTCACTCCAAGGGTTTTTTATCATCACTACACATAAACGACTGGCATATGGAGTTGATCAATGGAAGTCCATTTGCTTGGGCAGTCGTCATGCCTGAAATTGCAAATATCAAAAGCCTTATACAAAATATGTTTGACAATTGAGACATTCAAGCCAGATGTTTCATCTTTCATAATAAGGAGATTAGCTTCACTAGGAAAGATGTTTCATTACTTCTAGAACACTCAGACCAAGACGATGAAGTAAATTTACAGCAACATGAAACCACCACCCCACTATTTCTTCAACACTTCAGTAATGTGGAATATATATAGAAGGAACTAGGGAACAAGATGATCAACCTCAGCAAACAACCTTCATCTGCTGAAACTGATACTCTCTTTTGCTAATTTTGAATATTGTATTTCTTTATTTGTGTTTTATTTACTACTACTAACAGTATATCTAGATTACCAGTACAATCACTAATAGATTGCGTCGATAATTTTGCTAATTTAGGTAAGTATAATTGTTATAAGGTTGTATATGACTATATGAGCCAATGGTTGGGGGTCATTGGTGTGATGCTTTCATAGAGGAAGAAGCCAGAGGACCTTGAGGGAAATCAAGCTCCTATGCTCAAAGGGTTCACACATCCCCTCGCTGTAAGTTCTTTAATTTAATGATAGACTCATATAATTTATGCAAAAATTTTCATATTTAACTATTTTTATTGTATTACAGGCATGGATGTATGAACATGTTAGAATAATAGATCCTTACAGATAACATACCCTTCCAAGAATATGCAGATGGAAGTGGTCAGGCTCCCGTGTGGAGGCAATAAAGTCTAGGATCGCAGAATTACCTGCTGCCAAAATAATTATTGAGTTAAGTCCATCAGATCTAAAGACACATCTGTTCTTAAAAGAATCCCTAGAAGATGTTGTGGAGCATATAGATCAACAAATTGCTGAGGGGTTTATACAATTAGTTTCTAAGGAAAATCCTGAACAAGTTCTTGAGCAATTTCTTGAACAAACAGCCGAAGCTCAGGAAAATCATAAACAAGTTCTTGAGTAATTTCCTGAACAAGCAAATGAAGCTTAGAAAAATCCTAAATAAGTTCTTGAATAATTTACTACAGAATGTATTCATGAGAAAGTGTCTTGTACAAATTGTCAAGCAAGCGAGGGGGAAATTGATCATTTGGAGTCTGTGGTTAAGAGCAAGGATTAAATCATTGCCTAGATGGAGGCCAGAATTAGTGAGTTATTTGCTTAGAATAAAATCTGTGCCAATGATTCAGAAACTTCAATAGCTTCCAAGGATAAAATAATTGATGAAAAGAACAGAATTATAGATGTAAAAGATAAAATTATAGCAGAGCAAGAGAGAAAAATCAAAGATCTTCAAAGTCAGTTGTTTGCCAAGGATATAGTGGCATTACCTTCCAATTGGCCAATAACAAGGTCAAAGAGGAGTGCTACAAAGAGAATGACACCCTCACCTACAAAAGAGATTAATGGAGTGCCCTTGGCCAAAAGAATTTAAAAAGTCACTTTCCAAGATGAGCATGAGATAGAGATGGCTATGGGCAAAGGAGAGGAAAATATTGAACTTCCTGTTAAAGGTCAAGAAGCCCCTGTCTCATCTATTGATGTAGTTGCCACATCTTTATCATCTAAACTCTTGTATACGCTTGTCAAATAAAAATCCAAAATCGTACCTTGTCTTTTATTCTTACATCACATATAATTACTCACGCAGAAAACTTGTCTCTATGTATTTGTTCAACAAGCGAAGTCATATTTTAAGAAAAATAAAGATGATGTGGTGGCAGAGGCATTGTTGAAACTGAGTCAGCTAAAGTGAGTCAAATGTTTATTGAGTTATACACTTACTGTAATACAAATATATAATGAATTACGTTAATACTTCTATTGTGAACACAAGGATAAATTACATTGGAATTATCTTCTTATTGTATAGTCAAACAAACATTTCATATTGTTGAATAAAATCAACAATGGCTTATTTAGAAATTGTTATAACACATTTAATTTTTGTAACTACTCCAATTGTAGCGGCAATAGACACTATTATTGTAAAACATAATTTATGGACATGTTTTTTTTTTGTTTATGTAGGGCTACGACAAAGGAAATATGGTCCAACGGAATAATTTCATTGAATATGTCATCTTTCCTGTATGTTTTTGATTGGACTATCGGCACAGATGGTGATTGCATAAATGCATATTTTGCAATCATTGCAAAGGAAGCCAAAACCTCTGGCATACCATATTGGACATCTATATTTTGTGTCGTTGGTTTTGTTGTGAGTATAAGTGATAGATCGGATGCGAGCGATAGAGGGGGGGGTGAATATCGCTTCTTTTAAAACTTTTCTTTTACTTTATAAATTAGAATCGTGCAGCGGAAAATAAGAAAAGAGACAAGTTCTTTTACTTCGTTCGGAGTCTAGCTCGACTCCTACTCGAAGGTCCGCGATCCTTGATCACACCGATGGGCAATCCACTATAACCCTTCTTTTCGAGATCCTCGGAAAGAAGCAGATCGTACAAATGAGCAGAGTAAGATAGTAACAGCCTACTATCTTACTTGAATTAAGTACAATGCAAGTTAAACAAATATACTGATTACTTAGATAGAAGATGTAGCTCGATCGACACTTCTTGGATGGTACAACAACTTGCTTGATGGATGTGTAGAAGAGTAGTAGCACAAACAACTTTTTCACAGAGATGATATCAGAACCCGTTACACAACCACGGACCTGGAGCTTCATTTTTATAAGAATTGTCAACGTTCGGTCTACCGATCCTTGGGTTCGGTCGACCGAACCCGCTCCCTTCCTTCCTGGCTGGAGTCTGACGCTGGCTCGATCTTCTGCATTAATTGGTCATTAAGGGTTCGGTCGACCGAACCTCTTTTTTGGTCGACTGAATAGCTTCCTTCCCTATTCGTCGAAATCTGCTGAGATCTTCATTTAATGCTCCATTAATACTAATTGGATCGATCGACCGATCCCTGGTTCGGTCGACCGATCAAGCTTCGATCAGATTGTGCTTCGCTTTGGTCTGAACTGATCTCTGGTCTGAGTCAAGCTAGTTCGGTCGACCGATCCTCCTGTTCGGTCAACCGATCAGGCTGAATATGCAAAATAGAGTTAAACAGTATTCCTGCAAAACAAAGGTTAGCACAGTAATATAATGCATGAGTAATATAGACAGTAGAATTGTCTTGATCTCAACTTGGAAACCTTCTCGGTTTCTTCAGTTGGATCAGCGACCTAAGGTTGTTCCCTTTAGGAACCTGACCTCACTGTCGCTCCTCTAGTTGCATACCTTAACTTACCTGTCAAACATTGGTCCTCCAGACCTGTTTGGACTTTTGCCAGCTCAGTGTCTAATCGCCCGATCACTAAGACTTTTCTTGCAATACTACATTAGCCAACAGCAATAATAGTAATATAAAATATAATGGTAAACCTAAACCTAGATTTACCGAGATCCGTTGGCCCGGTCGACCGGGCGCGGTCGACCGGAAACCATCCGAATAACCTTGCTTGGAGTTCACTCCTCCAAGACTTCTCGTTACCTAAGGTTACCACCCCCTAGGATTTTCTCCACTTGGCTTCACTCACTAAGACTCAATATTCGGCTACCCAAGGATTAAGTCCTCCAGACCTATCCACCTGGCTTCCATGATATACCGAGATTTTCCTTACTTAGCCTACAACTAGGACTCAGTATTCGGCTACCCAGGGATCAGGTCCTCCAGACCTATCCACCTGGCTTCCATGATCTACCGAGATTTCTCCCCTTGCCTAGCCTACAACTAGGACTTCCCTTGATCAAGCTCCATACTTAAACATACTTAAACATATTTGTCTGACATTAAAACCTTGGAGGTCGATTACACCAACAATAACATCAACTCCTACTACCAAGTTTTTTATTCTCCATATATTCCTCTAAAAATGTTTGTGTGCATACACAAGATTTGTTTGAAATGGTGTCTTATGAGGCATTTAGTCTATCAGCAAGCACTGACAACGACAAGCCAATCAGATATATATTCTGTCAATTAAATAATATAGATGATCACTGGCACCTACTGATCAAAGACCTCCAAGAAGCTCACTATATGTATTATAACTCCTTGGGAGCCTCAGAAATCTACACATCTAAGTTTCAAAGTTCTGTAAGTATCTGTCATGTTGAAGAAATCATTATGTATTAGAATGCACAAGATTTGTTTTGGTTACAAACTTCATCCTAATACAGGTGGATTTTTTTAAAAATATGGACCCATCTTACTACGATATGTGGTATCTAGGGCTACATTCCTTAATGTCAAGAGACTTTGACGTATCTATAATCCCGGATCCAACACAAGTAAAATCGTAAGTATATGTTCATCCATGTTTTTTATACATCTCCATATTCCTGGTTGTAATTAAATTATTAACAGTAGGAAATCAACTCTATCTTTCAGGTTAGATTGCACATTTTTTATTATGTCATACGCCGAGAGTTTAATGTACCAAAGACCAATAGATTTTGAACAAGCTAGAATGAGAGAATATAGTTTTCATGTTGGTTATAAAATTTTACTAGCAAACACTGGATTATTGACAAGGTGGTGGTGTAAAATTATTGTAAAACTGATTACAATTTAAGTTACCCCATCAATTTTGCCAAGGTGGTGTAAATATTTTGTAAAACTATGATAAATATCTTGCCAAGCTACTATAGGGTGTAGTAGCTAATATTGAGTAGCTGCTACACGTTGTAACAGCTAATCGGCAGTAACTACTACAGCGTGTAGTAGCCAATTGGTAATAGCTACTATAAAGGATAAATAAAAGTTGGATTAATCTATTATAAATCACCTATAAATGTATTATCAAGCTGGCTACTGCACGTTATAGCAACGAGTCGATTGTTGCTGATTCAAACGCCTGCAATCACTTGGACGGTTAGACGCTACAAGTTGTAGCAGCTACTTCGATAGTTAACTGCTACACCTTGTAGCAGTTAACTGTCCATGTAGGTGCTACAACGTGTAGCTATCACTTGGTAAGTCGTTTTTGTAGTAGCTAAATTTTCTAGAAGATATTATCCCTAAAAATATTTTTGTTATGTATATCAATTTTTTGTTATGTATATCAACTTGGTAAAAAATTATTTAAAATTATTTTTTAATCGGCAATAGCTGCTATATTTTGTAGTAACTATAACATAAAATAGCTACTATAGAATAACTGTTACATGTTGTAGCAGCTAATTAGCAGTAGCTGATACAACGTGTAGCAGTTTATCGGCAGTAGATGCTACAGGGAACAAAGCAAAGCTAGATTACAACGTGTAGCAACTTATCGGCAGTAATTGCTACATGTTGTAGTAGCTAGTCGGTTGTTGCTGCTATACTTTGTAGCAGCTACTACTGCACATTGCAGCAGCTAGTCAGCAGTTGCTTCTACACCGTGTATATATTAGTCCCTCGTAATTGCTAAAATGTGAAAGTGATAGACTAATTACCCTTTTGTCTATGCTTCCATGACCATGACCACTACTAATCCATACTAAGTTCGGGAGTAACCACCGTCACTTCATCTATCAACCTCACTGCGATGCCTGGTTTTCACCTTCAAATCTTCGTCCATGTCATAAGTTATTTTAATTTGACTCTTCGCCTAGGAATTAGGGTTTAGACTTTTAGGATTTGTATAATTTTGAATCGCCTTCTAGAATAGCGTAGTTACCTTTATGAGCATTTAAATATTTCCTCTATATTATATTTTTCTCCTAATTAATCTTCATGTACGATTAAATTTTTAAATTTATTTTGAGCTAAATATGTCATTCTCTAGAAATAGAAGAAACTTGTGATGTTAATCAGCTATACATTCCCCAAGTTGCTGAAGATTGAAAACCACGAATTGCGATGGAATTTGAATCATTAGAGGAGGCATATTCGTTCTATAACCAATATACACGTGAAGCTAGATTTAGTGCAAGATTAGGCAAAAGCAAGAAAAATAAGAGGACAAATAAAGTTAGATGGAAACAATTTGTATGCTTTAAAGAAGGGCATACATATGATAAACGAAAAAAAGAAGCACGAGTTGACAATATAAAGGAAAGAACACATGGCGAAGTTAAGACTGGATGTTGGTCAAAACTTTCACTTGTTAAAGAACAGGCCGGGCCAAATTGGATTGTCACAAAATTTATGGAAAGTCATAATTATCCACTCTCCACTCTTTCAAAGGTGCATTTAATACGCCCACATCGTCATGTTTCTGAAGCCAAGAAAGTATTAATGCAGTAGTTTTCGGAGGCTAATATCTCAACTTATCAACAAATTCGAATATTGGAGATAGATTATAGAGGACCTGAGCATCTAGATTACACAGAAAAAGATATTAGAAACTTTGAGAAAGAACTAAGGGATGAACAAAAGGGTATTGATGTCGAAACACTGATCGAGTTATTTGCAACTGAGAAAGAGAAGAATTCAGCCTTTTTCTATGATTATGAGACTGATTCAACTGAAAGATTCACTACGTATTTTTGGGTGGATCATGTATCAAGGAGGGCATACAGCAACTTTGGTGATTTCGTTGTATTTGATACCACATATAATACCAACAAATATGGGTTGATTTTTGCACCCTTCGTAGGAGTTTCATTATTATAAGAGCATTATATTTGGTTATGACTTTCTAACTGATGATAAAATTGAGTCTCTTGTTTAGTTTCTTAAAAAGTTTATAGAAGTGATGCCTAAAGGTCCACCAACCGTGATCATCACTGATCAAGATCCAGCATTGACGAAGGCCATTGGCCAAGTTTTCCCTCAAACAGTGCATCGATATTGTTTGTGGCACATACTCAATAAATTTCCAAATAAATTACCTCCTTTGACTTTTCACAACTACTATCAAACAATAAAGGATGTCACTGTGAACTCCTCAAACCCTGATGGATTTGAGAAGTCATGGGAAGAAGTTATAAAGTTTTCTAGCTTGGAGAAAAATGATTGGTTATCATTGATGTATGAATTACGACAAAGGTGGGTCCCATTATATTTTAGCCATATTTTTTCTACTAGAATGTCAAGTAGTCGGCGATCTAAAAGCTCACATTTATTTTTCAAGAAGTATGTCTCAAATAAGAACTCATTGATGGATTTTATCACGCGTTTCAATAGGGTATTGTGACACCATAGAAACAATGAGTTAGTTGTCAATCATATTGATATGATCGAGCAACCAAAGATTAAGACAAACTGGCCTATGGAAACTCAAATGATTAAGGTGTACAAAGAAAGGAAATGGTTGGATTTTCAAAGTGAAATGAGTGTGAGTCATGGTTGTTATTATGTGCAACAAGCATCTATAGGTAGTGAATTAGTGGGTTATCATGTCATAAATTTTCAAAGTGGTTCATCCGCAAAACCAAGGGTCCTCACGCATGACAAACATACAGAGTACATATCTTATAGTTATAGAAAATTTGAGTTCGAGGGCATTCCATGTAGGCATATGTTAGCTTTTTTCCATATCAACTAAGTGTTTCTACTGCCTGATAAGTATATACTTAACAGATGGAAAAGAAATATGAAGGTTGGGGCAATCTATGCTTTTGGGGAGCAAACTTTCATCGGTAGTCCATATGCGAATTTAAGTCAAGACACTCGAGGTATCCTATAAATCTTTAGTAGTGATCGATGATGCATCTTTGACTGATGAGGGGACAAACTTCTTGGATTATTAATTCGATTGTATATATAGTAAAATTCAAGAGATGAACATTAGCAGAAAATGTGACAATCAAAGTCAAAGGAAGAAAGCCATCGATCCCCCCCTATTGGTGATCCTTTTTTAGTAAGGGTAAAGGACTATGGGAAAAGATTGAAATCTTTAAAAGAGACATCAACCTCAAATTCCAGGCTATGTCGTGGATGCAGTTACCGAGGTGTCTCACACAATAAGCGCAACTGTCCATTATTGTCACAAGCATGTGTGCCCATTAATTATGAATTTATAGTACAATTTAATTCCTGAATCAATGATTTTTATCCATTAATAGTAAATTTGATGATGAGTCGATTCCCAGATCAACTGCTACAAAGAAAGATAATACCAATGATGATGAATTATATGAAGAAGACTGGGCATCTATAGCTAGTACTTTTAAAGTTTTATTTAACTATATTATTGTATCATGATAAATTTCGGCTTATAATTATCTGTATTGTTGTAGGTTCTAACAACTTACACTTTGAGTTATGAGGCTAGGTTGACCAAACTCTTGGTGAGCAATTATTACTTATTACAGATGGTTTTCCTTCTACTCTGAATCTTACGTTGTTATTCCATTAATAATCTGTGATATATTACATAAAACTTAACTTTTTGTTATAACAAATTCATTTTTCCATTGAACTTGCTTTCATGACCATCCCTCTTTATGCTATTAATTAATTGATGGATCTGAGGGTCTCCATAAATTAAATATTTCCAAATTATATAAGTGACCATTGAATTATTAATAGAGATTAAGGCTTGTTAGTTGCATCGGCAGTAACTGCTACACTTTATAGTAGATCACATCTCTGAAGTAGCTGCACAATGTGTAGCAGCTAATCTTCAAAAGTCGTTACACATTGTAGCAGTTACTCTTGAGAAGATGTTACAATTTATAGCAACTAATCCGCACTAACTGCTACATACAGAGTGTAGAAGCTACTCTTGAGAAGTTGCTACACATTGTAGCAAATGACTTTATTACTGGATCTTGATAAATTTTGACTTATTATCCTTGTTGTTGCAGGTTCTAACAACACGCCCTTTGTGTTATGAAACTAGGTTTACTAAACCCTCGGCGAGTGGTTAATAATTAATACAGATGAATTTGACAACCTTGTTGGTTATTACAGATCGATTTGATAAACTTCTGTGATACTATCGATAATAGGTAAAAAGTGACATTTTGTATGTAGAGTGACATGTGTATATGCTCCCTTGGCTATAATGAGAGATTAAGAATTATAATAGAGAAATCACAAACTTTTTCATTCCTCTTCTATTCTTATGGCTTCCTCTTTTGATCTTTTATACAAGGTAAGATTTATTCAAATTGTCACATTTTTCCTAAAATAACCAGGATAGGTACAATTTCTTATTCTACTTTGATTTCTATGTTATTATTCTATTAATAATCTAAGATGTCTTACATAATGCCTCCCTCCATGTTGTAGCAGATACAGATATATAGCTGTTACAACATTAAGTCATATGTTGAAGCAGTTACCGACTCGTAACTCTACAACATCAACTTAATTTTAATTAAATTTCACCGACCCCTCCCGTTGAATTTGAAGTGTTATGTAGAAATGATGTTTCAGTTGCTACAAGGGTGTAGCAGCTACCACACACTAATTGATATAACGTGGACCTCATGTTCGTTGTTAGTGAGTTTGATCATGACTCATGAGTCCACTTTAATTTACCACATCATGATATCACAACATACCTAAGAAATAAAATAGGAAAAAAATATTTATTGCCAATATGGCAAAGATTACATCGTAAGTGTAATATTGTCAATCAAATATTACATTTTCATTACATCGTAAATGTAATATTAAACATAATGACCACAGTGTTCTGAACACCATGACCGCTCACATTGTTCTCTTATTGTTTTTCATCTCCCTCGCGTCCTTTCATCGAAGATGGGAGAAGTTCGTCGAGCCGAGCATCCTATAGCTACTCCATGAGAATTCCTCAAGGCATTCCTGAGGCTTTTCGTCGCGCACACAGGATTTTGGACAAACTTAGACCACTCCATGAGCGGCGTAACCTCATCCACGTACATTGATCGTGGCTAGACGATTGTGTTCGCATTAAAGATATTCCTTTACGATTATAGAAGCTTACACTAGATCGTGGAAGGCAACTTGACTGCTTTGTCATTCCCACTTTGAGAGCAAGATACACATAAAAATGTACACTAGATGCCATAAAAGAAATGAGGAAGGTGGTGTCGGAAAAATGCCGCCAATCCATTTATAAGTTACTCATTTGCCTTTGGATTTCATGAAAGGAGCCTCCCTATCTCTATTATATAGGAAAACAAAGGCGCTTACTATTCAATCAGGGAATGGTTATATTCATGCATCCACAGCTGGGCTTCTGACAAAGCAGGATTTTGAATTCTTTATGAGTCATGATTTATGATAGGTATGACTAGTCATAGCTATCATAAATGATAGCTATGAGTGGTCATTCCATGGACGTCATAGATCAATGGATCAGATGTGGTAGGCCGCCAATAATTAATTGATATGTCTCCATAAATTCATTAATTTTAAACTATTATAATAGAGAAATCACAAATGTTTTCTTTCCTTTTCTATTTTAAGGATCCTCTTTAAATTTATTTACACCACCACGTTTATCCTAAAATAATCAAGCTTGGTAGACTTTCTCCTTCTACTCCGATTGTTACGCGATTATTCTATTAATAATCTTAGATGTATTATATAAAGCCTCCCTCTATATTATAGCAACTACGGATAGGTAGTTGCTACAACATGAAGTCCGTGTTGTAATAGTTATGGACCAATAACTGCTACAACATCAACTTGATTCAAATTAAATATTAACGACTCCTCCTGTTGTATTTAATGTGTGATCTGAAAATAATGTTACAGCTACCATACACTATGTAACGCCTCAAATTTCCTCAATTAGAGTCCTAAAAATAATTTAAAAATATTTAAAAATATTTAAAAATGCTATAGAAATATTCTAGGGATTTTTAGAAATTTTTAGAGTATTTTTTGGAGGTCGTTTGGTATTTTTACTAAATGAAGGAAGTTTCGACAAAAAATGTCCAAACCGAGAATTGAACCCACGACCTTTGACTTGGTCAAAACCCAGCTGACCAGGGGTGCAAACGGATTTTTCTGTTTAGAAAAGGTAGTGAATTTATTTAAGATAGTTAACAGAATATTGAATTATAAAAGGGATAAGTTGATCTTGGATTTGTCTGTTTAGAAAAGGTAGCGAATTTATTTAAGATAGTTAACAGAATATTATAAAAGGGATAAGTTGATGTTGGATTTGTCTATTTAGAAAAGGTAGTGAATTTATTTAAGATAGTTAGCAGAATATTGGATTATAAAAGGGATAAGTTGATTTGTCTGTTTAGAAAAGGTAGCGAATTTATTTAAGGAGTTAACAGAAATATTAAGTTATAAAAAGGGATAAGTTGATGCTCTGTTTTCCCGTGACTTAAACCATTCTCTCCTTCTCTTCTGCGTACGATGACGGAGCTCGGGTAGAAAATGAAAGGGAGTTAGGGCATCATCTCCGGCGGTCGGCTAAGGTCCTAGAAGCCCTTTTTGTTCGGTTGTGAGTCCAAGAATCAAGGTAAGTTCTTCACACCTGCAGTAGGAGTAGTTTCGGACCTTTGTTCTTCTTGAATTTGAAGCATAAGAAGCACTTATAGTGCAGATTTTTAATTAAGCCTATAGTACAGATTTTAATTAAGCTTATAGTGCAGATTTTTATGTAGGCTTATAGTGCAGATTTTAATTAAGCTTATAGTGCAAATTTTTAATTAAGCCTATAGTGCAGGTTTTAATTAAGCTTATAGTGTAGATTTTTAATTAATCCTATAGTGCAGATTTTAATTAACCTTATAGTGCAGATTTTTATGTAGGCTTATAGTGCAGATTTTAATTAAGCTTGTAGTGCAGATTTTTAATTAAGCCTATAGTGCAGATTTTTAATTAAGCTTATAGTGCAGATCTTTATGTAGGCTCATAGTGCAGATTTCTTAGAGCTTAAAATGCAGATTTCTTTAGAACAGATTTCTTTAGAGCTTGTAGTGCAGATTTCTTAGAGCTTAAAATACAGATTTCTTTATAGCAGATTTCTTTAGAGCTTGTAGTGCAGATTTCTTAAGAGCTTATGGTACAGACTTCTTTAAAGTTTATAGTGTAGATTTTTGGTGGAACTTGTAGTGCAAATTTTTGGTAGAATTTATAGTGTAGATTTTTGGTGGAACTTGTAGTGCAGATTTTTGGTGGAACTTATAGTGCAGTTTTTAAAGAAAAAGATTATAGTGTAGTTTGGTTAAGTATTATAGTGCAGAATTTATGTTTGCATAGTATGAAGAAATAGTGTAGCATAGAATGCAGAATCTTGATTAATATAGTATGCAGAATTTTGATTAGCATAGTATGCAGATTTTTGTTTATGCATTTCAAAGTTAGAATTTGTTTAAACATTTCAGTTTTTAAAGAAGTATTCTTTTATTAGAAGTATTAACAAGTGTAAGAAAGATAAAGAAAAGAAAGAGAAAGGCCAAGGCCTTAAGTAGATCCCAAAGTCAAGACTTTAGGGATTTTGGCACACAAGGTGCTTAAAGAAAATGCCGAGGCATTATATATTAGAAATAATAAAAGATAACAAGTATTTTACTTAATTTAAGAGGCTAGTACCCGACTTCCGAGGTTGTCGTTAAACAAATTCAGGTGTCCAATTCCGAGGTCTTGGCCCTGGTAGACCGAGGTCTGCTCTTTTAGGATTGGTGGCTCGCTACCCCAACCTATTAGGGAACACGCATAAGATGGTAGTACGCCTGGGCCCAAGAAGAAAGTTGATTATTATTTTGAAGTATTAAAGTATAAGTTTTTAAACAAGTGAAATAAGATTCAGAAAGTGTTTAAAATTCAGCAAGATTATGCTATCATGATTGTATAGATTTGTTTTACACGTTTAGCATTTCAGTATGTTTCTTTTGCTTGTAGATGAGCATGAGTAGTTTTCCTTTTGAGCATTCAGCTTTTAGATTTCAGTATATTCACATGCATATTCGAGGTTTGTGAGTTAGATAGCGCTTACTAAGCAATTTTGCTTATAGATGCATTTTTCTCTTACTGAATATAAAGGAAAGGAAAAGTTGTAACGACCCAATTTTCCTTATTTCGAGTTCTAAAAGTCCATAAAAATATTTGGAAATACTTTTAAAATATTCTAGAGATTTTTAGGAAATTTTAGAGTATTTTTACGTAATTTTTGGAGGTCATTTAGTATGTTTTCAAAAAAGAAAGAAGTTTTGACCAAAAATGTAGAAGGTGAGATTCGAACCCACGACCTCGGGTCGGACTGACCCAAGCGAAACCGGCCCAACCAGCTGAGCTGCGCGTGATTTGTTAACCAAGTATGTAGCGAAATATATTTAAGCTATAGTTGGAACGTTTAAAATAAATTGGAATTAAAAGTGCGCGACTGAGGATTTGAAACCCAAACCTGTGGCTTCAAGCAAAACTCAGCTGACCAGCTGCGCCAGCGGGCTGTGTTAACCTAAGAGGGAGAGAAATATATTTAAGGTATAGTATTTAATAAAATAACCTAGGTTGTAAAAGAGGTTAAGTTAAGAGAGGAAAACCTAAAATTTTCTCTCAAAATTTCCCTTCTCCTCACGCACGCGGCGCCGTTCCTTCTCTCGGGCGAAACCGCAGCCAAGGCTAGGGTTCCTCCCTCCGGCGTCGGCGACGTATTTTTTCGGCCGGTCTCCAACCGTGGGTGACCATTCCGACAAGGAGAACTTGGGAAATACAAGGAACCGGTGGAATCGAAGCTCCACCGAAACCCTAGAGCATTTTCCTTCAGTTGTAAGTCCAAGAACCCGAAGTAAGTGCTTCTCACCTGTGGTAGGAGTAGCTCTCGGGTTTTTATCTTACGTTTTGTTGAAAAATGATAACAGTAGCCTTTCATCTTAGCATATGGTTTCGGATTTGACCCTTGCTCTAGCCAATTCGGTTTAAGCTGATTTCAATCCGTTGATGTGTTTTATTTAGGGCACGAACAGAAGTTTTGAGGGCTTCCCTTGATTACCACAGCATGCTAGTTAGGTGTATTTACCTTACACTTCAAGCATGTTTAAGTAGATTAAATTTCTTCAAGCCATCGTATGATTGAATGATTGTTAGGAGTCAAGAATAAGTTAGTTTTTTTTTTTTACAAGTTTGAAATGTGGAAAACTCTTACTGCCGTGAGCTGCTTAAAAGTTGTTCCTTATGACCATGTATTCTCCTTTTAGTGGCTGAGGAATTCTATTGGAGTCGGTTTGAATATATATCCTGTTACATTTCAGTGATATAGTTGTTCTTTTTTTAATTATTGTGGAGTTTGTTTGAATATGTACTGGATAATATTTTATATCAGTGCCATGTAGTTTAAAATCTCTTGTTTGCTGAATAAATGAGAGAAGTACAAGTAAAGCAATACTAAGATACAATCTGATCCTAAGTTTCAGAATTTAGAATCAAGGCACACAGAGTGCTTAAATAAATGCCAAGGCATTTATTTAGAAGAAGTAATTAAAGAAGGATATAAAGAAAAGTATTTTACTTTTAAAGGGCATGTACCGGACACAAGGTCCAAGGGATGGGCTCCAAGTTGCCCCTAGACATAAGGTCTAGAAGTGTCTTAATGGTTTTGGGATTAGCTACCTCGATTCTCATTAAGAAAGGCGCGCAAAGTAAAGTTGAATATTATTTTAAAGTATAAAAGTATTAATTTGGAAACAAACAGAATAAGTTCTTTTATCTAAGTTGCAAATTTTAGCAAATTAAATTGTTGTTTCCTTTAGAGATGCATGATGTAGTTCTATTTGCTATTTTCATGTTGAGCATGTATTCCCTGCTTTCTTTTATGCTTATGCATTCCTTATCGAATTTTGTGAGTAGAAAGCACTTACTAAGCTTTTAGCTTATAGATACTACTTTTTCCTCCTACTGCAGATATAGATAAAAATAAAGGAAAAGCTAAAGTGGTGTAGAAGAAGGCGACAAGGAGACGTTGATGATATGTGTGTGTGAGGCTGTTTATGGAAGCTTGGGATTTTTGCTGAATTATTATTTCTGCTAATGTTCTTTTAGTTTCTGTAAAAAAAATAATAAAAAGAGAATTATTTTGAAATGCTAAGTTGTGTTTTAAATTACTTCATTTATGCGTTAGTATCAATAAATTGGTAAATGCTTATGCTCATTACCTCTTCTTACTCTATTGGAATGTTAAACTGCTGGAATTTTATATGGGATGATTTGGTTGATACAAGCTCAGTAAATATTTTCATGTGTATGATAGTATCCAATATGAATTTAGCTTGAATGGAAATCTGCCATTATTAATATCCTGTTGGGGAATTTACTTTTGCTATCCAGTATTTATTTCTACTGCAGTGAGTAGGAAATATGAATAGATAGCGAATTTCTATGCTCAGTTTTCCTTTTGTTACTGCTGGAAATTTTAATCGGCGGTGAAATGCTAGAAATTTTTACATAGCTCGGTCTCCCTTTTATTACATTGCTCGGTATTCATGTGCCATAGCTGGAGTTTTATTCTGCCGTGCGATTTAAATCTGCAGAGTTCTTTTTTTTTAGCTTGATTGCATTGTTTGAACCTGGAAAATGCCTCTTAGTACTGCCGAAATATTTAACTGCAAGCAGAATAATTACTACTTCCCTGCATGTATGCTAGCTGTTGACAAGTAGAGGCATTAATCTCCTATGATTCTTCTTGATAGCAATTGCCATGTATGCTTGTTGTAAAGTGTAGTAAGAACGAAAATAAATGATGGAGTTTTATGCTCAGATTTCTTCTCCGTAGATTTTAAATATTTCTGATATTAGAGTAAGTAACTCCAGTTAAGTAGAGTTTAAGTAAGTAACAGTCACCCTCAGAGTAGTAGTAGGAAGGGTGGCCGTTACAAAAGTTATAGCAAAGGAAGGCGACAAGGAGGTGCGGATGGATGTGTGATGCCTGGACTATAGAAGCCTTGGGACCTAGCATAAGAATTTATTAAGATTGTCATTTATTAAGAATGTATTAGATGAGTCATTTAGTCTTCCACTGCTAGTTAATTGTATGTTTTGAGTTCTCCGAGAGTTTTAGGAATTTTTATCAACATATGAACAAGGATAATTAAGTAAAGTTAGTAGTCCAGTAGCGCTCCGCCCTCGCATACTAGTAGTGAGGAGGGGGGGGGGGGTGTTACAAGTTGGTATCAGAGCAGTTCCTATTCTCCAGCATCACACATTAGCACCAACCTTGCCGTCTTCAAGTAAGAAAGTATTTAAGTTTTCCTTTTATGCTTTCTTTATTATTTGCAGTATGGAGTAATTGCTTAAATGCGCTTTAGTAAGATAGAAGTTTTGTCTCTCTTATATTCATATACATAAGTATGTTTAGAAAGGATAGAGAAGATATCAAGCCTTCCAAGGACCCCTAATGGGTACGATGCGATATGATTAATAGAGGACCGAGAAGTTAAGAGACTAAGGAACAAAGAGTACCATTAGTGAAAGTCATTTAGAACCAGAAGTACGACGAAGTTACTTAGGAGTGTGAGGACAGTATGAGACAGAGATATCCAGAATTATTCTAAGTTCGAGGACGAACTTTTTATAAGGTAGGGAGAATTGTAACGCCCCAAATTTCCTCAATTAGAGTCCTAAAAGTAATTTAAAAATATTTAAAAATGCTATGAAAATATTCTAGGGATTTTTAGAGTATTTTATGTAATTTTTGGAGGTCGTTTGGTATTTTTACTAAACGAATGAAGTTTCGACAAAAAATGTCCAAGCCGAGAATTGAACCCACGACCTTTGACTTGGTCAAAACCCAACTGACCAGGTGTGCAAATGGATTTTTTTATTTAGAAAAGGTAGTGAATTTATTTAAGATAGTTAACAGAATATTGGATTATAAAAGGGATAAGTTGATCTTGGATTTGTCTGTTTAGAAAAGGTAGCGAATTTATTTAAGATAGTTAACAGAATATTATAAAAGGGATAAGTTGATGTTGGATTTGTCTGTTTAGAAAAGGTAGTGAATTTCTTTAAGATAGTTAGTAGAATATTGGATTATAAAAGGGATAAGTTGATTTGTCTGTTTAGAAAAGGTAGCGAATTTATTTAAGGAGTTAACAGAAATATTAAGTTATAAAAAGGGATAAGTTGATGCTCTGTTTTCCCGTGACTTAAACCATACTCTCCTTCTCTTCTGCGTACGATGGCGGAGCTCGAGCAGAAAACGAAAGGGAGTTAGGTGTAACGACCCACTTTTCCCTATTTCAAGTTCTAAAAGTCCATAAAAATATTTGGAAATACTTTTAAAATATTCTAGAGATTTTTAGGAATTTTTAGAGCATTTTTACGTAATTTTTGGAGGTCGTTTAGTAGGGTTACAAAAAGGAAGAAGTTTTAAAAAAACGTTGAAGGTGAGATTCGAACCCACGACCTCGGGTCGGACTGACCCAAGCAAAACCGGCCCAACCAGCTGAGCTACATGGTTTTGTTAACCTTATATGGTGAGAATTAAGTTTATAGCATAGTTAATGATTAGTGAATTAATTGGAAAAAATGCGCGGCTGAGGGATTAAAGCCGAGACCTCTTGTTTCGGTTAAAAACCGGTTAACCAGCTGTGCCGGTGAGTTTTGTTAATTAAGGAAAGAATGGATTATATTTAAGGTACAGTTAATAATAAAAAAAAACTCTAGTTATAAGAAAGGGAATTAGGTTTTGGATTTCCGGAAAGCAAACATTTTCTCTCAAAATTCTTCTCCTTCTCGCGATGGTGCGCGACGATTTCTGCTCTTGGGCGGAAACGCAGCGGTGGCTAGGGTTGTTTTCCGACGGCCGGCGAGCTCCCTTCTCCGCGGATTCTTCACAAGTCCGAGTTTCTCTTGGCAAGGAGAGCGCGCGGTGCACAAAGAAGAGCCGGGATCTTCATCTCCCCACAAACCCTAGAAGCTGCCGTCGGTTGTAAGTCAAGGAACGCCTAAGGTGAGTTGCTTCTCACCTGCAGTAGGAGTAGTTCCACGAGCTTTGATTCTTCTTTGTTTGCTTTCAGAATTTGTAGTTTGATTTTAGGAAGATTCATTCGGACTG
The DNA here is from genome assembly GCF_018446385.1 of Zingiber officinale. Classification (NCBI taxonomy): domain Eukaryota; kingdom Viridiplantae; phylum Streptophyta; class Magnoliopsida; order Zingiberales; family Zingiberaceae; genus Zingiber; species Zingiber officinale. The sequence goes on along the minus strand of NC_056000.1, from coordinate 117,265,252 downwards.
AGTGATTTTGTTTCACTGAGTTGTTGTAGGAGTGGTTTCGGATTTATGTTAGTTCTTGTGTTGATTTTGGAGCATGTTTCATGGAGCTTTTGTTTTTTTAACTTGCTGCCGTGAACCCTAAAGAAAGAAAGGGAAGAGTTAGTTCAGTTCAAGCGGGTGGATTAGAATTCCTTCCAAGCCTTGTAATTAGTATTGTATATTCAGAACTCTGAAGCTGATGAAAAATTTTATATCCATGTGGATAGGCTAGTTGGAACTCTTGACCATGACAGGGATGCCTTCCTAATATACTAACCTTCCATCATCTTGATATCATTGACCTTCTGATCTTATTGTAGAACTGATATTATTGATCCTGATGAGGAATTAACTACAATTTCTATAACAAATAAAAGAAGTATTGAAAATATTACATTGTTTGATTGATATACACTAAACTTGGTCACTGATTGTACCAATAACTAATTTAGTTGATTCTTGATTTGTTCTTCCTAAACTATGAATTAAGATGACTGATAAGTTAGATGTAGTTTCCTTTGCTGCCATACCAAGCTTTACATAGGTTAAAAACTTCAGCAGATTCTAGTTTTGGTTTTTTTGTTGTTTTTAGGCAGTAAGCATGAAGAACAGATTCGAATCTAGGTTATCAATGATAATTCTCTTTTGTTGGTTAATTTGCTTTTTGCTGCCCTAGCTTGGTTAATCTACCTTTGCTGTCATGAGTTTGTTAAAGAAGAGGAGAAGGAATTTGAATGGGTTTAGCATGTTGTTTAGATTTTTCCTATGCTGTTTAGATTATTCTCTTGCTGTTTAGTTTTCGTTTGCTGATAGTAAAGCATGAGCAATTATCCATTTGCTAATAATTAAGCATGATCAGTTTAACATGAGCAGTTTTATTTTAGAGTAGGCTTAAAGAAATCAAATTCAGTTTTTCTTGTTTCATATCTATTGTAGCATGCTTAGAGAGCTCAGTTTGCTTTCCTTTGATTTATGTTAATTGTAGCATGTTTAAAGAAGTTTAATTTGTTTTCTTTTGCTTGATTCTGTTGATACATGCTTAAAGAAACCTGTTGCTCTATAAAAACTCTAGGATCTACCTGTAGGTGGGAAGAATAAGAGTTTTTAATAAATCCTTTAGAGATTTATAAGAAGTTATAAGAAAGAGAGACCAAGGTCTTAATAGGATCCCTAATTTTAAGAATTGGGATCAGTAGCATATCAAGTGCTCAAAGAAATGCCAAGGTATTTTATTATAAGAGAATTGAAGAATAATAAGTATAAAGAAGTTATAGTTAAAAAGAAAGTATTTTACTTTTAATGGCATGTACCGGACACGAGGTCCAGGACACAAGGTCCATTGGGTGGGCTTCTAGATCGCCCCTAGGCACAAGATCGCCTAGAAGTACCTTAGTAGTTTCGGGATTAGCTACCTCGACTCTTACTAAGGATGCACGCAAATTGGTACAATGCCGGACCCAAAAGAAGTTTATTATTATTTTGAAGTATTAAAGTATAAGTTTTGAAACAAATGAAACAAGCTTCAAATATGTTTAGAATTAGAAAGTTTAGTTTCTTGTTATTTGAAGCATGCAGTAGTAGTTTTATTTGTTTCTTGCTATTAGATTATTCAGCATGTTTAGCTTTATTTGCTTTCAGCATGTAGTTATAGTTTTATTCTTATGAGCATGATTAGCTATACATGTTTAGTATTTCAGTTAGCATGATTCCTTTTCTATATATGAGCATGAGTAGTTTTATATGTTAGCATTCAGTTTTAGCATGTTTTTATTTATATACATTCATATCGAGTTTTTGTGAGTAGATACCGCTCACTAAGCTTTATGCTTATAGACTGCATTTCCTCCTACTGCAGATAAAGGGAAAGAAAAGGTACAGTGAAGGAAGGCGACAAGGAGATGCAAAAGGAGTGTGTGATGTGTGGACTATGGAGGTCCTTGGGACTTAGCTAAGGAATTCATCTAGTTTAAGAATGTGATTAGTTTGATTTCTTATTAAGTTGATAAGAAAAGGATGTAGTAAGAAGTTATGTTTTCGGTTTTTCATTACCTGCATGATTTGAATTCTTAAACTGCGTGGTTGTGGTTAGTGTTCATCTTTTATTAAACTGCGTGGTTGATTGAAATATATTTCCAGCCGCCTGTGGCTGAGTATATTATGCTTGTATTATGGAAAATGGTCACCGGTACAGGGGAGACTCTGCCGAAATTTTTCGGTAGGGTTTTTCTAGAGATTTTTAATAAACCGGTTAAGTAGAGTTAGTAGATAAGTAACGGTCACTTTTAGAGAGTAGTAGTAGTAGTAAGAAGGGTGGTCGTTACAGTTAGTATCAGAGCAGTGTTCCATTCTCCAGCATCACACACACATCAGCATCAACCTTGCCGTCTTCAAGTAAGAAAGTATTTAAGTTCTTTCTTATTTGCTTTCCTTTATTATTATTATTTGCAGTATGGAGTGATTGCTTATAAGTACTTAAGTAAGATAAGAGTTTTTTTAGCTGTTTTCTTTCTTCATATACAAATGTGAATGTTTAGAAAGGTTAGAAAAAAAATCAAACCTTTTTATTTGTATAACTAGATGTCAAGAAGAGGACGTCCCCATACCGATCGAATTGAGGACCTAGCACAGGAGAACAAAGAGCCTAGAACAACTGGGCCTAATTTCTCTAAAGTTGTTGCTCAACTCCATAGGCAAGTAGTAGAGCAGCAACAAGTGATTGCCAATTTGATGGCCAATTAACAGCTAGTTCCTCCCACTCCCCCAACCATTAATGTGGAGACCGCAGTGGTGACTGAAGTCCTATCGGTTGTCCTAGAAGTCGCCACAACATCTAGAAGACAAGAAGCATACCTCATCTAGTGGCTGAAGCTGAAACCAGAAAGTTTCTCAGGCACGACTGAGCCCTGGGATGCCCAGGCTTGGTTCAAGACATTTGAGAGCACAATGGAGCTTCTTGACTGACCAGAAGTTGAGAAGGTTGATACCATTAAGTGTGCCTCTTTCTGCCTATCTGGAGATGCTTGTATGTAGTGGGAGCGAGTTAAGAGTAAGAGAGCAGTCAACCAGATGAGCTGAGTTGACTTTGAGATAGAGTTTTACTAAGAGTTCTTCCGCCAACGGATCACCAATAAACATTATGAGGTGGTTATAGAATTTAGACCAGGTGACTTACCAGTAGAAGAAGCGGTTAAAAGATTTAACAGGCTAGCTCACCTTTGCCTAGAGTTAGTAAGTACAGTGAAAGAACGAGTCAGACTGATGCTCCTAATGCTGAGACCAGAAATAACACCTAATGTGAGTAGTGAAACTCACCGACCATAGATTGGTGAAGAGCTAGCCAGCAGGGCATTAGTGAGCACTATCTGAACAGCAACAAGTCACAACAAACGCAACACAAGCCAGTCAAGATAGAAGACAAGACAGTGGGGAAACAGAGAACCCAGTCAAGTAATCAGAACAGGAAGGACAAAGATAACAAGAAAGACCCAAGCAGAAAGATGTTCGGGTAGTCTGTGAGTATCCAAAGGTATTTCCAGAAGGGCTACCTGGACTACCTCCCAACAAAGAAGTAGAGTTTGAGATTGAATTGGTCCCTGGTACTGGTCCAATTTCAAAAGCTCCGTATCGCATGTCTCCAGCAGAGCTGAAAGAGTTACAAGAGCAACTTCAGGAGCTACTTGACAAAGGCTTCATCCGCCCTAGTCACTCACCTTGGGGAGCTCCTGTGTTGTTTGTCAAGAAGAAGGATGGATCTATGCAGATGTGCATAGATTATAGGGCTCTGAATCAAGTGACCATCAAGAACAAGTATCCACTGCCCAGAATCGACGACTTATTTGATCAGTTGAGAGGGGCAACGGTGTTCTCCAAGATAGACCTGCGCTCTGGGTACCATCAGTTGAAAGTGAAGGAAAGTGATATACTCAGAACACCTTTCAGGACCAGATGCGGACACTATGAATTCGTAGTCATGCCTTTTGGTGTGACTAATGCGCCTGCAGTTTTCAGGGACCTGATGAACAGAGTGTTCAGAGAATACCTTGACAAATTTGTCATTGTGTTCATCGACGACATTCTAGTCTATTCCTGAACCCCAGAGGAGCATGACACGCACTTGAGGATAGTCCTGCAGACCCTTCAGCAAAAGCAGCTCTATGCTAAATTCTCAAAGTGCGAGTTCTGGTTGGAGCAGGTGGCGTTTCTAGGTCACATCGTTTCTAGAGAAGGCATTCAAGTGGATCCAGCCAAAGTAGAAGCGGTCAGCAATTGGAAGAGACCCAAGAACGCCAGGGAGATCAGAAGCTTCCTTGGTTTAGCTGGGTACTTCAGGAAATTCGTGGAAGACTTTTCCAGAATAGCCTCTCCACTTACAGCCCTCACCAGGAAGAACAAGAAGTTTGAATGGTCAGATAAATGTGAGCAGAGTTTTCAAGAACTCAAGAAGAGACTAACCAGTGCTCCCATTCTGACTGTTCCAGAGAGTGACAAGAGTTTTGACATCTACAGTGATGCTTCCAAGATGGGCTTAGGAGCTGTACTCATGCAAGAAGGAAAAGTCATAGCTTATGCCTCCACACAACTCAAAGATTATGAGAAAAACTACCCTACTCATGATCTTGAGCTGGCGGCTGTGGTCTTTGCACTAAAACTCTGGCGACACTATTTGTATGGAGTCCAGTGCAGAATCTTCACAGACCATCAGAGTCTTAAGTACTTCTTCACTCAGAAGGACTTAAACATGAGGCAGTGCAGGTGGCTAGAGTTGGTCAAAGACTATGACTGTGAAATTCTCTACCACCCAGGTAAAGCTAACAAAGTGGCAGATGCACTAAGCAGAAAGTCCAGTGCATCCCTGATGTCCCTGTCATCATTAGCCCTGCCACTGCAGAAAGAGTTGTCAGACTTTGGAGTCGAAATTATTTATGGGCAACTCTCTGCATTGACCTTAGAGTCAACCCTGCTTGAGGATATATAGAGAAAGCAAAGTGAAGATCCTGATATCCAAAAGATCAAGCAAGGGATACAAGAAGAAGGAAATTTGGAGTTTCGAGTATCAAACAGTGGAATTCTTTATCAGGGGAGTCGCCTTTGTGTTCCCAATGATGAAGAGCTGAGAAATAAAATTTTAGAGGAAGCTCATAGTACACCCTACTCCATGCATCCTGGTTCTACCAAGATGTATCAAGACGTGAAACAGAGATTCTGGTGGTCTGGACTCAAAAGAGATGTAACTTAATATGTCAGTACCTGCCTGACATGTCAGAGGGTAAAAGCAGAACACCAGAGACCAGGAGGAGTTCTACAGCCTCTTCCTATACCAGAGTGGAAGTGGGAAGATATATCCATGGACTTCATAACAGGTCTTTCAAGAACCACAAATGGATATGATGCGATATGGGTGATAGTGGACAGATTGACCAAGTCTGCTCATTTTCTAGCCATCAAGGTGTCTCACTCTATAGAGCAGTTGGCACAGCTGTATGTTAAAGAGGTGATCAGACTTCACGGAGTTCCTAAATCTATTGTTTCTGATAGAGATGGGCGCTTCACCTCTCACTTCTGGGAGTGTGTACAGACTGCACTAGGCACCAAACTCAAGTTCAGCACAGCCTTCCATCCTCAGACTGATGGACAGACAGAGCGAGTAAATCAAATTCTAAAAGATATGCTCAGAGCTTGTGTACTAGATTTCAAGGGAAGTTGGTGCAAGTATATGTGCTTAGCTGAGTTTGCCTACAACAACAACTATTAGGCCACCATCAAGATGGCTCCTTATGAGGCATTGTATGGAAGGAAGTGCAGATCACCCATTTGCTGGCAAGAAGCAGGTGAGAGAAAAGAAATGGAAGTAGAACTGGACATTCAGACAGAGCTGATAGATGAGACTACTCAGGCTATTCAGAAGATCAGACAGAGAATTGAGACTACCCAGAGTAGACAGAAGAGTTATACTGACACACGCCGTAGGCCACTTGAATTCCAAGTAGGGGATTCAGTTTTTCTCAAGGTCGCTCCTATGAAGGGAGTGATGAGATTTGGCAAGAAGGGCAAATTAAGTTCTCGTTATGTAGGACCTTACCTGATCACAGAAAGGATTGGGAAAGTAGCTTACAAGCTGGATTTACCACAGGACATGTCAGGAATACATAATGTATTTCATGTCTCCATGCTAAAGAAGTGTCTCCATGACCCGAGCCAAGTGATTGAGCCTCAGTCAGTGCAGATCCAAGATGATCTTAGTTATGAGAGTAGATCTACACAGATAGTGGACAGTGCAGTCAAAAGACTAAGAAACAAAGAAGTACCACTAGTGAAGGTCGTCTGGCAGAACCAGAAGCACGAGGAAGTCACTTGGGAGCGGGAGGACAGTATGAGACAGAAGTATCCAGAGCTATTCTAAGTTCGAGGACGAACTTTTTATAAGGTATGGGGAATTGTAACGACCCAATTTTCCCTATTTCAAGTTCTAAAAGTCCATAAAAATATTTGGAAATACTTTTAAAATATTCTAGAGATTTTTAGGAATTTTTAGAGTATTTTTACGTAATTTTTGGAGGTCGTTTAGTAGGGTTACAAAAAGGAAGAAGTTTTAAAAAAACGTTGAAGGTGAGATTCGAACCCACGACCTCGGGTCGGACTGACCCAAGCAAAACCGGCCCAACCAGCTGAGCTACACAGTTTTGTTAACCTTATATGGTGAGAATTAAGTTTATAGCATAGTTAATGATTAGTGAATTAATTGAAAAAAATGCGCGGCTGAGGGATTGAAGCCGAGACCTCTTGTTTCGGTTAAAAACCGGTTAACCAGCTGTGCCGGTGAGTTTTGTTAATTAAGGAAAGAATGGATTATACTTAAGGTACAGTTAATAATAAAAAAAAACTCTAGTTATAAGAAAGGGAATTAGGTTTTGGATTTCCGGAAAGCAAACATTTTCTCTCAAAATTCTTCTCCTTCTCGCGACGGCGCGCGACGATTTCTGCTCTTGGGCGGAAATGCAGCGGTGGCTAGGGTTGTTTTCCGGCGGCCGGCGAGCTCCCTTCTCCGCGGATTCTTCACAAGTCTGAGTTTCTCTTGGCAAGGAGAGCGCGCGGTGCACAAAGAAGAGCCGGGATCTTCATCTCCCCACAAACCCTAGAAGCTGCCGTCGGTTGTAAGTCAAGGAAAGCCTAAGGTGAGTTGCTTCTCACCTGCTGTAGGAGTAGTTCCACGAGCTTTGATTCTTCTTTGTTTGCTTTCAGAATTTGTAGTTTGATTTTAGGAAGATTCATTCGGACTGGGTGATTTTGTTTCACTGAGTTGTTGTAGGAGTGGTTTCGGATTTATGTTAGTTCTTGTGTTGATTTTGGAGCATGTTTCATGGAGCTTTTGTTTTTTTAACTTGCTGCCATGAACCCTAAAGAAAGAAAGGGAAGAGTTAGTTCAGTTCAAGCGGGTGGATTAGAATTCCTTCCAAGCCTTGTAATTAGTATTGTATATTCAGAACTCTGAAGCTGATGAAAAATTTTATATCCATGTGGATAGGCTAGTTGGAACTCTTGACCATGACAGGGATGCCTTCCTAATATACTAACCTTCCATCATCTTGATATCATTGACCTTCTGATCTTATTGTAGAACTGATATTATTGATCCTGATGAGGAATTAACTGCAATTTCTATAACAAATAAAAGAAGTATTGAAAATATTACATTGTTTGATTGATATACACTAAACTTGGTCACTGATTGTACCAATAACTAATTTAGTTGATTCTTGATTTGTTCTTCCTAAACTATGAATTAAGATGACTGATAAGTTAGATGTAGTTTCCTTTGCTGCCATACCAAGCTTTACATAGGTTAAAAACTTCAGCAGATTCTAGTTTTGGTTTTTTTGTTGTTTTTAGGCAGTAAGCATGAAGAACAGATTCGAATCTAGGTTATCAATGATAATTCTCTTTTGTTGGTTAATTTCCTTTTTGCTGCCCTAGCTTGGTTAATCTACCTTTGCTGTCATGAGTTTGTTAAAGAAGAGGAGAAGGAATTTGAATGAGTTTAGCATGTTGTTTAGATTTTTCCTATGCTGTTTAGATTATTCTCTTGCTGTTTAGTTTTCGTTTGCTGATAGTAAAGCATGAGCAATTATCCATTTGCTAATAATTAAGCATGATCAGTTTAACATGAGCAGTTTTATTTTAGAGTAGGCTTAAAGAAATCAAATTCAGTTTTTCTTGTTTCATATCTATTGTAGCATGCTTAGAGAGCTCAGTTTGCTTTCCTTTGATTTATGTTAATTGTAGCATGTTTAAAGAAGTTTAATTTGTTTTCTTTTGCTTGATTCTGTTGATACATGCTTAAAGAAACTTGTTGCTCTATAAAAACTCTAGGATCTACCTGTAGGTGGGAAGAATAAGAGTTTTTAATAAATCCTTTAGAGATTTATAAGAAGTTATAAGAAAGAGAGACCAAGGTCTTAATAGGATCCCTAATTTTAAGAATTGGGATCAGTAGCATATCAAGTGTTCAAAGAAATGCCAAGGCATTTTATTATAAGAGAATTGAAGAATAATAAGTATAAAGAAGTTATAGTTAAAAAGAAAGTATTTTACTTTTAATGGCATGTACCGGACACGAGGTCCAGGACACAAGGTCCATTGGGTGGGCTCCTAGATCGCCCCTAGGCACAAGATCGCCTAGAAGTACCTTAGTAGTTTCGGGATTAGCTACCTCGACTCTTACTAAGGATGCGCGCAAATTGGTACAATGCCGGGCCCAAAAGAAGTTTATTATTATTTTGAAGTATTAAAGTATAAGTTTTGAAACAAATTAAACAAGCTTCAAATATGTTTAGAATTAGAAAGTTTAGTTTCTTGTTATTTGAAGCATGCAGTAGTAGTTTTATTTGTTTCTTGCTTTTAGATTATTCATCATGTTTAGCTTTATTTGCTTTCAGCATGCAGTTATAGTTTTATTCTTATGAGCATGATTAGCTATAAATGTTTAGTATTTCAGTTAGCATGATTCCTTTGCTATATATGAGCATGAGTAGTTTTATATGTTAGCATTCAGTTTTAGCATGTTTTTATTTATATACATGCATATCGAGTTTTTGTGAGTAGATAGCGCTCACTAAGCTTTATGCTTATAGACTGCATTTCCTCCTACTGCAGATAAAGGGAAAGAAAAGGTACAGTGAAGGAAGGCGACAAGGAGATGCAAAAGGAGTGTGTGATGTGTGGACTATGGAGGTCCTTGGGACTTAGCTAAGGAATTTATCTAGTTTAAGAATGTGATTAGTTTGATTTCTTATTAAGTTGATAAGAAAAGGATGTAGTAAGAAGTTATGTTTTCGATTTTTCATTACCTGCATGATTTGAATTCTTAAACTGCGTGGTTGTGGTTAGTGTTCATCTTTTATTAAACTGCGTGGTTGATTGAAATATATTTCCAGCCGCCTGTGGCTGAGTATATTATGCTTGTATTATGAAAAATGGTCACCGGTACAGGGGAGATGTTGGAACCCCGAGGTGTTTTGATGTGATCATACAAGTTAAGCTAGGTCCTGCGTAGTTTAACCCTTGTGTCTAAGTGTGCAGGAACTTAGGAACACAGGAAGTCGAGCGGAAGACGCGGCTGGCGAGAAGGACGGCACGGGAGAGAGCCGACGGGCTCGGTGCGTCCGAGGGACGAGGTGTCCGCGGAAGAGTACACCGGTGGACGAGAAGAACGTGCGCGGCGTTCGAGGGACGAGAAACCGGGAAGGAAGGCTGCTCGAAGAGAAGGCCGGAACTTGGGTTCGGGTGAACCCTATTCCGGATGGCCGAGATCACCCAAGCTAGCGAGACTGGAGCAAACAAGACCTGGACCGAGGAGAACTGAACCAGAGCAAAGAGCCCGGGCCAAAAGTCAACTGTGCTGACTTTGGGCTCCGGGGCGCCCGAAACCCTTCCGGGCGCCCGGAAGTTGATTTTCGAGCAGATCGAGCTTTGACTCGATCTGAACGTTGGGGGATTATCCCCCCCAGGGCGCCCGGAACCCTTCCAGGTTCCCCGACCAAGGCTATAAATATAGCCTTGGTCTAGAAGCAAGATCATTAATCAAGAACAACTACTAGTAATCCAGTGCTTTCATTTGTGTTATTTCTTTCTGTACTTTCAATGCTGTAAGAGGCTACTCCGCCCAGAGGAGAATCAATTAGTGCGCCTTCTTTGCCTTGGATTAGCAATCCTCTGATTGCAAACCAAGTAATTCCTCTGTGTCTATTTTCTGTTTTAATTAGTCTCTGCCTTTTTTTAATTACAAGTTCTTTTAAGTTAGTTGAATATCCTAGAAGGGTTTTTGGTTTTATTTTGTAAGGCAATTCACCCCTCCCCTCTTGCCGGCCTCCAAAGGGACCTACAAGTGGTATCAGAGCTAGGCGCTTCAGGAGGACTAACCGCCGATCAAAGCAACAAGATGGCCGGACCAAGCATCGTTCCACCAAAATTCAAGGGAAACTTCGCAGACTGGAAGCATCGTATGGAGGTATTCCTAAAAATAGATTTTGAAATTCGGTTTATTATGAAATATGGTTTTGTAGCTCCAATAGATAAAGATGGAAAAGAAAAAGAAGAGAGCGATTGGACAAAGAAGGAGCAGAATGAGTCGGTAGCAAACAGCCGTGCGAAACATCACCTGCTGAGCGTGTTACCACCTCAAGAGGTCAACCGCATTGGAAACTATTTATCTGCTAAAGAACTTTGGGAGAAGTTCTTGGAACTCCACGAAGGCACGTCCGAAGCAAAGCTCGCTAGAAGGGACATCCTCCGCAACAAACTGATGAACATCCGTCTGGAGAAAGGTGAGAAAGTAGCTGGTTTACACGCAAAGGTAAAAGAACTAGTTACTGGTCTCAAGAACCTCGGTGAAACGGTAACAAACCGGGACACTATACGCTACGCGCTCAATGCGTTTCCAAGAACTCCGGAATGGACATCAATCGTCGACGCCTACTACATCTCAAAAGACCTGGAAGTAAGCACTTTAGAAGAGTTGTTTTCTACTCTAGAATTGCATGAAACCAGGTATGCAGGAACGACAAAGGATACAACCCAGACTATGGCACTGAACGTAACCCAGAAGGATGAACTCGAGTCAGACTCCGAAGACGATCAAGAAGCATACATGGTAAGAAATTTTAAAAAGTTTTTTAGATCTAATAAATTTAAAATGCAGAATAAAAGGAATCAAAAAGGTGGAAGAAAGGTGCGGTGCTACCAGTGTCAGAAGGAGGGACACCTAAGAGAAGACTGCCCAGAACTCAAAAAGGCCAAAAGGAAGTCTCCCAAGAAACACAACCTAAAAGCAACTTGGGACGACATTTCTTCATCCGAATCAGAAGCTCAAGAATATGCCGGAATAGCGCTAATGGCAAGCTACGATAGACAAAGTATATCAGAACCTAGCATCGATGAAGGGGGAGCGACCTCGGATGAAAGCAGTGAAGCAGGGGGAGATTCAGGCTTCAAGTCCGACATGGTAAGTGAGGTATGCCTCTTACCCCCTGATCGACTTTACTCGGTATCAAAGCTATGACTAAATCCATGTATAAATTAGAAAATAAAAATGTCAAATTAGAAAATGAAATTTTAGAAACAAAGAGAATTTTGGCAAAATCATGTCTTATAGAGGATTTTGAAAAATTGAAAATTGAAAATGAAAAACTAAAAGAAGAAATAGAAAGATTGAAAAAATCTAATGGTTCAAATATTCCTACTTTTAGAAATTTAAATTGGTATTATAGATTTCATCAAAGTCAAATTAGAAATATATCAAAAATCTATATACCCAGGAAATACTTGGTTAATCCTGTAGGTAGGAACCTTTACTGGATTCCAAAAACCTGTTTAACTTAAAATTAAAGTCAGACTTAGCATTTTCAGCAAGGAAATTAAACAACTAATTTCTTTATGAGGCTTTGTCTGAGGAAGTGGTTGTTGCTCCAATAACCAAGAAGGCCTAGTGCCTCGCCATGACCTGGAAGCCAACTATCGAAATGAAAAGTTTAATTGACTAACTGAAAACGCATTAATTTAAATTACTTAATGCGTTAAAAGAGTTATTCAATTTATATATTTAAAATTAATTTATAATAAATTTTTTTTGGAAATTAAATTTTTTTTAATTGACTTAGAAAATTTCTGAAAATTATTGACTTAGAAATTTTCTGAAAATTGACTTAGAAATTCTTTTTGGAAATTGACTTAAATCTTTTTAAATTAACTTAGATATTTTTTTTAACTTAGGAATTTTTCTATGAATATTGTCTTAGACATTTTCCTTTGAAAATTGCCTTAGAAATCTTTTATAAAAATTCACTTTAAAATTTTCTGAATATTGACTTAGAATTTTTTTTAAACTAGATATTCTCTTTTGAAACATTGCCTTAGAAATTGCCTTAGAAATTTCTCTTTTAAGTTAATTGCCTTAGAAATTTTTTTTTTCACTTAAATTTTTTTTACCTTAGACTTGTTTAGAGAACCCCTATTTTTTATGTGATCAAAGGGGGAGAAGTATGTTAAGTCTAGGGGGAAGTATACACTTATTAAATTGAAATATCTTTGGACTTAATTGCAAATAAATTGTTTTTACTGCATCTGTATTACCCTAGCTTAACTTGGGTTGCTCACATCAAAAAGGGGGAGATTGTTGGAACCCTGAGGTATTTTGATGTGATCAAACAAGTTAAGCTAGGTCCTGCGTAGTTTAACCCTTGTGTCTAAGTGTGCATGAACTCAGGAACACAGGAAGTCGAGCGGAAGACGCGGCTAGCGAGAAGGACGGCACGGGAGAGAGCCGACGGGCTCGGTGCGTCCGAGGGACGAGGTGTCCGTGGAAGAGTACACCGATGGACGAGAAGAACGTGCGCGGCGTTCGAGGGATGAGAAACCGGGAAGGAAGGCTGCTCGAAGAGAAGGCCGGAACTTGGGTTCGGGTGAGCCCTATTTCGGATGGCCGAGATCACCCAAGCTAGCGAGACTGGAGCGAACAAGACCTGGACCGAGGAGAACTGAACCGGAGCAAAGAGCCCGGGCCAAAAGTCAACTGTGTTGACTCTGGGCTCCGGGGCGCCCGGAACAGTCCGGGGCGCCCGGAGCAGCCCGGGGCGCCCGGAGCAGCCCGGGGCGCCCGGAACCCTTCCGGGCGCCTAGAAGTTGATTTTCGAGCAGATCGAGCTTTGACTCGATCTGAACGTTGGGGGATAAAATTTATCCCCCCAGGGCGCCCGGAACCCTTCCAGGCGCCCCGACCAAGGCTATAAATATAGCCTTGGTCTAGAAGCAAGATCATTAATCAAGAACAACTACTAGTAATCCAGTGCTTTCATTTGTGTTATTTCTTTCTGTACTTTCAATGCTGTAAGAGGCTACTCCGCCCAGAGGAGAATCAATTAGTGCGCCTTCTTTGCCTTGGATTAGCAATCCTCTGATTGCAAACCAAGTAATTCCTCTGTGTCTATTTTCTGTTTTAATTAGTCTCTGCCTTTTTTTAATTACAAGTTCTTTTAAGTTAGTTGAATATCCGAGAAGGGTTTTTGGTTTTATTTTGTAAGGCAATTCACCCCTCCCCTCTTGCCGGCCTCCAAAGGGACCTACAGGAGACTCTGCCGAAATTTTTCGATAGGGTTTTCCTAGAGATTTTTAATAAACCGGTTAAGTAGAGTTAGTAGATAAGTAACGGTCACTTTTAGAGAGTAGTAGTAGTAGTAAGAAGGGTGGTCGTTACATTAGGGCATCATCTCCGGCGGTCGGCCAAGGTCGTAGAAGCCCTTGTTGTTCGGTTGTGAGTCCAAGAATCAAGGTAAGTGCTTCTCACCTGCAGTAGGAGTAGTTTCGGACCTTTGTTCTTCTTGATTTCAAAGCATAAGAAGCGCTTATAATGCAGATTTTTAATTAAGTCTATAGTACAGATTTTAATTAAGCTTATAGTGTAGATTTTTATGTAAGCTTATAGTGCATATTTTAATTAAGCTTATAGTGCAAATTTTTATTTAAGCCTATAGTGCAGGTTTTAATTAAGCTTATAGCGCAGATTTTTAATTAAGCCTATAGTGCAGATTTTAATTAAGCTTATAGTGCAGATTTTTATGTAGGCTTATAGTGCAGATTTTAATTAAGCTTGTAGTGAAAATTTTTAATTAAGCCTATAGTGCAGATTTTTAATTAAGCTTATAGTGCAGATCTTTATGTAGGCTCATAGTGCAGATTTCTTAGAGCTTAAAATGTAGATTTCTTTAGAGCAGATTTCTTTAGAGCTTGTAGTGCAGATTTCTTAGAGCTTAAAATACAGATTTCTTTATAGCAGATTTCTTTAGAGCTTGTAGTGCAGATTTCTTAAGAGCTTATGGTACAAACTTCTTTAAAGTTTATAGTGAAGATTTTTGGTGGAACTTGTAGTGCAGATTTTTGGTAGAATTTATAGTGTAGATTTTTGGTGGAACTTGTAGTGCAGATTTTTGGTGGAACTTATAGTGCAGTTTTTAAAGAAAAAGATTATAGTGCAGTTTGGTTAAGTATTATAGTGCAGAATTTATGTTTGCATAGTATGAAGAAATAGTGTAGCATAGAATGCAGAATCTTGATTAATATAGTATGCAGAATTTTGATTAGCATAGTATGCAGATTTTTGTTTATGCATTTCAAAGTTAGAATTTGTTTAAATATTCCAATTTTTAAAGAAGTATTCTTTTATTAGAAGTATTAATAAGTGTAAGAAAGATAAAGAAAAGAAAGAGAAAGGCCAAGGCCTTAAGTAGATCCCAAAGTCAAGACTTTAGGGATTTTGGCACACAAGGTGCTTAAAGAAAATGCCGAGGCATTATATATTAGAAGTAATAAAAGATAACGAGTATTTTACTTTATTTAAGAGGCTAGTACCCAACTTCAGAGGTTGTCGTTAAACAAATCCAGATGTCCAATTCCGAGGTTTTGGCCCTGGTAGACCGAGGTCTGCTCTTTTAGGATTGGTGGCTCGCTACCCCAACCTATTAGGGAATGCGCATAAGATGGTACTACGCTTGGGCCCAAGAAGAAAGTTGATTATTATTTTGAAGTATTAAAGTATAAGTTTTTAAACAAGTGAAATAAGAGTCAGAAAGTGTTTAAAATTCAGCAAGATTATGCTAGCATGATTGTATAGATTTGTTTTACACGTTTAGCATTTCAGTATGTTTCTTTTGCTTGTAGATGAGCATGAGTAGTTTTCCTTTTGAGCATTCAACTTTTAGATTTCAGTATATTCACATGCATATTCGAGTTTTGTGAGTTAGATAGCGCTTACTAAGCAATTTTGCTTATAGATGCATTTTCCTCTTACTGCAAATAAAGGAAAGGAAAAGTTATAGCAAAGGAAGGTGACAAGGAGGTGCGGATGGATGTGTGATGCCTGGACTATAGAAGCCTTGGGACCTAGCATAAGAATTTATTAAGATTGCCATTTATTAAGAATGTATTAGATGAGTCATTTAGTCTTCCGCTGCTAGTTAATTGTATGTTTTGAGTTCTCCGAGAGTTTTAGGAATTTTTATCAACATGTGAACAAGGATAGTTAAGTAAAGTTAGTAGTCCAGTAGCGCTCCGCCCTCGCAGACTAGTAGTGTCGACTAGCTACTATAAAATATTAACATGTACTAGCCAGCTTGACTATACATTTACATATGGTATACAATAGATTTAATCAATTTTTACAACAGTTATACAATACAGTTATACCAACTTGATAAAATATTGTCACTAAAATTACATTTCAATTACATTGTCAATTTAATATTGAACATGATATTTTGAACCCCATCAGTGCTGACATTGTTCTCATATTGTACAACGTCAATATCATTTGGTCGAGCTTCGTCCATAGTGTTCTCCTTGAGCGATTATCCTTGTTCAACTAGACCCTATTCTGAACACCAAACAACATCTATTATTTTCCATCTCCCTCACGTCCTTTGGTCGCAGTTGGGATAAGTTTGTTGAGGCGAGCATCCTTTCCCTAATCCATGAGAATTCCTCAGGGCATTCCTGAGGCTCTTCGTCGCGCACACGGGACTTTGGGCGAACTTTGACCACTCCATGAGCGGCCTAACCTCATTCATGTATGTTGATCGGGGCAAGATGATAGTGTTTGCATTAAAGATATTCCTTTACGAATATGGAAGCTTATACTAGACCGTGGAAGGCAGCATGACTGCTTTATCATTCTCGCTTTGGGAGCAAGATACACTTTATGATTTACAGTGAAGCCATGAAAGAAATGATGAAGGTGGTGTTGGAAAAATGATGTCAATCGATTAATAAGCTACTTGTTTCATTTTTCTTTGGATGTCATGAAAGGAACCTCCCTCTATTATATAGGAAAACAAAGGCATTATACTATTCAATCTGGGAATAGTTGTATTCATGAGCCCACAGCTAGGCTTCTGCCAACTCTTGATTTTACCAATATTCACAGGTTATGATATATGACAGGTATGACTAGTCATATGATTTCTGACAGTTATGAGTGGTCATTTTATGGACGTCACAGATTAATGGACCAGATTTGGTAGGTCACCATTAATTAATTGATGTGTCTTCATAAATTCATTAATTTCACTTTATATAAGTGACCATTGAATTATTAATATAAATTATGGTTTGTTAGTTGCATCTGCTGTAGCTGCTATACGTTGTAGCAGCTCATGTCTCTAGAGTAGTTGCTACACGTTGTAGCATCTCGTGTCTCTGGAGTAGTTGCTACACGTTGTAGCAGCTCGTGTCTCTGGAGTAGCTGTTACACATTGTAGTAGCTCATGTCTCTGGAGTAGTACTACAACGTGTAGTAGTTAATTCGCAGTAACTGCTACATAATGTAGCAACAACGCTTGAGAAGCTGCTACACGTTGTAGCAGCATATGGCGACTAGCCGATATAACATGCAGCAGTAGCTGCTACAAGATGTAGCAGCTTCTAGCAATTTATACTATACATTAACTGATACAACGTGTAGAAGGTCATTTAGTTAATATAAATAAAAAAATGAGATTGATATGATCTATTATTGCTCGAATATGCAGAGTAACATCTTGTTGAGCGTAAAAGATTAAAGAGTTGGAGACTTTAGTTGGGTTGATATACATGAAGGGAATACTAATAATATTCTAAAGATAATAACATAGGACAAACAAGAAGATCTTAAGCCAAAAAGTTAATACAAATACTAATGCTATAATCATTTGATTTATAGCATTCTCTAGTGCCACATTAACTTGTAATAGTTGTTGTCGCACTTGCACAAGTTCAGTTTGATTCTTTTTGTCTCATAGAAGGGCAGCATTGAAAGGGATATGTTAGGCTGAACTTCACAAAGAGTGATACTTCACTCAGTCATTTGATTTATAGCATCACTACAACAAAAACTCTCATAGACATCGGTTTTCCACCGGTGTCTATTACATTTTCGACCGATGTCTATGAAGCCGATGTAAAAGGTCTACCATTTTAGACATCGGGTTAAAACCGATGTAGTATCACTTAACGACACTGGTGTTCGAATCAGTTATTAACCGGTGTAGTATGACTTAACGACACTGTTTCATCAACGGTGTAAAACTGATGTAATATTATATGTTAATAACACCAGTTTTGGCAGCGGTATACGACCGATGTAATATTAGTTAATAACACCGGTTTTGCAGCGGTGGAAAAAAGATGTAATATCGGTATTTTTTAACAGCACATTGATTTCCGAAACAATGAATACAGTAACAAAAAAAAATACACAAATATTCACAAATTACACAAATATTCTTCATTCAACAATATCCATAAAATACACAAATATTCACAAATTACATAAATAATCTTCTTACAACAGTATCCATAAAATACACAAACATTCTTTTTACATCAAAAACTAATAGATATCAGAATCAAGGTAGAACATTCTTTTAACAACACATCAAGGTAGCTAGAACCGCACTTCAAATGTAATCTAACATGCATTCAGCCCACTCGAATCGCACTTTATCAATTTCAACTCTGGAATACTTGAGATTTGTAAACTGTAAAAACACATAAATAATATATTAGTAAAGATGCAATTTTGAAAGCTGGAAATGATAAAGATGCAATTTTGAAAGCTGGAAATGGTAAAGATGCAATTTTGATTTATTTATTTTTTTCCAAATATCTGCTCTAGCTCTAACGAGGCCAGTCTAGTTTTTCTGATCTCTATCCTTCTAACACTTCAAATCAAGCATTTTGAAAGCTTTTCAGTCTGGTTTTGCAATGAGAACTACCAATAAACTAAATTTGGAATGCAAAATATCTAAACCAAAGAAAGTCCCTTTCTAATTGATACTTGCAACAAAGATAATCTACAATACTTTATACAAAGTTAATTCATGATCAGGACCCAATAATCCACCATATGTCAAATAACTAAAACAAATGTGTACATGTATCAAATAAAATAGAATACTAAGTTTTTAAAGGCTGCTGTGGAAGACTATTGTTCATAATGCTTAATTCATTGAAGGATAATTGCGCGCATCCGCATACACACCGATACACATATACATATACATATGCATATAATATGCAATTTAGAGGCCTACGAAAATGTATAAATGGCAAAGGCCACTGAGCATACATACAAAATTGTGAAAATTTGGCTGACTAGAAACTCCCCAAGTCAACCTTATTTTTGGAATGTATATGTGAATTCTTCAATGGCAATGGGCACAGCTTTCCTCCTGTTCGGAAATGATAAAACAAAAACTTGGATAGTATCGAGAAACACTATAGATTGAGATGATAAAAATACCTTGTAGAGGAAGAAGAATTTTGAATGTCTTTTAGAGGTGCACGGAGGACACTTGCACGGGCACTTGATTGAGTGTATCTAAAAGATGACATGAGCGCTGCAAATCTGTCCATTGATCTCTCCAATATAGTTGTGTAGTTGTTCACATGTGAAATGTCACAACCGAATTTTCCTCCTTCCCTTACCATGGCGCCATTGTTGTTCAAACGAGACACTTGATTATCTGCAGAGTACCGGTATCATTAGTTTTATTTAGCATAAACCTTTTGACTATGATTACTGTCTCCTTCGCTCGTTATAGAGTATTGCAAGCATAACAACTTTATCATCAACTGATGTGAAGAACATAAACTTGGTTATGAAAGAAGTAGCTCGAACCTTCTCCATGATGAATTGAAGTCCTCGCATTCTTTGATGGCAGATTTTCCTGATTCATTACTAAGATGGGTGGCTGATTTTCGTTGTCCTCAGATAGTTTTCTTTTCTTGACAGGGTAGCCACCAGGAATACAATCGTTATTTTCATTACCATCTGTGGCACCATCATTGGGTCGATGGAGACTATTGACATCTGATGGCTTATGCTTGAAGTATGAGCTTCTCACAATGACTTTTCTGTTTGTAGACACTCTTGTCTCGTCGACCACAGACGTTGCCTGGTGGGACGTCTCTTCCTTGTGTGATGTTAAAAATGGCTTACATCTAGAGGAGGAAATTTGCGGAACTGTAAAGCCACCTGAAAGCCATGATCTCAAGCAAGTTTAATTATACTTACAGCTGAAATCAAAACTAACTTACCATGTACAGTTAGCCTATTTCCGTCCTGTTTCTGGATTGGATTGAGGAACTTATCTTCCATCTGGTAAAAAACAAAGAGTTATACCGATTTTTTTGTTGAGAGAGTACTAAAGGAGCTCAAACATTATACTGTTTCCATTGCTGGTTCTGTAACATGACCTTCAGGACCAGAGCCATCCTTGTCATCTTGATCAACTGGACTGCTTTGAGTACTGCTCATATAACAAGTAGCATCTTTTGCTGAAGGAGGTGGTCCAGAGCTACAAGTTCCAGAGCTTAGAGAAGATGAATCTGGTGTTACCAGATCTTCTGCATGACTTTCAACAAAGGTAAGAAAAGAAGCCAAAAAAACTTATGAAAGACACTGGATCAGATCCAAGAGGTCATTTCATCAATTATTAAAGTCCAAGCCATCATGTCCTTCAGGAATTCCCAACAAGTACATGTGTATATTATCAATTCATACAGAAAACACATAAAAATAAAACATGTTCTGTACACTTTCGACAGAATATTTTGCATTGTTCAGTTTGAAAATTACCACACTATATCTATAGTTTAATTCAGTGTTCAAAAGAACAACTTTAATGAATGATTTTAATTATTTGGTTCAAATTGAAGCAACCCACATGTATGAAGGTTGATTTGCTTTTGTTATATTTCTTGATGAAAATGATTTAATTCAGTTGTATTAAGAGGTCTTGTTCAAATTGTACTACAGCTAGTTACAACTGAAAGAAATATTTCTTAGGTGATTTCACTAGCAATCAATTTTCCGATTCTGAAACTAAGATTAAACCAGGAAAACCCCAGCCATCAATTTGCAGCTTCTAAGTATCAAATTTAATGGCATAGAAACAAGGTAAACGTTGACATGAAAATTGATTGTGCTAATTATTTCAGATGGATCGCTTAAAAATCAATGTTCACTAAACAAACCTTTTATCCATTAGATTCTTTGATAAGCAAATAAGAACTTAAATAAATAAATCATAAAATAAAATTTAAGAACCATCAAAATGATAAAGATCTTAAAGAAGATGTCGTATGACATTCATCCATGAGACAGGGAATTTATCACATTCTCCAAACAAAAAAATTACAATTAGCGTGAGAAAATATAAAACAGAAAGTGTAGGATGACATAAATGAACAGAAAATTCTCAATTTCCCTTGCTATTCCGACTGCCTTCAAGAGTTAACACACCAATTGCTTGTAAAAGTTAATTTTCATAAATTGCAAATTGGTTGAATGTCAGTCACCATGAGCAAGACACAACACTGAGTTGGTCAAATACGCACCAGATGATGGTAATATTGAAGTTGGAATTAACATCAACGTGGCTTGAAGTGTTGACTTAGAACAATGAGCAGTCTTGTAACATCTTCGCAATGCATATATTAGAAACTAAATTCAAAATCCCTCTACATAGTTAGGAAAGATTATTAACAATTTCATCATTGTCAAATATAAAGGCACCTTTTTTCCTGGCCTCACAAGGCGCAAGGCAACTTCTGCTGCTGTATTGGCAGCAGCAATCACATCTGCTGCTCTACCAGTCACTGGTCCTTCCTATATAACATGAGTGTGTGCCACCACAGTAATAAACCCATCAATATGACACCCCATGTCACTACAACACAGAGAAGATATTGTCAAAAAACCTCAGAATAATTAAATCGTAGAGAGTCACAAAACAATCTAGATAATCAACATATACATTTTAACAATGTCATTTTCTTCCAGTACATTCTCGTCATTGCCAAGCTTAGCTTGAAATAACGGAATACAAGCATGATAGAGTGCCAAGGGTCCCCACAGATCTGTCCATATGGCTTGAAATAAAGAGAAATAACCACTTAAATTAGAGGGATCATACAAATTTATGAAGATAAAAAAATAACTACACAATAATGTCACAACATAGAGAGTAACAAACTACTTGAATCATCAACTTTTTACTAAAATAAGGAAAGCCCTGGTGACCAGAAAAGTCCATAAATTAACACATCAAACTTTGTGATCTACTGCAGCCAAGACTAGAATCTAATTAACAAAATTAGTGTAATTATAAATTTGTCCATAAATAAGTCAATTCTCCAAATCAAGGATTACACATCAAACTTTGTGATCAAGTCTATTAATGCGGTCATTGATAAAAAAGAAAGTTCATAGGGTATCCATTAGTAGACATCTCTATGGCACAAGTTTGTTTTTGTTTGACGATAAAAAACTAGATAAAGATTTTTTAAGATACAAAAAAATGCTATAAACATGCAATTATTATCACAATAACTGGTAGTCATTTCATCAAAACAAGATATTTTTTTTCAAATTATTCCTGGCAAACCAGATCATCTAGAAGCAGTTCAATCTGAGGGAAGACGGGCTATAAAATCCAAGTACAAAACAATAATTTCCACAACCACCCTGCGTAATTGTCCAACTTCACCTCCATAAAATTCCGTCCAGGTCAAGTGACTATATAACTAAAAAGCACGCGTTCAGATCCTCCTAAGAACAGTAGACAGTAAAATCCAAAACCCACAGAACCCTCTAAAATACGAACTTTTAAGCTCACATTCACTCAGATCTAGCATCCCCACGCGGGAGCATGCCCGCCTTCCCATCCTACTCGAAAGGAACAGCATTTGTGCTATTGCAAACCCCTGAGTTGAAATCCCTACAGCCCATGCAGAAAGATACAATTCGTACTGCGAATAAGGGGGAAAGATCTGTCCAAACCTCGGAGCGAAGAAGCAGGCGCGAGATCGAACCTGTCGGAGGTTGACCGCCGATCAAAGGAGACAGGAAATGAGCTTAACCTGCAAAGGATCGCACAAAAATGGGGACATAGAAAGAGAGAGAGAGAGAGAGAGAGAGAGGCGAGAGCATGCACTGAGATACCAAAAACACTGTACTAGACTAGAAAGCATGCATACTCTCTGATGAAGGAGTCGCCTTTCTCGAATAGATCAACAACCCTAGCTTTGGCCTTGCACTGAGATACCGCCAATTGAAGGGCCTCTGCACATGATAATAGATTAAATCTATAACGAGTAACGTCTTCACTAAACGAAGAAAGGCAAAGAAAGGTTGGGGAACATTACTGTTAACAATCTCTGCCGCAGTCTTGTACTTGGTAACAACGTCTGGTAAAGTGAGATCCAACTCCTTCTCCTCCCTCGCTTCGTCATCCGACATTTCGCTAAAACCTTAAATCCTAAATGCCAAAACAAAAGAGGTAAAATAAGGGAGAATGGATCGGAATACGCATGAGATGGATTAATACCGGGAAAATGAAAATGAAATGGAAAGTAGCAATAGTTAGGAAGGTTTCCTCGTATCGAAAAAAACCCTATCAGAGCGACGGTAGCGTCGACACTAGAATGTGAAAAAGGGCTCCTCTTCTCACCCAAAGGGAGGAGTTGGAGGAGATGCGGTGTGGTTGGACGGAGAAGCAAGGGTGTCGTGTGTTGATCCTGATCGGGAGAGGAAGGGGCGTCGATCTAGGAAGGGGAAGAGGGAGATGAGGCTGAGAGAGATGGCCAGCGGCGAGGAGGAAAGTGGTGGCGGTGTTGAGACGGTATACGGTGGACGGCGCGATATAGATTTAGGTTTGGAGGGAAGAGTGAAGTGTTGCAAAATTTGGCTAAGTATTGGTGGAAAAGTTATATTATTTTATTTTAGTTCATAGACATCGGGTTTTAAAAAACCGATGTTAAAATCAGTGTCTATTAACAAAAAAAAAGGCGCTCATAGACATCGCCTAAAAAACCGATGTCTATGAGCGAAAATCTACGCTCATAGATTTCGCTCATAGACACCGGTTTTTGGAAAAACTGGTGTAAAATATTCAAAGACATCGGTTTTTGCTTAAAATCGTTGTTGTTCCACTGATGTCTATGAGTGTTTTTGTTGTAGTGCATTCATCCTCTAATGCTACATTAACTTGGGATAGTTATCGTTGTAGCTGCACAAGTTTAGATTGATTTTTTTTCTCTCATAAAAGGGCAGCATCCAACTCCTTTCTCGCCTGGTTCCGTTGTTCGGTGAGAATCTTAATATAGCCACAAAACAACATGATGATCCATGGCTAAATTGAGATACATGTTCGGCTTAATTTAGAAAAATCTTGAATTCAAGGATTGAAAGCTATATATATAGTAGCTTGAAGAATGGATAATACAAACCGAGAATTAGGCAAGTTTACTAATAGAGATGGTCTTTCAAAGGGAAAAGATGTAGAGCTTGAATCCTCATCAATAGGGGTTCTTTAACACCACCCAGAGTGAGTTTCATCCTCCTGCTAAAACAAGACATGATCCTTGAAGAGCTATAATAAAACCACTATATAAGAGGATGAAAGGCAAGGCAACGTGAAAGAGAGAGTTGGGTTGATAGACAATTTATAGGAAATTTGGTTCTAACAACATTAACTCTTGATAAAGACAAGTCAAGCTGTCTAGCGTCTTTTTGATATTGTAAAAATGGGTCAACAAAAGATTCAATACAACTCATCAAAACCTGTGCAAGGATAAGACAGATAGTAAAGACAAGGATAACCAACCGTCGGGGCCTTAAATCCTTCCGTGCAACTAATGTACATAAGTTGCTACAATGTGTCGCAGCTTAAAATTATTCAATCAAAAATGATGTTTCAATTAATAACTATTGAAGTAGTTGCTACACGTTGTAGCAGCTAACTGTCGAAGTAGCTGCTATAACATGTAGCAGTTAGTACTTGTACTTGTAGTATATATCTTAATAATATCTTAGGATTAGAGATAATTAAAGGTAAAAAAATTAAATAATTTCTTACCAAGTTTATATGCATAACAAAAGGAATAATATTAACTTATAAAAGTTGTTGTGTCGCACTAGCACAGGTTTAGTTTGATTCTTTTTTCTCTCGTAAAAGGGCAGCATCGATAGGGAGATGTTAGGTTAGCAAATGTGAAAGAGAGTTCGGTTGTCAGATGATTTATTGCACACTTGGATTTAACAACATTAACTATTGATAAAGACAACTCAAACGGAAGCGTCTCTTCAATACTATAAATAGGGTCATCAAAAGTTGCTACAACTCATCAGAACCTGTGAAAAGATAAGACAGAGAGTAAAGACAAGGATAACCAACTGTCAACCCTTGAATCCTTCCATGCACCTACGTACAGAAACTGCTACAACTTGTCACAACTTAAAATTATTCAAACGAAAATATTACAAGTCTTACATAAAAATAAAAAAGTATGCAACAATATGCTGTTATAATGGGATGAATAAAATTTTATTCATGAAAATTTACAAATTCTACTTATTGTAGCTGCAACTGCATAGTTACTGCTACAACATGTAACAACTACAGTCTGCAACATTAAGTCTTTGTTATAGCAGTTACTTCGACTGTAACTGCTACACCATCCTCTTGATTATAATTATTAAATTTCACCAACTCCTCTGCCTCTCGTTTCATTTAATGTGCTATCCGGAAATGATGTTTGAACTCCCTGAAATAAATTTCAACATCCATCGCACTTTACCTATGGAATTGATGAAATTACACCATTATAAAGATGACAACCTAAATCCTTTATCTTTCATTATCCTAAACCATTCAATTGTAGATAATAACTTCTCCTTTGGGAGGCAAGAAAATAATACATTGTCCTAGCCCCGTGATAATGATCAATGAATCGACATGTACCTCTTCTTTTAGGTCTTGGGAAGACTCTTCGGCCTCCCTCCCTTCTAAACTACCAGCATCTTTGCAGCAGAAACGGGATCAATCGATGATCCAGTTGAAGCAGGCCCTTTAAATATTGGTGGAGATTGAGACAACTGTTGAATCGGCTATTGATGTGCTAGAAAGCATGGAATGCTAGGGGCTCACCTTATAAGTCCTTAGGCTAGATAAGGGTCATTTTGTAGCACTTCATTTTATTGTGTTGATGTTCCTTGTTTATTTTGTTGGTGTCTTATAATGACTATCTTCCATATTTTATCTGTTTAATAGAATCAGTAATTTTTACTTTTCATTTTAAACTATGGGTTGATTGATCTCAGCCTTGTACAATACATTATAGCATCTACTACTACTTAGCTGCTACAACACAAGTTTGGCGTTGTAGCAGCTAGTATCCAGTAGCTACAACAAGCTAGTCCAGTAATGTTCATGTGGTAGCAGCTAGTCTGGATTAGCTGCTAATGCAGCAGCAAATTATAACTTGAATCATAATACATTAAAATGTATCAAACATGCGACTTATAGTATTGGATAGAAACAGTGCTAACAGGACAAATATAAATGTCTAACCTTCATAAGTAATTTGTTCAAAACTTAATACATCATAGAAGATTTTAAGCCAGAAGACCTATAAACACTACAACTTCAAATACCATATCTAATCTTGATCACTACTTTGTAAAGAATCTAATTATTGTTCTATCTCTTCCAATGCATCTTTCAGTTCTCTAAATTTGTCAGTCTTCGATAGTTTTCTCTTTGATTTTGAACTTGATACTTTATTTGATGATGCACATGAACTTTTTTTCCTCTAGATGTAATGGAAGTATTCTCTCGATTTTTATTGTTGTAGGCTTCAAAAGCTCTTATTGCATCATGTTTACTCTTGAAGGACTAGCGTATAGCACCCCTAAAATGATTAACTTGTGTAGATGCTTCTATCCAGGTGTCATAAACACCTGACTGACATCCAATAAAGACAATATATATTTTCCCCTATATTGATTAAATAGATCATTTAGAATCATGCATAAACAATATATATTAGGAATAAAGGGACTTACAACTTTAAATGAATTGACTTACCATGTGTAGCATCTAATGTAGGGTAGCTGCTATAACGTTGAGCAGCTATTGTAGGGTAGATGATGCATTATGTAGTAGCTAGTGTTGGATAGTTGCTACAAGTTGTTGCGGCTACCCCATTGCTAGCTGATACATGTTGTAGCAGTTACAACTTAAATCATAAAATATTAATATGTATCAAACATTTAAACTTTAATATTGGATATAAAAAATTAAAACTCATACAAATATAAATGACTATCAACAATTTAGTAGCATCTAAGTAGCTAACTTAAAAAGATTTACCATCGAATGGTTTGTAAAAAATGATGTTGGGCAAGTTTTCTAAAAATTATAGAAGAAGAACATGGTAAACAAATGTTATTTGGAGAAGCATTATAGCTGCTATACTGTTGTAGTAGTTATCCGTCGAAATAGTTGCTACAACGTTGTAGCAGCTAACATTCTAAGTAGCTACCACAACGTTGTAGCAACTATCTATCAAAGTAGCTGCTACCACATGTAGAAGCTAGTTGTAGCAGCTACTGTAGGAATTAAGACTTAAATTTAAACGTCTTACCATTGAATGAAATGTTGGAAATTGAAGCTCCCCAAATTAGCAAGTTTACTGCAATTTATACAACTAAAATAAATATAAGGCACTATTTAAAATAAAAAGATGAATAACATTGTAAGATAGTGCGTTGTAGGCTTCAAAAGCTTATATTGCATCCTATTTACTCTCGAAGGACTAGTGTATAGTGCCCCTAAAACTTGTGTAGATGCTTCTATCCATGTGTCATAAACACCCGGCTGCCGACCAATAAAGACAACATATGTTTTGCCCTGTATTAAATATATCACTTAGAATCATGTATAAACTATACATATTATGAATATAGGGAATTACAACTATATTGTGGAAGGTAACTTTCCAAGTAGTTACTACAATGTGTAGCTGTTAACATTCCAATTAGCTACTACACATTATAGTAGCTAACTGTCAAAGTAGTTGTTACAACGTGTAGTAGTTAGTTCTTCTATGTTGTAGTATAAATCTTAATAATATCTTAGAATTAGATATAATTACAGATTAAAATGATTTTAATTAAATTTTTACCAAACTATATACATCATTGTAGCTACTACACCTTCAAATTTGCTGCTATAGCGTTGTAGCATCTAGCTGTCGACGTAGCTGCTACACTGTTATAGTAGTTACTGTTAGAATTTGAGAGATGTCCTAAGACAATCATCTTATGATTTTTTTTCTATTTATTTGATAAGTATAGATTCACTATTTGAGTACATATTATATGTTTGATTGTCTTAAATTCATTTACTGAATGTTCGTAATATAATTCATAGCATGAGAGAATTTGTGATTGGATCGCAACTAGTGATTATCTCTACATGTGCAATTATGAATATCTTAAAATTTCTCTAGTCGTCGAATTAATGCATTCGGACATCAATAATTCTGTAAGATTAACACGGGTTATACTCCTTAGTTTGGTCAAGTAGCTATTTTCTCACTGGCTAGAGATATTGGGATGTCGAGAGTTAAACGTGGATACTGGTTATGGTAACTAGTTTATTGGAGTGACTCACTGTAAGACTTCATATGGTTCTTTACATATATATAGATATGTCTGTGAAGTTCTTACTACAACACGAGTGCAAGTTTCCTTCGACTTGAGGTATACAAGTCATCTTGGTTATGGAGACTTATACTTTGACATCTTAAGCAAGCCTATCATTGAGGTGTGGACTCAGGATGATTGGGTATAAGTTGAAGTGCCTAAAAGTGTTTGGATAGCCCACAGAGGATTCACCGCTCCTTGTGAGGAGATGTATATCCTATGGTCACTCGTTAGGATTATTACTCAAAGTCTTTGGCCAAAACATCACATGTTAAGAGTGCGAGACTCTTGTACACATGTATGAGTAATTTAAATCCATAGAACAATGAAGTATTACTTGGGCTAGGTGTGACGTACTCAGCCTAGTAGGGACAAGGCAGATAGATCATGTCCTGAACCAAGTGGGTATAAGACAAGTGAAAGGAACAAGACACAACTCACTATAGTTGCTGAAGGGTTTAGAATTAATTGTTGGACCATATATAAGACAAATATGGAAATATTGATGGGTCACATCTCTTATGGAAGAGTTGAACCATATTTGGTTTAATCATGAATTAGTCATGAACCAACTTGGTTTAGTTGTGAATCAAACCAAGAGATTAATGGGTTAATTTTTGGTTAAGGGATAATAGGTTGGATTTGGGCTTTCTAATCCAACTCATTAATGAGGGCTATATATTGATATGGTTGAGAGAAAATTATACACATGAGATGATTTATTAGCTTGTAAGGATTTTAGAAAACTTTAACCCAATTTCTCTTCTCCTCTCCCTCTTCCCACTCTCTCTTTACCGCCGCCAACAAGGGGAAGCCCTTTCCCTTGTTGTCATGACCATCACAAGGAAGAAATCTCTTCCTTGCGTGCTTCTTTTTCTCTTTCTCTTGATCCCTCTTCTTTGCTCGTGGCTAGTAACTTCTGAAGGAGAGGCTTGTACTCAAGGAGTTGTCTTGAGGAGCTCGGCGTGGATACGAATAAAGGCGAGGTTCGACAATGTCGCTACGGTTGATGCTCTTCTCGTTACAGGTCATCCATAAAGTACACCTAATGAAAATTTATTTTTCGTAAAAATTTAATTATGCGATCATATTTGGCATGTTGTATCCTTGTATGCATGTGGTGCATGTGATGTAATAATTTAAGAATTATTATTATTTTATTTTCCGCTGCGCATGTTTACGAAATGTGTTTTAGCACACACCGCATCAAGCATATCCCAACAGTTACCTATCGAAGTAGCTGCTACTACGTTGTAGCAGCTGCCTATCAAATTAACTGCTACATCATTCTAGCAGTTAACATTCCAATTAGCTACTACAATGTTGTAGCAGATAGCCGCCCATGTAGCTGTTGCACCATTATAGCAGTTACTTGTCGAAGTAGCTGCAACAATATTATAGTAGCTAGTCGTCGAAGTAGCTGCTAGACCATTGTAGCAGTTAACATTCCAAGTAGCTGCTACAATATTATAGCAGCTAGCCATCGAACTAGCTGTTACACCATTGTATCAGTTACCTATCGAAGTAGCTGCTACACCGTTGTAGCAGCTAGTCGTCGACCTTTGTCTGACCGATCGTTTATTAGGATCTTTATATGATGCTAAGTATTCCTAGATTCACCCGAGTTTTTACCCAATCGAGCACATTCAGGAAACCTTAAGTTCAATCGACCTCTATCCGGTCGATCGTATATTAGGAGTCTGCTAAGGTTTAAGTATCTCGAGCCCGGATGACCTCCTAACCGATCGAGCCTCCCTGAATTTTTCCTTAGTCTTAAACTATAGTTGCGTTCTTAGCTATGATCGAGCTAATGGTCGGTCGACCTTATCTGAGTGTCCTACTCTGGGACCATGTAGGCAGGACTTAGGAACTCTGTTGCTAGGTGAATCCCCGTCTCAAGTGAGGAATATTCCTCTAATTTAACTTTGACCCAGACTTTTGACCGCCACATCACCTAAACTTTGACTTTCATGTCATCCTCCCTATCCGTTTGATAAACATTGATCATTCCCGAAACTTCATATCGACTTCAGTGATCTCATGACCCCCATCCTGTGTCTCATGACCTAATTAAAAAAGGGGGTTTGACCTTTGTTCGTTCTCGCTGCACTGATCTTACCTTTTCTTTCTCCATCTTCTCCTACGTATATTTTCAAGAGCTATGAATTCAGATTTTCCTCCTTGGGCTCAACTATTATCCTACAAAGAGCGATCCCTAGGAGAGGTGATACAAGGTATGGATCTTCATCACTCACAACAGTGAGAACTTGAGGTGAGTCTAGTTACTGCTCATTCCCAAATTCAAGCTGAGGTCACCTTAAGGGAAAAAACCTATTTGTACTTAGAGAAAAGGACCGTCGAACTGGATGACCTAGGATTGAAGCATGCTTCCACGATCACCATCCTGACTAAGCAGATGGTCGACTAATATCGCAATAGCAGCAAGATTGGGATAAGCAAGCATATAAAATGAGGTCCTTACAAGCTGAATTAAACCGAGCCAACTCGGAGATAGCCTCCCTTACACAGACCTGTGAAGGTAAGTCTCATAAATGTAAGAGGATGGAGCAAGCGTCTCATCTTTGTCCAGGCTGTTATTCAGCCACACGCCCCTATCTAGGGTGGGAGGAACAATCCGGCACCTCCACGAGGCAAGACAAGTAAAAATTTGTCTATTCAATGTATCTCTTATGACGAATTGATAGTAAAAAGTCCAAAAGTTTTATCGCTGATTGTATGGTTATTAATGACAATGCAAAGTTTCATGTTAAGTTATTATACCTTGTTGTGCTGATTCATTTATCGCTTGATTCTCTTTACCCAAGAGAAAGACAATCTATCTTCCCAATAAGTTAATGTTGGTTAGTCCTAGGAAAACGTACCGGTTCCACTATACAAAAATTTTTGTACAAGTGTCGAACCTTTCCTTAAATAACTTATTGTGCTCTTTAGAAGTTAAATTAGGAATCGTAGACAAAACTTAACATCATTGATTCCAAATTTAATTTATCTGTTCTTAATGGTTTAGATTTGAATCGCAAGTGGAACTTAACACTATTGATTCAAATCCACCTATGTTATTAATTCCATTAAATATTAATTTCCAAAATTGGCTTCCAGGACTGCATGGCGAGGCACATGGCCTTCTTGGATATGGGAGCAACCACCACCGCCTAGACAAAGCCTTTTAAGGAAAGCTAGTATTTAATTTCCTTAAATAACTCTAGGTTAACCAAAAAGAACAATCGAATCACAAATTCGAAAAAGAAGAAAACACAAACTCGAAAAACTAGATCTAATGCCTCTTGTGTTTGGAATTCTTACAAAAAGAAATAACTAGCATGATGCATAAAATAATTGCTAATTATACCTTCTTTTTGTATGCTAATAACCTCGAGATCTTCTGCCGTATTCCTCGCCTCGCCTTGGATATCGTGTGGGCGACGATCCTCCAAGATGAACACCACCCAAAAGCTTTCTTCCTCTTCCTCTAAATTCCGGCCACCACCACCAACAAGGAGAAGAGAGCAAAGGGAAAGGGAGAAGAGAGAGGGTCGGCCACCAAGAGATCCTCCAAGCAAGAGAATAAGAGTTGTGTCTCATGAAACTTCCTCACCTCTTTTTTTATATTAGTTGCCCAAGGCAAATAAAGGAAGAATTTTTACAAAAATTAAAATCTACCTCTAATTTTCCTTTTCCCTTTTAATTTTTCATTTTCTTTCCTCTTGATTGAATCAATCACCAAAAATTAATTGATGATTTTATTTTTTTCAATATGATCGGCCACCTTGCTTGGGCACCAAGCAAGGGTGGCCGGCTCCCATGAGAGGAAAGGAATATTATTTTTTATAAAATTTTACAAGAAGAAAAACTCTTATAAAATTTTACAAACTCTCTTTCCTAAAGTAGGAGTTAAAAAAGGAAAGTTCTAAAAATTAAAATCATATTTTAAAATTTAAAACTTCTCTTATAAAATTTCCTTTTTTAACATGGTGATAGAAAATTTAAATTTTAAAACTCATCTTCCTTTTTTTTTCTTAAACCATGAGGATGGTTAAAAAAGAAAAGTTTTAAAACTTTTAAAACTCTCTATTAAAACATGTGGCCTAATTCAAATAAGGAAAGTTTTAAAAATTAAAATATCTCTTTTAAAACTTATAGTTTTCTACAAAGAGAAGATTTTAAAAATTCAAAACAACCCTCCTTGTTTGAATTATTGTGGCCGGCCCCTACTAGCTTGATCACCAAGCAATAGGGTCAGCCCCTATAGAAGAGGATGTGGCCGGCCCTTGCTTGGTCACCAAGCATTGGACCGGCCCCCTTCTTGGACACCAAGATGGGCTTATATTTGGATGGACTTGAGGCTATAATGAGGCTACGAAAGGGACCTAGATGAGAAATTGGTTTTGGCCTTCCGATGAGCTTGAGTATCCCGTGCTCGCCCCGAACACACAACTCAAATTCATCGATAATAACTCATTCCACTAGAGAGTTATTATCGCACTACCGCACCAATTCCAAATTACATTATGGGCTCCTTCTTATCATGAGTGTGTTAGTCTCCCTGTGTTTAAGATAACGAATGCCCACTAATTAAGTAAGTTACTGACAACTCACTTAATTAATATTTAGCTCCAAGAGTAGTGTCACTCAACTTCATTGTCATGTCGGACTAAGTCCACCTGCAGGGTTTAACATGTCAATCCTTATGAGCTCCTCTTGGGGGCATTCTCAACCTAGATAACTAGGACACAGATTCCTTCTATAATCAACAACACACACTATAAGTAATATCATTTCCCAACTTATCGGGCATATTGATTCATCGAGCTAAACCTCACCCTTTGATAAGTCAAAGAAATAAATATTAAATATATGTGCTTGTTATTATATTAGGATTAAGAGCACACACTTCCATAATAACTAAGGTCTAATTCTTTTACTAAGTCAGTACAAAAAGAACTTACCTAAATGGTCCTATTCAATACACTTAGAGTGTACCAGTATAATTTATTAATCAAGATAAACCAATATTTAATTACACTACGACTATTCCGATGGTTTGTTCCTTTCCATCTTAGTCGTGAACAACTATTTATAATTTATAAGGAACCGACAACATGATCTTCTGAGTGTGACACCACACTCCATGTTATCTACTATATAAATTAATTGAACAATTACATTTAACAAATAAATACAGATATTGACCAATGTGATTCTTTTATTTCAAAAATAAATGTTTACAAAAGCTAGGCTTTTAGTATACACTTCAACAATCTCCCACTTATACTAAAAGACTAAGTTGTCATATCTGTTGTCATACATCTGATTCCCATCCCCTCCACATATCGATCAAAAGCTTTCACCGGAAGGGCCTTAGTGAAAAGATCTGCTAGGTTATCTGCTGATGCAATCTTGGCGACGACAACTTCTCCTCGCTTGACGATGTCTCGTATCAGGTGGTACTTGCTCTCTAGATGTTTACTTGCCTTATGGGCTCACGGTTCCTTCGAGTTTACAACTGCACCGCTATTATCACAATAAATTGTGATGATCTTGGGCAAAGCAGGAATCACATCTAAGTACATTAGAAAGTTCCTGAGCCATACAGCTTCTTTGGCTACCTCAGAGGCTGCCACATACTCAGCTTCCATGGTTGAGTCCGAGACATATTTTTGTTTAACACTCCTCCATGTAATGGCTCCACCTCCTAGAGTAAACACATAGCCTGACGTAGACTTACTATTGTCACTATCTGATTAGAAATCTGAATCCGTGTAACCCATAGGGAGCAAATCGTCTGCTTGGTAGACTAGCATATAATCTTTAGTCCTTCTCAAGTACTTCAATATATGCTTTATAGCAGTCCAATGTCCTTGTCCAGGGTTACTCTGATATTTGCTAACCATGCCTACGACAAAACAGATATCAGGTCTCGTACACAGCATTGCATACATAAGGCTTCCTACAGCTGAAGCATAAAGAACTGCCTTCATATCCTCCATCTTCTTTGATGTCTTTGGAGACATCTCTTTAGATAAGGCTACTCCATGCCTAAAAGGTAAGAAACCTTTCTTGAAGTTCTGCATGCTAAAACGAGCAAGGATTATATCTATATATAAATCTTGAGATAGGCACAACATTCTTTTCTTGCGATCTCTTATAACTTTGATCCAAAGAATGTGTGCACATTCTCCTAAGTCCTTCATATCAAATTGTTTGAACAACCATACCCTTACGTTCGATAATACCTTGACATTATTGACAATTAACAAAATATCATCTACGTATAGTACAAGAAATACCACCACATTTCTGTTACACTTCTTGTATACACAAGACTCATCCGGACACTGAATAAATCCATATGACTGGATTACTTCGTTAAACCGGATGTTCCAAGATCTTGAAGCTTGCTTCAGTCCATAAATGGACCGATTGAGCTTGCACACTAGATGCTCTTTGCCCTTTTCAATGAACCCTTCTGGTTGCTTCATATGGATGTTTTCTTCAAGACTTCCATTAAGGAAAGCTGTCTTGACATCCATTTGCCAAATCTCATAATCCATATGAGCGACAATGGATTATAGTATCCAGATAGACATAAGCATGGCTACCGGCAAAAAGGTCTCCTCATAATCGATTCCCTCTTTCTGAGTGTACCCTTTCGCAACAAGTCTTGCTTTGAAGGTTTCTACCTTTCTATCTGTCCCTCTTTTCCTTTTGTAGATCCACTTGCATCCAATGGCTTTTATACCATCAGGTTGTTCTACAAGCTCCCAGACCTTATTAGAAAATACATAGATTCTATTTCTAAATTCATTACCTTTTGCCAAGATACTGCATCTATATCTTGGAGTGCTTCGTCATATGACCGGGGATCAGGTTCATGTTTCCCCGGGATCAAGTCTGAAGACTCTCCCAAAAACATGAATCTCTCAGGTTGCCTCACAACCCTCCCACTACGACGAGGCACTGTCTGTGGTTGTGTATCATGTGTGACATGTGTTGCAGTCTCTTGTTGTACTTCATCTTGTACTAATGGTACTTCCTCTCTAAGTTCTTCTAGAACAATTTTGCTACTAGGCTTATGGTCCATTATATAGTCTTCTTCTAAAAACTGGGCATTTGTGCTAACAATGACCTTCTGGTGTTTAGGACTATAAAATAAACCACCTTTCGTTCCTCTGGGATAACCCACAAACACGCGCACTTCTGTACGAGATTCTAACTTATCAGCATCCGGATTTAGCACATGTGCTGGACTACCCCAAATTCGAATATGTCTTAGACTGAGCTTTCGCCCATTTCACAATTCTATGGGAGTAGAGGATACTGATTTAGAAGGTACTAAGTTCAGAATGTGTGTTGTCGTTTCCAGAGCATATCCCCAAAACGAATTTGGTAAATCTGAATAACTCATCATCGATCTAACCATCTTCATAAGAGTCCTATTCCTTCGTTCTGCCACACCATTATGTTGGGGTGTACCAGGTGCGAACAATTGGGATTGAATCCCGGCCTCTGATAAGTAATTCCTAAACTCTCCTAAGAGATATTCACCACCACGATCAGACCGTAGTGTCTTGATACTTTTACCAAGACGTTTCTCCACATTAGCCTTGTACTCTTTGAATTTATCAAAGCACTCAGACTTGCGGCGCATCAGGTAAATGTATCCGTATCTTTAATAATCGTCTATAAAAGAGATAAAATATTCAAAACCACCTCTTGCCTGGATAGACATAGGACCACACAGATCAGAATGAATCAGTTCTAACGCTTCTTTGGCTCTATACCCCTTGGCCTTAAAAGGTCTCTTGGTCATCTTACCTTTCAAGCAAGATTCACAAGTTGAAAATTTTTCCAACTCTAATGGACCCAAGAGTCCATTGGCTACAAGCCTTTGAATCCTACTTAAGTTAATATGACCAAGCCTTAGATGTCATAGATACGTTTGGTTCATTTTTGAAGGTTCTTTTCTCTTATTTGAGTTAGAAGATGTGTTATTAATTTCCATATTTTACTTTGTGGGAGAAATTAGATTTAAAGTATATAAATTGTCAACCAATGCACCAGAACAGATAATCACCTTATTTCTCTTTATAACGACATTATTACTAAAGGAAACAGAATATCCATCCAAATACAGTTTAGAAACTGAAATTAAATTCTTTCTAAAACTGGGTACATAAAGATAATTTCTTAAAATCAAACTTCTATTCCTATCAAAAGATAAGTAGACGTCTCCCACTGCAACAGCCGCCACCTTAGTAGCATTGCCCATGTAGATGGTTATCTCTCCATCAAATAGTCATCGGATTTCCTGGAACCCCTGCAAAGAATTGCAGACATGATCAGTGGCTCCCGTATCTACACACCAGGTGCTGGTAGATAACACCGCTAAACATGTTTCAACTACTAGAACATGAGATATACCTTATTGTTCTGATTCCTACGAGAAAAGTCCGCCTTCAAATGTCCTGACTGCTTGCAGATGAAGCACTTACCCTTCGGCTTCTTCATTCCAACTTTTTATCCCTGAGGTTTATTCACTCTCTTTGCTGAAAAGACCTATTTCTTCTTCTTCTTTCCTTTCGGCTTAGAAGTAGAACCATTTTCAGCATAGTGAATCTGAGAACTTTGATGAAATATACCTTTTGCTACCTGTAGTTCTGTCAGGAGTTCCGCCAACGTATACTCTCTTTTGTTCATGTTATAGTTCAGGCGGAACTACTCAAAACTTCTGGATAACATTTGGAGAATTATATCGATCTGGGTTTCCCCATCGATTTCTCCTCCAAGAACTTGTATTTTGTTCAGATAGGCCATCATTTTGAGGATATGATCCCTTACGGGTGTTCCCTTAGACATGGTGGTTGTCATTAGCTTTCTCATTGCCTCTTGCCTAGAAGCCCGACTCTGGTGCCCAAAGAGTTCTTTGAGATTGTTCATTATATCATAAGCTGTTGGTAAATCTTGATGATGATGTTGTAATACATTTGACATTGATGCCAAAATGTAACACCGTGTCATCTCATCAGCTTTTACTCATTTCTTATGATACTTAATCTCCTCTGGGGTAGAGTCACCGTCAGGTGCATCGGGGCAAGCCTCAGTTAGTACAAACTTATAGCTTTCAGCAGTAAGAACAATGTCCAGGTTCCTTTTCCAATCAATATAGTTGGGACCAGTAAGTTTGTTCTCTTTCAGTATAATGGCCAGTGGGTTGAAAGTCATCCTAAGAATCACAAAAAAAAACTTTGGTCAAGACTCTAAATTTAGAATAATATTGATTCCTCAAACAATACTATTTTAAATTAACCAACACCTCAAATCACCGTGAATTTTCCATGCCACGATAGTGTGGATTTATACAAAATCAAACATTTGTAAGAGGAGATTTTACCCATTAATTTTATTCTTATCAACCTAACTTTATGACAAATAAAATTAATAGTTGGTTTTCCTTCGGTCACACAAATAATAGCAGCAACTCCGATGGGGAGGATACTATTAGACGTGCCTAAGTGTATACCATTACTTAACACAGTCCATTAATAAGATTGTGCTCCTTCCGATGGGAAAGATCACACGCTCTTAATTAATTTCCTATAGTTATCCAAAATGGAAGTTTGATCTAGTGATCCACAAACAAACTCATTCGATATGGAGGAAGGCACTCAGAGCCAACGCGCAAGTTTGTTTGCATCACTTACAAATCATTAATGGAGACCGTGGAATTTATTAAAATCCCTCTCCCACTTAGTTATTTAAAAATGAGGATTTTAACCTATGCTAGCATACATCACATGCACATAAACATCACAGTAAATAAAAGCAATAAATTTGGAAATTAATTTTCCAACTATTATGGCCTTTTCTATCACTATCTTCAGTATGCTCCAACCCTAGCTGCTGCCATTTTTAGCTACCACCATCGGGTCGAGTTGTCGTATCTATCTTGCTTCTTATTCCGCTGTGCCTCTGGTCCTCCAAAAGTATCACGCCTTGCAAGCATCCGATCCACGACAAAAATAGAATTTTACATATATCGATCCTATATTCCATAAAGGAATGCACATATATTCTAAATCAAACAAAAATAAAATTCTAAAAATAATACAGCTCCTGCTGTATTTGATACATACAATCATGCACACAAAATAATGCCCTTGACATGTCCAAGGGTCCAATCATACACAATATCTAAATGTCATAATAGTTGGAGTCTGCAACCACAAAGTTAGCACATCCTATTATTATCCTGCCTAAATTATGTATGACATGTGCATAATTAATTTGAAAACGAAAACACACAGAGGCAAACCCTAGCTCTGATACCAATTGTTGGTTAGTCCTAGGAAAACGTGTCAATTCCACAGTATAAAAATTTTTGTATAAGTGTGGAACTTTTCCTTAAATAACCTATTGTGTTCTTTAGAAGTTAAATTAGGAATCGCAGACGGAACTTAATATCATTGATTCCAAATTTAACTTATCTGTTCTTAATGGTTTAGATTTGAATCGCAAGCGGAACTTAACACTATTGATTCAAATCCACCTATGTTATTAATTCCATTAAATATTAATTTCTAAAATTGGCTTCCAGGACTACATGGCGAGGCACATGGCCTTCTTGGATATGGGAGCAACCACCACTACCTAGACAAAGCCTTTTAAGGAAAGCTAGTATTTAATTTCATTAAATAACTCTAGGTTAACCAAAAAGAATAACCAAATCACAAATTCGAAAAAGAAGAAAACACAAACTTGAAAAACTAGATCTAATGTCTCTTGTGTTCGAAATTCTTACAAAAAGAAATAACTAGCATGATGCGGAAAACAATTGCAACTTATACCTTCTTTTTGTATATTAATGACCTCGAGATCTTCTGTCGTATTCTTTGCCTCGCCTTGGACGTCGTGTGGGCGACGATCCTCCAAGATGAACACCACCCAAAAGCTTTCTTCCTCTTCCTCTAAAATCCGGCCACCACCACCACCAAGGAGAAGAGAGCAAAGGGAAAGGGAGAAGAGAGAGGGTCGGCCACCAAGAGATCCTCCAAGCAAGAGAATAAGAGTTGTGTCTCATGAAGCCTCCTCACCTCTTCTTTAATATTAGTTGCCCAAGGTAAATAAGGGAAGACTTTTTACAAAAATTAAAATCTTCCTCTAATTTTTCTTTTCCCTTTTAATTTTTCCTTTTCTTTCCTCTTGATTCAATCAATCACCAAAAATTAATTGATGATTTTATTTTTTTTCAATATGGCCGGCCACCTTGCTTGGGCACCAAGCAAGGGTGGTCGGCCCCCATAAGAGGAAAGGAGTATTATTTTTTATAAAATTTTATAAGAAGAAAAACTCTTATAAAATTTTACAAACTCTCTTTCCTAAAGTAGGAGTTAAAAAAGGAAAGTTCTAAAAATTAAAACCATGTTTTAAAATTTAAAACTTCTCTTATAAAATTTCCTTTTTTAACATGGTGATAGAAAATTTAAATTTTAAAACTCATCTTCCTTTTTTTTCTTAAACCATGAGGATGGTTAAAAAAAGGAAAGTTTTAAAACTTTTAAAACTCTCTATTAAAACATGTGGCCTAATTCAAATAAGGAAAGTTTTAAAAATTAAAATCTCTCTTTTAAAACATATAGTTTTTTACAAAAAGAAGATTTTAAAAATTCAAAACAACCCTCCTTATTTGAATTATTGTGGCCGGCCCCTACTAGCTTGATCACCAAGCAATAGGGTCGGCCCCTATAGAAGAGGATGTGGCCGGCCCTTGCTTGGCCACCAAGCATTGGACGGCCCCTTTCTTGGACACCAAGATGGGCTTATATTTGGATGGACTTGAGGCTATAATGAGGCTACGACATGGACCTAGAGGAGAAATTGGTTTTGGCCTTCCGATGAGCTTGAGTATCCCGTGCTCGCCCCGAACACACAACTCAAGTTCATCGATTATAACTCATTCCACTAGAGAGTTATTATCGCACTACCGCACCAATCCCAAATTACATTATGGGCTCCTTCTTATCATGAGTGTGTTAGTCTCCCTGTGTTTAAGATAACGAATGTCCACTAATTAAGTAAGTTACTGACAACTCACTTAATTAATATCTAGCTCCAAGAGTAGTACCACTCAACTTCATTGTCATGTCGGACTAAGTCCACCTGCAGGGTTTAACATGACAATCCTTATGAGCTCCTCTTGGGGACATTCTCAACCTAGATAACTAGGACATAGATTCCTTCTATAATCAACAACACACACTATAAGTAACATCATTTCCCAACTTATCGGGCATATTGATTTATCGAGCTAAACCTCACCCTTTGATTAGTCAAAGAAATAAATATTAAATATATGTGGTTGTTATTATATTAGGATTAAGAGCACACACTTCCATAATAACTAAGGTCTAGTTCTTTTACTAAGTCAGTACAAAAAGAACTTACCTAAATGGTCCTATTCATTACACTTAGTGTGTACCAGTGTAATTTATTAATCAAGATAAACCAATACTTAATTACACTACGACTATTCCGATGGTTTGTTCCTTTCCATCTTAGTCATGAGCAACTATTTATAATTTATAAAGAACCGACAACATGATCTTCTGAGTGTGACACCACACTCCATGTTATCTACTATATAAATTAATTGAACAATTACATTTAACAAATAAATACAGATATTGACCAATGTATTCTTTTATTTCAAAAATAAATATTTACAAAAGCTAGGCTTTTAGTATACACTCCAACAGTTAAATGTCATTAATATTCCCAATCTCTCTTAAAAAATGGTAACACCCTATCAGTAATAGTTTATCTCCTTATTCCTCATTTAACCAAATCCTCTGTTACTAATGACCCCTAACTTGGAATCTGATGAACTCCAACAACTTCGCTAACTGATGAACTAATTTAATCTATTGCTTCCTCAAAAAGAAATAGCTCTTGTAGAGGCGCTACAAGATAGAGACTTGCAATGCTCTCTTCAAAAGGAAACTGAGAAACATTGGGTAGCTGCTAAGTCCCGGGTTCATGCTAAGCTAGCCTTAAAAAGCAAACACATATTCAGATCTAGACAGTCAGAGACAAGCTAGAATGTATTGGAAAATCAAGCATGATTCTGCCATTTCCCTCGCACTTCAGGAAGTGCATGCTAAAGATGAGGTAATTGCACAATAACAGCAAAACCTACAGTGGATGAATTGAGGCAAACCCAACTCATGATTGAAGAAGAACAAGAGAGAACGAGGCAGGCAGGGCGTCTCTGCCAAGTAGCTGAGACAACGTTGTAGCAGCTTGTTAGTTAGAGCCCTAGAGCCAATCATTTGATGATTGTATTATGGACTTGTTGTATCATATTCTTATATAAATAAAGGCATGTGTTTTGGTTATTATACTTACTTGTATTGGTGTCAAATAAACTAAGTATAATAGCGTCCTTGAGTAGAAGGTTCTCACCTATATCAATCTGTTAGTTGAACTGATAGTGAGATGATATAGGGAACACTACTCTTAATCATTCATAGTCGAGTATTAACATTCAGGGACAATGTTAATGCAATAAGACTAGCATGTAGGTCGACTCGATGACTTGATCTCACAAGTCATGGATATAGAGATATCAAGTTGGCACATGGGTATGCATTAGAGAATGTATACTGAATGACCCGCCATGAGAAAGTATCATGGATCGTTATATCAGTGTCATATACTTTCTCATGTGGTTATTAGTATGACTACTAGTCCTTAGACCTGAAGTCACCATGGTTCCCTACATAAGGAGTTATGTACTTTGGTTTCGTCAAACGTCACCCATAACTGGGTGGACTATAAAGGCGATTACTGGGTATGTAACAAATTATGCGGAGGGATGTGAGTGATGTAGATGGGATTTATCCCTCCTATATGATGGGAGCGACATCGATATTCTTGATAGAGTGAGACCACGAAGTGTATGGCCATGCCCAAATAAGTCAATATGAGATATTGAGCTCATTTGATCGAGTGAGTCTACTTGGAGTTCAAGATTTAGATTGATTAGAGGATGACACGGTCTATGCCTCACATTGATCAATCTAGATGTCTAGGATGGAAGGACACTTGTCATATATTGAGGGGAGTCACAATTAGTAGTCACAAGGTGATGTTGGATCTCAACATTCTTGTAACTTCGGTAGAAATGATGTATTGCTAGATGCCGCTCATTGCTTATGTTTTCTAAAAGGAGTTTAGAAACATTGCCAATGTTACAAGAACCTATTGGGTCACACACAAAGAACAAGTGGATGGAGATTAGGTTCATATGATGAACCAATTGGATTAGGTTCATATGATTTACCAAAGATTGGATTTGGATTAATTCAAATTAGACTTATTGAGTTAGACTCAATTAGATTCAATTGTTGAATGAGTCTAATTTAAATTTGATTCATTGAGTCAATTTATATTAATGAATTGAGATTCATTAGATTAAAATTGACTTGAACCAAAGGTTGGTTTTAACTCAACAAGGAAGAGAATTGGTCAATTTTGACTTGACCAAATGGAAGTTGAAACATCAAGTTGGACTTGATGTATTGCCACATCATGATGGTTGACTCATCCTACATGGCATGACTAACCTTGCCACATCATCTCCACCTCATCATGGTGTGTCACCTCATGGAGGTTACACATCCCATTCCACTTAATGTGGCCGGCCACATTAAATGAGGGGAGTTACAAGATGTGGCCGGCCACACTAATGGGGGTGGAGGTTTTGTTTTGTGGCATTGATGTGTGTTCATTGTGGTATCTTCTTCCTTAGGTTCTTCCTCCTCCTTTGCTACTGTTGCCGTGGGTTTCAAGCAAGGAAGAAGAAAGGTGAGTGAATCTAATCCAAGAAGAAAGGTTAGTGAAAGTCACATAGAGTTTTTAGAGGAGTGTGTTCTCTTCTTTTCCTTTCTTCATCTTCCAATCCTATCCGAGAGCATCAAGAAGTGCTAGCACACTTGTAGTGT
Organism: Zingiber officinale; assembly: GCF_018446385.1. NCBI lineage: Eukaryota > Viridiplantae > Streptophyta > Magnoliopsida > Zingiberales > Zingiberaceae > Zingiber > Zingiber officinale. Next base: position 117,222,142 of record NC_056000.1, on the reverse strand, counting down.
TCTCTTCTCCATCCTTGAGTGTTAGAGAACACTTCTTGTTCGTGTGGATACTTCTAGAGGATTGTCTACGTTGACAATCTTGAGATCCGGCGTACCTTGGACTTGCGGGATTGCGAAGGGCTTCGCTTCAAAGGTATAACCTTTTTCCCTTGTAGATCTAAGTGTAGATCTAGGTAAACTCGTACTCGTAGTTTTTCGAAAAAAAAAAAAATTCTTTGCATGGATCCGTTGGCTAGGGATTTTCAGGGTTTCCGCGACGCGAAAAAGCGGTTTTCGCAGCTCGAAAAACCCAACACAGCTAACCATTGAATTAGCTGCTACAACATTGTAGCAGCTATCATTCCAAGTACCTACTTCAACATTGTAGCAACTAACCATCGAATTAGTTGTTACAACATTGTAGCAGTTATCATTCCAAGTAGCTGCTACAACATTATAGCAGCTATCATTCCAAGTAGCTGCTACAATGTTATAGCAGTTAATAATTGAATAACTTCTACAATGTTGTAGCAACTATCATTCCAAGTAGCTGCTACAAAATTATAGCAGCTAACTATCGAATTAGTTGCATTGTAGCAGCTATCATTTTAAGTAGCTGCTACAATGTTGTAACAGCTAACCATTGAATTAGCTGCTACAGCATTATAGGAGTTATCATTCCAAGTAGTTGCTACAATGTTGCAGCAACTAATTCGACTGTTAGCTGCTACAGCGTTGTAGCAGCTATCATTTCAAATAGCTACTACAACATTGTAGCAACTGACAGTCGAATTAGTTGCTATAGCGTTGTAGTAGATATCATTCCAAGTAACTACTACAACGTTATAGCTGCTAGCTGTGGAAACAGTCTAACAACCGGGATGTTTAATAAAGATATATAATCACATATAAATAGTTAATAATAGGACTAGAGGCGAGGGAATTACACCTTAAAATGAAACGACTTACCAAGTAACTGCTACACGTTATAGCAGCTAACTGTCCGAGTGGCTGCTACAACGTGTAACAGCTACTTAGACAATTAACTATAATCCTATCCAAAATCTGAGTCAGACGAAGGGCGGCTAAGATGATGTTGGTGTTGACGGAGAGGCAACTTTAACCCACCTAGCGTATGTGCACAGAAAAAATGAACCCCCACGTGGAACTCAGGGATAGTGGTGATGAAACCTGCGGTACTCAGGCTCTGCACACACTCAGACAAGCACCCAGAGCGTTAGAGGCCTAAAACCAAAGAAAAAGTCCCCGGCGTAGGCCCTCCGACGCTCAAGTCAAGTACCTTTTTTCCCAGAAGAACAGTGTACAAAGGAAAAAGAAAGAACTGTAGAAGACGAGTGCGAATGTGTGTGTACTTGGCTAAGGAAAAGAACCTCTCTTTTTATATGATGTTGTGTACCTTCAGAGCTTGCATGTTGTCAGAGAATGTTAGGTGTCAGGGCCCGTCGAGTGAGAGAGGATATATGGTGGCCTCTTATTCGTGGAAGGAAGGTTCCATTTGAAGGCGCTTAAATTCTGTTCTTTTTCAATTTCCCTGTATAAAAAAATTGTACAAGAATAGAACTCTTCCTAGCAACCCGCATGTTCGATCAATCAAGCAAGTTCTTGAATGATCAAAGCACACCTTGATCGAAATACAAGATAGCTGGCCTCTTGTGTTGGTATTCAAAATCAATACGCAAAATCGATACAAAGAAAAATGAAACTAAATACGTAGCGAAATTAAAGAACTAGTTGTACCTTTTCTTTGTAGCTAAAGACCTCTTGATCTTCTACCGTATTCCTCTCCTCTTCTTGGGCGGCGTGTGGGCGATGATCTACCAAGAACAAAGCCACCCTCCTTCTCTTCTTTGTTGGGACCTTTATGCCCGCTAGAGGGGGGTGAATAGCGGTTCATCGCGCGCTTGCGTCGTTTGCTTCGTCTTGATGGTTTACAGCGGAATACAACTCGAAGACAAACTATACAATGCTAACAAGTAGGATTTACTTGGTATCCACCTCAAGAAGAGGTGACTAATCCAAGGATCCACATACCAACTCACTCCTCCACTATGAAATACTCCTTCTCGGTCGCAGCCAGAGGCGGAGAAGCCTCGTACAAACACACACAACACTCACACAAGAAGAAGATACAAAAATACAACTGAAATACACTCTTCTTCTTGCTTACTTGTTGATTGTTGTTGCCTCTTGAACCATGGGGATGCACCCCAAGAGCCTTCAAGAACTGGCGGAGAAGCTCAGAGAAGATCGTCAAAAAATCACTGTGAGCTCGCAGGAAAAGATCACAAAGATCTGCGGAGAAAATGCTCCACCAAGGCTTTAAACAGTGCTCCCAATCGATCCAATCCATCCCCAATCGATTGCCACATCAGCACCACTCCATCGCAGCCATCCATCACCTGCATCCTGCCCAACGATCGAATCCCAATCGATCGACCGATCGATTGGGAATATCTGAATCGATCGGTGGATCGATTCAAAAGCTTTCTGTGTTCTCACGATCGCACGAGAACTCCCCTGCCCAATCAATCGGCTGATCGATCGACAGCTCCCAATCGATCGCCCGATCGATTGGGAAGGCTTCTATGCTTATGAATTATGGTCCCAATCGATCGACCAATCGATTGGGCCATTCCTTCCTTCGCACCACACTCCAATCGATCCACTGATCGATTGGACCCTGGTTCAATCGATCGCCCGGTCGATTGACCAACCTGAACTTGACTCAAACTCAAGTCCAAAATCTCCAACCCAACTCCTGGTCAACCGTGACCTGTTGGGTCTCCATGCCTAGCATTTGGCCACACCCGACCAATCTCGAACTAGCCTTCTAGCCTTCTCCATCAGTCTTTCATCCCTCGAACATCTCCCCATCCTTCACGTCTTGCCTTCAAGAGCTTCCTTTGGACTCATCCTAATTGTCGAGTTCTCTTTGCCAAGTCACACTAGGACTTACCTTTCCAAGACCACATGCTTGGACTTACAACCTTTGCCAAGATCACACTTGGACTTTCCAATTGCCTGGCTCCTCACCAGGACTTTCCAATTGTCTAGCTCCTCACCAGGACTTTCTCCTGCCTAGCTCCTCACTAGGACTTTCCCGTTGCCAGGCTCCTCACTAGGACTTTCCCCTGCCTAGCTCCTCACTAGGACTTTACCACTACCTAACTTCCAGTTAGGACTTCCAGACGCCTAACCTCCAGTTAGGACTTACCCAGTCAAGTCTCCTGTCATCCTTGACCTACTTGACTTGTCTTCTTATCAACCTGGTCAACCCTTTGACCATCTCCATAACTGGACGATTTCTCCAGCAATCTCCTTATATTGTCAATCTCCTTATATTGTCAATATCCTTATATTGTCAAACATCAAAACTCAAATCTTGACTCAAGCTTGACTTAACTCAAGCTTAGTCAAACTGGTCAAACTTGACCAAAGAAAATCGCCCCAACAATCTCCCCCTTTTTTATTTTTGACAATAACTCTAAGTTAAGCTAAATCTCATAGCCTTAACCTCTTCTTTATATCAAGGCTAAATCCCATAGCCTTAACTTCTTCTTTACACCAAGGCTAAATCTCATGGTCTTAACCTCTTCTTTATCACAAGGCTAAATCTCATAGCCTTAACCTCTTCTTTATCACAAGGCTAAATCTCATAACCTTAACCTCTTCTTTATCACAAGGCTAAATCTCATAGCCTTATCTCCATGATAAAGCATGAATGAAGGTTTCCTTCATTCTCTCCCTTTCCTAAAGGGCAAACTCCTCCTGCTTGAGATGAGGGCTTAACTTAACCTCCAATTCTCCCCCTTTGTCACAAATAAAAATCAGAAAACAGACTCTTCTCCATAAGAGTCAACTCTTTATTGTTTACAACCTCATATGTTGTTAACAACCCCACAATGAAGATCTCATAGTCTTCATTGCCGCAAAAGCTCCCCCTTGAGCTCTACTTCACTTCACAACGCTCATCCTAGAGCATGCATCAACTTCCCAATGAAACTCTCATTCATTGTATTCAATGCTCCCCCTTGAGCAGTAATCTTCTTCTCGATGCTCATCCAAGAGCATTTTTCACTTTACCAATGAAGGTATGATCCCTTTCATTAACTCAATGCTCCCCTTTTAGCAATAATCTACTACACAATGCTCATCCGAGAGCATTTATCATCCTAGCAATGAAGATAACCAATCTTCCATTGCTCCCCAATACTCGACCACCCTGAGTATTAATCCATCACGAAGGTTTAACCCCCTTTCAAGGTCTTTTGAAAAGATTTTTATGTTTTCAAAAAGTAACTCCCCCTAAAAACATGGTCAAACTTCTATCATTGCACCAACAATGACTTGGGGTTCCTAAATAATTAGGAAAACCAAAACTTGAAGTTTTGAGGTTCAGAATTCAATAATAAAACTAAACCTCTGTTGGTTGGTCTTAGGTAGATCATACCGGTTCCACTGTACAAAAATTTTGTACAAGTGTCGAACCTTTCCTAACAACCTATTGTGTTCTTTAGAAATTAAATTCGGAATCGCAAATGGAATTTAACATTATTGATTCCAAATTTAACTTATCTGTTCTTAATGGTTTAGACTTGGATCGTAAGCGGAACTTAACACTATTGATCCAAATCTACCTATGTTGCAAATTCAATTAAATATTTATTTCAAAAATTGGCTCCTAGGTCAAACAAGGTGAGGCACATGGCCTTCTTGGGTATGGGAGCATCCACCACTGCCTCGACAAAGCCTCTTAATGAAATTCAATATTTAATTTCCTAAAATAACATTAGGTTTAACCAAAAAGAACAATCGAATCACAAGATTGAAAAAATAAAAAAACAACTTCGAATATCTAATTCGAAAATCTAGAATAATATGCCTCTTGTGTTTGGAATTCATACAAGGAAAAACTAGTATGATGCAGAAAATAATTACTAGTTATACCTTTCTTTGTACGCAACAACCTCTTGATCTTCTACCGTATTCCTCTTCTTATCTCGGACGTTGTGTGGGCAATGATCTACCGAGATGAGAACCACCCAAGCTCTTCTTCTTCCTCACTATGTTTCGGCCACCAAAAACTCCTCCAAGGATGTAGAGGTTCGGCCACCACCACCAAGCTCCAAGGGATACAAGAAACAAAGCCTCCTTTCTCTCCTTCTTCTCCAAGCAATATTCGGCCACCTTCCAAGCTCCAAATGATGAAGAATTTCGGCCAAGGAGAAGAAAGAAAAAGGAGAAGGGAAAACTAGAAGGGTCGGCCACACCACCACGGAAAAGAGGAGGAGAATAGAATAGAGTTCTTAGCCATGAAGGCACCCCTACCCCCTCTTTTATAATCCTTGGTCTTGGCAAATAAGAAAAATTTAAAAAAAGCTTCCATATTACTTTGCCATGAAAAGGAAAATTTAATTAATTAAAATCAATTTTCTTTTCTTAAATCAAGTGGTCGGCCACCTCATAATCCCAAACAAGGAAAGTTTTAACAAGAATTAAAACTTCCTAATTTGTTTCCGAAAATTTTAAAAAATTTCTCTAATAATTTATCCCTTCATAGTTGGTTATAAAAGGAAATATATAAATTAAAATTTCTCTATTAAAACATGTGGATGATTTCCAAAAAGGAAAGTTATCTTTAAAATTAAAATCTCCTTATAATCTACAAATAGGGAAAGATATCAAATCTTTTCTTAATCTTTTGTAGAAACTTATAAAAGGAAATATTTAATTTTAAACTCGCTTTTTAAATCATGAACATGGTTACAAAAAAGGAAAGTTTTATCAAAATTAAAATCTTTCTTTCAATCTACAAACAAGGAAAGATATCAAATCTTTTCTTAATTTTTGTAGAAAGCTATAAAAGGAAATATTTAAATTTTAAACTCTCTTTTAAAACCATGGAATCCACATAAGAAAAATTTTAAAAAATAAAATCTTTTTAATTTTATTGTGGTTGACCACCTAAGCTTGGACTCAAGCTAGGGTCGCCCACCACTTGGTTCATCCAAGGATTAACTTAGCCAGCCCCTTGCTTGGGCTCGAAGCAAGGCTTGGCCGGCCACCTTAGGATGGGTATAAAGGTGGGTATAATACTTTATAAATAAGAGACTATGATAGGGACTGAGAGGAGGAATTGGTTTTGGTCTTCCGATGAAATTAAGCTTCCCATGTTCACCCCGAACACCCAACTTAATTTCATCAATAATAATTCATACCACTAAAGAATTATTATTGAACTACCACACCAATCCCAAATTATGTTTTGGTCTCCTTCTTATTATGAGTGTGTTAATCTCCTTGTGTTTAAGATGTCGAATGTCCACTAATTAAATGAGTCACTGACAACTCACTTTAATTAATTTCTTAGTCTAAGAGTAGTACAACTCAATCTTATCGTCATGTCGGACTAAGTCCACCTGCAGGGTTTAACATGGCAATCCTTATGAGCTCCTCTTGGGGACATTATCAACCTAGATTACTAGGACACAGTTTCCTTCTATAATCAACAACACACTATAAGTAATATTATTTCCCAACTTATCGGGCTTTTTGATTTATCGAGCTAAATCTCACCTTTTGATAAGTTAAAGAAATAAATACTAAATATATGTGCTTGTTATTATATTAGGATTAAGAGCACACACTTCCATAATAACTAAAGTCTTGTTCTTTTATTAAGTCAGTATAAAAAGAATTTACCTTAAATGATCCTACTCAATACACTTAGAGTGTACTAGTGTAATTTATTAGTCAAGATAAACTAATACCTAATTACACTACGACTATTCCAACGGTTTGTTCCTTTCCATCTTAGTCGTGAGCTACTGTTTATAATTCATAAAGAACCGATAACATAATCTTCTATGTGTAACACCACACACCATATTATCTATAATATAAATTAATTGAACAACTATATTTAGCATATAAATGTAGATATTGACCAATATGATTCTTATTTCTAAGTAAATGTTTATACAAAAAGATAGGCTTTTAGTATATATTCCAACAATCTCCCACTTATATTAAAAGACTATGCTGCCATATATCCTGCTATATATCTGATTTCCATCCCTTCAACATGCCCATCAAAAGCTCATGCCTTAAGGGCCTTAGTGAAAAGATCTCCCAGGTTATCACCTGATGCAATCTAGGCGGCAACAACTTCTCCTCGTTATACGATGTCTCGTATTGGGTGGTACTTGCGCTCTATTGTGTTTCTTGCCTTATGGACTTATGGTTTCTTCGAGTTTGTTACTGCACCACTATTATTACAACAAATTGTAATAATTTTTGGGCAAACCAGAAATCATGTCTAAGTCCATTATGAAGTTTCTGAGCCATATAACTTCTATGGCTGTCTTACAGGCTGCCACATACTCAGCTTATATGGTGGAGTCCGAAAAAGCACCTATGCTTAACACTCCTCCATAGTTATAACTACACTTCCTAAAGTAAACACAAAACCCTGAGGTTGACTTACTATTGTCCCTATCTGATTGGAAGTCAAAATCTGTGTAACCTTCAGGGAGCAAATGATCTGCTTGATAAACCAGCATATAATCTCTAGTCCTTTTCAGGTACTTTAATATATACTTAACAGCAGTCCAATGTCCCTGTCCAGGGTTACTTTTGATATCTGCTAACCATGCCTACGGAAAAGCAGATATCCAGTCTCCTGCATAGCATACATTAGGCTTCCGATAGCCGAAGCATAAGGGACTGCCTTCATGTCCTCTATCTCCTTTGATGTCTTCGGAGACATCTCTTTAGATAAAGTTACTCCATGTCTAAAAGGTAGAAAACCTTTCTTGGAGTCTTGCGTGCTAAAACGAGCTAGGATCGTATCGATATATGAAGCTTGGGATAATCATAATATTCTTTTTCTTGCGATCCCTTATTACTTTGATCTCAAGAATATGTGCATTCTCCCAAGTCCTTCATATCGAATTGTTTGGACAACCATACCCTTACTTCCGACAACACTTTGATATTGTTTCCAACTACCAAATATGTCATCTATATATAGTACAAGAAATACTACCACGTTTCCATCACACTTCTTGTATACACAAGACTCATCCAAACACTGAATAAATCCATAGGTCTGGATTACTTCATTAAACCGGATGTTCCAAGATCTTGAAGCTTTGCTTTAGTCCATAAATAGACTGAATGAGCTTACATACTAGATGCTCTTTGCCCTTTGCATGAACCCTTCTGATTGCTTTTTATGGATGCTTTCTTCAAGACTTCCATTAAGGAAAGTTATCTTGACATCCACTTGCCAAATCTCATAATCTATATGAGCAACAATAGATAAGAGTATCCGGATAGACTTAAGTATGGCTACCGGTGAAAAGGTTTTCTCATAATCAATACCCTTTTCCAACAAGCCTTGCTTTGAAAGTTTTCACCTTCCCGTCTGTCCTTCTTTTTCTATTGTAGATCAAATGGCTTTTACACCATTTGGTGATTCTACAAGCTCCCAGACTTTTATTAGAATACATATATTCTAATTCAGTATTCATTGCTCTTTTCCAAGATGCTGCATCTTTATCTTGGAGTGCTTCATCATATGTCCGGGGATAAGGTTCATATTCACCAAGGATCAAGTCCAAAGACTCTCCCAAAACATGAATCTTTCAGTAAACCCGACCCCTGGCCGGGTCTGGCCCGGACCCGGCCCGGGCCCGTAACCGGGTCAACGGGCCGGTTGCCCGTTGACCCGGTTCGCCGGGTCGAACCGGAACCAGCCCGGTAAGTTGTCGGGCCGGTTCCAGTTCATTCGCTATAAAACTGGCGAACCGCCGGTTCAACCGATAAATTTTTTTTCCCTTAAACGGCTTAAACCGTCGGTTAACCGACGGTTCATAGCCGTTGGAACCGCTGGTTAACCGGCGATTCGTAGCCGTTGGAAGGGTTTTAGGGGTATTTTTTTCAATGGTTAGGATCAATTGACCGTTTTTTTATCAATGGCTATGATTTAGTGTCTGTTACTATTAAAACTCTATAAATAGAGAGCTCATTTCATCATTTTTCACTCACATCTTCTCTACTCTTAATCTCATTTTCGTATTCTCTAATCTCTAGACTCTACACACTTTCATTTCCAATTTTCAATTACAATGGAAGGAGGTCGCGGAGGTGCATCATCTCGAGCTCGGAAGGGAAAGCAAATAATGAATCCACGGGAGGAGGACCCCAACATTCAATCCACCGATGATGAGATCGAGCATCTTCCGAATCCGACACCCGAAACACAAGGAAGTACCGATGCAATTACTTCTAAGGTTCGGGAACTTCCTCCTCTAAAGTCTTCTATTTTCACTAAACATTTTGAGAATGTCACTCTTCCGTCGGGAGAAATGCATGCAAAATGTAAGCACTGCAATGCTTCCTACAAATTCCAAGCCGCCGCCGGCTATAGGTCATTGAAACGACATGTAGAAACGAAGCACCCGACGAAATATGGACTCGACCATTCTCAAACATAATTATCAAGATTTTCTTCAACTAGAGGTAGTACCGATTCCGGTTTATTTTTATATTTGGATAATAAATTAAGAGAATCATTAGCTAAATTTGTTTCCGTAGAACATATTTCTTTTAGTTTTGGATCTAAATGCACATTTGAAGATTTTTTTAAAGAATCTCTTAATCCATGTGCTAAATGTGTTCCTAGGACTACACTTACTCATACAATTAAAAAATTAGTAAAACAAGGAAAAAAGAATTTAATTGATGAATTTAGTAAATTAGATAATAAAGTTTCTTTATGTTCTGATATTTGGAGTGATCATTGGAAAACACATTCGTATATGGGTGTGACTTGCCATTGGATCGATAACTCTTGGAACCTCCAAAAAAGATTATTAGCTTATAGAGTTTTTGATGAATCACATAATGCTCATAATATCGCACAATTATTATGTTTAATTTTAGAAGAATATGGTTTAACTCATAAAATATTTTCAATATCATTAGATAATGCTAATTCCAATACCGCTTGTATAGATGATCTAAAATTTGTTTGTCAACCTATTATTGGAGGTTTATTTTTTCATATTTGTTGTGTATGCCATGTTTTAAATTTATGTGTTCAAGATGGTTTAAAAATTTTAGAAAATTATATTAAACCAATTAGAATTGCAATTTCTTATTTATGGTCTCATCCATCTATAATGAAACAATGGGGTAGGTTTTATAAAATTAATGGGATGAGACCTAAAAAATTTCCAAGTGATGTACCAACACGTTGGAATTCAACATACCAATTATTACAAGATTCATTTCAATATAAAGAATTATTATGTTCATTTTTTGCACAAAACACTAATACTAATATATATTTATTTTCACAACAATGGAATATTTGTAGTAGTATTTGTGAAATTTTAAAAGTATTTAATGATGCAACCGAATAACTTTCCGGTGTTTATTATCCCACTGCTCAATTAGTTTTAGAAAATTTTTCTAATATAGTATTAGTTTTAAATGAACATATTAATAATGAATCTTTATCTCCTTGCATCTTATCTATAAAAACTAAATGGGAAAAATATTTTCATTTAATTCCTGAAATTTATTTAATTACATTTACTTTAAATCCTAGACTTAAATTAGAAGTTTTACAAGAAATGTTAACCTTATATTATGACGCTTTAATTCTAATTAAAGATTCTTCTTCCCTTTATCCAATTAATATTATATATAATGTTAGAATTTATTTATATGATATTTATAATCAATATTATGCAAAATATGGAACACAAATTAATATTTCTGAAATACAACAAACTACTAGTAGTAATTTAAAACTTACAAAAGCACAACTCTTATTAAAAGAACAGACAAAATGTCCACGAGGATCCTCAAGTTCCACACAAGAACTTGAGAATCATTTTACGACTTCTTTTGATTTTAATGAAGCAGATAGCGAAAACTTCGATATCTTAAAGTGGTGGTCACAGAAGGCTCAAAGCTTTCTCATTCTCTCCGTGATCACAAAAGAAATTTTAGCTTCTCCAGTGTCAACTGTTACTGTGGAGCAAACGTTCAGTTCTGGCGGCAACATATTAGATGAACGACGATCAACTTTGTCTCCCGACTCATTGAAAGCCCAAGCATTACTGGACGATTGGACCAGAGTGAAGAATAGAATCCAAGGAATGCAACTTTCAGATGACGATGTTGAAGATTTTGATACTGAAGGAACAAATACGACAGGACAGGAAATGGTAGTGAGTGAAAATGTAAAAGGATACAAATGTAAAAGAACTACGTGGGCTTTGATTCCCCTAAAGGGATACGTAGGCAACTTAAATAAGTGCAAGCCCTTTTCCAATAAATTTTAATTTTTAATTTTTAATGTTTAATTTTTAATGTTTAATTTTTAATTTTTAATTTTTTATTTTTTATTTTTAATTTTTTTAACATAATAATCTTGAATCGTGGCAAATCGTGACGAACCGTGAACCGGTAGTTCCGAACCGTGAACCGTAACCGTCTTGGGCGGTTAAGGTTAAGGGTCGACCTGCCTGGAACCTTCGAACCGGCGGTTCCGAACCGGCGGTTCCGAACCGGCGGTTTCGAACCGTGGTCAGGTCTATCTTTCAGGTTGCCTAACAACCCTCCCACTATGACGAGGCACATAGTGTATTTGTGTATTATTTGTGATACGTGTTGCAGTTTCTTGTGATATTTCATCTTGTACAGTTGGTACTAGATTAGACGTGTCATTTATTATTTCCTTAAGAACAAATTTACTTATGGACATGTGGTTCATTACATAGTCCTTTTCTAAAAATCGGGCATTGGTGCTAACAATGACCTTCTGATTTTTAGGACTATAAACCTCCTTTCATTTCTCTAGGATAACCCATAAACAAGTGAACTCTTGTTCTTAATTCCAACTTATCAGTGTCTCCCTTCAGCACATGTGTTGGACTACCCCAAATCCGAATATGCTTTAGACTAGGCTTACGCTCATTCTATAATTCTATGGGAATAGAGGGTTCTGATTTAGAAGGTACTATGTACACTTCCGTTTCCAGAGTATATCCTCAAAATGAATTTGGTAATAACTCATCATCGATCTAATTATTTCTATAAGAGTCCTATACCTTTTTTCTGCCACACCATTCTGTTGGGGTGTACCAGGTGCAGTCAGTTGGGATTTAATCCCGACTTCTGATAAGTGTCTCCTAAACTCTCCTAAGAGGTACTTGCCACTACGATCTCACCGCAGTGTCTTGATACTTTTACCTTGACATTTCTCCGCATCAGCCCTGTACTCTTTGAACTTATCAAAGTATTTAGACTTGCGGCGCATCAAGTAAATATGCCCATATCTCGAATAGTTATCTATAAAAGAGACGAAATATTCGAAACCACCTCTTGCCTGGATAGTCATAGGTCCTCACAAATCAGAATGAACCAATTCCAACACATCTTTAGCTCTATACCCCTTAGACTTAAAAAGCTTCTTGGTTATTTTTCCTTCCAAGTAAGACTCGCAGGTTGGAAAGATTTCCACTACCAATGAACCCAAAAGTTCATCGGCTATTATCCTTTGAATCCTACTCAAGTTAATACAACCTAGCCTTAGATGCCAAAGATATGATTGGTTCATTTTCAAAGGTTGCTTTCTCTTATTAGAGTTAGAAGATATGTTATTTTGTTGCATCGTGGGAGTTATTGGATTTATAAATTGTCAACCAACGTACCAGAACAGATAACTTCCCTCTTTTTCTTTATAACAACTTTGTTATTAAAAGAGGCAGAATATCAAGTTCTTTGAATAGTTTAGAAATTGAAAACTAGTTCTTTCTAAACTTGGTACGTAAAGACAATTTCTTAAAATCCATATTTTATTCCTATCAGAATATAAACATCTCCCACTGCAACAGTTGCTACTTTTGCAGCAGTGCCCATGTAGATGGTGTTTTCCCATTCATATAATTGTCAGGTTTCCTGGAACCCTACAATGAATTACAGACATGATTAGTGGCTCCCGTATCTACACACCAGGTACTGGTAGATAACACCACTAAACATGTTTCAATAACTAATGAATAAAATACACTTATATTGTTCTTAGTTCTGAAAGGACAGCCCATCTTAATGTCCAAGTCTTATTTCTAATCTTAATTGGGACTACTAAGTCTATTCTATAGTATAACAACTAGGGGATTGACAAACATTTAAAATCTTAAGAATCACAAAAATATTTGGTCAAGGCCAACACCTTCAAATTCCCGTGAATTTTGTATGTCACGATAGTGTGGACATATACAAAATCAAAGAGGAGATTTTATCCATTAATTTAATTATCTTGTCAACCTAACTTTATGATAAATAAAATTAATAGTTGGTCTATCTCTGATCAAATATTTGGCCAAAACTTTGAATTTAAAATAATATTGATTCCTCAAAACAATATTATTTAAATTCACCAACACCTCAAACACCGTGAATTTTGCATGCCACGATAGTGTGGACGTATACATAATCAAACATTTGTAAGAGGAGGGTTTTACCCATTAATAACCTTGTCAATCTATCTTTATGACAAATAAAATTACCTCAAACACCGTGTATTTTGTATGTCACGATAGTGTGGACGTATACAAAATCTCAACATTTGTAAGAGGGGGTTTTAATTGTTAGCTAGAGTCCTAGAGTCAATCATTTGATGATTGTATTTTTGGACTTGTTGTATCATATTCTATATAAATAAAGGCATTTATTTTTTGGTTATTATACTTATTTGTATTGGTGCCAAATAAACTAAGTATAATAACGTCCTTGAGTAGAAGGTTCTTACCTATATCAATCGATTGGTTAAATTGATAGTGAGATGATATAGGGAACACTACTCTTAATCATTCCTAGTCGAGTATTAACATTCAGGGACAATGTTAATGCAATAAGACTAGCATGTAAGTCAACTCAATGACTTGATCTCACAAGTCATGGATATAGAGATATCAAGTTGACACATGGGTATGTATTAGAGAATGTATACTGAATGACCCGCCATGAGAAAGTATCATGGATCGTTATATGAGTGTCATATACTCTCTCATATGGCTATTAGTATGACTACTAGTCCTTGGACCTGAAGTCACCATGGATCCCTACATAAGGAGTTATGTACTTTGGTTTCGTCAAACGTCACCCGTAACTGGGTGGACTATAAAGGCGATTACTGGGTATGTAACAAATTATGCAGAGGGATGTGAGTGATGTATATGGGATCTATCCCTCCTATATGACGGGAGAGACATCGATATTCTTGATAGAGTGAGACCACGAAGTGCATGGCCATGCCCAAATGAGTCAATATGAGATATTAAGCTCATTTGATTGAGTGAGTCTACTTGGAGTTCAAGATTTAGATTGATTAGAGGATGACACGGTCTATGCCTCACATTGATCAATCTAGATGTCTTGGATAGAAGGACACTTGTCATATATTGTGAGGAGTCACAATTAGTAGTCACAAGGTGATGTTGGATCTCAACATTCTTGTAACATTGGGTAGTAATGATGTGTTGCTAGATACCGCTCATTACTTATGCTCCTAAATGGGTTTAGGGGCATTGCCAATGTTTCAAGAACCTATAGGGTCACACACTTAGGACAATTAGATGGAGATTAGGTTCATATGATGAACCAAGAGGATTAGATTCATTTGATGAATCAAATTGGATTAAGAGTAATCCTAATTGGGCTAATTGAGTTAGACTCAAGTTGATTCATGTATTTAATGAGTCTAATTTGGATTATGACTCATTGAATCAATTTAATTAAATGAATTAGATTCATTATATTAAATTGGCTTGAATTAAATGGTTGGATTAGATCAACCATGAGAGAGATTAAGTCAAGTTTGACTTGACTTGAGAGGAAGATGAAGAGTCAAGTTTGACTTGACTTTATGCCACCTCATTGGTGAGTTGGCATTGAGTGGGCCAATGATGATGCTCCACATCATCATGGTTGCTTAAGTGGGATGCCACCTCATGGGAGTTACCAAGAGTTGTGACTCTTGGCATTCCATGGGAGTTACACACCCTCTTAATGTGGCCGGCCACATGAATGGGTTGATGAGTTTCATTTGTGTGAATTAATCTCATTCATTCTTCATCTTCTTCCTTGCTCCAATTTTTCTCTCCCTCTCCTCTCTTGGCCAAACCATCCAAAGGTGCTAGCACACCTTTTGTGTGGTTTTTCTCCACCTACTTGTTTGTGTGGGTACATATAGAGAGTTGTCTACGTTGCAACTTCGAGATCCGGCACCATTTGGACGAGCGAGAACGCGAAGGGCTTCGCTTCAAAGGTATAACCTTTTCTTTTGTAGATCTAAGTGTAGATCTAGGTAGAAACTCGTATTCATATGTTTTTCAAATTTTTCTTTGCACGGATCCGTTGGCTAGGGGCTTTCGGGGTTTCCGTGACGCGAAAAAGCGGTT
The DNA here is from genome assembly GCF_018446385.1 of Zingiber officinale. Classification (NCBI taxonomy): domain Eukaryota; kingdom Viridiplantae; phylum Streptophyta; class Magnoliopsida; order Zingiberales; family Zingiberaceae; genus Zingiber; species Zingiber officinale. Next base: position 117,206,660 of record NC_056000.1, on the reverse strand, counting down.
TTCGCGGCCCGAAAAATCCAACATTAATTTTATTATCTTGTCAACCTATCTTTATGACAAATTAATAGTTGGTTTTCCTTCGGTCACACAAATAATAGCAGTGACTCCGATGGGGAGGATACTATTAGATGTGTCTAAGTGTATACCATTACTTGACACTTAGTCCATTAATTAAGATTGTGCCCCTTCTGATAGGGAAAATCACACGCTCCTAATTAATTTTCTATAGTCATCCAAAATGGAAGTTTGATCTAGTGATCCATAAACAAACTCATCCGAAATAGAGGAAGGCACTCAGAGCCAACGCGCAAGTTTGTTTGCATCACTTACAAACTAGTAATGGAGACCGTGGAATTTATTTAAAAATCCCTCTCCCACTTAGTTATTTAAGGTGAGGAATTTTAACCTAGTAAGCACACATCACACACATCACAGTAAATAAAAGTAATAAATATGAAAATTAATTTTCCAACTATTATGGCCTTTTCCATCAATATCCTTCGCGTGTTGCTAGCCGTAGGGTTCATATCGTCAGGTCCATCAAGCTTCCTTTTCCGCTACGCCTCTGGTCCTCCAATAGCACCACACCTCGTAAGGATACGATCCGCGACAGAAAAAATAAAATTTTGCATACATCGATCCTATATTCCACAAGGGAATGTACATCAATACTAGATCGAACATAAATGTAAAATCCTAGGGCTAATACAGCTCTTGCTGTATTAGTTAAATACAATCATACACCTACAATAAAATGCCCTTGACATGTCCAAGGGTCCAATCACACATAATAATCATAAGTCATAATAGTTGGAGTCTGCAACCACAGAGTTAGCATATCCTACTATTATCCTACCTAAATTATGTATGACATGTGCATAATTAAATTGAAAACCAAACACACAGAGGCAAACCCTAGCTCTGATACCAATTGTTGGTTGGTCCTAGGAAGATCGTACCGGTTCCACTGTACAAAAATTTTATACAAGTGTCGAACCTTTCCTAACAACCTATTGTGTTCTTTAGAAATTAAATTTGAAATCCCAAATGGAACTTAACATTATTGATTCCAAATTTAACTTATCTGTTCTTAATGGTTTAGACTTGGATCGCAAGCAGAACTTAACACTATTGATCCAAATCTACCTATGTTACAAATTTAATTAAATATTTATTTTGGAAATTGGCTCCCAGGTCAAACATAGCGAGGCACATGGCCTTCTTGGATATGGGAGCATCCACCACTGCCTCGACAAAGCCTCTTAACGAAATTCAATATTTAATTTCCTAAAATAACATTAGGTTTAACCAAAAAGAACAATCGAATCACAAGATCAAAAAAATTTTAAAAAAAAACAACTTCGAATATCTAATCCGAAAATCTAGAATCATATGCCTCTTGTGTTTGGAATTTATACAAATAAAAACTAGTATAATGCGAAAAATAATTACTAGTTATACCTTTCTCTATACGCAACGACCTCTTGATCTTCTACCGTATTCCTCTTCTTATCTTGGATGTTATGTGGGCAACGATCTACCGAGATGAGAACCACCCAAGCCCTTCTTCTTCCTCACCAAGTTTCGGCCACCAAAAACTCCTCCAAGGATGTAGAGGTTCGGCCACCACCACCAAGCTCCAAGGGATGCAAGAAACAAAGCCTCCTTTCTCTCCTTCTTCTCCAAGCAATATCCGGCCACCTTCCAAGCTCCAAAGGATGAAGAATTTCGGCCAAGGAGAAGAAAGAAAAAGGAGAAGGGAAAACTAGAAGGGTCGGCCACACCACCAAGGAAAAGAGGAGGAGAATAGAATAGAGTTCTTAGTCATGAAGGCACCCCTACTCCCTCTTTTAAAATTCTTGGTCTTGGCAAATAAGAAAAATTTTTTTTTAAAAACTTCCTTATTACTTTGCCATGAAAAGGAAAATTTAATTAATTAAAACCAATTTCCTTTTCTTAAATCAAGTGGTCGGCCACCTCATAATCCCAAATAAGGAAAGTTTTAACAAGAATTAAAACTTTCTAATTTGTTTCCGAAAATTTTAAAAAATTTCCCTAATATTTTATCCCTTCATGGTTGGTTATAAAAGGAAATATATAAATTAAAATATCTCTATTAAAACATGTGGATGATTTCCAAAAAGGAAAATTATCTTTAAAATTAAAATCTTCTTATAATCTATAAATAGGGAAAGATATCAAATCTTTTTTTAATCTTTTATTAAGTCAGTATAAAAAGAACTTACCTTAAATGGTCATACTCAATACACTTAGAGTGTACTAGTGTAATTTATTAGTCAAGATAAACTAATACCAAATTACACTACGACTATTCCAACGGTTTGTTCCTTTCCATCTTAGTCGTGAGCTACTGTTTATAATTCATAAAGAACCGATAACATAATCTTCTGTGTGTGACACCACACACCATGTTATCTACAATATAAATTAATTGAATAACTACATTATCATATAAATGTAGATATTGACCAATATGATTCTTATTTCTAAGTAAATGTTTATACAAAAAGCTAGGCTTTTAGTATACATTCCAACAACCTCAACCTAAACTTCACCTAAGTCGACATTAACCAAACCATGCTTGTTTTCATCATGAAAACTCCCCCTAAGTGTATACAAATATATTCCAAAGGGTTAGGAATGGTTAATGACCCTTGAAAACCAAAACTTGAAGTTTTAAGGTTCCAAAATTCAAAATTGAAACTAAACATTATCCTAAACTTCACTTTGGTTTCTCTTAACCAATCCATACTTGTTTTCATCATGAAAAACTCCCCCTAAATGTATACAAATGTATTCCAAAGGGTTTGGAGTGGTTAACGGGACTCGAAGTGACTTGAAATGCTGAAATCAGGCTTTTCAGGCTAAAATCAGGCTTTCCAATCGATTAAAGTTGGGGCTCAATCGATTGAAATCATTTCAATCAATCCATTGATTGATTCCGCAAGTTATTGCTCGTAGAAATTCCCTCTGAATTGATCAACTGATCAATCCAGACTGGGTCAATCGATCGGCTGATCGATTCACTACCCTTCTGTTCGCGGGAATTGGCTTCCCAATCGATCGCCTGATTGATTGAACACAATCCAATCGATCGGCTGATCGATTGGGTTTCTAATTTCTCTGAAATCTAGTTTCAGAGAAATTCAGAAACTCCCTAAAAATTCTACAAAAATCTAAAAATCATGAAAACTCATATAGTCATTATTTAGGGTATACTTTATCAAGGAAAAATAGTTTTCTATGAAAATACTTCCTATTTTCAAAGATTGACACAACTTTGAAAACCCTTGAAAACTTCAATGTTTTCTCCTAGTTTGTGTCTAACTTTTCAATTATGATTACTATCAAAAGATAGTTTTCACCAAGGTTTTCAAAAAGCATTTTAAAATCATTTTCAAAACCAATATCCAACCATGTTCTTTGGGCTCAATGCACATGACTTGTACATTAGCTTTCCCAATGATTGGAAATCACATGACTATATGCTTTGATGAACCTAAAACTCAACAAGATGCACTAAATCAACATCTTGAGTTGTGTTCACCATTCTAATATCTCACTTGTATCTAACGTGTATTAAAACACATTCAAGTCACCTTATAGTTCTTGTGAGATGTATATTTGGTTTTGCCCTAAACTAAGGAATCATGCATACCTATCTAGGCATTATAAGACTTATGATCATTCACCTAGAATGTCATTTGGTATAATCCCACTTGTTGGAATATTTACCATTTATAATAGATGTTATTTGTCCTTAATAGCAAGGGAATTAAAATAATGCATGATGTTACATGGCATACATCAAAATAAGCAATTTTCAAAAGAAAATGATGTTATAGCTACATGATGTATGTATGGCATGACATGGTATTTTTGTATTTTTCATAATAAAAATGAATGCAACACATGATGTCATGACATATGATAGGCAATCAATCATGGCATTTTAGCATAAATAAAATATACCTAGATATCTATCTAAGTATCCTTAAACCTTAGCTAAAACCTTAAAATTAAGCCTAGATTGCTTATCTCTTGAAGGAATGTCAAAACCCAACTTGGCATTTCTTTTACCCCTTTTCTATTTGTGCCAATTGAAATTAAGAATTCAATCCTCAAATATTTATTTGGCACATATTACTCGCTTTAAGGATCAAACATTTAGATTGAGACTTAATTTTGCTCTTAATCCCTTAAGAACATACTAATATCTCAACTAGATATTTCTTATCCTTTCTCCAAGTGTGCCAACTTACCTTTGATGTGATTCCTCAAGATTGGCACAACTTACTCTTCCAAAGAGTAATTAGTTGGATTAAGGTTTAAATTTTCCCTTAACCCCTCAATAGAATACCAAATTTTCAACTTGGTATTTCTTTTTGCATTTGTACCAATTTAAATTTAAGTCCAATTCCTCAAGACTTGGCACATTTTACTCCTTCAAAGAGTAAATGAAATCAAATTAAGGCTTAGATTCACCTTTAACCTTCTAAGAACATTCCAAAACCCCAACTTGGCATTTCTTATCCTTTTCTAAATATGTCAATTTAAATCAAGTTTAAATCCTCAAAGTTTGACACATTTTACTCTTCCAAAGAGTAAATATCTTACATTAGGACCTAGATTTTCCTTTAATTACCCTAATAAAATACCAAAATCCCAATTTGGTATTTCTTATGTTTTCCCAATTGTGCCAAGTTAAATCAAATCCAATTTTCTTAGGTTTTGGCACATGTTACTCTTTCCAAGAGTAAATGATAATTCACTTCATTTTCAAAAGTTAATAATAACCTTGAAAATGCTCTTTGAATGTCAACTTCATCAAAGTTGGGTTAACTACCCTTCTAATTTGAGTTGACACTCTCTAAACCCATATAGGGTGTAGAGAATATACTCTTAGGAACCCAATACCTATTGGTGCTCCTTGGATACTCTAGGTACTCACTAGGGATAACTTCCCTAGATACCTTCCTAAGGACCTTTCTAGGCTTCTTAGAAGCCTTGGTCACTTCCACTAAGTCACCTCTAGGGGTACCTTCCCTTGTAACTTTCTTTGTGACTTTATTTGGCCTTTTTGGAGCCTTAGTCACCTTGGTCTTGACAAAAGTACTCTTAGGGATGACTTCCCTAGTATTTTTGGTTTGACCACTAGACCTAGATTCGGTTTCATAGTTATATGAAACCCTATGATAGGAAGTCACATCCTTCTTGACTTTAGGTTTGTATCCCAAACCTCTATAGTCATTGGATGGCTCTTGTCTAGATTTTCCTAGGTTAAGTTCATTTTGACCCTTAAGCATGTTTTCTATTCTTGCTAGGGTTCTTTCTAAGGTATCAAGTCTTGACCTCAAGACTTGGTTTTTCCTCCATAAATCTCTAGATTTTGGTTTTTCCTTAAATTCTTGAGCATTTCTATTTTTAGACATATATCTAAACTCCTTGGTGTTATTGCCTAAGTTATTTACCTTCCTAACCTTAGGTGTGGTAAATCTAGCATAAGGAGGAATATATTTGTCCTGACTTCTATCATTCCTCCTAATCTCATGGCAATTAACATTTAAATGATGTACCTTATTTCTAACATGCTTTTTGCCATTTCTAAAAGGAATTGCATCATTAAATGTTACCTTGGGTTTGCTCTTAAAAGCTCCCCCTAAACTTGGGCTTCCTCCTCTAACTTTGATTGGCTTCTTCCCTTTAGGGCATTGACTCTGGTAATGCCCATTTTGATTGCATGAGAAGTACACAATGTGCTCCTTGCTCTTGCATTCCGTGGGACCAATCTCCTTGGGCTTCTCCTTACCCTTTGGTACTACTTGGCCCTTTTTCTTGGCCAATTTGGCACACTTACTCTTATAGTTCCCATGCTCCCTACACTCAAAGCAAATGATATGATTTTTATTATTTTCAATTGAAGTTCCTATACCTTTGCTTGTAGGGATGATACTTGATTCTCCATTTGATGTAGCTTGCATTGTGGAGGTTGCATCATCTTCTTCTTCTTCTCCTCTTGAGAGTGTGGGTGCTTCCACTTCTTCAACTATTGAGGATATGGATGCTTCCACCTCTACCTCTCTTGAAGATGTAGAGGATCTCTCATCTTCTTCCTTCTCCTCCTCTTCCTTCTTCTCCTCGAATGTTAACCTTGTGTCAACATTGGATTGGTCCTTCTCTTCTTGGACCAATGAGCCCTTCTCCTTGGGCTCCTCCACTCCTTGGAGTTGTGTAGGGTTCTCATGATGGGCAATGATCTTTTTCCAAAGATCACATGCACTTGTGTATTCACCTACACTCAAAAGGATATTAGAAGGTAATAAATTTAACAAAATTTTCGTTACCTCCTTATCGGCCTCCGTTTGTTCCTTTTGTTCCTCGGTCCAATGTCGAGGTCGGAGGTGTTTACTCTTCTTATCCGTTGGAGCTTCAAATGGGTCCTCCAAGACCATCTATTGGTTCCAATCCATTTGGAACCAAGTCTCCAATCGATTCCTCCAAAAATTGAAGTCCTCTTTGTCGTATGGAGGTGGAATCCGGATATCCCATCCGAGCGGTCCTTCAGACTCCATCTTCTTCTTCCTCTAGCTTCTTGCTCTCTTAGCGGTTAGTCTATAGAAAAGCGACCTCGCTCTGATACTAATTGTTGGGACCTTTGTGCCCGCTAGAGGGGGGTGAATAGCGGTTCGTCGCGCGCTTGCGTCGTTTACTTCGTCTTGATGGTTTGCAGCGGAATACAACTCGAAGACAAACTATACAATGTTAACAAGTAGGATTTACTTGGTATCCACCTCAAGAAGAGGTGACTAATCCAAGGATCCACACACCGACTCACTCCTCCACTATGAAATACTCCTTCTCGGTCGCAGCCGGAGGCGGAGAAGCCTCGTACAAACACACACAACACTACAACACTCACAAAGAAGAAGATACAAAAATACAACTGAAATACACTCTTCTTCTTGCTTACTTGTTGATTGTTGTTGCCTCTTGAACTTTGGGAATGCACCCCAAGAGCCTTCAAGAACTGGCGGAGAAGCTCGGAGAAGATCGCCGAAAAATCGCTGTGAGCTCGCAGGAAAAGATCGCAAAGATCTGCGGAGAAAAGCTCCGCCAAGGCTTTAAACAGTGCTCCCAATCGATCCAATGCATCCCCAATCGATTGCCATGTCAGCAGCGCTCCATCGCAGCCGTTCATCACCTACATCCTACCCAACGGTCGAATCCCAATCGATCGACCGATCGATTGGGAACATCTGAATCGATCGGTGGATCAATTCAGAAGCTTTCTGTGTTCTCGCAATCGCGCGAGAACTCCCCTGCCCAATCGATTGGCAACTCCCAATCGATCGCCCGATCGATTGGGAAGGCCTCTATGCTCGCGAATTATGGTCCTAATCGATCGACCAATCGATTGGGTCATTCCTTCCTTCGCAGTACACTCCAATCGATCCACTGATCAATTGAACCTTGGTTCAATCGATCGCCCGATCTATTGACCAGCCTGAACTTGACTCAAACTCAAGTCCAAAATCTCCAACCCAGCTCCTGGTCAACCGTGACCTGTTAGGTCTCCATGCCAAGCATTTGGCCACACCCGACCAATCTCGAACTAGCCTTCTAGCCTCCTCCATCAGCCTTTCGTCCCTCGAATATCTCCCCATCCTTCACACCTTGCCTTCAAGAGCTTCCTTCGGCCTCATCCTAGTTGTCGAGTTCTCCTTGCCAAGTCACACTAGGACTTACCTTGCCAAGACCACATGCTTGGACTTACAACCTTTGCCAAGATCACACTTACACTTTCCAATTGCCTGGCTCCTCACCAGGACTTTCTCCTTTGCCAAGATCACACTTGGACTTTCCAATTGTCTGGCTCCTCACCAAGACTTTCTCCTTTGCCAAGATCATACTTGGACTTTCCAATTGCCTGGCTCCTCACCAGGACTTTCTCCTACCTAGCTTCTCACTAGGACTTTCCCATTGCTTGGCTCCTCACCAGGACTTTCCTCTGCCTAGCTCCTCACTAGGACTTTACCACTACCTAACTTCCAATTAGGACTTCCAGACACCTAACCTCCAGTTAGGACTTACCCAGTCAAGTCTCCTATCATCCCTAACCTACTTGACTTGTCTTCTTATCAACCTGGTCAACCCTTTGACCATCTCCATAACCGGACGATTGCTCTAGCAATCTCCTTATATTGTCAATCTCCTTATATAATCAAACATCAAAACTCAAATCCCGACTCAAGCTTGACTCAACTCAAGCTTCGTCAAACTGGTCAAACTTGACCAAAGGAAATTGCCCCAATATTCTCTTCCAAAATTATTAGCCACAAAAAGGAGTCTTTAGGATGGAGTACCTTCTAATCTTCTTCTTCTTCTTCCTCTCTTTCCTCTTCTTCCTTTTTTCAAGCCACCGGCCACCAAGAAGAAGAAGTGTCGCGGGCCCTAGCTAGGAGAGGAAGGGGGGAGGCCCTTGCAAGGTGAGAAAGGGGTGGCCCTTGGTGGAGGTGGCGCCGGCCCTAGGTGGGGTTGAAGGTGGCGCCGACCATAAGGAGAAGAAGAGGTGGATGTGACGCTGGCCCTAGCTGGAAGAGGGGGCGCCGGCCACAAGGAGAGAAGAAGATTGTGGAGAATTAGAAAGTTAAGTTTTAGGGGTCACATCCTACTCCTTTTTATAGACTTGTCCTCGGTTACAAGGAAATAAAAATAAACAAAATTTTGTTTAGAAAAAATCTAAACAAACTATGTTAAATCAAACCAAGTTAAGTTAAACTAAACCAAGTTAAGTTAAATCAAACCAAGTTAAGTTAAACCAAACCAAGTTAAGTTAAACCAAACCAAGTTAAGTTAAACCAAACCAAGTTAAACCAAACCCGATTATGGATGGATGAATGCGGACTTTATATATAGAGGCTACAACAGGGACCTAGAGGAGGAATTGGTTTAGGTCTCCCGATGGGCTTGGGTTTCCTGTGTTCGCCCCGAACACCCAACTCAAGTTCATCAATAATAACACATACCACTAAAAGATTATTATTGAACTACCGCACCAATCTCATATTACAATATGGGCTCCTTCTTATTATGAGTGTGTTAAACTCCCTGTATTTAAGATATCGTATGTCCGTTAATTAAATGAGTTACTGACAACTTAATTAATTAACATCTAATTCCAAGAGTAGTACATCTCAACTTTATTATCATGTCAAACTAAGTCCACCTACAGGGTTTACATGATAATCCTTATGAACTCCTCATGGGGGCATCATCAACCTAAATAATTAGGACACAGATTCCTTCTATAATCAACAACACACTATATAAATAGTACTATCTCCCAACTTATCGAGCCTATTGATTTAACGAATAAATCTCACCCATTGATAAGTTAAAGAAATAAATATTAAGTATACGTGCTTGTTATTATATAGGGATTAAGAGGACGCACATCCATAATAACAGAGGTTTTGTTCTTTTATATAGTCAGTACAAATCGAACAACCTCAACGGTCCTGCTCAATACACACATAGTGTACTAGTGTAATTTTATAGTCAAGACAGACCAATACTAAATTACACTACAACTGTTCCAATGATTTGTCCCAATCCATCTTGGTTGTGAGTTACTATTTATAATTTATAAGGGATCGATAATATGATCTTCTGTGTGGCACCACACACCATGTTATCTATAATATAAATTAAATGGGCAACTGAATTGACATATATATAAATATAAAATGCAGATATTTGACAAAAGTTATTCTCATTTCAGAATATTTCAAAATAGATGTTCATACAAAAGCTAGGCTTATAGTATACATCCCAACAATCTCCCACTTATACTAAAAGACTATACTGGCATAAATGCTGCCATACATCTGATTCTCATCCCTTCAACATGCCTATCAAAAGCTCCCGTCGGAAGGGCCTTAGTGAAAGGATCTGTCAGGTTATCTGATGATATAATATTGGCGACAACAACCTCTCTTCATTTTATAATGTCTCGTATCAAGTGGTACTTGCGCTCAATGTGTTTACTTGCCTTATGGGCTCATGGTTTGATGTGCGTAGATTATATACTCTTTTATGCATGTTTTTACGCACATTTACATACTTTGAGCATGCTTGATCTATATATTTTTATACTTCCAGCTTTCCTTTTAACATATTTACTCTTTTGGTTCGGAGATCTGCTTTTTGTGCATTTTCTGTACACAGGAGTCGAAATTGGTGAAGATTATGCGTCCTCAGGCAAGCTTGGAGGTAATTGAAGGGAGAGAGCATCAGGCCGTGTACCACACATGGCCGTGTAGTCTTAACAGGAAGGGAAGAGGACATGGCCGTGTGAATCTCACACGGCCGTGTCTTGATTCGAAGAAATCAGAGCAGATGCCTTACATGGCCGTGTGCATCTACACGGCCATGTGAGGTTTCCAGAGGCCAAGCAGGTGGTGGTCGTGTGAATCCACACTGCCGTGTGAAGTTTCCAGAGACCAAGCAGGTGGTGGCCGTGTGCACCACACGACCGTGTAGCATTTCCAGAGAGCAGAAGGGTCCTGGCCGTGTGGAGTCACACGGCCGTGCAGCTTTGGCAGAGAAGGAACTGGACATGGCCGTGTGAATCTCACACGGCCGTGTCGTGGGCCGTGTGGCGCCCGATTTCCTCCTCTATTTAAACCTTCCTTCATGAATTGAAAGGGGATCTCTCCCCCTTTGGGAGAAGGCAAGATTTGGTGGTTTCCTCCCATTCTTGGGACGATTTCTGGGCGATTCTAAGGGAGATCTTGACGATTTCGACTCCGGAGCGAGGATTAGATCCGACGACGAGGCTTCTTCGTAGATAAGTTTTCTCTTTCCCCCTCTTCTTGGTTTCTTGGATTGGGGATTTAAGAAATGCTTGTAATCTTTATTTCTTCGGGTTTTCTTCCTCGATTCATGGAGTAGATCTTGTATTCTAGGATTAAGGGAGTATTTGTATGATGGATTGATGTAATTTCTTATGGATTTGCCATTTTCTTGTTTCAATGACATTGTCTTGCTTGTATCAATTAGATCTTGAATGATTAATGATGATTTGTGCTTAATTCTCATTCTTGATTGATTGTTTGGATTTCTTGTGGACTTGGTAGAGATAAACTCTCACTCGATCATCTGAGGGATCCACGTGACAGGTGCAAGCCCGTGTAAGGACGTTTGAGAGATAATCTTGAAGAGGAAATAGGAATATTCAAGAGAGTAGGATGGATTTTGTGATTAGTTCCTTGTATCTTGATAGATTAATAAGTTGTGGGCTTCTATGTTGATATCCGAGGAAGGCATAGTAATAGGTGCGCTTCTGTGTAAGGACAACGTAGGTTCACGTCTAATTGATTATATTTAGATACATTTCTCAGTCCTTAGCCGGTTATCTATTGCAAGAGAGAACCGGCAACTTTCTACAAGTGTTTGGCAATTGAGGGATAAGGATTGGTGAACCATTTACATTCAAGAAACCTTACAAAGAAACCGAAACTCCTATAATCTCCCTTTATCATAACCCAAAACACTAAACTCTTGTTTGTTGATCTTTAATATTAGATTTGTTTACTTTCACTTTGCATTTGAAACGATTGGATAGTTGTTTAGCTAATTCGCATTGAGACATTTCTAGTGCTTATTCCAGTCCCTGTGGATACGATAATCTTTTATATTACTTGCGACATTTCCGTACACTTGCGGAGCGTAACAAGTTTTTGGCGCCGTTGCCGGGGACTGCGCTATAACATTAGGAATTATCAATTGAGTTAGACTAAACATAACATTTGTTTTCCTTTCATATTGCATAGTTGTAACTAATCATTAGATTTCTGTTTTTACTTTCTTGTATAATTTTTACTTCTTGTTAATTCTTTTTGTACAAATTCAATTCTGCATTTTTTATTTTTTTATTTCTCTTTTTCTGTTGAACTGTCATTTGCTATCTTGTTCTTATGTATGCGAAGATCTAACTTTGCATGGGAATTCTTTCCTTTTGACCCTGAGATTGACAGAACTTTCCATAAAAGAAGAATTCTGCAAAGGCAAATTGAAGAACAGGAACATTTGAACATGGTGAATAGATCACTCAAGGATTATGCAGCACCTTATGCAAGAAGTTTTCGATCTAGTATTTCAAGACCGTCAGTGGAAGCTAATAACTTTGAGATCAAACCCGCAATTATATCTATGGTACAGCAGAACCAATTTGGTGGAGGACCTCATGAAGACCCCAATCAACACTTAGAGGTCTTTTATGAAATATGTGGTACCATAAAAATGAATGGAGTTCCTTCAGACGCAGTTAGATTATTATTATTTGGGTTTTCTTTAAGAGATAGGGCAAAGCAATGGCTAAATTCTTTAGCCCCTAATAGCATCACCACTTGGGAGCAGTGTGAGCAACAATTTCTTGATAAATTCTATCCACCAAGCAAAACAGCTCATATGAGGAATTTAATTGCAAGCTTCAAGTAGACTGACTCAGAATCTCTTTTTGAAGCATGGGATAGATATAATAGTATGCTCAGACAATGCCCACATCATGGGTTGGAAAGATGGTTAGTGTTGCACACTTTTTATAATGGTATCAACTATCATACCAAAGTGTCCCTTGATTCAGCTGCTGGAGGGGCACTTATGAACAAAAGTTTAGATGAAGCTGAAGAAATTATTGACAGTGTAGCACAAAATCATCATCAATGGGCAAACGAAAGAAGTGGTGGCTATTCTTCTGTAAACCCAACAATTAAAGCATCAGGGAAGTTTGATGTAGATGCAGTCACTCTTTTGTCTGCAAAATTGGACGCTCTTACAAAGAAATTTGAGAATATGGGGACTAGTGCTAATATGGTCAATGCTATTAGTACATCTTGTGAAGTATGTGGGAGTTCAGAGCACTCAAATGACTCATGTCCATTGGGAGCTATCACTGCACAAATCAATCAACTGGAACAATGTGATGCAATCATGAGTTACAATCAAAGGCAGAACAACCCATACTCAAATACTTATAACCCTGGATGGAAGAGCCATCCCAATTTTTCTTACAGAAATAATCAAGATCAAGGACCATCTATGGGGGCAAGACCAAATTTTCAAGCTGGGCAACAAAATTTTCAACATCTATCTTCTCAAGGCTTACCAAAGTCAAATATTGAAAAGATGCTTGAAGAAATTATCTCAAGTCAGAATGAAATGAAGCAAGATTTAGCAAAGCTCATTCAGAGAATGGATAATTCTGAAAAGCATCAAAAGATCCAGGATAGTCAAATTGCCCAACTAGCCTCCTCATCATCCAGAGCACCAGGACAACTTCCAGGAAAACCTGATGTGAATCCTATGGAGCATTGCAATAGAATTGAGCTTAGGAGCGGACGGACCTTGGGAGACTCCCAAGTGACTGCTCCAAAAGGGATACAAAAAGAAGAAGAGCTCTCTCCTCTTATACCAAATCAGATTCAAGCTAATGAGGAGAGTACCATTGAGGTTGAAGAGACTCTTCCACTGAACCATCAGAGCAAAGCTGTCCCTTTTCCTCAGAGACTTACAATGCTCAAGAAAGATGAAGAATTTGGCAAGTTTTTAGAAAAGGTTAAGGAAATTTGTGTAGAGGTACCTCTTATTGATGCTATTCTTCAAATGCCTAGATTTGCCAAATTCCTGAAGGATCTCATGTCAAACAAGAGAAGAAGAGGAGAGGTTGAGACCATTGCGCTTAGTGAGGAATGTAGCGCTATTTTTGAGAAGAACACTTCCCCAAAACTAAAGGACCCAAGGAGCTTTTATATTCCTTGCAGCATAGGAAAAGAATTTTTTGAAAAAGCTTTTTGTGATTTGGGGGCAAGTGTTAGCCTCATTCCCTATTCAATTTGTAATAAATTAGGTCTCAAAAACATTAAACTTACTACTATGACACTTCAACTTGCCGATCATTCCTGCAGGTACCCTTTGGGTATTATAGAAGATGTGCCAGTAGAGGTGGATGGGAATGTTATTCCCACAGATTTTGTTGTGTTGGACATGGAAGAGGACCCTAGGATTCCTATCATATTAGGAAGACCTTTCCTTGCTACAGCTGGAGCTATAATTGATGTCAAAAATCATAAGCTTTCTTTGGTAATTGGTAAGGAAAGGTTGGAATATGATTTATTTAATATCTCTAACCATGTCTCGTCTCTTTTAAATGCTTGTAGCAGGACAAGCATTTATAAACTTGAGGAATGGAATTTTCATCCTCATGGAAGGCCACCAAATGAAGGAGACAATGTGGTGGAAGATGTTGGGAGAAGATCACCCAACAAAAACTAAAAGTATATCTGTCCTCCAAGGGCGAGGAAAAGAAGTGAATGATCAAGTTTGGTCGAGCTAAAGACCTTAAACAAGCGCTTCTTGGGAGGCAACCCAAGGGTTCTTTTAGTTAGTTTGGATTTGTGTTTTAATTTCTTTTAGTTTGATGCATTCTTTTGATTTTGTTTTCAGGTTAGGTACAAAACAGAGCCCGGCCGTGTGCTATACACGGCCGGGCAAAAGTTGCAGAGAAGGGAAGTGTTTGGGCCGTGTCATCCAGACACGGCCGTGTAGGATATCCCGAGGAGAAAATGGTCTAGGCCGTGTCTCAAACACGGCCGTGCAAAGAGTCCCGAGAAGAAAGATGGAGAGGTCGTGTCCCACACACGGCCGTGCGAGGAAACCAGTGAAAGAAGAGGGGGAGGCCCGTGTGGATCTGCACGGCCCGTGTAGGGGAGCTATTAAAGTCTTCCTTCTACCTCACACGGCCAGATCTTGGCCGTGTCCTGCACACCCCCAACTCTCCAAAACATCTTTTTCTCTCCCAATCTCTTAAAAACTCCTCTCTAATCTCTCAAGATCTCTTAGATCCGGATTCTCCTCCTCACTTTTCATTCTCCTAACCTAAGATCTTTGCTCTTTGAAGTTTTGTTCTTTGTGTTTCATTCTTCCAACCCTAGATAATTCTTCCCCTATCTAAACTCATCAAGATGTCCAACATTTTGAAGAAACTTCGCAAAAGAGGTGGTGGATCCAGTGGGGACAAAGAGGAAGAGCCATCAAGGGACAAAGGAAAACAACCAGTGAAAGGAAAAGGCAAAAGGACTTCACGCAACGAAAGTAATGACAATGAATTCAATATTGTGTTTAGAAATGATGATCAAGTAATTAGATTTGCAATTCTTGTCAATAGAAAGATAGTGTGTACTAGATATATGGACCCAACTGTTCTTGATATGCTTGGAATTAGGGAAGATGTAGATTTGATGATTGGGTTTTTGGAGTGGAGTGATATTATGTACACACATTTGCCTACATATCCTCGTCTTGTTTTGGAATTTTTAAGTTCATTGGATGTCCATTTTACTAATGAAGATGATTATTTTGGAAAAATCTCATTTAGACTAATGAATCAAGAATTTCTATGGACATTTAGTGACTTTAATTCTTGTTTTGGATTAACCACCGGGAGCCCTCGTAGGTTTGATCCAAGGTTTAATTGGAATCATTTTTGGAATGCAATAACTGGGTTAGATCAACCTTATGAGCCTTCAAGAGCTAAGGCCTCCAATATGCAAAACCCCATCTTTAGGTATCTACATAGAGTCATGAGTAAAACTATTTTTGGTAGGGGAGAGAGTGATGGGGTAGTTAAAAAGATAGAGCTTTATGATTTTTGGGCTATGCTTTATAAGGTTGAATTTGATTCTGGATTTCATTTTGTTCAAACCTTATTAAGATCTGCTAGGGCATCATTGGGATCAATTGTTTTTGGTGGTTTGATTACTCGAATAGCTTATAATTTAGATCTTGATGTTAATGGGTTGGAAATAATTCATGGTAATGACATGATTGACATTGATGCATGTCTTGCTATGAAAATGATCGTTCGGGATGAGAATGGTTTCGCGTTTCCTAGGAGGAGTGGTTCTCCTTTACCCCTTCCTTTTCCTGAACGAACTACTATTCATAACCCAGCTAATTGGGTAATTTCTGAGTTAGATTTTGAGGATAACCCTTCTATACCTGGAGACACTGAGCCACATCATGAGCCCTCGTCATTTGGACGCCCGCAGCCTTCTAGTTTTATGGAGCCGGCTAGGCATTCTTTTGCATATGGCACGGGATCGTCTAGGTTTGATTTTTCAGATTTTCGTACGTCTCTAGAATCACTTCATGAGAAGCAAGATGCCCAACGAAAAATGTTGGAGGGTCGCTTCTCTTTATCTGATGATCAGTTTAGGGAGGTACAAAATCATTTTCAGTTTACGAGGAATTTTCAAGGTCAAGTGGCTGAGTTTGTGCAGGACTATGATACTGATCAGGCTAGGATGAGAGATTTTATGCAGAGCATGACACTTACTAGCCAACAAGTAGATGCTTTATATGAGTATTATAGATCCTTGGGTGAGATTCCAGGTTTTCCTAGTTTTCCTATTGGCCAACCACGTCGTAGACCCCCTTTTCCTCGTCCACCTCCACCTCCTCCACCATATTGATTTCATCGGGACGATGAAAAGTTTAAGTCTGGGGGGGTGTCATGTACTGTTTAGTTTGGTTTTCAGTTTTTAGTTTTTATTAGTTTTTCATGTTGGTTCTTATTTTCATTGCTTGTTGCTTTATTTTGCTTGTTTTTGAAATAATCATGGAAAAAAAAAATTTTTGAGAACATCAAATCTTCACTTATATGCTTTCTTGGATTCAAGTGAAATGTTAGCACGATTATTGTCTTGATTCATGATGTTCGAATGATGCTAGTAGTAAACTTTGTGTAGTTCTTTTTTCTATCTTGGGAAGCATTAATAAGCTAAGAATCTTATGGTGATGAGTTTTAGATTTGGTTCAACCTTAAGGATTTTATCTTCACTACACTTGTGCTTGATGCTTGAATAGTTGATGTCATTGAAATAGTCATGATTCATCTTGTTTGCTTAGTACTTGGTTTCCATGGTGATTTCTCAACTTTCATTTTGGTTACTGGATGAGGCTCAAATCATTAAAGCTCATTTGGAAAAATCAAAATATCCCAACATGTGTGTTAAAAGTACATTTGTGAATAAGTTTTGCACAATGCAAACACTTATAAAAAAAAAAAAAGGATATAAAAAATAGTTGTCATGAGTGGAATTTAGCAAGTCACCCCTTTGAGACCGAGTTAGGTTACTGGGGAAATGACTGCTTAGCTTCTCTTGAGATTGAGCACACCTTTGAGACCTTGGGTTAGTTGAGAAATATGAACCAAGTGAACGGTGAGTAAGTGCCTATCACTAGTTACTTGTCTTTCACTGGAGACATTAGGAATTCAAATTTGATGACGACTTCACTAGGACATGGATTGAAACTTGAAGGGTGTTGAGTTACTTTTACACTGTGCACAAGATTCTTATGCTTGAACCATACTTTACTTGTTTCCATGATCATGCTTGTTAATGAAACTTTTTGATAGAATTAGGAAAGTGCACTAGGTTTTATGAATGTGTTGTAGAACATATGCATTTAGACTGCAGTATTTTGCTTGAGGACAAGCAAAGGTTTAAGTCTGGGGGTGTGATGTGCGTAGATTATATTCTCTTTTATGCATGTTTTTACGCACATTTACATACTTTGAGCATGCTTGATCTATGCATTTTTATACTTCCAGCTTTCCTTTTAGCATATTTACTCTTTTGGTTCGGAGATCTGCTTTTTGTGCATTTTTTGTACACAGGAGTCGAAATTGGTGAAGATTATGCGTCCTCAGGCAAGCTTGGAGGTAATTGAAGGGAGAGAGTATCAGGCCATGTACCACACATGGCCGTGTAGTCTTAACAGGAAGGGAAGAGGACATGGCCGTGTGAATCTCACACGGCCGTGTCTTGATTCGAAGAAATCAGAGCAGATGCCTTACATGGCCGTGTGCATCTACACGGCCATGTGAGGTTTCCAGAGGCCAAGCAGGTGGTGGCCGTGTGAATCCACACTGCCGTGTGAAGTTTCCAGAGACCAAGCAGGTGGTGGCCGTGTGCACCACACGACCGTGTAACATTTCCAGAGAGCAGAAGGGTCCTGGCCGTGTGGAGTCACACGGCCGTGCAGCTTTGGCAGAGAAGGAACTGGACATGGCCGTGTGAATCTCACACGGCCGTGTGGCGCCCGATTTCCTCCTCTATTTAAACCTTCCTTCATGAATTGAAAGGGGATCTCTCCCCCTTTAGGAGAAGGCAAGATTTGGTGGTTTCCTCCCATTCTTGGGAGGATTTCTGGGCGATTCTAAGGGAGATCTTGACGATTTCGACTCCGGAGCGAGGATTGGATCCGACGACGAGGCTTCTTCGTAGATAAGTTTTCTCTTTCCCCCTCTTCTTGGTTTCTTGGATTGGGGATTTAAGAAATGCTTGTAATCTTTATTTCTTTGGGTTTTCTTCCTCGATTCATGGAGTAGATCTTGTATTCTAGGATTAAGGGAGTATTTGTATGATGGATTGATGTAATTTCTTATGGATTTGTCATTTTCTTGTTTCAATGACACTGTCTTGCTTGTATCAATTAGATCTTGAATGATTAATGGTGATTTGTGCTTAATTCTCATTCTTGATTGATTGTTTGGATTTCTTGTGGACTTGGTAGAGATAAACTCTCACTCGATCATCCGAGGGATCCACGTGATAGGTGCAAGCCCGTGTAAGGACGTTTGAGAGATAATCTTGAAGAGGAAATAGGAATATTCAAGAGAGTAGGATTGATTTTGTGATTAGTTCCTTGTATCTTGATAGATTAATAAGTTATGGGCTTCTATGTTGATATCCGAGGAAGGCATAGTAATAGGTGCGCTTCTGTGTAAGGACAACGTAGGTTTACGTCTAATTGATCATATTTAGATATATTTCTCAGTCCTTAGCCGTGTTATCTATTGCAAGAGAGAACCGACAACTTTCTACAAGTGTTTGGCAATTGAGGGATAAGGATTGGTGAACCATTTACATTCAAGAAACCTTACAAAGAAACCGAAACTCCTAGAATCTCCCTTTATCATAACCCAAAACACTAAACTTTTGTTTGTTGATCTTTAATATTAGATTTGTTTACTTTCACTTTGCATTTGAAATGATTGAATAGTTGTTTAGCTAATTCGCATTGAGACATTTCTAGTGCTTATTCCAGTCCCTGTGGATACGATAATCTTTTATATTACTTGCGACATTTCCGTACACTTGCGGAGCGTAACATGGTTCCTTCAAGTTTGCTATTGCACCGCTGTTGTCACAATAAATTATGATAACTTTGGATAAATCAGGAATCACATCTAAGTCCATCAAGAAGTTTCTGAGCCATATAGCTTCTTTGGCTGCCTCAGAGGCTGCCACATACTCAGCTTCTATGGTGGAGTCTGAAACGCATTTCTGTTTAATACTCCTCCATGCTATGGCTTCACCTCCCAAAGTAAACACATACCCCGAGGTTGATTTACTACTGTCCCTATCTGATTGGAAGTCCGAAACCGTGTAACCCACAGGGAGCAAATCATCTGCCTAGTAAACCAGCATATAATCTCTAGTCCTTTTCAGGTACTTTAATATATGCTTTACGGCAGCCCAATGTCCCGATCCTGGGTTACTTTGATATCTGCTAATCATGCCCACAGCAAAACGGATATCCGGTCTCGTACATAGCATCGCATACATTAGGCTTCCTACAGCCGAAGCATAAGGAACTACCTTCATCTCTTCTATCTAGTTTGGTGTCTTAGGACACATTTCTTTAGATAAAGGTACTCCATGCTGAAAAGGTAGAAAACCTTTCTTGGAGTTTTTCATGCTAAAACGAGCTAGGATAGTATTGATGTATGAAGTTTGGGATAAACACAATATCCTTTTCTTGTGATTCCTTATTACTTTAGTCCCATGAATTTGTTCACATTCTCCCAAATCCTTCATATCAAATTACTTGAGCATCCATACCCTTACGTCTGACAACACTTTGACATTGTTGCCAATGAGCAAAATGTCATCTGCGTATAGTACAATAAATACCATCACGTTTTCGTCACTTTTCTTGTATACACAAGACTTGTCTAGACACTGAATGAATCCATAAGACTGGATCACTTCATCAAACTGGATGTTCCAAGATCTCAAAGCTTGCTTAGTCCATAAATGGACCGATTGAGCTTACATACAAGATGCTCTTTGCCCTTCGCAATGAATCCCTCTAGTTGCTTCATATAGATGTTTTCTTCAAAACTTCCATTAAGGAAAGTTGTCTTAACATCCATTTGCCAAACCTCATAATCCATATGAGCAGCAATAGATAAAAGAATCCGGATAGATTTAAGCATAGCTACCGGTGAAAAGGTTTCCTCATAATCGATTCCCTCTTTCTGAGTGATCCTGTCTGAGAAGCTTAACAAGACGGAAAGCTGGGAGAAAACCTCACCGCTGATGAAGAACAATACCTATGGAATACCGATCTGAGAAACCCAAAGCAGATCTAGGAGAATGAACCCAAAGAACGTCTTCCTTGTACGAAGACCCAAAGATGAAAGGAAGGATTCGATGAAGAATACCAAGATCTGGGGCTTTAATGGCTTCCTGCATACAAGAGAACCGCCAACACTATCGTCAGTGACCTAAGACCGGGGTGGGAATCCCTAGCTAGGCCCTCCGACGCTCAAGTAAGTGATCTCTTTAGGTGTGGGAGGAAGAAGATGAACAGTAGCTAGAAACTAGGGTTTGCAACAGATGACTATGGGTGTTGTGAGCGAGAGTCTGAGCATACCTGGCCAACAGAGAGGATTTCCCTTTTTATACCACTTCATATAACCTCCGTAGTCATGAAGTGGACCCCGATTTATTAGAGTTTGTTATGAGATGATGTAAGTCATGTACTTGTAGAAAATAGCTTTCTAAGAAATCTTTTTCATACCCCAGATGTATCTTCTTTGTCTTCTAGCACCTGCAGAAGAGTTTAGAAACATTCTCCCCGCCAAACCAATCAACATGTTATACAATCACATAAGTTATTTATGAATATTCTAGAAATGTTTGTTTTCGCCCAGTCCTACCTTTTCTTAAGCATGCTACCCCCGCCAATGTTGGCTTATATTTCCTTAAGTCTGTTGTCCTGGCCGATATTGGCTTATATTTCTTTAGACTTGTTGTCCCGGCCGGTATTGGCCTATATTTCCTTATATCTATTATCCCGATTGATATTAGCCTATGTTTTCCTAAGTGTGTTACCTCGGCTGATATTGGCATTATATTTCCTTAAGCATATTATCTCGGCCGATATTGCCCTATATTTCCTTAAACGTATTGGTTCGGTCGATATTGGTCTATATTTCCTTAAGCCTATTACCTCGACCGATATTGGCCTATATTTCTTTAAGCATATTGTCTCGGTCGATATTGCCCTATATTTCCTTAAACGTATTGGCCCGATCAATATTGGCCTATATTTCCTTAAGTATATTACCTCGGCCGATATTGGCTTGAGCATATTGTCCCGGCCGATATTGCCATGTATTCCCTTAAGCATATTACCTCGTCCGATATTGGCCTATATTTCTTTAAGCATATTATCTCGGCCGATATTGGCCTATATTTCTTTAAGCATATTATCTCGGCCGATATTGGCCTATATTCATGCTTGCTTAATTCTGCTATCTCCTTTTCCCTTTTCACCGGGGACCTACTGAACCTAACCCATATCACTGAGTATACCCCTTCGCAACAAGCCTCACTTTAAAGGTTTCCACCTTCCTTTTTGTTCCTCTTTTCCTTTTGTTGACTCATTTACATCCAATAGCTTTTACACCATTTGGTGGTTCTACAAGCTCCCAAACCTGATTAGAATGCATAGATTCTATTTCATAGTTCATTGCACTTTGCCAAGATGTTGCATCTTTATCTTGGAGTGCTTCATCATATGTCCAGGGATCTGCTTCATGTTCACCAGGGATCAAGTCTGAAGACTCTTCCAAAAACATAAATCTATCAGGTTGCCTAACAACCCTCCCACTACGACGAGACACTACCTATAATTGTGCATCATTTGTGACATGTGTTGTAGTTATTTATGGTATCTCATCTTATACCGTTGGTACTAAAGTAGAAGTATCCTCTCTTATTTCCTTAAGAATAATTTTACTCATGGGCTTGTGGTTCATTACATAGTCTTCTTCTTTTACTCATGCGCTTGTGGTTCATTACATAGTCTTCTTCTAAAAATCAGGCATTGGTGCTAACAATGACCTTCATATCTTTAGGACTATAAAACAAACCACCTTTCGTTCCTCTAGGATATCCCACGAACAAGCAAACTTCTGTACATGGTTCCAACTTATCAGCATCTCCCTTTAGCACATGTGCTGGACTACCCCAAATCTGAATGTGTTTCAAACTAGGCTTACGCCAATTCCACAATTCTGTGGGAGTATAGGGTACTGACTTAGAAGGTACCAAGTTCGGAATGTACGTTGTCATTTCTAGAGCGTATCCCCAAAATGAATTTGGTAATTCTGAATAACTCATCATTGATCTAACCATTTCCATAAGAGTCATATTCCTTCGTTCCACCACACCATTCTATTAAGGTGTACCAGGTGCAGATAATTGGGATTGAATCCCTGCCTCTGATAAATAACTCCTAAACTCTCCTAAGAGGTACTCTTCACCACGATCAGACCGTAGTGCTTTGATACTTTTACCTTAACATTTCTCCACATCATCCTTGTACTCTTTGAATTTATCAAAGCACTTAGACTTGCGGCGCATCAAGTAAATGTACTCATATCTCGAATAGTCATCTATAAAAGAGACAAAATATTCGAAACCACCTCTTGCCTGGATAGTCATAAGCCCACACAAATCAGAATAAACCAATTCCAACACTTCTTTGGCTCTATACCCCTTTGCCTTAAAAGGCGTCTTGATCATTTTTCCTTCCAAGCAAGACTCGCAGGTCGGAAAGTTTTCCACTACCAATGAACCCAAAAGTCCATCGGCTATTAATCTTTGAATTCTACTCAAGTTAATATGACCCAACCTTAGATGCTAAAGATATATTTGGTTCATTTCCGAAGGTTACTTTCTCTCATTAGAATTAGAGGATGTGTTATTAATTTCCATTTATTGCATCGTGGGAGTTTTTGGATTAATAGTATACAAATTGCCAACCAACGCACTAGAACAGATAACCATCCTATTTTTCTTGATAACCACTTTGTCATCAAAAGAAACAGAATATCCATTCATAAATAATTTAGAAACTGAAATCAAGTTCTTTCTAAAACATGGTACGTAAAGATAATTTCTCAAAATCAAAGTTTTATTCCTATCAAAAGATAAATAAACATCTCCCACTACAACAGCCGCTACTCTCGTAGCATTGCCCATGTAGACGATGATCTTCCCTTCATATAGTCGTTTGGTTTCCTGGAACCCCTGCAATGAATTGCAGACATGATCAGTGGCTCCCGTATATACACAGCAGGTACCGGTAGATAACACAGCTAAACATGTTTCTGTTGGAGTGTATACTTAAAAGTTTAGCTTTTGTACACATTTATTTTGAAACAAAGAATCACATTGGTCAAATGTTTACATTTATTTGTTAAATGTAATTGTTCAATTAAATTATATAGTAGATAACATGGAGTGTGTAGTCACACTTAGAAAATCATATTGTCGGTTCTCTATAAATTATAAACATTTGCTCACGACTAAGATAGAAAGGAACAAACCATCAGAATAGACGTAGTGTAATTAAGTAGTAGTTTATCTTGACTAATAAATTACACTGATACACTTTAAGTGTATTGAGTAGGATCATTTAGGTAAGTTCTTTTTGTACTGACTTAGTAAAAGAACTAGACCTTAGTTATTATGGAAGTGTGTGCTCTTAATCCTAATATAATAACAAGCATGTATATTTAATATTTATTTATTTGACTTATCAAAGGGTGAGGTTTAGCTCGATAAATCAATATGCCCGATAAGTTGGGAAATGGTATTACTTATAGTATGTGTTGTTGATTATAGAAGGATCTGTGTCCTAATTATCTAGGTTGAGAATGTCCCCAAGAGGAGCTCATAAGGATAGCCATGTTAAACCCTGCAGGTAGACCTAGTCCAACATGACAATAAAGTTGGGTGGTACTACTCTTGGAGCTATATATTAATTAAATGAGTTGTCAGTAACTCACTTAATTAGTGGACATTCGTAATCTTAAACACAGGGAGACTGACACACTCATGATAAGAAGGAGCCCATAATGTAATTTGGGATTGGTGCGGTAGTGCGGTAATAACACTCTAGAGGAATGAGTTATTATCGATGAACTTGAGTTGTGTGTTCGGGGCGAGCACGGGATACTCAAGCTCATCGGAAAGCCAAAACCAATTTCTCCTCTAGGTCCCTGTTGTAGCCTCAATAAAGCCTCAAGTCCATCCAAAGAAAAGCCTATCTTGGTGTCCAAGAAGGGGTCAGTTCATTGCTTGGTGACCAAGCAACGGCCGACCACATATTCTCTAGAAGTGCCCGGCCCTTGCCTTGGGCAAGGGGGTCGGCCGCAATATTTAAATTAGGAAGGTTGTTTTTGAATTTTTAAATTTCCTCAGATATTTACAATTTGTAAAAAGAGAGATTTTAAAAATTTATAAAATTTTCCTAATTTAAGGTAAGCCACAAGGTTTTAAAAGAGAATTGTAAAATTTATAAAACTTTCTTTTAAAAAGAAATATTATTAGAGATGTTTTAAATTTTAAAACTTGGTTTTAAATTTTAAACTTTCCTTTTAATATCTACATTAGAAAAAAAAAGAGTTTGTAAAATTTTATTAGAAGTTTTCTTCTTTTAAATTTTATAAAAAAAATTTCTTTCTTTACCTTTTAATAAGTGGTCGGCCACCTTGCTTGGTGCCCAAGCAAGGGGCCGGTCAAATAATTAAACATCAACAAATAGTTATTTAATTAATAAATCAATCTAGGATTGATTAATTAAAAGGAAAGAAAAAGAAAAAATTAAAAGGAAATAGGAATGAGTCTAATTTTTTATAAAACTCTTTCCATAATTTTCCGTTGGGAAACTAATATAAAAAGGGGGGGAAGGGGAGGCCTTGAAAAACATAACAATTGATATTGTGTTGTTGGAGATCATCAAGTGGCCGGCCCCTCTCCCTCTCTTCCCTTTGCTCTCTTTTGCTCCTTTGAGGTGGTGGTGGCCGAATTCTAGAGAAGGAGGAGAAGCTTTCCAGGTGGTGTTCGTCTTGGAGGATCGTCGTCCACATGACGTCTAAGAGGAGGTGAGGGATACGGCAGAAGATCTTGAGGTTTTTAGCATACAAGGAAGAGGTATAACTAGTATTTGATTTCCACATCATACTAGTTAATTTTTCTTTGTATAAATACCAAATACAAGAGGCATTCAATTCTTGTATTTCGAATTTAATTTCGATGTTGTGTTCTTTTTCTTTTTTCCTTGTGATTTGATTGTTCCTTTTGGTTAATCTAGAGTTATATAAGGAAATTAAATATTAACTTTCTTTAAAAGGCTTTGTCTAGTCGGTGGTGGTTGCTCCCATATCCAAGAAGGCCAAGTGCCTCGCCATGCAGCACTAGAAACTAATTTTGGAAACTAATATTTAATTGAATTTATAACCTAGGTGATTTGGATCAAACGTGTTAACTTCCGCAGGAGATCCAAATCTAAACCTAAAAGAACATATAAGTTAAACTTGGAATCAAACGTGTTAAGTTCCGCAGGAGATACAAGTTTAACTTAAAAGAACACATGGTAGCTAGGAAAGGTTCAGATCACGTACAAAATTTTTGTACAGTGGAGTCATTGGGTTTTCCGAGTAGCAACCAACAATTGGTATCAGAGCTAGGGTTTTGCCTCTGTGTATTTGGTATTAGTTTAATTATTCACATGTCATACATAATTTAGGCAGGTTAATAGTAGGATGTGCTAACTTTGTGGATGCAGGATCCAACTATTATGGCTTATAGTTATTATGTGTGTGATTGGACCCTTGGACATGTCAAGGGCATTTATTATGTGTGCATGATTGTATTATAAAATACAGCAGGAGCTGTATTTAGTTTTATTAGGATTTTATTTTTTGATCTAAATACATGTACATTCCTTTTATGGAATATAGGATCGATGGATATAAATTTTATTTTATATTCGATCTAGTTTACACATTCCTTCGAGGAATATAGGATCGAAAAATGTAAAATTCTATTTATGTCGCGGATCAAATCTTACAAGGCATGGAACCTTTTGAGGATCAGAGTGGCGTAGCGGAACAAGGAGCAAGATGGATGCGACAACTAGACCCGGTGGCGGTGGCCAAAGATGGCAGCAGCTAGGGATGATGACACACGGAGGACAACAATAGATAAAAGTCATAATAGTTGAAAATTAGTTTTTCTATTTATTGCTTTTGTATTGTGCTGTGTGTGAATGTTAGTGTACATGTTTAGTAGGCTAGCATCATCAAAATTCCTCACTTTAAATAACTAAGTGGGAGAGGAATTTATTTTAGTGAATTCCACGGTCTCCATTACTGGTTTGTAAGTTATGCAAACAAACTTGCGCGTTGGCTCTGAGTGCCTTCCTCCATATCGGATGAGTTTATTTGCGGATCACTAGACCAAACTTCCATTTCGGATGACTATAGGAAATTAATTAAGAGCGTATGATCTTCCCCATCGGAAGGGGCACAATCTTATTAATGGACTTAGTGTCAAGTAATGGTATACACTTAGGCACGTCTAATAGTATCATCCCCATCGGAGTCACTGCTATTATTTGTGTGACCAAAGGAAACCAACTATTAATTTTATTTGTCAAAAAGTTAGGTTGAAAAGATAATAAAATTAATGGGATAAACCCTCCTTTTACAAATGTTGAATTTGTGTACGTCCATACTATCGTGGCATACAAAATTCACGGTGTTTTAAAGTGTTGGTTAATTTAAAATGGTATTGTTTGAGGAATCAATATTATTTTAAATTTAGAGTTCTGACCAAAATTTATTTTGTGATTCTTAGGATGACTTTCAACCCACTAGCCATTTTTCTAAAAGAAAATAAACTTACTGGTCCCAACTATATAGATTGGAAAAGAAACATGGACATTGTTTTAACTGTTGAGAGCTATAAGTTTGTACTGTTAGAGGAATGCCCAGAAACACCTAGCAATGATTCTACCCCAGAGGAGATTCAGCATCATAGTAAATGGGTAAAAGCTGATGAGATGGCGCGGTGTTACATCTTGGCTTCGATGTCAAATGTATTGCAACATCAGCATCAGGACTTACCAACAGCCTATGATATAATGAACAATCTCAAGGAACTCTTCGAACATCAGAATCAGGCTGCTAGGCAAGAGGCAATGAGAAAACTGATGATAGCAACCATGACTGAGGGGACTCCCGTGAGGGATCATATTTTCAAGATGATGGCTTACTTAAACGAAATACAAGTTCTTGGAGGGGAAATTGATGGGGAAACCTAGGTCGATATCATCCTCCAAACGCTGCCCAGAAGTTTTGAGCATTTTCGCCTGAACTATAATATGAATAAAAGGATGTATTCATTGAACTTCAGGCAGCCGAAGGGTTGTTTCGTCAATATTCTCAAATTCACTATGCTGAAAATGATTCTACTTCTAAGCCGAAAGGCAAGAAGAAGAAGAAACAAAGTGGCTCAGCAAAGAAGGTGAATAAACCTCAAGGTGCAGGACAAAAAGATGGAATAAAGAAGCCGAAGGGCAAGTGCTTTATTTGCAAGCAGACTGGACATTGGAAGGCGAACTGTCCTCGTAGGAAATAGAAAAATAAAGGGGTTCCAGGAAACCCGACTACTATTTGATAGAGAGATAACTGTCTACATGGGTAATGCTACTAAGGTGGCGGTTGTTGCAGTGGGAGACGTCTACTTATCATTTGATAGGAATAGGAAATTGGTTTTAAGGAATTGTCTTTATGTACCCAGTTTTAGAAAGAATTTAATTTCAGTTTCTAAACTGTATTTGGATGGATATTCAGTTTCCTTTAGTAACAATGTGGTTATAAAGAGAAATAAAGTGATTATCTGTTCTGGTGCATTGGTTGGCAATTTATATACTTTAAATCTAATCTCTCCCACAAAGCAAAATATAGAAATTAATAACACATCTTCTAACTTTAATAAGAGAAAAGAACCTTTGAAAATGAACCAAACACATCTTTGGCATCTAAGGCTTGGTCATATTAACTTAAGTAGGATTCAAAGGCTTGTAGCCGATGGACTCTTGGGTCCATTAGAGTTGGAAAACTTTCCAACGTGTGAATCCTGCTTGGAAGGTAAGATGACCAAGAGACCTTTTAAGGCCAAGGGTATAGAGCCAAAGAATCGTTAGAATTGGTTCATTCTGATTTGTGTGGTCCTATATCTATCCAGACTACAGGTGGATTTGAATATTTGGTCTCTTTTATAGACGATTATTCAAGATATGGATACATTTACCTAATGTGTCGCAAGTCTGATTGCTTTGATAAGTTCAAAGAGTACAAGGCTGATGTGGAGAAACGTCTAGGTAAAAGTATCAAGACACTACGGTCTGATCGTGGTGGCGAATACCTCTTAGGAGAGTTTAGGAATTACTTATCAGAGGCCGGGATTCAATTCCAATTATCCGCACCTAGTACACTCCAACAGAATGGTGTGGCAGAATGAAGGAATAGGACTCTTATGGAGATGGTTAGATCGATGATGAGTTATTCAGAATTACCAAATTCGTTTTGGGGATACGCTCTAGAAATAGCAGCGCACATTCTGAACTTAGTACCTTCTAAATCAGTATCTTCTACTCCCACAGAATTATGGAATGGGTGGAAGCCCAGTCTAAGACATATTCAGATTTGGGGTAGTCCAGCACATGTGCTGAAACAAGATGCTGATAAGTTAGAATCTCGTATAGAAGTTCGTATGTTTGTGGGGTATCCCAGAGGAATGAAAGGCGGTTTATTTTATAGTCCTAAAGACCAGAAGGTCATTGTTAGCACCAATGCCCAGTTTTTAGAAGAAGACTATATAATGGATCACAAGCCCAGTAGTAAAATTGTTCTAGAAGAACTTAGAGAGGACACGTCTACTTCAGTACCAACAGTACAAGATGAAGTACCACAAGAGACTGCAACACGTGTCACACATGATACACAACCACAGACGGTGCCTCGTCGTAGTGGGAGGGTTGTAAGGCAGCCCGAGAGATTCATGTTTTTGGGTGAGTCTTCGGACTTAATCCCAGGCAAACATGAACCAGATCCCCGGACATATGATGAAGCACTCCAAGATATAGATGCAGTATCTTGGCAAAAGGCAATGAATTCCGAAATAGAATTTATGTATTTTAATAAGGTCTGGGAGCTTGTAGAACCACCTGATGGTGTAAAAGTCATTGGATGCAAGTGGATCTATAAAAGGAAAAGAGGGACAGATGGAAAGGTAGAAACCTTCAAAGCAAGGCTTGTTGCGAAGGGGTACACTCAGAAAGAGGGAATCGATTATGAGGAGATCTTTTCACCGGTAGCTTTGCTTAAGTCTATCCGGATACTCTTATCCATTGCCGCTCATATGAATTATGAGATTTGGCAAATGGATGTCAAGACAGCTTTCCTTAATGAAAGTCTTGAAGAAAACATCCATATGAAGCAACCAGAAGGGTTCATTGAAAAAGGGCAAAGAGCATCTAGTGTGCAAGCTTAATCGGTCCATTTATGGACTGAAGCAAGCTTCAAGATCTTGGAACATCCAGTTTAATGAAGTAATCCAATCATATGGATTTATTCAGTGTCCGGATGAGTCTTGTGTATACAAGAAGTGTAACAAAAATATGGTGGTATTTCTTGTACTATACATAGACGATATTTTGCTAATTGGCAACAATGTCAAGGTATTATCAAACGTAAGGGTATGGTTGTCCAAACAATTTGATATGAAGGACTTAGGAGAATGTGCACACATCCTTGGGATCAAAGTTATAAGGGATCGCAAGAAAAGAATGTTGTGCCTATCCCAAGCTTTATATATAGATACAATCCTTGCTCGTTTTAGCATGCAAAACTCCAAGAAATGTTTCTTACCTTTTAGGCAAGGAGTAGCCTTATCTAAAGAGATGTCACCAAAAACATCAAAGGAGATTGAGGACATGAAGGCAGTTCCTTATGCTTCGGCTGTAGGAAGCCTTATGTATGCAATGTTGTGAACGAGACCAGATATCTGTTTTTCTGTGGGCATGGTTAGCAGATATCAAAGTAACCCTGGACAAGGACATTAGACTGCAGTAAAGCATATATTAAAGTACCTGAGAATGACTAAAGATTATATGCTAGTTTACCAAGCAGACGATTTACTCCATGTGGGTTACACGGATTCGGACTTCCAATCAGATAGGGACAACAGTAAGTCTACATCAGGCTATGTGCTTACTTTAGGAGGTGGAGCCATTGCATGGAGGAGTGTTAAGCAGAAATGCGTCTCAGACTCAACCATGGAAGCTGAGTATGTGGCAGCCTCTGAGGCAGCCAAAGAAGTTGTATGGCTCAGGAACTTTCTAATGGACTTAGATGTGATTCCTGGTTTGCCCAAGATCGTCACAATTTATTGTGATAATAGTGGAGCAGTTGCAAACCCGAAGGAACCACGAGCCCATAAGGCAAGTAAACATATAGAGCGCAAGTACCACCTGATACAAGACATCGTCAAGCGAGGAGAAGTTGTCATCGCCAAAATAGCATCAGCAGATAACGTGGCAGATCTTTCACTAAGGCCCTTCCGGCGAAAGCTTATGATCGGCATGTGGAGGGGATGGGAATCAGATGTATGGCAACAGATATGGCAGCTTAGACTTTTAGTATAAGTGGGAGATTGTTGGAGTGTATACTTAAAAGTTTAGCTTTTGTACACATTTATTTTGAAACAAAGAATCACATTGGTCAAATGTTTACATTTATTTGTTAAATGTAATTGTTCAATTAATTTATATAGTAGATAACATGGAGTGTGGAGTCACACTTAGAAGATCATATTGTCGGTTCTCTATAAATTATAAACAGTTGCTCACGACTAAGATGGAAAGGAACAAACCATCAGAATAGACGTAGTGTAATTAAGTAGTAGTTTATCTTGACTAATAAATTACACTGATACACTTTAAGTGTATTGAGTAGGATCATTTAGGTAAGTTCTTTTGTACTGACTTAGTAAAAGAATTAGACCTTAGTTATTATGGAAGTGTGTGCTCTTAATCCTTATATAATAACAAGCATGTATATTTAATATTTATTTCTTTGACTTATCAAAGGATGAGGTTTAGCTCGATAAATCAATATGCCCGATAAGTTGGGAAATGATATTACTTATAGTATGTGTTGTTGATTATAGAAGAAATCTGTGTCCTAGTTATCTAGGTTGAGAATGTCCTCAAGAGGAGCTCATAAGGATTGTCATGTTAAACCCTGCAGGTGGACCTAGTCCAACATGACAATAAAGTTGGGTGGTGCTACTCTTGGAGCTATATATTAATTAAATGAGTTGTCAGTAACTCACTTAATTAGTGGACATTCGTAATTTTAAACACAGGGAGACTAACACACTCATGATAAGAAGGAGCCCATAATGTAATTTGGGATTGGTGCGGTAGTGCGGTAATAACTCTCTTGTGGAATGAGTTATTATCGATGAACTTGAGTTGTGTGTTCGGGGCGAGCACGGGATACTCAAGCTCATCGGAAGGCCAAAACCAATTTCTCCTCTAGGTCCCTGTTGTAGCCTCAATAAAGCCTCAAGTCCATCCAAAGAAAAGTCTATCTTGGTGTCCAAGAATGGGTCAGATCATTGCTTGGTGACCAAGCAATGGCCGGCCACATATTCTCTAGAAGTGGCCGGCCCTTGCCTTGGGCAAGGGGGCCGACCGCAATATTTAAATTAGGAATGTTATTTTTGAATTTTTAAATTTCCTCAGATATTTACAATTTGTAAAAAGAGAGATTTTAAAAATTTATAAAATTTTCCTAATTTAAATTAAGCCACAAGGTTTTAAAAGAGAGTTGTAAAATTTATAAAACTTTCTTTTAAAAAGAAATATTATTAGAGATGTTTTAAATTTTAAAACTTGGTTTTAAATTTTAAAACTTTCCTTTTAATATCCACATTAGAAAAAAAAGAGAGTTTGTAAAATTTTATTAGAAGTTTTCTTCTTTTAAATTTTATAAAAAAAAATTCTTTCTTTCCCTTTTAATAAGTGGTCGGCCACCTTGCTTGGTGCCCAAGCAAGGGGCCGGTCAAATAATTAAACATCAACATATAGTTGTTTAATTAATAAATCAATCTAGGATTGATTAATTAAAAGGAAAGAAAAAGAAAAAATTAAAAGAAATAGGAATGAGTCTAATTTTTTATAAAACTCTTTCCATAATTTTCCATTGGGAAACTAATATAAAAAGGGGGGAAGGGGAGGCCTTGAAAAACATAACAATTAATATTGTGTTGTTGGAGATCATCAAGTGGTCGGCCCCTCTCTCTCTCTTCCCTTTGCTCTCTTTTGCTCCTTTGAGGTGGTGGTGGCCGAATTCTAGAGAAGGAGGAGAAGCTTTCCGGGTGGTGTTCGTCTTGGAGGATCGTCGCCCACACGACGTCTAAGAGGAGGTGAGGGATACGGCAGAAGATCTTGAGGTTTTTAGCATACAAGGAAGAGGTATAACTAGTATTTAATTTCCCCATCATACTAGTTAATTTTTCTTTGTATAAATACCAAATACAAGAGGCATTCAATTCTTGTTTTTCGAATTTAATTTCGATGTTGTGTTCTTTTTCTTTTTTCCTTGTGATTTGATTGTTCCTTTTGGTTAACCTAGAGTTATATAAGGAAATTAAATATTAACTTTCTTTAAAAGGCTTTGTCTAGTCGGTGGTGGTTGCTCCCATATCCAAGAAGGCCAAGTGCCTCGCCATGCAGCACTAGAAGCTAATTTTGGAAACTAATATTTAATTGAATTTATAACCTAGGTGATTTGGATCAAACGTGTTAACTTCCGCAGGAGATCCAAATCTAAACCTAAAAGAACATATAAGTTAAACTTGGAATCAAACGTGTTAAGTTCCGCAGGAGATACAAGTTTAACTTAAAAGAACACATGGTAGCTAGGAAAGGTTCAGATCACATACAAAATTTTTGTACAGTGGAGTCATTGGGTTTTCCGAGTAGCAACCAACAATTGGTATCAGAGCTAGGGTTTTGCCTCTGTGTATTTGGTATTAGTTTAATTATTCACATGTCATACATAATTTAGGCAGGTTAATAGTAGGATGTGCTAACTTTGTGGATGCAGGATCCAACTATTATGGCTTATAGTTATTATGTGTGTGATTGGACCCTTGGACATGTCAAGGGCATTTATTATGTGTGCATGATTGTATTATAAAATACAGCAGGAGCTGTATTTAGTTTTATTAGGATTTTATTTTTTGATCTAGATACATGTACATTCCTTTTATGGAATATAGGATCGATGGATATAAATTTTATTTTATATTCGATCTAGTTTACACATTCCTTCGAGGAATATAGGATCGAAAAATGTAAAATTCTATTTATGTCGCGGATCGAATCTTGCAAGGTGTGGAACCTTTTGAGGATCAGAGTGGCGTAGCGGAACAAGGAGCAAGATGGATGCGACAACTAGACCCGGTGGCGGTGGCCAAAGATGGCAGCAGCTAGGGATGATGACACACGGAGGACAACAATAGATAAAAGTCATAATAGTTGAAAATTAGTTTTTCTATTTATTGCTTTTGTATTGTGCTGTGTGTGAATGTTAGTGTACATGTTTAGTAGGCTAGCATCATCAAAATTCCTCACTTTAAATAACTAAGTGGGAGAGGAATTTATTTTAGTGAATTCCACGGTCTCCATTACTGGTTTGTAAGTGATGCAAACAAACTTGCGCGTTGGCTCTGAGTGCCTTCCTCCATATCGGATGAGTTTGTTTGCAGATCACTAGACCAAACTTCCAGGCACGTCTAATAGTATCCTCCCCCTCGGAGTCACTGCTATTATTTGTGTGACCAAAGGAAACCAACTATTAATTTCATTTATCAAAAAGTTAGGTTGAAAAGATAATAAAATTAATGGGATAAACCCTCCTTTTACAAATGTTGAATTTGTATACGTCCACACTATCGTGGCATACAAAATTCACGGTGTTTTAAGGTGTTGGTTAATTTAAAATAGTATTGTTTGAGGAATCAATATTATTTTAAATTTAGAGTTCTGACCAAAATTTATTTTGTTATTCTTAGGATGACTTTCAATCCACTGGCTATTATTCTAAAAGAAAACAAACTTACTGGGCCCAACTATATAGATTGGAAAAGAAACATGGACATTGTTTTAACTGCTGAGAGCTATAAGTTTGTACTGTTAGAGGAATGCCCAGAAACACCTAGCAATGATTCTACCCCAGAGGAGATTCAGCATCATAGTAAATGGGTAAAAGCTGATGAGATGGTGTGGTGTTACATCTTGGCTTCGATGTCAAATGTATGGCAACATCAGCATCAGGACTTACCAACAGCCTATGATATAATGAACAATCTCAAGGAACTCTTCGAACATCAGAATCGGGCTGCTAGGCAAGAGGCAATGAGAAAACTGATGATAGCCACCATGACTGAGGGGACTCCCGTGAGGGATCATATTCTCAAGATGATGGCTTACTTAAACGAAATACAAGTTCTTGGAGGGGAAATTGATGGGGAAACCTAGGTCGATATCATCCTCCAAATGCTGCCCAGAAGTTTTGAGCATTTTCGCCTGAACTATAATATGAATAAAAGGATGTATTCATTGGCGGAACTTCTGACAGAACTTCAGGCAGCCGAAGGGTTGTTTCGTCAATATTCTCAAATTCACTATGCTGAAAATGGTTCTACTTCTAAGCCGAAAGGCAAGAAGAAGAAGAAACAAAGTGGCTCAGCAAAGAAGGTGAATAAACCTCAAGGTGCAGGACAAAAAGCTGGAATAAAGAAGCCGAAGGGCAAGTGCTTTATTTGCAAGCAGACTGGACATTGGAAGGCGAACTATCCTCGTAGGAAATAGAACAATAAAGGGGTTCCAGGAAACCCGATGACTATTTGATAGAGAGATAACTGTCTACATGGGTAATGCTACTAAGGTGGCGACTGTTGCAGTGGGAGACGTCTACTTATCATTTGATAGGAATAGGAAATTGGTTTTAAGGAATTGTCTTTATGTACCCAGTTTTAGAAAGAATTTAATTTCAGTTTCTAAACTGTATTTGGATGGATATTCAGTTTCCTTTAGTAACAATGTGGTTATAAAGAGAAATAAAGTGATTATCTGTTCTGGTGCATTGGTTGGCAATTTATATACTTTAAATCTAATCTCTCCCACAAAGAAAAATATGGAAATTAATAACACATCTTCTAACTCTAATAAGAGAAAAGAACCTTCGGAAATGAACCAAACACATCTTTGGCATCTAAGGCTTGGTCATATTAACTTAAGTAGGATTCAAAGGCTTGTAGCCGATGGACTCTTGGGTCCATTAGAGTTGGAAAACTTTCCAACGTGTGAATCCTGCTTGGAAGGTAAGATGACCAAGAGATCTTTTAAGGCCAAGGGTATAGAGCCAAAGAATCGTTAGAATTGGTTCATTCTGATTTGTGTGGTCCTATGTCTATCCAGACTACAGGTGGTTTTGAATATTTTGTCTCTTTTATAGACGATTATTCAAGATATGGATACATTTACCTAATGCGCTGCAAGTCTGAGTGCTTTGATAAGTTCAAATAGTACAAGGCTGATGTGAAGAAACGTCTAGGTAAAAGTATCAAGACACTACGGTCTGATCGTGGTGGCGAATACCTCTTAGGAGAGTTTAGGAATTACTTATCAGAGGCCGGGATTCAATTCCAATTATCCACACCTGGTACACTCCAACAGAATGGTGTGGCAGAACGTAGGAATAGGACGCTTATGGAGATGGTTAGATCGATGATGAGTTATTCAGAATTACCAAATTCGTTTTGGGGATACGCTCTGGAAACAGCAGCGCACATTCTGAACTTAGTACCTTCTAAATCAGTATCTTCTACTCCCACAGAATTATGGAATAGGTGGAAGCCTAGTCTAAGACATATTCGGATTTGGGGTAGTCTCGCACATGTGCTGAAACAAGATGCTGATAAGTTAGAATCTCGTACAGAAGTTTGTATGTTTATGTGGTATCCCAAAGGAATGAAA
This sequence comes from Zingiber officinale, assembly GCF_018446385.1. NCBI lineage: Eukaryota > Viridiplantae > Streptophyta > Magnoliopsida > Zingiberales > Zingiberaceae > Zingiber > Zingiber officinale. The sequence continues at coordinate 117,170,312 of NC_056000.1, read as the reverse complement.
GGCGGTTTATTTTATAGTCCTAAAGACCAGAAGGTCATTGTTAGCAGCAATGCCCAGTTTTTAGAAGAAGACTATATAATGGATCACAAGCCCAGTAGTAAAATTGTTCTAGAAGAACTTAGAGAGGACACATCTACTTCAGTACCAACAGTATAAGATGAAGTACCACAAGAGACTGCAACACGTGTCACACATGATACACAACCACAGACGGTGCCTCGTCGTAGTGGGAGGGTTGTAAGGCAGCCCGAGAGATTCATGTTTTTGGGTGAGTCTTCGGACTTGATCCCAGGCAAACATGAACCGGATCCCCGGACATATGATGAAGCACTCCAAGATATAGATGCAGTATATTGGCAAAAGGCAATGAATTCCGAAATAGAATCTATGTATTTTAATAAGGTCTGGGAGCTTGTAGAACCACCTGATGGTGTAAAAGTCATTGGATGCAAGTGGATCTATAAAAGGAAAAGAGGGACAGATGGGAAGGTAGAAACCTTCAAAGTAAGGCTTGTTGCGAAGAGGTACACTCAGAAAGAGGGAATCGATTATGAGGAGACCTTTTCGCCGGTAGCTATGCTTAAGTCTATCCGGATACTCTTATCCATTGCCGCTCATATGGATTATGAGATTTGGCAAATGTATGTCAAGACAGCTTTCCTTAATGAAAGTCTTGAAGAAAACATCCATATGAAGCAACCAGAAGGGTTCATTGAAAAGGGCAAAGAGCATCTAGTGTGCAAGCTTAATTTGTCCATTTATGAACTGAAGCAAGCTTCAAGATCTTGGAACATCCGGTTTAATGAAGTAATCCAATCATATGGATTTATTCAGTGTCCGGATGAGTCTTGTGTATACAAGAAGTGTAACAAAAACATGGTGATATTTCTTGTACTATACGTAGACGATATTTTGTTAATTGGCAACAATGTCAAGGTATTATCAGACGTAAGGGTATAGTTGTCCAAACAATTTGATGTGAAGGACTTAGGAGAATGTGCACACATCCTTGGGATCAAAGTTATAAGGGATCGCAAGAAAAGAATGTTGTGCCTATCCCAAGCTTTATATATAGATACAATCCTTGCTCGTTTTAGCATGCAAAACTCCAAGAAAGGTTTCTCACCTTTTAGGCATGGAGTAGCCTTATCTAAAGAGATGTCTCCAAAAACATCAAAGGAGATTGAGGACATGAAGGCAGTTCCTTATGCTTCGGCTGTAGGAAGCCTTATGTATGCAATGTTGTGTACGAAACCAGATATCTGTTTTTCCGTGGGCATGGTTAGCAGATATCAAAGTAACCCTGGACAAGGACATTGGACTGCAGTAAAGCATATATTAAAGTACCTGAGAAGGACTAGAGATTATATGCTAGTTTACCAAGCTGACGATTTACTCCCTGTGGGTTACACGGATTCGGACTTCCAATCAGATAGGGACAACAGTAAGTCTACATCAGGCTATGTGCTTACTTTAGGAGGTGGAGCCATTGCATGGAGGAGTGTTAAGCAGAAATGCGTCTCAGACTCAACCATGGAAGCTGAGTATGTAGCAGCGTCTGAGGCAGCCAAAGAAGTTGTATGGCTCAGGAACTTTCTAATGGACTTAGATGTGATTCCTGGTTTGCCCAAGATCGTCACAATTTATTGTGATAATAGTGGAGCAGTTGCAAACCCGAAGGAACCACGAGCCCATAAGGCAAGTAAACATATAGAGCACAAGTACCACCTGATACAAGACATCGTCAAGCGAGGAGAAGTTGTCGTCGCCAAGATAGCATCAGCAGATAACCTGGCAGATCCTTTCACTAAGGCCCTTCCGGCGAAAGCTTATGATTGGCATGTGGAGGGGATGGGAATCAGATGTATGGCAACAGATATGGCAGCTTAGACTTTTAGTATAAGTGGGAGATTGTTGGAGTGTATACTTAAAAGTTTAGCTTTTGTACACATTTATTTTGAAACAAAGAATCACATTGGTCAAATGTTTACATTTATTTGTTAAATGTAATTGTTCAATTAATTTATATAGTAGATAACATGGAGTGTGGAGTCACACTTAGAAGATCATATTGTCGGTTCTTTATAAATTATAAACAGTTGCTCACGACTAAGATGGAAAGGAACAAACCATCAGAATAGACGTAGTGTAATTAAGTATTAGTTTATCTTGACTAATAAATTACACTGATACACTTTAAGTGTATTGAGTAGGATCATTTAGGTAAGTTCTTTTTGTACTGACTTAGTAAAAGAACTATACCTTAGTTATTATGGAAGTGTGTGCTCTTAATCCTAATATAATAACAAGCATGTATATTTAATATTTATTTCTTTGACTTATCAAAGGGTGAGGTTTAGCTCGATAAATCAATATGCCCGATAAGTTGGGAAATGATATTACTTATAGTATGTGTTGTTGATTATAGAAGGAATCTGTGTCCTAGTTATCTAGGTTGAGAATGTCCCCAAGAGGAGCTCATAAGGATTGTCATGTTAAACCCTACAGGTGGACCTAGTCCAACATGACAATAAAGTTGGGTGGTACTACTCTTGGAGCTATATATTAATTAAATGAGTTGTCAGTAACTCACTTAATTAGTGGGCATTCGTAAACTTAAACACAGGGAGACTAACAAACTCATGATAAGAAGGAGCCCATAATGTAATTTGGGATTGGTGCGGTAGTGCGGTAACAACTCTCTAGTGGAATGAGTTATTATCGATGAACTTGAGTTGAATGTTCGGGGCGAGCACGGGATACTCAAGCTCATTGAAGGCCAAAACCAATTTCTCCTCTAGGTCCCTGTTGTAGTCTCAATAAAGTCTCAAGTCCATGCAAAGAAAAGTCTATCTTGGTGTCCAAGAAGGGGTCTGTTCATTGCTTGGTGACCAAGCAATGGCCGGCCACATATTCTCTAGAAGTGGTCGGCCCTTGCCTTGGGCAAGGGGGCCGGCCGCAATATTTAAATTAGGAAGGTTGTTTTTGATTTTTTAAATTTCCTCAGATATTTATAATTTGTAAAAAGAGAGATTTTAAAAATTTATAAAATTTTCCTAATTTAAATTAAGCCACAAGGTTTTAAAAGAGAGTTGTAAAATTTATAAAACTTTTTTTTAAAAAGAAATATTATTAGAGATGTTTTAAATTTTAAAACTTGGTTTTAAATTTTAAAACTTTCCTTTTAATATCCACATTAGAAAAAAAAGAGAGTTTGTAAAATTTTATTAGAAGTTTTCTTCTTTTAAATTTTATAAAAAAAACTTCTTTCTTTCCCTTTTAATAAGTGGTCGGCCACCTTGCTTGGTGCCCAAGCAAGGGGCCGGTCAAATAATTAAACATCAACAAATAGTTGTTTAATTAATAAATCAATCTAGGATTGATTATTTAAAAGGAATGAAAAAGAAAAAATTAAAAGGAAATAGGAATGAGTCTAATTTTTTATAAAACTCTTTCCAGAATTTTCCGTTGGGAAACTAATATAAAAAGGGGGGAAGGGGAGGCCTTGAAAAACATAACAATTGATATTGTGTTGTTTGAGATCATCAAGTGGCTGGCCCCTCTCCCTCTCTTCCCTTTGCTCTCTTTTGCTCCTTTGTGGTGGTGGTAGTCGAATTCTAGAGAAGGAGGAGAAGCTTTCCGGGTGGTGTTCGTCTTGGAGGATCGTCGCCGACACGACGTCTAAGAGGAGGCGAGTGATACGACAGAAGATCTTGAGGTTTTAGCATACAAGGAAGAGGTATAACTAGTATTTAATTTCCGCATCATACTAGTTAATTTTTCTTTGTATAAATATCAAATACAAGAGGCATTCAATTCTTGTTTTTCGAATTTAATTTCGATGTTGTGTTCTTTTTCTTTTTTCCTTGTGATTTGATTGTTCCTTTTGGTTAACCTAGAGTTATATAAGGAAATTAAATATTAACTTTCCTTAAAAGACTTTGTCTAGTCGGTGGTGGTTGCTCCCATATCCAAGAAGGCCAAGTGCCTCGCCATGCAGTACTGGAAGCCAATTTTGGGAACTAATATTTAATTGAATTTATAACCTAGGTGATTTGGATCAAACGTGTTAAGTTTCGCAGGAGTTCCAAATCTAAACCTAAAAGAACATATAAGTTAAACTTGGAATCAAACGTGTTAAGTTCCGCAGGAGATACAAGTTTAACTTAAAAGAACACATGGTAGTTAGGAAAGGTTCAGATCACATACAAAATTTTTGTATAGTGGAGCCATTGGGTTTTCCGAGTAGCAACCAACAGTTTCAACATCTAATTAATAGGATCTTCCTCTACTGTTCTCCTTTCTCATGGCCTCCTGCCTGGCAGCCCGATTCTTGTGTCCGAAGAGTTCCTTGATATTGAGCATCATGTCATAGGCAGTGGGGAAGGTCTGATGTTGATGTTGCAGCACATTTGACATAGAAGCCAAAATGTAACACCGCGCTATCTCATCTACCTTGACACATTTGCTATGTCTCTCTATCTCCTCTTTACTAGTATTTTTATCAGACACACTAGGACAGACCTCAAGAAGTACGAACTTATATTCTTCAGCAGTTAAGACAATATCCAAGTTTTGTTTCCAATTAATATAATTTGGACCAGTAAGTTTGTTTTCTTTTAAAATAACAGCAAGAGGATTGAAAGTCATTTTGAAATCCTGAGAATCACAAAATAAAATATTTGGTCAAAACTTTAGAATTTAAAATAATATTGATTCCTCAAACAATATATTTAAATTCACCAACACCTCAAAACACCGTGAATTTTGTATGCCACGATAGTGTGGACGTATACTAATTCAAACATTTGTAAGAGGAGGTTTTACCCATTAATTTTATTATCTTGTCAACCTAACTTTATGACAAATAAAATTAATAGTTGGTTTATCTTCGGTCACACAAATAATAGAGTGACCCCGATGGGGAGAATACTATTAAATGCACCTAAGTATATACCATTACTTGATACTTAGTCTATTAATTAGGATTGTGCCCCTTCAGATGGAGAAGATCACACATACCAAATTAATTTACTATAATCATCTATAGAGGAAGTTTGATCTAGTGATCCATAAACAAACTCATCCGATATGGAGGAAGGCACTTAAAGCCAACACGCAAGTTTGAATGCATCACATACAAACCAGTAATGGAGACCGTGGAATTTATTTAAATAATCTCTCTCCTACTTAGTTATTTAAATTGAGAAATTTTAACATGCACACACATCACAGCACATAAAATAGCATATAAAGACAATAAATATGAAAATAAAATTTCCAACTATTATGGCCTCATCCAACGTTGTCCTCCAATATTCTGCCAATGGATCAAGCTGTCGCATATGCCTCTAATGGATCAAGCCATCGCGTCTATCTCCCTTCCTTCTCCGCCGCACCTCCGGTCCTCAAAATAGCACCACGCATAGCAAGGATACAAGCCGCAACAAAAAGAAATAAAATTTACATTTATCGATCCTATATTCCACAAAGGAATTTACATGTAATCTAGATCGAACAAAATGTAAAAAATAATAATACGACAACCAGCTGTATTTTAATTATTACAATCATACACACAAAACAACCTTGACATGCCTGAGGGTTCAAATCACACACAAACATAAAAAGCCATAATAGTTTGATGCCTGCAACCACAGAGTTAATCTATCTTACACATCCTACTATTATCCTGCCTAAACTTGTATATGAGCAGTGCATAATTTAACTGAAAATCAATCACACATAACCAGAAAACTCGCTCTGATACCACTTGAAAGCGCTTAAATTCCGTTCTGTTTTAATTTCCTTGTACAAAAAAAATATACAATAACAGAACTCTTCCTAGCAACTCGCATGTTCGATCAAAGATGTGTTCGATCAATCAAGTAAGTTCTTGAATGGTCAAAGCACACCTTGATCGAAATACAAGATCACTGGAGTCTTGTGTTGGTATTCAAAATCGATACGCAAAATCGATATAAAGAAAAATGAAACTAGATACGCAGCGGAATTAAAGAACTAGTTGTACCTTTTCTTTGTAGCTAAAGACCTCTTGATCTTCTGGCGTATTCCTCTCCTCTTCTTGGGCGTCGTGTGGACGACGATCTACCAAGAACAAAACCACCCTCCTTCTCTTCTCTTCTAAAACCACCGGCCACAAAAAGGAGTCTCTAGGATGGGGCACCTTCTAATCTTCTTCCTCTCCTTCCTCTTCCTTTTCTTCAAGCTGTCGGCCACCAAGAAGAAGAAGTACCGCCGGCCCTAGCTAGGAGAGGAAAGGGGGTGGGCCTTGCAAGGTGAGAAAGGGGCGGGCCTTGGTGGAGGTGGCGTCGGCCCTAGGTGGGGTTGAAGGTGGCGCCGGTCACAAGGAGAAGAAGAGGTGGATGTGGCGCCGACCCTAGGTGGAAGAAGGGGCACCGGCCACAAGGAGAGAAGAAGATTGTGGAGAATTAGAAAGTTAGGTTTTAGGGGCCACATCCTACTCCTTTTTATAGACTTGTCGTCGGTTACAAGGAAAGAAAAATTAACAAAATTTTGTTTAGAGAAAATATAAACAAACTATGTTAAATCAAACCAAGTTAAGTTAAACTAAACCAAGTTAAGTTAAACAAAACCAAGTTAAGTTAGACCAAACTAAGTTAAGTTAAACCAAACCAAGTTAAGTTAAACCAAACCAAGTTAAGTTAAACCAAACTAAGTTAAACCAAACTCGATATGGATGGGTGGATGTGAGGCTTTATATATAGAGGCTACAACAGGGACCTAGAGGAGGAATTGGTTTAGATCTCCTGATCGGCTTGGGTTTCCCATGTTCGCCCCGAACACCCAACTCAAGTCCATCAGTAATAACTCATACCACTAAAGGGTTATTATTGAACTACCGCACCAATCCCATATTACAATATGGGCTCCTTCTCATTATGAGTGTGTTAAACTCCTTGTGTTTAAGATATCGTATGTTTATTAATTAAATGAGTTATTGATAACTCAATTAATTAACATCTAATTCCAAGAGTAGTACCACTCAACTTTATTATCATGTCGGACTAAGTCCACCTGTAGGATTTACATGATAATCCTTATGAGCTCCTCAAGGGGACATCATCAACATAAATAATTAGGACACAGATTCCTTCTATAATCAACAACACACTATATAAATAGTACTATCTCCCAACTTATCGGGCCTATTGATTTAACGAATAAATCTCACTCATTGATAAGTTAAAGAAATAAATATTAAGTATACGTGCTCGTTATTATATAGGGATTAAGAGGGTGTGCATCCATAATAATAGAGGTTTTGTTCTTTTACATAGTCAGTATAAATCGAACAACCTCAAACGGTCCTACTCAATACACATATAGTGTACTAGTGTAATTTTATAGTCAAGATAGACTAATACCAAATTACACTACACCCGTTCCAATGGTTTGTCTCAATCCATCTTGGTTGTGAGCTACTATTTATAATTTATAAGAAACTGATAACATGATCTTCTATGTGGCACCACACACCATGTTATCTACAATATAAATTAAATGGGCAACTACATTGACATATATATAAATATAAAATGCAGACATTTGACCAAAGTGATTCTCATTTCAAAATATTTCAAAACAGATGTTCATACAAAAGATAGGCTTATAGTATACATCCCAACACCATTCACAGGTGATAGTAGACCACTAGAATATTCCCTAACGTATGGCAGTTATTCCCTAACAGGAGGTTACGATTCCCTTACATTGTTATCACTTAGTACTCTCCGCCCCACCCGGGTGTAGCTACAGACAGCTTGGGATGACCGTTTAGATGTACCACCCGCTTAAGTCTTGATGAGGAGGATGAGCTGTGGCAAGGACCCCATCTTTCATGCCTTGAACACTAAAGGATCGGCCAGGAGTTATCTTAGTGAAAGTAGCAGGCCTAGTTACATGGCTCAAGCTAAGGAAGTTCGATGAGTCGAGGACAAGTCAGGAAGAGAACGAACTTCATCTTATGTCTCAGATTTGGGGGCCCTGCCCTGCCTGTGCCTAACCAGGAATTATACAGCTGACGACATGAGGCGGTCTAACTCCCTCTTTCTCCTGACTGTTGACTGACACGTCCCCTTGACTTTTAACTGTCACATCCCCTTCACTATTGACTACCCTTGACTGTCATGTCCCCTTAACTTTTGACTGTCTGACCTTATCAAGCTCTACCTTTATACACCCTATCAAACTGCTACAAGGTGTAGCAGCTAATTGTCCAAGTGGTTGCTGCCTGCAGCGCTTGTAGCAGGCGTCAACCTAGCACGTTGTAATATAAATCCTTCCTTTCTTCTAATATATATTAGGATCACGGTAGAGAATTATAACTTAAAATGAAACGAATTACCATTGGTTATGAAATGTGGGAATTGATGATTGGTCATTTCCCTGCAAATGATATAAGCAAAAACTGATAAGAAAGCAGCTAGCGCTTGTTCATTGTAGGATACATCATTGTACAAGTTGAAAACCAGACAGTGGAGAAAAGCTTACGATCAAGATTGGAGAGAATTTGAAAAGCAAACCAACGTAGTATATGTGTTCGGTGGTAGTTTCGCGAACTTCTAGCCAACTCGAGAACAAGCATGCGATTGTAAGTTGTCCAAATAGCTTGTGTCGCCTTTGCTTTTTCCTGCCCGGCAGGAACATGCTGCGAAGGAAGAGGCGAGAGCGAGAGCAACGAGGGAAATTTAGAATTTGGAAAATTTCTCTTGCCGCCGATTTGAATAGAAGGCGAAAGGGGAGAGAAAATAAAAGGTTTTTTTTTTTTGCAAAGGAATCGAGCTAGCAACACCACGTCTGCGCATCGCTCACCGTCGCGCACAAAGCGTCTCTTAGCATATATATATATATATATATATATATATATATATATATATATATATATATATATAATGTAGGATAAAAAATTATTGATATAAAAAATAACGTGGTTCAGATTTAATATAATATTCTTCTCGATATACTTGTTAGATATATGTCAATAAACAAAAGGTGGAGAGGAAAGATGCTCTATTGTGAATAAGATTTTAATCTCACATTGAGAGTTTCAAGTAATATTGGTTGATTTATATCAATTCACAAGCATTGGCATTGTAAGCAAATGCATGGGGAGAGACTCTCTCTTACGCGTGGGTCGTAAGGGGTGCAAATTCAGGATTCATATTGCAATGAACCAAGTTGACTTATGTGTGAGCACGATCTACGCACGTCAAATGTCAGATCAATCAGGATAAAATTTGCTCAAATGGAACAACTAATATTTTATCACATGAATAATTCTTTTGTTTGTTGCTAATGCAAAATAGATGCATTAATGTGTCATTAATGTGAGAATCCATAACCATCGAGTGAAACGTCCAACCATCAACGGTCGACTGTTGACTTTTTTATCCGAGAAGTAAATGGCCTTTACGCGATCATTTAACACCGTCAAGGGTGGTCACTCTTATATAAGGAGGTTATGATCCTGGGCAATAAAAAAGAAGAGAAAGAAAGCAATAGTAAAAGAAAACTTTATCCACATGTGTTCCCCTCGAAGCCTTTTTATTCGTCATGCAATTTTCGCTCGGTAGATTTCCTGCATTAGCATTCAGGTACGAATCCAGTTCACCGTAGGTGTTTAGTGGTGATCGCAGTCTGCTATTGTATCTTGGAAACAGATGACCCATGACAATCTCAAAGCACCGTTAGAGGTGGGGGTAAATATATTTTAAGGAAATTGAGTTGAATGCAGACCTCGGCTTCTCTATTATTGAGCACTCAGAAATTCACTCGAACTCAAGATTACCTCCTGAGTCCTTAGCAATGACTCAGCACTCGGAGCATTTGGCTAACTTGGCACCTGGAGCATTAGACTTACTCGGCACTCGAAGCACTTGGTTCACTCGACAGTCAACACTTAAGAACTCAACCAACTGTGTGACTTAACACCTTGAGCACTCGGCCAACTCAGCACTCGGGTGACTAAAACTCGAGTAACTCGATAGCTAAGCACTCGGCTAACTTTCAAACAATGAAATAAAAGATTTTGATATCGAAAAAATTAAGTATATTGTTTAAATTTTATTATACAGTAAATGGATAGATAAACAACTTAAATAAGTTCACATTTCTATAAATTTTTAGTTTTTTAACATTTATAATTTTTAAATATTTTTTTATGAAAAAATAAAATATAAATAAAAATCTAGAATAATCATCGCGAACCATAAATCCAATCATAATCAATAGTTTCGAATAGTAAATCATAACTACTTTTGACGGTATAAAAATTTTTTAATCGTCCAACCGATAATTTTAAGAGACAAGTTCTTCTGGATTACTTTTTGTGATTCAAGAGATGTGTCACTTGCATTTACGGTCAAATCACGATCACAATCTAGTCGCAAATAGTTGCGATCCCTTCCTGCGTTCACCATCCCCATCAGGTTATAGTTTTTGTTCGGAGCGGGCGGCCAGAGGCCGCCCGGAGGACACCTCACTTGGTGCCCAATAATCTGACTACTTATCCACCACCGGAGACCTTCGGACGGCCTTCGGGCGGCCTCCGACCACCCGATCCGAATAAAAACTATAATATGATGGAGACGGTAAATCTAGAAAGGGATCACAACCATTTACGACTGGATCACGATCACGATCCAATCATAAATACAAATGACATATCCTTTAGATAAAAAAAATAATCCAAGAAATCTGTGCTCTAATTTTAAATCATCAAGTTATTCTAAATACAGGTCTCCCCGTACCTCCAAGAATGTTGAACTGAACATGCTGACTTTTGAAAATAAATTCATAAACATAACTCTTAAAATATGGATGGTTTAAATAGATATTAAATCATTAAATATTATGGTCAAGTTTAAATTATTTAAACTTTCCATTTTACATATAGCAAAAATAATTAGAGTTTTGTTTAACACGGACTTTTATTGATGAGGATTAGACGAATTTACCCTTTGAGTTCTTTTGTTCCATAATTTTCTAATAAAATCTCTACTTTAATTTGATTCACAGTAGAGTTTTTGGTCATGTGTAGTTCAAAATTGGATAAAAAGTAGATGGACAATGGACATCCCTTTTTTTTTATTTAAATATTCAGAATGATGCTCCTTTTTTCATTTATTATCATACAACACTCTATTTCACGTCAGTTTTTTTTTTTTTAAATTATCCTTACTTTTGATGATATCGTAGGGACTAAGAATTCATAAATTATGATTAATAATAATAACATTATATTTTAGTGGTAATAGAGCCTAGTTATTATAATATGAATATTTTATTTTTATCGACATTAGTCAATAATATAATACAGTCATACTTTAACTCTTATAATACTAAGAGCAACCGCAACGTTGTTAAACTTGGAACATTAATGCTGACATGGATATTGATCCTGTCCGAAAACTGAGTCGGACGAAGGCTGGTCGTGACGGCCTAGTTGTTGACGGAAAGTCGTGGGTGATCCGGCTCCCACGGGCGGCTGACGATGCTGCAGGCCCCTGCACACACTCAGACGACCCCCCCTCACGTTCGAGACCAGAAGCCAGGGAAAAAGTCCCCGAGTCAGGCCCTCCGACGCTCAAGTCAGGTCCTTTTTCCCCAGAAAATGCAAAGAGAAGCAAAAAACGACTGAAAGTGAAAAGCTGTGGAAAAAAGTGACGAGAGAGCGTACCCGAGTACGAAGAATCCTCCCCTTTTTATGCACCTGCCTCGCTTCTAGAACCTGCGACTATGTCAGAAAGTGTTAGACGCGGGGCTTTGTCGTGTAGTCCCGGACACCTGTCGTGCTGCTATTGGTTGTGAAAGCATCTTCTCGTTTAGGAACCTCCGCATTTACACATGGATTTTGTCTTGTAATGAAGGACATCTGTCAGGCTGCTATTGGTTATGAGGACATCTTTTCGTTTAGAAACCTCCGCCTTCGCACATATCGCTGGTATGTAATGATTACCCCTTGAAGGACAATTGTGATTCTCCGACTTCCACACGTCTTAGTTCATCCGATCTATTGTGGCCTGCATCTGCCTCGCATCCTCCAATTAGATCCAGCCTCTAAGCGTCACCTGCCAGTCGGGCTGACTCTGAACAGCTCTGTCGATCTCGGTCTGTACCCTGTATCTTGTATACCCTGGCCCTCGACTGTAGGCCTGTAGATCGAGCTGCCTTTAAACAGCTCTGCCGATCCCGACCTATACCCTGCACTTTGTATTTCCTGGCCCTCGATCGTAGGCCTGTAGATCGAGCTATCCTTAAACAGCTCTGCCGATCCCGACCTATACCCTGCACTTTGTATTTCCTGGCCCTCGACCGTAGGCCTGTAGATCGAGCTGCCCTTAAACAGCTCTGCCGATCCCGACCTATACCCTGCACTTTGTATTTCCTGGCCCTCGACCGTAGGCCTGTAGATCGAGCTGCCCTTAAACAGCTCTGTCGACCGTAGGTCTGTAGATCGAGCTGCCCTTAAACAGCTCTGCCGATCCCGACCTATACCCTGCACTTTGTATTTCCTGGCCCTCGACCGTAGGCCTGTAGATCGAGCTGCCTTTAAACAGCTCTGCCGATCTCGACCTGTGATTTGTGACTTGTACTTCCGGGCCTTCGAATCGCAGGCCTGTAGATCGAGCTGTCTCTACACAGCTCTGCCGATCCCGACCTGTACCATGTGTTCCGCCTGTCGTCTCCCTTTGTCTTTCAACTACTTTGCCCCCTTGATCGACAAGTCTGTCTGACCTCTGACTACCCCATATGCTTGACTTTGACTGCCTAGTCAGTTTACTATTGACTGCCAAGTCACCTTGACTATTGACTGCCACATCATCTTGACTTTTGACCGCTATATGGCATTGACCCTTCTCACTCTTTCCTTTTGGGCCCCTCCATTGCCAGCCGTATCACAAGCCTCCCCCACAAATCTAGTCGAAGGAGGACGACAGTCTGACTGACTAGACCTCAGCACATCTCTAAGATCTCAGCATATCTTTGTGACCTCAGCATATCTCTGTGTCTTACCATACCTTCTGTGCCCCCTGCTTCCTGCCTCACGTACCAACCTTTGTGTCCCGTCGCCTGGGATACCATGCCTCCTTAATTGCTTTACCAGTTGCTTGGGGTACCGTGCCCATGTAGTTGCTTTGACTTGGGTACCCACCCTCTTTTTAAAGAGGCATACAGTCACTTCTGTATTCTATCCTTCTTCTTTCACGCTTTCCTACTTTCTTTTGATAACCCACGTTCCACCAGTTTCTTTCCCACGCGATGCATTCTCCTTCTTCTGATGAGGTTGATCAACCATCCTCCCAAACGCGGATAGATCAACTCGCCTCGTAACTTGCCGAGAAAGAATGCGAACTGGAGCGCATGTCCAGGGATCGAGCCCGTCTGCTGGCCGCCTTGCAGGACATGGGCGCCCTGTATCGTCTTGCAAAATCTCGCGTGCATGCGGAAAAGGCGATGAAGGAAGAACGCCAGTCTAGCCTGCAGCACCAATTTAGCCTCCAAGAACGTTTGCAGCAAGAGCATGATACGGAGCTATCTCTCCTCCGTGCGTGTCTCAACGCTAAGCAAGACACGATCGCTCAGCAACAAACAGTCATCAGATCCTTACACGCGGAGCTGGCTCGAGCCTTGAACTCCCCAGAGGCTCCTGAGTCCCCAGATATTTCTTCACACAGCAGTGCTCATGCTCCATAACCAATCCTTTCCCCGAGTTAAAGCTAGTCCGGGTTTTAGTTGTCTCAGTGGCCTCTGACCCACGGGACGTTCCTTCTTGTAGCCTCAGCTATATCGCCCACTTATCGAGTTGTGCTGCTATACTTGTATATTTGTCCTTTTCCTGCATAGTCTTTCCTGATCAAATTTCCTCTAGCAAGCATTCTTAGAAACTGACCCGTATGTAAGAGATAAGAGTTGCATCATGACCCATTTTTATGAATTTTGGATAATCAAATCAGTATAATACTTGAAAATTAAAACTGTAATGAATGGGCAAAACCTGATTTCGCAATTAATATTGATGCTTTATGGGTAAGGTGGATGACCTCCCGTATTCAGTACCTTGCATATTTGCTGCATATTTGCAATTTGCATAAAGGAGCTAAAACAAGATCAGATGTAGTTGACCTGATTATTTGAAGACGCTCTGCTCAGCGTGAGGCATATCAGTCTGAAAGGTGGTTAGGCGTGGGCGCCGGGCTCACTTTTGATTCTCGCAGGGGAGCTGATTTTTGATTCCCGCATGGGAGCCGACCTGAAAGGTCGTTGGGCGTGAGAGCAGAGCTCACTTTTAATTCTCGCATGGGAGCCGACCCGAAAGGTCGTTGGGCGTGAGAACAGAGCTCACTTATAACTCGCACTAAGGCGAGAGTCTGGGGCTACCAACCTAAAAGGTCGTTGGGCGTGGGCACAGGGCTCACTTTTAATTCTCGCATGGGAGCCGACCCGAAAGGTCGTTGGGCGTGAGGATAGAGCTCACTTATAACTCGCACTGAGACGAGAGTCTGGGACAACCGACCTAAAAGGTCGTTGGGCGTGAGCGCAGGGCTCACTTTTGATTCTCGCATGGGAGCCGACCTGAAAGGTCGTTGGGCGTGAGAATAAAGCTCACTTATAACTCGCACTGAGGCGAGAGTCTGGGACAATCGACCTAAAAGGTCGTTGGGCGTGAGCATAGGGCTCACTTTTGATTCTCGCATGGGAGCTGACCTGAAAGGTCGTTGGGCGTGAGAACAGGGCTCACTTATAACACCGAGGCGAGTGCAGGGCTCACCGACCTAAAGGTCGTTGGGCGTGGGCACGGGCTCACTTTTAATTCGTATGGGAGCCGACCTAAAAGGTGGTTGGGCGTGAGCAGGCTCACTTATAACTTGCAGGCGAGAGTCAGGACAACCGACCTAAAGGTCGTTGGGCGTGAGCACGGGCTCACTTTTGATTCTCATATGGGAGCCGACCTAGGTCGTGAGGGCAGAGCTCACTTATAACTCGCAGTGAGGCGAGAGTCTGGGACAACCGACCTGGAAAGAGAACAGGGCTCGCTTTTGATTCTCGCATGGGAGCCGACACGAAGGTCGTTGGGCGTGAGCAGGGGCTCACTTATAACTTCGCCTTGAGGCGAGTGCAGGATACTCGGTCCGAGACCGGTGGCGGCAGTCTTTGATGCGGGACCGGTGTGATACTCGGTCCGAGGCCGGTGGTCTTATCTTGGCCTGAGACCAGGTATGATACTCCGGTCCGAGACCGGTGGCGATGGTGCTAGTCTGAGATCAGGTATGATACTCCGGTCCGAGACCGGTGGCGATGGTGCTGGTCTGAGACTAGGTATGATACTCCGGTCCGAGACTGGTGGCGATGGTGCTGGTCTGAGACCAGGTATGATACTCCGGTCCGAGACCGGTGACGATGGTGCTGGTCTGAAACCAGTTGGACCCCAAACGGCAAAGGTATAGATGAATTGCCCTTTTCCGCTTTCATCCATCTTGCCTATGCCGACCTAATTGCTTTTGTCGATCTGGTCGTTATTGCTAGCCTTGGGCTTACTCATCCGCACCACTTTTCTCCCTGCAATCGCATTATGTATGGTATAGGATTAGGAATAAAGAAGGGAGCACATAAACCTTATTTGACCCTTGGGCCATAGTGCCCTCGTAGTTTACGATGACCCCACAGCTTTCGTGATGCGCTGGGTTAGATGATCTGATCAGGAGATACCTACGCAGAACTACTTACTCGGATGATCCGAGCAAGCAACACCCCCACAGGCCTGCTCGCTACTTCTCTGATCTGACACTCACTCCTGCTGACCTGCCCTGTCTCATTCTCGGCCCTTTTGAATTGCCTAGATTCTGAAGCTTTATGAAACTTCCCGCTTAGTCTCGGGCCTTTCATGAAGAATGCATCTTCTTTAGGCCACGCCCCTTCATGATTGCTTTGCCATGTCAATCCTTAATGCACTTCTTCTCGCGACGACACCTGTTCGAAGCCTTTATTGCTCACGCCTCCTGACGCCAGCTTCTGACCCTTTTTCGCACCCTTCGGCGCTTACTTCCTATTAGACGACGCTGGGGCGTATTACCCAAAAAAATACTTGGCTCGACTCTCGATGTTTCCTAGGAATGAATGGACTTTATAAACCCTAAAGGTAGTCCGCCGTCTTCACTTTGACGCTTCGCTATCCTCTTCCTCTCGTTCGTGGCTGTTTCTGGTAGTGCAACTTCTCGTCTTCCTGCTTGCGCCCGACCTGTGACCCCTCTTGTCTTCGACCCCCTCAATTGCTTACTCCTTGTAATCATGGATGGTAAGGAAATCTTCTTGTATTCATGCTATATCTCTGATTTAGACCATCATGACCTGTCTTTACTGCAATCCCACTTGAAGCTAGATTCCCCATATGAGCTTCGTCTCCCTTCGCCAAATGAACACCCTTCTTCTCCTCCCGAAGGTTTTGTCACTGTCTTTAGGGATCAAATCTTAGGCGGCCTTCGCTTTCCTTTACATCCTTTCTTCTCCGAGTTGTGTCAGTATTGCGGCATCGGCATTTCTCAGTTTGCCCCCAATGTATTCCGAGCCATCTGCGGAGTCATCATCTTGTGCCACATTTATCAAATTCCCTTGACCGCTCAACTATTCCATCATTTCTATTCCTTCAGGCGGGCCGAGCCGGGGGTGTTCAACGTACAGGCCAAGCCGGGCTATAAATTTTTTAATGACTTACCTTCTTCCAATAAAGGCTGGAGATCTCACTTTTTCTTTCTTAAGCCCCCCGTCCCCTTAGCTGGGCCTTCCCAATGGCGTTCCATCCTTCCTTCGGACTTCCCTTCACATGTTCATGAACCTGCCTGCTCCACAGCCTCGGACAAGCTGACCGGTGTTGTTGTTCGCTTGTCCGTGCTGATGCTAGAAGGCATTCTGTGCGCTTTTGGTCTTAGCCCTGTTTCAACAGAAATTGGAGCTCCTTTTGGTAAGTTGCTATTTTTTATATGTCGTTCTTCGCTAACTGAGGTGCTTTTTCCTCTTATTTTTGTAGTGGCTTCCATTCTCCGTTCTTTTGCCAGTCAGGAGAAACCATCTATGGCCGTTCTGCAAGCTCTGAACGAAGAGTTAACACAAGGCCTATCTTCTGATCCCGCTGCTTCCGTCGGTCTACAGCCTTTGGAACCCCAAACCTCAGATGCGGTAGCCACCTCGATACTTATTGAACCACCTGCCCCCAGCCCTACAGACTCAGCCATACTCCGAGTCCCTGATCGACCTGCAACTGAGCTATCGCCGGCAGGACAAGTGCCCTCTCCCCCTCCTACTATGAAGCTGCGTCTTGCGCGCAAGGGCAAAAGAGTGGCACCAGTCACCGCGACTTCTCCTCCACCCCCTCGTCGTCAACGTGTAGTTGGTATCTCTTCTCCTTCTAGGTCCTCGGATACAAGATTGGCCCAGGAGAAGGCCTCTGATCTGGGAATTGCAGACCTGTCATTGTACATGACAGCTCCGGCACCGATCCAGAGCTTATTACCTGCCCCGTCTTCGTCCTCTGGAGATCGGTCCCAGGGCTCGATGACTCCCTCGACCTCTCCTCTTCTTATGCCTACAAGCTCAGCTGCACCGACCCCGGAACTGTCTTCCACGGAGCTAGCTTTCGAGGCTTCCTGGAGACTTCCCTCAGAGACCGATCCGACTTATGCACCCGCTACCGCCCTACCTTCTATCCTTGGTAGGGTTGATTTCTATGGGGACTTGGCCACTTCCTGGCAATCAGCCAATCGTCAATTCTGGGAGAGCAGTTCCCCTTTGGAGGGGTTTGATCAAATTGCCCGTTCCTTGGTAGCGGTAAACTCCTTTTCTTCTCCTGGGTATTCATACATTTCTATAACCCCCTTTCCCTTCCTATGGCCATTTGCAGACCTGTTTCGCGAGTTTAAGCGCCGTTCAACAAGCGGCTGAGCTTCAGTGAGAGAATGCGGTGCTCAAGGCCCGTCTTCGGGAACTAGAGCCTCCTGTGGCTTCCTCAGCTCCTCCTGAGCCTTCACTTGGAAATTTGGATGCCTATCTGCGTGCCGCTGGGGAATCTGCGGCCTCTGCCCGAGCCATCTCCCATGCCGCCTTCGATAAGCTACAAAAGTTGGAGGCGTCCTTAAAGACAAGTGAATCCTCATTGGCTTCGGAAGCGGAGCACCATCGAGCGGCAGTTTCTGAACTGAAAAATAAAGAGGCAGAGCTGCTTTCCCGATCAGCTGAGTTGACACTGTTACGGCAAAGTCAGGAGCTCCTGCAAATGGGACTGGCCGATGCCCAAGCTCTGGCTCTTGCTTCCGCTGCCCGGGAGGCAACCATGCGGACTGGGAAACTTGCCAAGCCACTCTTCAGTCTTTGCAAGCAGATCTCTTGAAGGCCCAGGAAGCAGCATCTCAGGGCCAGAGCGACTTATCCATGGCCCGCGCTGCGGCTGCCGAGAACAAAAACAGCTTGGAAGTATACCAGGATGGCGAACCAGGGCGGCTGAAAGCCTACAAACTGGCCTATATCCGCTCTTCCTTATTCCTCCGAAAGCTGGGGAGCTGGATGATCTTGCTGCTATGTCATGGGGCCGTTGGCGGGGTCAGACATGCATTCGAGCAAGGTTTTCTACGCTCGGCACCTCCTGCCACCTTTCTAGACACAGCTCGCTTATCTAGGGAATTGTCGCAGGAAACTTTTCCTTCCTTTGAAGCGGATGATGGACTTTTCCTCCTGGAGGATCCTCCCCTTTCGGCCGACCAGACTTCCATTAATATTTCTGCCCAAGGTCTTCCTGCTACTGTTCCTGAAGCGTTTGCTGATCTTGCGTCTTCCTCCATAGTGCTGGCCGAACCCGTGCTCCTTCCATTAGTATCCAATGACCCTGCAACCTCTTCCCCGGATGTTGCGTAGTCGGAAACATGCTGTAATGTTAACATTTATGCGCTAATGCTGAATCTCTCATGACTATACTTATCTGTGTGGTTATGCTGAACTTTTGATGACTATACTTATCCGCCCTTATATCTGGATGGTCATGCTGCTTCCCCTCCATGTATCCTTAGCTTGCCTCTTTTCTTAGTAGGTCGTCCACGGCTTTAGCTGATCTCTATTAATAAGCTCGCCCTTGCTTATTTTGCTTTGCTACGTTGCTCTTCTTCTAATAATTGCTTTTATACCGAGCCCGGCGAGAGCTAGATTTTATTTTTTATCTCTGATGCATGTCCATGAAGCCCGCTGATTTGATCTACCTACCTTTCTAATAGCCCTTCTGTACACTTTTGTCCTGTTCGGAGCGATCACTTTATGAGGCATCTCGTATCTCGAGCCCCTGCCTTTCCTATAATGCCCCCTGGTTATACTCTCGAGGATCATCACAAGGCGTTCCCTGTCTATCTCTGCCCCTGTATCAACCGTCCGTTGTCAACTTACGAAAATGTCCTTCCTCCGTAATACCTATAAGTATCTTCTTACTCTCTTCCTTCTGTTATGATTCGCCATCACCACGGAGCACTCAGACGTCGCCGCCGTAGACTGACTTCCCCTGAGACTTTGCCGAGATCCTTCCTTTTCTCCAGGCCTCTCCTTTTCGCTTGTTCTTTCTCCTTCCTGAGGTAATCTCTTTTGTAGTACCTCTTCTTTTTGGTTCTCCCTACTAGCGGAGCACTTCCCGGACGCTTCGACTTTTGCTGAGTTGGATTGGGATGACCTACGGTATACTTACAAAATCCCTACTAGCTTTCGCCCCATCATCCCTACTGGTGCGAACCTATACTTCGATCCTCCGCCTGGTTCTTGTACTTTCTTCACTGAACAATTTGTATCTGGCCTTCGTCTACCCCCACATCCTTTGTTATCTGGAGTATGCCGCTACTTTAAGATCCCCCTAGGTCAATTGACTCCCAATTCCATAAAGATTTTGTGTGGCTTCGTAATAC
Source organism: Zingiber officinale (assembly GCF_018446385.1). Taxonomy (NCBI): domain Eukaryota; kingdom Viridiplantae; phylum Streptophyta; class Magnoliopsida; order Zingiberales; family Zingiberaceae; genus Zingiber; species Zingiber officinale. The sequence continues at coordinate 117,150,342 of NC_056000.1, read as the reverse complement.
TCTGCGAAGTTTGTGAGGTTTCCTGGTCAGCTCCCCTTTTTCACTGCTTCTTCGCTCTTGCTCGGCACGCTGACGGTCTTTTTTATTTCCAAACTCGCAGTCATACTGCTTTCTTCTCTCCTCTTCCTCCTCCCAGCGCTAACTGGAGGAAAAAATTCTTTGTTTCTAGAGGAAACAAGCTGGCCTATGCATTGGCAATTTGAGCTGCCTCTACCTCCGGCACTGGAAGAATTCCATATGGACCTCCCCTTTACTATGGCTGCAACCCAGATGGAGGATTGGCGCTTGAATCTAACAAGACTGCTATCTGAAGACCTACTTTCTTATTTCAGGCTGAGCCCCCCTTCTCCTGAAACATCGCACTCCTTAGGTAAGTTCATGCTGAGCCCCCCCTTTCGATCATTTTCTCTGTTAGAATGACCTTTCGTGTTGGTGCCTACAGCTGAGGTTTTGTATCGCGCATCAGAGGTTCTGTCTTTGCCCCTCAGTGATCTGGAAACACTGCGGCGCGGTCGGGTAATCTTGGAGAGGAGGTTACTCCCTCATCTTGGATCCACCTCATTTGGGGCAACGACTCAGCCTACTTCCAACCCCGCCTCACACAACGCTTCTCCTTCGTCTGCCGCCCCGAGCCAAAGTCGGGGTCGTGATCAAGCCGGCCGTCTGGCCAGACGCGTCTTCCGAGGAGCCTCCCGGGCTTCTAGACGTGCTCGCACAGCCCTTCATCACGCAAGTCAAGGCTCATCCGGTCGGGACGCTACAGACAGGGGTGCTTCATCCTTTTCACAGGGTCAGCCTTGCTCTGATAATTCTGACTCTGACAACCAACCCCTGCTTCACAGACGGCATCGAAGACCAGGTCTGACTTCACAAACGCTTGATCCTGTTCCTTCTACTACCATATTGCTCCCCGCTGCCACCGTGGCTGGCTCTAACACCACTCCCCTCTTCATTCTTGTTTTATTTATCTGGCAGCCTCTCCCAACCCTTACAGGGGAAGACCAGCGGCATTCCGCTCTGCCCCTACCCCTGCTGAGGAAACCAGCTCAAGCGAGCGTCATGACACAGTGCCAACTGAGCACATTCCCAGGCCACCTCCTGCTGCTCCTGGTTCTGCCGCCGGCCCTTCTCGACCTTCCTCCTCCGACCACTATCGTTACAAAATCACTATCCCTTCTGAAGCTGCTTTAGTTCGGCGACATGACGTCCCCACGAGCCTTCTGATGATGAAAGGCTGTCTCGACAGTTTGTGGGCAGAGAGCATGAGTCAAATGGATAGCGCGCCGCCATTAGTCCAGATGGATAGGTTCTCGAAGTCCTGGGCTAAAGTAAGTACTCCTTACCTTACACTTGTTATTAGTTTGCCTTAACTGAAGGTTATATCTTCCATCCAGACTGATGCAGAATCTTTAGTTCTGAACCAATCTTTCCACAACCTCCATTATCAAAGCAAAGAACTCCGAGAGAGAGTCTCTGAATTAGAGCTGCAACTGAATGACCCAGCCCAAGCTAGTTATGCATTGCGAGCAAAAATCCAAGCCTTAACCAATTAGACCAACCGACAGAAAAGGTCCCTGATACAGGTCAAAAATGAGCTCCAAGCTTTGAAGGAGGAAAGAGATGCATCTGAGGCAGGGTATCAGCAACAACTAGCCCACCTGGCTCAGGAAATACAGTCCAAGGACACCCTTCTGCAGGAGAGGAACAATAAATTGGAGGTTCAGGCAGCTCAGTTGGAAACTCAAGGAGCTGAGCTGAGGGCTCTGAGGGCGGAACTATCCTAGTCTCGGGCGGCTTTGACGGGAGTATCTACTGCCCTGGCGGTCTATCAAGAAGGAGAGAATGATCGTTGCCTGCGAAGTCAAATGTCCTATCTGAGCTCTCCTGAATTTTTATCCCAGGCTGGGGCATGCTTTTCTGCGACCGTACCCTACACGGAGACTGGAGTTATCCGACAACTTCACGCACAGAACTTCTTGAACTCCATCCCTCCCGCAGACTTCTTGGATCAAGACAAGATCATTCAAGGTTTTCCGGACGAGATCTTTGCCCCTTTTAAATGATCTGTACCAACTGCTTAAACTGACGAATTTTTACATGTACATACGTATCTTTGAGTTTTTACTTGACTATCCTACTATCTCCAGGCCCTTCGCCTGACCTGGCTTACACCAACAGAGTCAGCCCCCTCAAACCCGATAGGGCCGTAGGTAGTTAGCACTCCAAGGTCGGTCTAGCTTCCTTCCTTGAGCATCCTGCAAATAATAGGCCCCTGATGTCAATTTCTTGATAACTTTGTATGGTCCGTCCCATTGAGGCGCCAACTTTGTCACTTCCCCTAAGGGTTTCACCTGCTTCCAGACTAGGTATCCTTCTCCGAAGAATCGGGGGATCACCCTTCTATTATAATTTTGTCTCATCCTCTGTCTATAGGCTTCCAACCTGGCAGCTGTTTGTTCACGAATTTCGCTAATGAAATCTAGTTCGGCCAACCGCCGCTCTGTGTTCCCTTCGTCATACATCATTCTTCTGACGGATGGTATCCCGACCTCCAAAGGTACCACTGCTTCATTGCCATATACTAAATGGAAATGTGTCAGACCTGTACTTTCTCGGGGTGTCGTACGATAAGCCCACAAAATACTCGGCAGCTCGTCCACCCAATTGCCTCCCGTGTGATCCAGCTTCACTTTGAGCCCTCGCACTATTTCTCGATTGACTACCTCTGTCTGACCATTGCTTTGAGGATGAGCCACCGAAGTAAAGGCATGAGCTATGCCGAACCCCTTGCACCAATTTTGTATCTTGCGTCCATGAAATTGTCTGCCATTGTCCGACACTAACTTATGAGGCAAGCCGAATCTGCAAAAGTTATTCTTCCACAAGAACTGGATCACCGCATCTTCAGTAATTCTGGCCAGAGCTTCCGCCTCTACCCACTTGGAGAAGTAATCTACTGCTACCAACAAAAAGCATCTTTGCCCTGTAGCCATCGGGAAAGGTCCTACAATATTCATACCCCATTGGTCAAATGGACAAGACACGATAGAAGTTTTCAGCAGCTCTGTGGGTCGGTGCGTCAAGTTCTGATACTTCTGGCATGACAAACAAGTATTCACCAGCTTCTGTGCATCCTTTTGCAGGGTAGGCCAGAAATACCCGGCCAATAGTACTTTCCGAGCCAGCGTTCTTCCGCCTGCCTGATTGTCATAGCACCCCAAATGTATCTCCCGCAAGACCTGATCTGCTTCTTCCATATTCAAGCACTTGAGTAGAGGTCTGGAGAAAGACCTTTTGTACAGTTGATCTCCAATCATAACATAAGAATGGGCCTGTCTCCTGAGCATACGCGCTTCCTCTAAGTTGGTTGGTACAATTCCTTGCTGGAGGAAATTTATTATGGGTGCCCTCCAATCAATTACTCCTCCCAGGTTATTTTGTAGATCTATCTGAGCTACAAGTACGGTCTGTGCTATAGATCTGTCAAGTACCCAAGTGGTCAGGGAGCTGGCCATTTTAGCTAATTCATCCGCTCTTTCATTTTCAGCCCTGGAAATCTTAGTGACTGTGACTTCTTTAAAGTCTTTTCTCATCTTCTCATAGGCTTCCTTGTAAACTTGCATCTTTTCGTTGTTTACCTCAAAATGTCCAATCACCTGTTGAGTTACTAGCTGTGAATCTGAATATATTACGACTCAGCTTGCCCCCATATACCGAGCTGCTTGCAGACCTGCTAATAGGGCTTCATATTCTGCCTCATTGTTGGTAGCTCTGAAATTTAGCCGTACAGCCAGCTGCATAATGTCTCCCTGCGGAGATATTAGAAGTGCACCTACACCACTTCCATGATGGGTAGCCGACCCGTCTACATAAACTTTCCAAACCTCCTCCGAATCTGCTTGATAAACCTCTGTCAAGAAATCCGCCAGGGCCTGTGCTTTGATCGCGGTTCGGGGATGATACTATATATCATATTCCCCTAACTCGGTTGCCCATTTGATAAGCCGACCTGCTACTTCCACCTTGGTGAGAGCTCGACCCATTGTACTGTTTGTCAGGACGATAATAGGATGCGCCAAAAAATACAGTCGGAGGCGCCGAGCCATGAGAACAAGTCCGTAAACCAACTTCTCCAGGGCTGTGTACCGAGACTCAGCCCCGTTCAATAGATGGCTGAAAAAATACACTGGCCGTTGTACATTGTCCTGCTCTTTAACTAGCACGGCCCCCACGGCCTCGGGGGTGGCTGATAAATAGACCCAAAGGGGTTCTCCAACAACATGTTTGAACAGCGATGGTAAAGATTCCAGGTATTACTTTAGCTCCTCGAAGACCTGTGTGCACTCTTCCGTCCACTGAAACTTAGCTGCTTTCCTGAGCACTTTGAAGAAGGGCGCGGCTCGATCTGCAGATCTGGAAATGAATCTGGACAGCGCCGTTATCCTGCCTACTAACTTCTGCGTTTCCTTGAGATTCTGAGGGATATGCATGTTTCGGAGTGCTTGAACCTTCTCAAAATTGGCTTCTATCCCTCGTTCAGTCACCAGATATCCCAGAAACTTCCCTCCTTTGGCCCCGAACAGACATTTCAGAGGATTCAGCTTTACATCATATTGTCTCAGAGTCCCACAGGTCTCTTCTACATCTCTTATTAGATTGGACGCCAGGGGGGAATTGATTAAGATGTCATCAACATAGACTTCAACGTTCCGCCCGATCTGACTCTGAAAGACTTTGTCCATCATCCTTTGGTAGGTGGCCCCAGCATTCCTAAGTCCAAATGGCATGACCGTGTAGCAGAAAGTACCATCAGCCGTTATGAAGCTAACCTTCTCCTGATCCTTCCTAGCTAAGGGTAGCTGATGATATCCTTGATAAGCATCCATCATGCATATCCTCTCACAGCCAACAGTTGAATCCATCATCTGATCGATCCGCGGGAGAGGATAACAGTCTTTGGGGGTGGCTTTATTGAGGTCGCGGAAGTCTATGCACACCCTCCACTTGTTGTTAGGCTTCTTTACTAATACAACGTTAGAAAGCCAGGACGGGAATTGCACCTCCCGAATATGTCCCGCCTTCTTGAGCTGATCCACTTCAGCTCGGATAATTTTATTCTGGTCGGCAGAGAAATTTCTCTTCTTCTGCTTGACTGGCTTGGCTTCAGGTATTAAATGCAGCTTGTGCTCAGCTATCTCTGGTTTGACTCCGGGCAGTTCTTCCGGGGACCAAGCAAAAACGTCCCTATTACGGATCAGACACTGTATCAGCTCCGACTTAAGCTCCGGTGGTAAGTCACTAGCAATGCGAGTGATGCTCTCTGCTCTGTCAGTATGCAACTGAATCTCTTCCCAAGGGATAGGCTCCTCGGCAAGAGGTAGAGGCTCCTCTTGGATAGCGTGCACACCACCGTCCTGAGTCCTCCTGCTCTTGCGTGCCTCCACCCGGACCATATCAATGTAGCAACTACGAGACACCTTCTGCTCTCCCTTGACTTCTCCGACCCGCTCGCCGACCGGGAACTTAATCTTCTGGTGAAAAGTGGAAACAGCAACCCTGAACTCATGCAGAGCTAGCCTTCCCAGGATGACATTGTAAGAGGAAGGAGAATCTACCACTATAAAGGTGCTCCTCCTGGTGCGCACCAGTGGCTCAGTGCCCATGGATATGGCCAGCTTAATCTGACCCATGGGCTTGACTTCGTTACCTGTGAACCCGTATAAAGAAGTGGTTATGGGTTGGAGCCTTGCAGCATCAATCTGCATCTCCTCGAACGCAGCTCTAAACAAAATATTGACCGAGCTCCCGGTATCCACAAAGACCCGAGCCACTCGGCTGTTAGCAATAACGGCCTTGATTATGAGAGCATCGTCGTGGGGTAGTTCCAGACCCTCCAAGTCTTGTGGCCCAAATCTAATAACAGGGCCAGACGCCTGCTCGTAGCTGCACCCCACAGCTCCCACATATAACCGCCGACCGTGTGACTTACGGGCCCGGCCTGAGTCCCCGTCGGTGGGCCCTCCTGAAATTATGCCGATCTCCCGTATAGCAGCGTTACCCCGGTTTTCCAGCTCCCCGACATCTCTTCGGTCTTCCACGGGACCAGCTTGGTTAGAAGGACCAGCTAGGTCGGGTCGGGTCTGACGAGCACGTCCGGCTGCGGCCCGTTCTTCCTCCATTCTTTGTACTTGGGGCGCTAACTCCGGAGGGGGCAAACCCTGCTCTGCAGCTCGCTTGGAATCACGGGCGAATTGGAAGCAGTTACTGAGATCATGCGTCCTGGACCGATGATATGTGCAATATGGTACTCCCCTTGGTCCAAGTCTGGGCGCGTGTATGGCAGCAACTCGCGGAGCTGGTCTGACTCCCTGAGCGGGCTGAGGGGCAGGCCTGGGTTGAACGCGCTGAAGAGGCTGAGCTGGCTGTGGTGCTCTCCTTTCAGGTCGGTTACCAGGAGCCACTGTCTTTTCGTCCTTCCTCCTAGCTGCCTGAGCTTCCTCCACTTTGATGTAGCAAGAAGCTTTCTCCACCATATCATCAAAACTTCGGGCGGGGTTTTTGATGAGGTCCCTGAAGAATTCTCCTTCTAGCAATCCGTGGGAGAAGGCGCTCATCAGTATTTCTGAGGTGGCGGAGGGGACGTCATTGGCCACCTGACTGAACCGATTGATATAGCTCCGCAGAGACTCGGTCGGACCCTGTTTAAGAGCGAAAAGACAGTGGTCGGTTTTTTGATACTTACGACTGCTGGCGAAACGACGTAAGAAGGCCGTTTTAAAATCCAAGAAGCGATTGATGGACTCTGGGGGCAGTCCATCGAACCACTTCTGCGCCGAACCCGACAGGGTATGTAGGAATACTCGGCATTTGACAGCATCGCTGTATTGATACAACATAGCCGCGTTCTTGAACTTTCGCAGATGCTCTTCCGAATCTTTGCTTCCGTCGTATTCTCCGATGTTCGGGGCTCGATAACCCCTTGGTAGGTTTTCCCTCAAGATCTGAGCCAAGAAGGGTACCTTGTCATCCGGATCTTCGGGCAGATCTTTGGCAGAGATTATAGCTTTTCCCTTTCCTGAATCCCGGGGTGGATGTAGAGAGCTTTCCGCCACCGACGCCTGCGGCTCTTCTTTCTTCGGACTATGCTCGCGAGGTCCAGGTTGATGATAGTTGCAGCGAGGCTCTCGGAATGAAGTACGAGGGAGTTCTTCTGGCTGCTTCCTCTTTGAGCCCCTGTCCGAGACAGGAGCTGGTTCTTTGGATGCTTCAGGCGCTAGGCGAGGTCGTGAAACTGTTCCTTGTTTTTCAGAGGCGGCTCGCTTTTTGACCTCTTTGAAGAGCTCGTACTCCCCCGCAGTCATGGTGACATTAATCCTCCTGCTGGAACTTCGACCAGAGTCCTCCATCTTCACGCTTCGGATCAGGATGTTGTGCTTCCCACAGACAGCGCCAAATTTGATCCTGTCCGAAAGCTGAGTCGGACGAAGGCTGGTCGCGACGGCCTGGTTGTTGACAAAAAGTCGTGGGTGATCCAGCTCCCACGGGCGGCTGACAATGCTGCAGGCCCCTGCACACACTCAGACGATCCCCCCTCACGTTAGAGACCAGAACTCAGGGAAAAAGTCCCCGGGTCAAGCCCTCCGACGCTCAAGTCAGGTCCTTTTTCCCCAGAAAATGCAAAGAGAAGTAAAAAACGACTGAAAGTGAAAAGCTGTGGAAAAAAGTGACGAGAGAGCGTACCCGCGTACGAAGAATTCTCCCCTTTTTATGCACCCGCCTCGCTTCTAGAACCTGCGACTATGTCAGAAAGCGTTAGACGCGGGGCTTTGTCGTGTAGTCCCGGACACCTGTCGTGCTGCTATTGGTTGTGAAAGCATCTTCTCGTTTAGGAACCTCCGCCTTTACAAATGGGTTTTGTCTTGTAATGAAGGACATCTGTCAGGCTGCTATTGGTTATGAGGACATCTTTTCATTTATAAACCTCCGCCTTCGCACATATCGCTGGTATGTAATGATTACCCCTTGACGGACAATTGTGATTCTCCGACTTCCGCACAGCTTAGTTCATCCAATCTATTGTGGCCTGCATCTGCCTCGCATCCTCCGATCAGATCCAGCCTCTAAGCGTCACCTGCCAGTCGGGCTGACTCTGAACAGCTCTGTCGATCTTGGTATATACCCTGTATCTTGTATACCCTGGCCCTCGACTGTAGGCCTGTAGATCGAGCTACCTTTAAACAGCTCTGCCGATCCCGACCTATACCCTGCACTTTGTATACCCTGGCCCTCGACTGTAGGCCTGTAGATCGAGCTGCCTTTAAACAGCTCTGCCGATCCCGACCTATACCCTGCACTTTGTATTTCCTGGCCCTCGACCGTAGGCCTGTAGATCGAGCTGCCTTTAAACAGCTCTGCCGATCCCGACCTGTCCTCGACCGTAGGCCTGTAGATCGAGCTGCCCTTAAACAGCTCTGCCGATCCCGACCTATACCTTGCATTTTGTATTTCCTGGCCCTCGACCGTAGGCCTGTAGATCGAGCTGCCCTTAAACAGCTCTGCCGATCCCGACCTATACCCTGCACTTTGTATTTCCTGGCCCTCGACCGTGGGCCTGTAGATCGAGCTGCCTTTAAACAGCTCTGCCGATCCCGACCTGTGATTTGTGACTTGTACTTCCGGGCCTTCGAATCGCAGGCCTGTAGATCGAGCTGTCTCTACACAGCTCTGCCGATCCCGACCTGTACCCTGTATTCCGCCTGTCGTCTCCCTTTGTCTTTCAACTGCTTTGCCCCCTTGATCGACAAGTCTGTCTGACCTCTGACTACCCCATATGCTTGACTTTGACTGTCTAGTCAGCTTGACTATTGACTGCCAAGTCACCTTGACTATTAACTGTCACATCATCTTGACTTTTGACCGCTATATGGCCTTGACCCTTCTCACCCTTTCCTTTTGGGCCCCTCCATTGCCAGCCGTATCAGATATCAACGCTGTTAAACTTGGAACGTTAATGCTGACATGGAATCCTTTTATTGCACTGTAGCATTAACGCGTTCAAAGTTCTGAACGCGTTAATGTCTATAGTTTTCAAAAAAAATAATAAAAAAAAATTATTAGCGTGTTCAAACGTTAAAGCGTTGCAGTTGCTCTAAAAACACTAGTTAATATTAAATTAGTATAGTTACTATAACTATACAAATCATAACTACAACAATTATATAACAGTTACCTATGATATATGATCTCTAAGATACACAACCAACTATACATAATAATAATAATAATAATAATAATAATAATAATAATAATAATAATAATATTTAAACTCTACTCTATTTTATTATATTTTTACTTTTTTCTTTTTTTTTATTTTTTTTATTTTGTTTGTTATTTTTATTTTTTTTATTTTTTAAAGTTTTTTTATTTTTTAAGTTTTTTTTATTTTTTTAAAAAAAATTTTGGTTTTTAATTTTTTTTTATGTTTTCTTACATTTTTATTTTTATGTTTTTTAACATTTTTTATTATTTTTTACATTTTTAAAAAAATATATTTTTTTACGTTTTTTCTATTATTTTAAAAAAAATTATGTTTTTTTCTCATTTTTAAATTTTTTTAATGTTTTTTATTTTTTAAAAAAGTTTTTTTTAAATTTTTTATTTTTTATTATTTTTATGGGTGTTTATTATTTATACATTTTTTAAAATTTTAAAAGTTTATTTTTTAAAAAAAAAATTTACGTTTTTCTTTTTTGTCACATTTTTCTCTTATCTAAGGGTATTTTGGGTAAAAAAAATTCATTGACCCCAGAATCAAGAAAAATCTCAATTTTTCAAGATTTTCCGATTCCTGATTACATGCCCTTTTTGTCGACGTATCGGGCATAAAACATTACCCAGGAATAATCAATTACCTAAATCAAAAAGAGTTTTTTTGATAACTTTGGATGGATAACTAAGGTTACCAAGAATAATTGTCAACCAAACGCACCCTTATGGTAATCATAATCCTAAACTTATAAACCCAAATTCATTATAGGATCTACTATGTCACATCACTCGCATGATAGTACGATAATTAAGATATAAAGTGTTGTCACATAAGATATTGGAGTTAAAACTTGACACATCCGAGCATAGCTTCCCCCATGCTTTAGCCAATTACACTAATGACTAGTAGTCATCTGTAATTTATCTTCCCGTGTTGTCCTAGGGACGGGTTGACAAGAGTGTTGGGGGTGAGTAAGAGTGATCGTGGATCGAGTTAGTTTGATTTTGGAGGTAAAAAACTATCCAGCCCTACTAGCTAAGATAAAGCAATATCAGAACCCTACATCCGGCCCTATATCCGACGATTCTTATGTATCAGATATCCGACAGATTGTCAAGTATTTGGATATCGAATTTTATATCTAATGAAATATAAAATATAAAATATAAATATAAATACACTAAAAAAATAAAATATTTTAAAATGATAATAGACATTACTCATTACACGTTGTAGCAGCTTATCAACAGTAGCTGCTATAAGTAGGGATGATCGTGGATCGAATTAGTTCGATTATTGGGGTAAAAAACTATCTGACCCTACTAGATCAGATAATACAGTATTAGGACCCTACATCCGGCCCTATATCCGATGGAATTTTTTTCGATTTGATTTGGATCAGTATGAGCAGGTTGATCGATTTGACGGATTGATTGCTCACCCCTAACGACAAACACATCGCATTTTACCACAAATATGACAAAAGTTGATTCGTTCGCCCTCAGCGCCCCCCCCCCTCCCCCCCGGGCCCCACGTCAACTTGTCTATAGGTCAATATAAAAAAAAAATAAATCGCAGATAACTATTAACTATTAGTACAGTGGTCAAGACATGAAAAAAAATATAATCAGACAAGCCGAGTTTCGACCCAATAATCTAATATAATAATACTTCATATCTTAATCATCGTATCATTTCGAGAGGACATATACTCATACATAATAGCACATTAGCCTAGTTTTTTTTTTTTTTTGCAGAATAATAAAAAGGGCTTAAAAAATTAAACATATCTGTTATTGTAAAAATATCCTTATGCTTTTATAACTTTGTTCCAAATTAATACACGTATTAACCTTACTCAAAACTGCTACAACTACTTATAACATAAATCAACATATTGAACAAAACTGCTGCAACAATATTAAAACAAATTCAACTTACGACAATAACAAATTTAATCAAGTAGAAATAATTTTTCTTTAGGTTGTAGCACTTTTAACTAAAGTTATTATCTATTTTTGCACCCCTAATTGTTGCTGTGCTTTATCCTCATCTTCTGACCTTATCGTTATCAGTTCACTCTCTATTCATACGAACAATCAAATAAACAAGGACACCAAATCAACTGTTGAAGCAAATAAACAAGGAGCTTGATAATCTCTGAGAATAATCATCAAAATCCATGTTTAGTAAAATGAGAAAATGACTGGTGTTGATAAGTTAAACTACTGAATTGGAAATGAAAATAAATAGATAGAAAACTCAATGGGAAAATAAAAAATAGAGAGCTACTAATTCAAGTTAATGCTTAAACATAATGCTCATTCCTCATCATCCTCATCACCGTCGCCTCCGGCTGCCTTCTTTGCAGCAGCCTTCTGGTTCTTTCTCTTAACTCTTCCAGGACGGCCACCTCCAAATGGACTAGTCAATGAGAAATCGATATGCTTGGCAGAATCGACTCTAACCATAAATGAAGGAATGTTGACAACTTGCCTTCCGACTCTGCAAGCAAGGCCAAAGTTTAATATTATAACACTAGCCAAACAAAAATCATTATATGATATCGAGGAAAAACTCGTATACATACAACACAAAGAGAGTAAGTTCAATGCCAACAAGAATAATAGGTTTACATAGAAGCCTACACGTCTTCTTAGCAAATAAAATTAGTGATGATGACAACAATATGTACATAATAGATTATGCAAGACAATAAATAAAGATCTTGTTACAATCAATAATTGGTCATTTATCAAGGGGTGCTAATCTGATATTGTCTGCATTCTCAGTCAGAAGGATACTGCTCCTTGATCTTCACCTTATCATGGCAAAGTTAGATCAAACGCGCACACACACATATAAGCAGGATAATATATGAATGTCTTGTTGAGAAACTAGATGGTTTTTCAAAATGCCTTCTAGTTCTGAGGAGCATCTATCTATATTCAAGTTTTAATAGGTCCAAAAAATATTTCCACAGCAAACACAACTCTAACAGCATGTTTTCTATTGTTTGGGTTTTGACTAAGACACTAGACCATAATGCGATAATCCAGATAGTTAAGTGGCAATACAATATCCATTATCACTTATGAAACAAGAGTGTTCATCAATTGACATGGAAACAAGAGAACAGAACCAAATTTTCGAAACAGAAAAAAGAATGGAACAAAACTATTTAGCCAAAGGAAACATTCTTTTTATCCCTATACTAAGGATACAATCTTCAAACAACCGCATTTTACGAACTCAAACATCATATGCAAAATTAGAAGTGGCCACAATGTTTTTTGCCACAATCACTAGAAACTAACTTACAAACTAACTTCAAGTTCATACTTTCTGTTCTAAGCATCCAAATTGATAGTAGCAATTCATATGTAACCAAAGAAAAAGAGGGTAAAAAATACAAAAACAAACACTTATAATCACAAAAAGGTAGCATCCACTGAGATAAACGAAGTGATTCTAACTGCTCATGTTCAAGTAGAAGTAAAGATGACAACAGAAGCGAAAAGTTAAGGCTTTTCAACAACTAAATGGATAAATAATTAACATGCTCTTTGGCTCATAATAGGAAAGCCAACTAACCTGATGTGTCGCTGCCTGATCAGTACACGAGCGTGGTGGATCGACTTGGCCATCCCTGACTTGAACACGAGCGTCTGAAGGCGGCGTTCCAGAAAGTTCTCCACAGTAAGCGCAAGAACGTAATCGAGCTTGTTCTGACCCTCCCCCAGGAGTCCGTAACGGTTCATCCTCCGGAGCAGGGCCTCGCCCTCAAAGATCCGGCGGGGGTTCTTCTCGTCGAGGGTGAGAAGCTCCCTGGCAGCGTTCCGGATACGGCTCAATGCGTACTGGACTCTCCACAGTTCGCGCTTGCACCGGAGGCCATACTCACCCACCAGCTTCAGCTCCGCGTCCAGCCGCTCCTTCTCGTAGGGCCGGCGGGGCTTCTTGAAGGTCTTCCCATCTACCAAACATCAACCGTTAACTACGATTTTCGAAGCAGATCCAGACCAGAATCCGGGGGAAAAAAATATTATCTTTCATGCAGTACGAATGCAACCCAATCGAAGATCAATAGAAGAGGATCTTACAGTTGCGGTAGAAGCTGACATGCACCATGTCTCGTTCGCAAGCTTTGCCTCAAGACGGAGGAGATCAAGAGCCGCCGCGGCGGAAGAAATGACAATATAGCACAGTTCGTTGCCCTTGTCGATGATAATAGAAACCCTAAAAATAGACCGGTCCAATAAACCGCACCGTATACGAGATTGCATGCGGGCCGGTGGTCCGGTCTGGTTTTTAAACGTTGATTAATATGCATCGCCCAGTTTGCGGTCTTCCTCGTCCCCGATTCCCCCTCTGCGATCCCTGGCGGAAGGCTGGAAGCTCCGTCGAGGTCGGCCAGGCGATGGGTTACCCGCCGTGGAAAATCCGCTGAGATCGGCCATGGATTACCGCACGCTGGAGATCACATTGGGCTCGGCCAAGGGCCTGAAGCAAGTCAACGTCTTCTCCAAGATGGCTGTCTATGCCGTCGTCTCCGTCTCCAGCGACCGCCGATCGTCCCACCGCACGCCTTCTGATCCGCACGGCGGGCGCAACCCTATCTGGCATTCGACCCTGCGCCTCGCCGTCCCCGCTGAAGGCGCCCTCTCCGGCAGCCACTCGCTCCACATCCTCCTCCGCACCGAGCGCGCCTGCCCCCTCGGCGATCGCGACGTCGGCGAGGTCCGCGTGCCCCTCGCCGATCTGTTCAACTCGGAGGGAAACGAGGGACGGCGGAGCGTCCGGCACATCAGCTACCAGGTTTGCCCGATCGGGTCGGGCAGACCGAAAGGGGTGCTCAATTTCTCTTACAAGCTCGGCGAGCGCATCCCGGCGCCGGATCCTGATCCGATCACCGACTTCGCCTACCCGTCCGCCGTGGACGCTCACGGCGCGCGGCCTTGCTACCGTGACAGCAGGCGAGCTCGTGACGGCGACGCTCCCCATCTAGTCGACCCCTATTCGCCGCCCCTGTGATGCAAAGGAAACGCCGGTACTTCAATTGCGGTAAAATCCCAATGAAAAATAATTGCAACGAATGAAATCCAATCGATTCGAATTTTATTGAGACGATCATTGTTGTTGCTGCTGTTGTGGTTGGAGGGGACACAATTTTTTTAAGAAATAATTTTTTTAAAAAATAACTATTTGTTTTTGATCGATTTTGTTCAATGTATTTAACTTGCGTTGATTCAAATCTCACTTCCTTTTGCCTTCTCTAATGATTAGTGATACGGAGAATACAGGGAGATCCCATGCAGGATAAAACGGTCGGGTAGAGTCTCCCACCCATCGGATCATCCGAGATACTCTCGATAGGATTTCTTGAATCGTTAGACTCTGCTCCCTTGATATTCCGTATCAGATTTCTTAAGTTATTAGGCTCTGCTCACTAAGACTCTCAACCTCTTAATACAAAAACGAAATACCCGTAATATATGGGTGATGTGAGTGCACAATATTATAAAAATATATTAATAAAATATTTTCCTTACTTTAATATAGCATTTAATCATGACATTTATTTAATACGGAGATTGCAAAGTGCTATAAAAGGATCCCGCACCCTGCAAGCACAAGTATACTTCTTCATCAAAAAACACTTACTGACATCTACTGTTCTTTACATATATTTCCTCCACCTCACTAATTTGAGTGTCAGAGTAGCATCGCCGAGGACCCCCTCCCTTGGTCTATCTACTAATCCTCCTTCTTCCTCCTTTGGTGTCTTCTGTAAGTCTCCTCTTCTCGAAGTCTTCTTCTTTGGTCAACCTTCTAGCCAACTCATCAATGCTCCAGCTTCACCAATTTCAAATGAGATCAAATTTGATGTCGTTTGTGGGAACATACACCTGATATGGAACGTGAAAATCGATAACGTCGAAAAATTCACAATTGTCACCTTGTCACAGGAAGACCTCGACTTGCTAGTGATGACTATATATTTGTTTATTTTCTTATTCAATGATATGTTTATAACTTGTTCTTGTGTATTGTGTTTTATACATGTTTGACGAAATGTGTGTGTGGTGTATACATATGGATTGTGGTGGATTGATCACCTTATAGAGGAGAAGTGTTAGATTGTATGACCGTGGGGTGGCCATGTGACAGGGGGATCCCCTTTAAGTAGACTTTCTAGAACGATTCTCTTGTAAAGAGACTGATTCTCTATAAAGGAATTTCTAATTAGAGATTAGAGATTTTTTTCCCAAATTAATGTTAGGAAGTAACTTATATAATCTAGCAATTATATGACCTAGAGACCCTATGACAGAGGATATCCCTTTAATCGAACTCTCTAGGTCACCTCTTCCATTTAATTGTATTAATCTACCATTAGAAAGTGTATTAGATAACTCTAGTGATTGTATCACCGAAGGGGCATAGGGTAACCCTTTAACTAGACTTTCTAAAGTTGGTTCATTACTTAATGACGTTAGAACTTAAGTAAACTCTTTGGTGCGATTTTTGCGGGATTGTGCCGGACTTTAGTTAGAAACCCTACAAGAATGTAGGTATAGAGGTAAGGAGATGAATAATACATAGGGATATTAACTAGCATCATAGTAAAACTGAAGCCCTAGAATCTTCTGTTGGTGCAATCGACCTCTAAGGTTTCGATATTTGACAATGTACCGAAGTCTTCTTCTTTGGTCAACCTTCTAATCAACTCATCGGTAGTCCAGCTTCACCAATTTCAAACGAGATCAAATTTGATGTCGTTTGTGAGAACATACACCTGATATGGAACGTGAAAATCGATAACGTCGAAAAATTCACAATTGTCACCTTGTCACAGGAAGACCTCGACTTGCTAGTGATGACTATATATTTGCTTATTTTCTTATTCAATGATATGTTTATAACTTGTTCTTATGCATTGTGTTTTATACATGTTTGACGAAATATGTGTGTGGTGTATACATATGGATTGTGGTGGATTGGTCACCTTGTGGAGGAGAAGTGTTAGATTATATGACCGTGTGGCGGCCTTGTGACAAGGTGATCCCCTTTAAGTAGACTTTCTAGAATGATTCTCTTGTAAAGAGACCGATTCTTTATAAAGGAATTTCTAATTAGAGGTTAGAGATTTTTTTCCCAAATTAATGTTAGTAAGTAACTTGTATAATCTAGTAATTATATGACCCGGAGACCCTATGACAGAGGATACCCCTTTAATCGAACTCTCTAGGTCACCTCTTCCATTTAATTGTATTAATCTACCATTAGAAAGTGTATTAGATAACTCTAGTGATTGTATCACCGAAGGGGCATAGGATAACCCTTTAACTGGACTTTCTAAAGTTGGTTCATTATTTAATGACGTTAGAACTTAAGTAAACTCTTCGGTGCGATTTTTACAGGATTGTGCCGGACTTTAGTTAGAAACCCTACAAGAATGTAGGCATAAAGATAAGGAGATGAACAATGCATAGGGATATTAACTAGCATCATAGTAAAAATGAAACCCTAGAATCTTCTGTTGGTGCAATCGACCTCTAGGGTTTCGATATTTGACAATGTACCTAAGTCTAGTCAGTTTGGCCAAGGATTGAATAGAACTTAATGTTTGGAAGAAAGAAGTCTAGTCATGACTAAATGACTAGAAAGGATAAGTCTTAACCAAAAGATAGGCAAGTGAGAAGTTTACTAAGTGACTAGTCCTAACTAGAGGTTAGGCAAAGGAAAGTCTTGGTGAGTGAAGTCATGATCTAGTAAATAAAGGTAGGTAATGGAAGTCCTGGTGAGTGAAGTCAGATCCTAGTGAATGAAGTTAGGTAGTGAAAGTACTAGTGAGTGAAGTTGGGCCCTAGTGAGTGAAGCTAGGTAGTGGAAGTCCTAGTTGTTGGGGATCAGTGGCAGGCTAGAATGGGGTTGAATAGACAACGCCCCCAATTTGTGGTTCTTCTTATAATTGTTAGTTACACAGTGGAATAATACAAAACAAACAAACTAAATACTAAAGGAAAGACAAACCGCTAACACGCTCATTTAACGTGGTTTGGAAACAAAGCTCCTACTCCACGGTTGTCTGTAAGATGAACGATCCTGATCCGTTGGTGGATAACTCTCTAGCAAACTCCGGCTAGCTCACATAGCTTCTTGTAGGTGGAAAAATCTCACCATAACTCTCACAAGAACATTTGAGACGGTAGGTCACTGGTAGACTACTAATAGAGGTTAACCACCTCTATTTCGTCAACCTTAACCAAGCTCCCAAGCCTTGGTTATATAGGTCACGGGTTGGAAAATCCTGCCTACCATTCGACTTCCCTCTGTGAAAATTCGACCATTACATCCCAACGGTTTGATACTAGTCAACTGATGAAAGTATCAATTGATAGTACCCCGAGTACAATCTTTCAGTACTCGGACCCTCATGCTCACGACTCACTTAACTCTTTCTCGTAGCTTTCATCTCTTACCTTCAAGCCTACTTCCTTTGGATCTCGTCCCTCGGATGCATTCAAGCCTATGGTTTGTCCCAATGTCATCCTTCGCGTATACCTCAAAGTCGCTTCCCTCGGCTCTTGTCCTTGCTATCTTGTCCACGACCCCTCGGATGCTCCATCCTTCACCGGACTTGAAGCTATCAAACTGAGTCATATGTGTATCCTGCAAATCTACACACTAGTAGTACACTCCTGACGATATCCAGTGATATCCTTTTGGGAGTTAGTGTCGTCGACACTGGGCATGGGCTGCCAGAAGATCGTACGGCAGAAACTTTCACTATCACTTCAGAGATATGCTCGGCCTATTAAGGTACTGTGTTAGAGACATTTTACTGACAAGTCTTTTCAGGGAATGCTTTGAGAAGCGTGCTCACTTTAGGAAACATGAACGTGCGCTATCGGAGCTCTGTATAAAGGGGGGTCCATGTATCAGCGGACGTATACGATATTCACTGTTTGCGCTATAGTTTTCTTGTTGCTCTGCTTCATTCCTCATCACCGATGACTGACTTGAGCGTCGGAAGGCCAACGCCGGGGACCCCTTCCCTGGCTCAGCACTGACGTAGTCTGTGTTGTAGGTCTGCACAAAGTCCACAGGAGGTCAGCGTGAGCGCCACATCCCTAGCTTTCCGTCTCTTCGATTTTCAGACAGGATCATATTTGGCGACATCTGTAGGAACGTCACCTACATCCGAGCCGAGAAGATGGAGAACGCTGGACGACTCACCACCGTAACGCTCACTCAGGAAGAGGTTGATATGCTCATTCAAGCCCGAGTAGCAAAAATGATCGAGTAACAACAACAACAGGTGCTAGCCGATCGGCAAGCGCCACTGTAGGCGAGCGGAGCAAGAAGATCGAGCGGAGCAAATCTCTGTATGGGGGCAAAATAGAAGGTCGGCCGCCACACAAGGGGAGATGCCGCCCGCGTCGATCCCCTTTCACCACGCCTTGTTCCAAACCCCCTCGGAGATAGCCCAGGTGCATCAAGAGCGGGGATCGTCTTCGGATGACGCTCCCATTCAATATGCACGAAAAGGCAAGGCTCGCCCGAACGGATCAACCGGCAGTTCTCAGAGGAGATCTTACAAGACCCTCTGCCCAGACACTATACCCCGCTGGCGATCGGGACGTACAACAGATCAATCAATTCAGACGATCATCTGGATCGGTTCGACAATGAGGCCACGTTGCACCAATATACAAACGGAGCAAAGTCTAGAGTCTTTCTCACTACGCTCTCTAGATCGATGCAGCACTGGTTCTGAAGATTGCCGGATGGCTCAATACGGAGCTTCAATGACTTCCGATCCGCGTTCCAGCACCATTTCGCCAGCAGCCAACACTACCAGAAGACGAGCGTCAGTCTCTTTGCCCTGAAGCAAGGGTCCAAGGAAGCGCTCCGAGCGTACATACAGTGCTTTAACCAAGTGACCATGGACATCCCCTCAATCTCGTCTGAGACAATGATGAACACCTTCACTCAGGGGCTCGCCGAGGGAGATTTTTTCCGATCGCTCATTAGGAAGCCGCCCAGGGACTTTGACCACATGCTCAAGAAAGCCAATGAATACATAAATGTGGAAAAAGCTCTAGCAGACAGAAGAAAAGAGGCACCGATCAAACCTTCAGCGTCGACCATCAAGCAGTCATCAGCCGCCCAAGGGGCCAAGGGCCGAAGGAGCACGGCCGCACCAGGAGATCAGGACGTATTTCGTTAAGCATGTGGCTTCCGATCCGCCGAAGACAACAAAAGGAAAGTTGTGGGTGCCGATGTTCTGCTCTTTCCATCAGTAGGCGACACACAACACGCATGATTGCCGTCTGACACCAATCGTCAGTCGACCGGCTCCGCGCGGATACTGCCGCCGATCTCCTTCTCTTGATCGGCGACAAAGGCATCGATCTGCTGATCGGCGAGATGGAGACAAGAGGGCGCCCGAGCGGCACCACCAGCATCAGCGGAGGGATGAAACTGACCCCTCCCGAGTCCAAGCCGAGCGAAACACACCCTCTGCTCGGGAAGAAAAAAATAGGAACAACGCTTCTCGAGGAGAGATAGGCATGATCGCTTGAGGACCAACCGACGGCGACTCCAACAGAGCCAGGAAGTCATACGCTCGATGGTTGAAGATCCACGCAGTGGGATGCAGCAAGGAGAAGGTCGAAGGGCCCTAAATCAGCTTTGGTCCCAGCGACTTGGAGGGAGTGGTGATCCCTCACGATGACTCACTGATCATCCGAGCGGTAATTGCTAACTACACAATTCACCGAACTTTTATTGATACAGGAAGTTCGGTGAACATTATTTTCAAGAAGACATTCGATCAGTTACAAATTGATCGAAGCGAGCTGCTGCCTATGACGACTCCACTATATGGCTTCACAGGTAATGAAGTACTACCGCTCGGACAAACTCGCGCTGACCATCTTACTCGGAGAAGAGCCATTGAGGAGAACCAGGACCACCAACTTCATCATGGTGGACGCGCCATCGACCTACAATGTCATATTGGGCCAACCGGCCC
Organism: Zingiber officinale; assembly: GCF_018446385.1. Classification (NCBI taxonomy): domain Eukaryota; kingdom Viridiplantae; phylum Streptophyta; class Magnoliopsida; order Zingiberales; family Zingiberaceae; genus Zingiber; species Zingiber officinale. Next base: position 117,130,030 of record NC_056000.1, on the reverse strand, counting down.
TCAACGAGTTCATGGCGATAGCATCTGTTGAGACCTTGATGTCCGCTAGAGGGGGTAAATAGCGTCTCACCCAAAATGTCGCTTCCTACAATGGTTAGTATGTACAGCGGAATATAAAAATAAATACTAACAATAGAAAGCAAACCTAACACGTTGATTTAACGTGGTTCGGAGATAAAGCTCCTACTCCACGACTGTCCGTAAGGTGGACGATCCCGATCCGTTGATGGATGATTCCCCGAAGAACTTCCGGCTAGCTTTGCGTAGCTCCTTGTGGGTGGAGAAACCTCGCCACAACCTCGTACAAGTACGCTAGATCACTTGGGCACTTGGAGACTCTAATTAGGGTTAAGCACCACTAATTTTGTCAACCTTGTCGAAACACCCCGAGCTCTATTAAATAGAGCTCGGGAGGAAAACACCTACTATTTTCCTCGCCACCAATCGACTGGTACAACCACCAATTGACTGGTCCTAAGTGAAATTTGACCGTTACAAGCCAACGGTCTGCTACCAGTCAACTACTACAGTATTGCTATAGTAATGTTGTAGTAGCGCTACAGTAAAACCCTAATCCTAGGATTTAACCCCCGAGTACATTCACTCAGCACTCGTCCTCGCCCGACCAACCTAGACCTAGTCTTCTAGCCTCTTCCATCAGCCTTACGCCCCTCGGATGCCTCCCCATCCTTCACGTCTTGCCTTCTAGAGATTCCATCGGCCTTGTCATTGTTGTCGGGTCTTCCTTTGCGAAGAGGTTGCGCCCCCGGGACTTCATCCATTGCCAAATTACACTTGGACTTATGTTGCAAAGACTACATGCTTGTACTTACACCGCCAAGACTTATCCTTGGACTTTCCTCCTTTGCCAAGATCACACTTGGACTTTCCTTATTGTACTTGTTGTTGGACCGCGGCGGCCGGCTAGAAGGGGGGTTGAATAGCCTGAAAATAAAAATGCAAACCCTTCTCGAACTCTTAAACTAACACTTGCAGCAGTCTTTAACTTTATCTAAGTCTTTTAAAGGACAGGATTTATCTAATATTATTTTTAAATTCTTAATTTCTCTTTCTAACTTGCAGCAGTCTTTGGTTAGCAACTTAACAAATTTAAAAAGTTTATCGGGAGGAAGAGATCGTACCTCACTTACCTTGTCGATCTCGTTGTCCGTGTCTCCCCCTGAACTACTGCTTTCTTCCGACGTAGCTCCCCCTTCATCGATGCTCTCGATGATCATCTCGGAAGAACTTGAATCGCAGTCGTCGTCTTGCTGACTTGACATTAATGCGAGTCCGGAGAATGCCTCGACTTCCGATTCGGATGACGTATCGTCCCACGTCGCCTTTAGGACTTTGCGCTTTTGGACAGGCTTCTTACCTTTATCCTTATCCTTGTTCCTCAGCTTGGGGCAGTTGTCTTTGACGTGTCCTTCTTCGTCGCAGTGGTAGCGTATGGTCCTTTTCTTTCTGCCCTGCGAATGGTTAGTAGTTCTAGATTTACAAAGCTTTTTAAACCGTCTTACCATCATTATCATTTCCCCATCGTCGAGAGAAGATTCCAACTCAGGTTTGTCTCTCAATGCTTTGAGGGTGACGTTGTTCTTGGGCTCCTTCGTACCTGCACATCTTGATTCGTGCACTTCAAATGTCGAGAAAAATTCTTTTAGTGTAATTTTTTCTAAATCTTTCGAAATGTAAAAGGCTTCTAATAATGATGCCCATTTTGAATTTCTTGGAAAAGAATTTAAAGTGTACCTTAGCGAATCTCGGTTACTTACCTTTTCTCCGAGATTCGACAGTCCGGTGATGATCTCTTTGATTCTCGAGTGCAGATGCGCAACTGTCTCGTCTTCCCCAAGTCGCAGGCTGGTGAGCTGATTGCGAAGTAGATCCCGTCTAGCGAGCTTGGCTTCGAACGTTCCTTCGTGCAGCTCAAGGAACTTCTCCAAAAGTTCCTTTGCCGAGTCGTAGTTCCCTATCTGGTTGACTTCTTGTGGTAGAAGAACGCTTAGCAGATGGTATTCTGCTTTGTCATTCGCCACGTAGTCGGCCTGTTCCTTTTTCATCCATTGATTTTTTTCTTTGCCCTCTGAAGCTATAAAGCCAAATTCCATTATTAAAATTAATTCAAAATCAGTTGTAAAGAATACCTGCATTCGCTTTTTTCAGGTAGTGAAATCCCCTTCAAATTTCGGCGGGTAGATGCTTGGTCCGACCATTATCTTTGCTTCGATTGACGATTAGTCCTCCTGAAGCGCCTTGGCTCTGATACCACTTGTTGGACCGCAGCGGCCGGTTAGAAGGGGGTTGAATAGCCTGAAAATAAAAACACAAACGCTTCTCGAACTCTTAAACTGGCACTTTTAAAATAATGAAAGCAGAAAGTAAATCAGAAAAGACGAGGCACACTGGATTTGACTTGGTTACAACCGGGGAGGTTGTTAATCCAAGAAAGATGATCGCACTACTATCTCCTTCAGGTGGAGAAGCCTCTTACAGCAATGAAGCACAAAAAAAGAAGCTAAACTACAGATGAAATACAAGTGCTGAAAAGAATTGCTTGAGTTCTGATTGATGAAAAGCTTCTAGGCCTTGTCAGGGCGCCCTGAGGGTTCTGGGCGCCCTGGGGGGATAAACTTTATCCCCCCAATGTTCAAATCGAGTCAAAACTTGATCCTGTGAAAAAGTCAACTCCGGGCACCCGGAAGGGTTCTGGGCACCCTGGGGGATAAACTTTATCCCCCAACGTTCATATCGAGTCAAAACTCGATCCTGTGAAAAAGTCAACTCCGGGCGCCCGGAAGGGTTCCGAGCGCCCCGGACAGCTCCAGGCGCCCCGGCTGGAAAAGTCAACCCCATTGACTTTTTCCATCCCGGGTCTTCTGCTCCGGCTCCGTTCGCCTTAGACCGAGTCTTCCGCTTGCTTGGGTGATCTCTGCCATCCAGAATAGGACTCACCCGAACCTAACTTCCGGTCTTCTCGAGCAGGCTTCCGCTCCGACTTCTTGTTCCTCGGAATCGCCACGTGTTTCCTTCTCGTCTGTCAACGTACTCATCCGTAGTCTTCGTCTCTCAGTCGCACCCCGTGCCGACCTTCTCGCTAACTGCGTCTCTTGCTCCCCGAGCAGTCTTCCGCTCCGGCTTCTCGTCCCTCGGAACCACTGCACGCTTCCTTCTCGTCCGCTGGCGTACTCTTCCACAGCGCCTCATCCCTCGGATGCACCGCGTGTCGTCCTTCTCGCTAGCTGCGTCTTCCGCTCGACTATCTGTGTTCCTAAGTTCCTGCACACTTAGCACTTAGATACAAGGTTAAAAATGCGCAGGGCTTAGCTTAACTTGTTGATCACACCAAAATAATATTGGGGTTCCAACACCTGTATCCTGCACACTTACAATGCATATCAAATACAATAATAAACCTAACTTAAACATTTGCCTAAACATCAAAACTTAGGGCACCTAGATTGCTCCAACAGTATCTACTTATTGCCAAAAAATCAAGTTCATGGTAGAGGACTAGGTCGGCGAGCTCAAGAACGATCAGCTGGCCGCTCAGCGGTGTTACGTCGAGATGGTCAAGTCCGAGGTGAGAAGCGCTCGGAAGACTCTGCGATTGGAAGTAAATGCGATCATGGAAAAACCTCCTACCCTGGTGTATGAAGAAAAGGAGGAGGTTCAGATCCACCCTAGCCGAGCGGAAGCCACAACCTTCATTGTCGCCGACCTAGAGGTGGAAAAGAAGGCAGAGCTGGTCGCCTGCCTTCGACAAAATCACAATGTGTTTGCCTGGTCGACCCATGAGCTTCCCGGTATCTCCCCAAGTGTTGCTCAACATGAGCTTCATGTTCGACGGGACGCTCGGCCGGTGAAGCAAAGAAAAAGGCACTTCAGCACGGAGCAAAATGTGATCATATGGGTGGAGATAGAGAAGCTACTGGAGGTCAGCCATATAAGGGAAGTTCAATTCCCAAGCTGGCTAACCAATGTTGTGTTAGTCTCCAAGCTGAGCAACAAATGGCAGGTCTGCATCGACTTCCGTGATCTAAATAGGGCATGCCCGAAGGACTTCTATCCCCTGCCCAGGATAGACCAGATGATGGACTCGACGGCGGGCTACGAGCTGATCTGCATGCTCGATGCGTATCAAGGGTACCACCAAGTACCCATCGCCCGAGAAGACCAGGAGAAGGTCAGCTTCCTTACGGTCGATAGAACATACTATTACAACATCATGTCGTTCGGACTCAAGAACTGTTGCTTGGTCCTAGGAAGATTGTACCGGCTCCATTGTATAAAAATTTTGTACAAGTGTCGAACCTTTCCTAACAACCTATTGTGTTCTTTAGAAATTAAATTCGGAATCGTAAACGGAACTTAACATTATTGATTCCAAATTTAACTTATCTGTTCTTAATGGTTTAGACTTGGATCGCAAACGATGCTTAACATTATTGATCCAAATCCACCTATGTTATAAATTTAATTAAATATTAATTTCAGAAATCGACTTCCAGGTTAAACATGGCTAGGCACTAGGCCTTCTTGGATATAGGAGCAACCACCACTTCCTAGACAATGTCTTTCAATGAAATCTAATATTTAATTTCCTTATATAACCCTAGGTTTAACCAAAAAGAACAATCAAATCACAAATTTAAAAAATAAAAAAAAAACACAAACTCGAATCACAAATTCGAAACCTAGAATTATATGTCTCTTATGTTTGGAATTCATACAAAAGAAAAACTAGTATGATGCAGAAAACAATTATTAGTCATACCTTTCTTTGTATACAACGACCTCTTGATCTTCTACCGTATTCCTCTTCTTATCTCGGACGTCGTGTGGGCGACGATCTACTGAGACGAGAACCACGCAAGCTCCTTCTTCTCCAAGCTAGTTTCGGCCACCACAAAAAAACTCCAAGAGTGTGAGGTTCGGCCACCACCACCAAGCTCCAAGCGATGCTAGAAACAAAGCCTCATTTCTCTCCTTCTTCTCCAAGCAAGATCCGGCCACCTTCCAAGCTCCCAAGGATGAAGAGGTTCGGCCAAGGAGAAGAAAGAAAAAGGAGAAGAGAGAATAAGAAGGGTCGGCCACACCAAGGAAGAGAGTAGGAGAATAGAATAGAGTTGTTACCTATGAATGCACCCCGACCCCCTCTTTTATAATCCTTGGTCTTGGCAAATAAGGAAAAATTAAATAAAATCTTCCTTATTTTCTTTGCCATGAAAATAAAATTTTAATTAATTAAAAATAATTTCCTTTTCTTAAATCCACATGGTCGGCCACCTCATTGCTCCAAGCAAGGAAAGATTTAACACAAAATTAAAACTTCCTAATTTGTTTCCGAAATTTTAAAATAAAAATTTCTCTAATAATTTTCCCTTCATGGTTGGTTATAAAAGGTTTAAAATCTTTCTATTAAAACATGTGGATGATTTCCAAAAAGGAAAGTTATCTTTAAAATTAAAATCTCCTTACAATCAACAAATAAAGAAAGATATCAAATCTTTTCTTAATCTTTTGTAAAGGAAATATTTAATTTAAAACTCTCTTTTTAAATCATGAACATGGTTAAAAAAAAAGAAAGTTTTATCAAAAATTAAAATCTTCCTTTTAACTACAAATAAAGAAAGATATTAAATCTTTTCTCTTAATCTTTTGTAGAAAGCTATAAAAGGAAGGATTTAAATTTTAAACTCTCTTTTAAAACCATGGCTTCCACATAAGAAAAATTTTAAAACAAAATCCCTTTTATTTTCCTAGCGGCCGACCACCTAAGCTTGGGACCCAAGCTTGGCCGGCCACCTTAAATTGGCTCCACTCTTAACTTTGGTCGGCCCTAGCTTGGGCTCCAAGCTAGCTTGGTCGGCCACCTTAAGGTGGGTAGAAAGGTGGGTGTAGGTAGGTATAATACTTTATAAATAAGAGGCTATGATAGGGACCGAGAGAAGGAATTGGTTTTGGTCTCCCGATGAAATTAAGCTTCCCGTGTTCACCTCAAACACCCAACTTAATTTCATCAAGAATAATTCATACCACTAAAGAATTATTATTGAACTACCACACCAATCCCAAATTACATTTTGGGCTCCTTCTTATCATGTGATCCGGTGGTAAGGACGGGGGACCCTCATGGGAGGAGGGTCAAAGACACGTGGAGGTCAACCCCAAGTTCACACCGAACGGAGGATGCCGGGCCGAACGGAAGGATGCCCTGCCGAACGAAGGATGTCGGGCCGAACGAAGGATGCCGGGCCGAACAGAAGGATGCCGGGCCGAACGAAGGATGCCGGGCCGAACGGAAGGATGCCCTGCCGAACGGAAGGATGCCGGGCTGAACGGAAGGATGCTGGGCCGAACGGAAGGATGCCCTGCCGAACGAAGGATGCCGGGCCGAACGGGAAGGATGCCGGGATGAACGGAAGAATGTCGGGCTGAACGGAAGTATGTCGGGCCGAACGAAAGGATGCCCTGCCGAACGGAGGATGCCGGGCCGAACGGAAGGATGCCCTGCCGAACGAAGGATGCCGGGCCGAACGGAAGGATGCCCTGCCGAACGGAAGGATGCCGAGCCGACCTGACATTCGGCAAGGATCTTCCCGGGCCAGACAGAAGACAACCCGACCATGGGCGGGTTTCCGACGCTCATAGTGAAAAGGGTTACCTGGCCGAGCAGATAGCCCGCTCGACCGAAGCATAAAGCATCGTTGCTGTGGAACACTCTCAGCCGAGCACCCGGTCTATCACGTATGACCGGCCGGACGAAAAGGGATTGCTGACTGGCCGGACACTCGCCATATAGTAAGGAGAACAGGACAAGGAAACATCCTCTGACAGCGGGTATGTCCGAGGAGCAGGCCATACGCAAGATCTTATGACAGGGGTCCGCTGTCCCGTCAAAGACGTGCTCGGACTGTAGCAGTAAGGGGTCAGGTAAGCTTTTCTGACAAGCCCATATGGAGGTATGGGCTAAGGACACGTATTCGTCTCGATATGTGTGTGTGAGTCCCTTTCCAGCCCTATATAAAGGGCCTCACCCTTCACCGGATGTAGGCATTCTGTGATTTTTGGAGCCACTTCTTTGCTGTCGAGCTTTGCCTGACTTGAGCGTCGGAGGGTCGTCGCCGGGAACCCCTTCCCGGCCCGACTTCCTTGCAGGTTCGCCGGAGGTTCATACGACTGGCCGGAGATCTACGTCAACGACTCGGAGAGCGCCACGTGCCCAGCGTCCGTTGATTCAGCTTTCGGACATGATCAAATTGGCGTCGTCTGTGGGAACGCACCTACATCCGAGCGGAAGCAATGGACGAAGCTGGACGACCGCACACAGTGATGCTCTCCACGAAGAAGCTCGACGCTCTAATCAAGGCAAGAGCAGCTAAGCTTGTGGAGCAACAGAGAGAGAATGCGCAAGCCGAGTGGCTGAAGCAACAAACAACGTCAGCATCAGGTGGCCGAGCGGAAGCACCGCCTACCACGGTTGCATTTCATCAGGCCCTATTCCGAACGTCTCCTGAAGTCGCAATAGGTAAGGCTCCCCGAGCGGACGCCTCCCCCGAGACAAAGATCTAACCGGCATTCAAGGAGGAGCACCGCCGAGCGGATGAAGATGGATTGAGACTTGGATCAACCATGAAGCGCAAATTATCTCCAGCCTTTCCGGGGCAGGGTGAAAGGTGCGCCAATGTAATGTATGCTGTATATTTTCCATTTGGCTATATATTTGAAATGAAGGGAGTAAAATGTTAAAAACGCAATTGGCATTATCCGCCGAGCGGCCTATCTCTATGATGTATACGATCCGAGCCACCGACTCAATGGCGAAGACCCCGTGCCGATCGGCCGGGCGTATAGTTACACGAGTCAAAAGCTCGATGGCGAAGATCCCGTGTCGTTCGGTCGGGCGTAAAAATTAACCGAGCCAAGTCATCGAAGACGAAGACCCCCTCGCCGCTCGGTAAGGCGTATATCATCCGTGTTAAAATTAGCCTTAAAAGGCCGTCGAGCTCCGACGTTAAAAATCGAGAGACGAGCCGGCGTCTATAAACCTTCTGAGCGGAAGACCGTCGAGCTCCGACGTTAAAAATCGAGAGACGAGTCGGCGTCTATAAATCATCCGAGCGGAAGACCGTCGAGCTCCGACCTTAAAAATCGAGAGACGAGCTGGCGTCTATAAACCCTCCGAGCGGAAGACCGTCGAGCTCCGACGTTAAAAATCGAGAGACGAGCCGGCGTCTATAAACCCTCCGAGCGGAAGACCGTCGAGCTCTGACGTTAAAAATCGAGAGACGAGCCGGCGTCTATAAACCCTCCGAGCGGAAGACCGTCGAGCTCCGATGTTAAATATCGAGAGACGAGCCGACGTCTATAAACCCTCCGAGCGGAAGACCGTCGAGCTCCGACGTTAAAAATCGAGAGACGAGTCGACGTCTATAAACGTCCGAGCGGAAGACCGCCGAGCTCGAGAGACGAGCCGGCGTCTATAAATCTCCCGAGCGGAAGACCGTCGAGCTCCGACGTTAAAAATCGAGAGACGAGCCGGCGTCTATAAATCATCCGAGCGGAAGACCGTCGAGCTCCGACGTTAAAAATCGAGAGACGAGCCGGCGTCTATAAATCATCCGAGCGGAAGGCCGTCGAGCTCCGACGTTAAAAATCGAGAGTCGCGCCGGCGACTATAAACCCTCCGGCCGGAAGACCGTCGAGCTCCGACGTTAAATATTGAGAGTCGGACCGGCGATTATAAACCCTCCGGCCGGAAGTAATGCTATTTAGCGGTAATTCCCGTTAAAGCCATGCATGTATTCAACTAAGCGAGTCCGACGGACCAAGTTTGCAAGCGGCCGGGTTACCAAGAGTACCTCGTAAACATCTGACGTAAATCCCATTTGCGAAATGAGATATATTCAGCCGCTCGGCACTAGAGAAATCCCTTGCAAAATGCAAGAGAGGTGGGATGAGAGGCGATTAACGAGGAGAAGCGAAGGATGGTTTCTTGGATGCGCCGCTCGGCACTACGGGCATCCAGTCAGTCAGACTATGCGCCTCCTTCGACTAGACTTGAAGGGGAGGCATGTGATCCGGTGGTAAGGACGGGGGACCCTCATGGGAGGAGGGTCAAAGACACGTGGAGGTCAACCCCAAGTTCGCGCCGAACGGAGGATGCCGGGCCAAACGGAAGGATGCCCTGCCGAACGAAGGATGCCGGGCCGAACGGAAGGATGCCCTGCCGAACGGAAGGATGCCGGGCTGAACGGAAGGATGCTGGGCCGAACGGAAGGATGCCCTGCCGAACGAAGGATGCCGGGCCGAACGGGAAGGATGCCGGGCTGAACGGAAGGATGCCGGGCTGAACGGAAGGATGTCGGGCCGAACGGAAGGATGCCCTGTCGAACGGAGGATGCCGGGCCGAACGGAAGGATGCCCTGCCGAACGAAGGATGTCGGGCCGAACGGAAGGATGCCCTGCCGAACGGAAGGATGCCGAGCCGACCTGACATTCGGCCAGGAGCTTCCTGGGCCGGACAGAAGACAACCCGACCATGGGCGGGTTTCCGACGCTCATAGTGAAAAGGGTCGCCTGGCCGAGCGGATAGCCCGCTCGGCCGAAGCATAAAGCATCGTTGCTGTGGAACACTCTCAGCCGAGCACCCGGTCTATCACGTATGACCGGCCGGACGAAAAGGGACTGCCGACCGGCCGGACACTCGCCATATAGTAAGGAGAACGGGACAAGGAAACATCCTCTGACAGCGGGTATGTCCGAGGAGCAGGCCATACGCAGGATCTTATGACAGGGGTCCGTTGTCCCGTCAAAGACGTGCTCGGACTGTAGCAGTAGGGGTCAGGTAAGCTTTTCTGACAAGCCCATATGGAGGTATGGGCTAAGGGCACGTATTCGCCTCGATATGTGTGTGTGAGTCCCTTTCCAGCCCTATATAAAGGGCCTCACCCTTCACCGGAGGTAGGCATTCTGTGATTTTTGGAGCCACTTCTTTGCTGTCGAGCTTTGCCTGACTTGAGCGTCGGAGGGTCGTCGCCGAGAACCCCTTCCCGGCCCGACTTCCTTGCAGGTTCGCCGGAGGTTCGTACGACAGGCCGGAGATCTACGTTAACGACTCAGAGAGCGCCACGTGCCCAGCGTCCGTTGATTCAGCTTTCGGACAGGATCATCATGAGTGTGTTAGTCTCCCTGTGTTTAATATGTTAAATGTCCACTAATTAAATGAGTTACTGACAACTCTCTTTAATTAATATCTTAGTCCAAGAGTAGTACCACTCAACCTTATCGTCATGTCGGACTAAGTCCACCTGCATGGTTTAACATGACAATCCTTATGAGCTCCTCTTGGGGATATTATCAACCTAGATTACTATGACACAATTTCTTCTATAATCAATAACACACACTATAAGTAATATCATTTCCCAACTTATCGGGTCTTTTGATTTATCAAGCTAAATCTCACCCTTTGATAAGTTAAAGAAATGAATACTAAATATATGTGCTTGTTATTATATTAGGATTAAAAGCACACACTTTCATAATAATTAAGGTCTTGTTCTTTTATTAAGTCAGCACAAAAAGAACTTACCTTAAATGGTCCTGCTCAATATACTCAGAGTGTACTAGTGTAATTTTATAGTTAAGATAAACTAATATCAAATTACACTACAACTATTCCAATGGTTTGTTCCTATCCATCTTAGTCGTGAGCTACTGTTTATAATTTATAAAGAACCGATAACATGATCTTCTGTGTGTGACACCACACACCATGTTATTTACAATATAAATTAATTGAACAACTACACTTAACATATAAATGTAGATATTTTTTACCAATGTGATTCTTTATTTCAAAATAAATGTTTACAAAAGCTAGGCTTTTAGTATACACTCTAACAATCTCCCACTTATACTAAAATACTAAGTTGTCATATCTGTTGCCATACATCTGATTCTCATCCCCTCCACATGCCGATCAAAAGCTTTCGTCGGAAGAGCCTTAGTGAAAGGATATGCCAGGTTATCTGCTGATGCTATCTTGGCGACGACAACTTCTCCTCGCTTCACGATGTCTCATATCAGGTGGTACTTGTGCTCTATATGTTTACTTGCCTTATGGGCTCATGGTTCCTTCGAGTTTACAACTGCACCGCTATTATCACAATAAATTGTGATGATTTTGGGCAAACCAGGAATCACATCTAAGTCCATTAGGAAGTTTCTAAGTCATACAACTTCTTTGGCTGCCTCAGAGGCTACCACATACTCAGCTTCCATGGTTGAGTCTGAAACGTATTTCTGCTTAACACTCCTTCATGCAATGGCTCCACCTCCTAAAGTAAACACATAGCCTGATGTAGACTTACTATTGTCCCTATCTGATTGGAAGTCTGAATCAGTGTAACCCACAGGGAGAAAATCTTCTGCTTGGTAAACTAGCATATAATCTCTAGTCCTTCTCAAGTACTTTAATATATGCTTTACAGTAGTCCAATGTCCTTGTCCAGGGTTACTTTGATATCTGTTAACCATGCCCATGGTAAAACAGATATCCGGTCTCGTACATAGCATTACATACATTAGGCTTCCCACAGCTGAAGCATAAGGAACTGCCTTCATGTCCTCTATCTCCTTCGATGTCTTCGGAGACATCTCTTTAGATAAAGCTACTCCATGCCTAAAAGGTAAGAAACCTTTCTTGGAGTTTTGCATGTTAAAATGAGAAAGGATTGTATCTATATATGAAGCTTGAGATAGGCACAACATCCTTTTCTTACGATCCCTTATGACTTTGATCCCAAGAATGTGTGCACATGCTCCTAAGTCCTTCATATCAAATTGTTTGGACAATCATACCCTTACGTCCGATAACACTTTGACATTGTTACCAATTAACAAAATATCATCTGCGTATAGTACAAGAAATACCACCATATTTTCGTTACACTTCTTGTATACACAAGACTCATCTGGACACTGAATAAATCCATATGACTGGATTACTTCATTAAATCGGATGTTCTAAGATCTTGAAGCTTGCTTCAGTCCATAAATGGACCAATTGAGCTTGCACACTAGATGCTCCTTGCCTTTTTCAGTGAACCCCTCTGGTTGCTTCATATGGATGTTTTCTTCAAGACTTCTGTTAAGGAAAGCTGTCTTGACATCCATTTTCCAAACTTCATAATCCATATGAGCGGCAATGGATAAGAGTATCCGGATAGACTTAAGCATAGCTACCGGTGAAAAGGTCTCCTCATAATCGATTCCCTCTTTCTGAGTATACTCTTTCACAACAAGCCTTGCTTTGAAGGTTTCTACCTTCTCCCATCTGTCCCTCTTTTCCTTTTGTAGATCCACTTGCATCCAATGACTTTTACACCATTTGGTGGTTCTACAAGCTCCCAGACCTTATTAGATTCTATTTCAGAATTCATCGCCTTTTGCCAAGATACTGCATCTTTATCTTGGAGTGCTTTATCATACGTCCGGGGATCAAGTTCATGTTTACCCGGGATCAAGTCTGAAGACTCTCCCAAAAACATGAATCTCTCAGGTTGCCTAACAACCCTCCCACTACGACGAGGCACTATCTGTAACTATGCATCATTTGTGACACGTGTTGCAGTTTCTTGTGGTACTTCAACTTGTACTGTTGGTATTGAAGTAAACGTGTCCTCTCTTATTTTTTCTAGAATAATTTTACTTCTGGGCATGTGATCCATTATATAGTCTTCTTCTAAAAACTGGGCATTGGTACTAACAATGACCTTCTGGTCTTTAGGACTATAAAATAAACCACCTTTCATTTCTCTAGGATAACCCACAAACACGCGAACTTCTGTACGAGATTCTAACTTATCAGTATCTGCTTTCAGCACATGTGCTGGACTACCCCAAATCCGAATATGTTTTAAACTAGGCTTTCGCCCATTCCACAATTCTGTGGGAGTAGAGGGTACTGATTTAGAAGGTACCAAGTTCATAATGTGCGCTGCCGTTTCTAGAGCGTATCCCCAAAACGAATTTGGTAATTCTGAATAACTCATCATCGATCTAACCATCTCTATAAGAGTCCTATTCCTTCATTTTGCACACCATTCTGTTGGGGTGTACCAGGTGCGGACAATTGGGATTAAATCTCGGCCTCTGATAAGTATTTCCTAAACTCTCCTAAGAGGTATTCACAACCACGATCAGATCGTAGTGTCTTGATACTTTTACCAAGACGTTTCTCCACATCAGCCTTGTACTCTTTGAACTTATCAAAGCACTCAGACTTGTGGCGCATCAAGTAAATGTATCTGTATCTTGAATAATCATCTATAAAGGAGACAAAGTATTAGAAACCACCTCTTGCCTGGATAGACATAGGACCACACAAATCAGAATGAACCAGTTCTAACACATCTTTGGCTCTATACTCCTTGGCCTTAAAGGGTCTCTTGGTCAGTTTACCTTCCAAGCAAGATTCACAGGTTGGAAAGTTTTCCACCACTAATGAACCCAAGAGTCCATCAGCTATAAGCCTTTGAATCCTACTTAAGTTAATAGGTCCAAGCCTTAGATGCTAAAGATATGTTTGGTTCATTTCCGAAAGTTCCTTTCTCTTATTGGAATTAGAAGATGTATTATTAATTTCCATTTGTTGCTTTGTGGGAGAAATTAGATTTAAAGTATATAAATTGTCAACCAATGCACTAGAACAGATAATAACTTTATTTCTCTTTTTAACCACATTGTTATTAAAAGAAACAGAATATCCATCCAAATACAGTTTAGAAACTGAAATTAAATTCTTTCTGAAACTGGGTACATAAAGACAATTCCTTAAAACCAAAATTCTATTCCTTTCAAAAGATAAGTAGACGTCTCCCACTGCAACAACCGCCATCTTAGTAGTATTGGCCATGTAGACGGTTATCTCTCCTTCAAATAGTCGTCGGGTTTCCTGAAACCCTACAAAGAGTTGCAGACATGATCAGTGGCTCCCGTATCTACACACCAGATACTGGTAAATAACACCGCTAAACATGTTTCAACTACTAAAGAATGAGATATACATTTATTGTTCTCTTTCCTACGAGGACAGTCAGCCTTCCAATGTCCAGCCTACTTGCAGATGAAGCACTTGCCCTTCGGCTTATTCATTCAGCTTTTGGTCTTGTACCTAGAGGTTTATTCACCTTCTTTGCTGAAACAACCCGTTTCTTCTTCTTCTTGCCTTTCGACTTAGAAGTAGAACGATTTTCAGCATAGTGAATCTGAGAACTATGATGAAATATACCTTCTGTTGCCTGTAGTTCTGTCAGAAGTTTCGTCAACGTATACTCCCTTTTGTTCATGTTATAGTTCAGGCGAAACTGCTCAAAACTTCTGGGTAGCGTTTAGAGAATAATATCGACCTGGGTTTCCCCATCGATTTCACCTCCAAGGATCTGTATTTCGTTCAGATAAGTCATCATCTTGAGGATATGATCCCTTACGGGTGCCCCCTATGACACGGTAGCTGTCATTAACTTTCTCATTGCCTCTTTCCTAACAGTCCGACTCTGGTGTCCGAAGAGTTCTTAGAGATTGTTCATTATATCATAAGTCATTGGTAAGTCCTGATGCTGATGTTGCAATACATTTAACATCGAAGCCAAAATGTAACACCGCGCCATCTCATCTGCCTTTACCCATTTCTTATGATACTCAATCTCCTCTACACTAGAATCACTATTAGGTGTATTAGGGCAGACCTCTGTCAGTACAAACTTATAGCTTTCAGCAATTAGGACAATGTCCAGGTTTCTTTTCCAATCTATGTAATTGGGACCAGTAAGTTTGTTCTCTTTCAATATAATGGCCAGTGGGTTGAAAGACATCTTAAGAATCACAAAATAAACTTTGGTCAAGACTTTAAATTTAGAATAATATTGATTCCTCAAACAATACTATTTAAATTTCCCAACACCTCAAAACACCGTGAATTTTGCATGCCACGATAGTGTGGACGTATACAAAATCAAACATTTGTAAGAGGAGGGTTTACCCATTAATTTTATTCTTGTCAACCTAACTTTATGACAAATAAAATTAATAGTTGGTTTTCCTTCGGTCACACATATAATAGCAGTGACTCCGATGGGGAGGATATTATTAAATGTGCCTAAGTGTATACCATTATTTGATACTTAGTTCATTAAATAAGATTGTGCCCCTTCCGATGGAGAAGATCACACGCTCCTAATTAATTTCCTATAACCATCCATATGGAAGTTTGATCTAGTAATCCGCAAACAAACTCATCCGATATGGAGGAAGGCACTCAGAGCCAACGCGCAAGTTTGTTTGTATCACTTGCAAACCAGTAATGGAGACCGTGGAATTTATTTAAAAATCTCTCTCTCACTTAGTTATTTATGGTGAGGAATTTTAACCTACCAAACACACATCACACACATAACAGCAAATAAAAACAATAAATATGGAAATTAATTTTCTAACTATTATGCCATTTTTCCATCACTATCCTTCGCGTGCTGCCAGCCCTAGGGTTCATGCCATCAGGTCCATCGAGCATCCTTTTCCGCTACGCCTCTAGTCCTTCAATCGCACCATGCCTCGCAAGGATACGATCCGCGACAAAAAAATAAAAAGTTTACATACATCGATCCTATATTCCACAAAGGAATGTACATCAAGTCTAGATCGAACATAAATGTAAAATCCTAGGGCCAATACAGCTCCTGCTGTAATAGTTAAATACAATCATGCACACACAATAAAATGCCCTTAACATGTCCAAGGGTCCAATCACACACAATATCTGTAAGCCATAATAGTTGGAGCCTGCAACTACAGAGTTAGCATATTCTACTATTATCCTGCCTAAATTATGTTTGACATGTGCATAATTAAACTGAAAATCAAACACACAGAGGCAAACCCTAGTTTTGATACCAATTGTTGGTTGGTCTTAGGAAGATCGTACCGGCTCCATTGTACAAAAATTTTGTACAAGTGTCGAACATTTCCTAACAACCTATTGTGTTCTTTAGAAATTAAATTCGGAATTACAAACGGAACTTAACATTATTGATTCCAAATTTAACTTATCTGTTCTTAATGGTTTAGACTTAAATCGCAAACGATGCTTAACATTATTGATCTAAATCCACCTATTTATAAATTTAATTAAATATTAATTTCAGAAATCGGCTTCCAGGTTAAAAATAGCTAGGCACTAGGCCTTCTTGGATATGGGAGCAACCACCACTTCCTAGATAAAGCCTTTCAATAAAATCTAATATTTAATTTTCTTATATAACCCTAGGTTTAACCAAAAAGAACAATCGAATCACAAAATCGAAAAATAAAAAAAAAAACATAAACTCGAATCACAAATTTGAAACCTAGAATTATATGTCTCTTGTGTTTGGAATTCATACAAAGAAAAACTAATATGATACAGAAATTAATTACTAGTTATACCTTTCTTTGTATGCAACGACCTCTTGATCTTCTACCGTATTCCTCTTCTTATCTCGGACGTCGTGTGGGCGACAATCTACCAAGACGAGAACACCCAAGCTCCTTCTTCTCCAAGCTAGTTTCGGCCACCACAAAAAAACTCCAAGAGTGTAAGGTTCGGCCACCACCACCAAGCTCCAAGCGATGCTAGAAACAAAGTCTCCTTTCTCTCCTTCTTCTCCAAGCAAGATTTGGCCACCTTCCAAGCTCCCAAGGATGAAGAGGTTCGGCCAAGGAGAAGAAAGAAAAAGGAGAAGAGAGAATAAGAAGGGTCGGCCACACCAAGGAAGAGAGGAGGAGAATAGAATAGAGTTGTTACCCATGAAGGCACCCCTACTCCCTCTTTTATAATCCTTGGTCTTGGCAAATAAGGAAAAATTAAATAAAATCTTCCTTATTTTCTTTGCCATGAAAAGGCAAATTTAATTAATTAAAAACAATTTCCTTTTCTTAAATCCACATGGTCGGCCACCTCATTGCTCCAAGCAAGGAAAGATTTAACCCAAAATTAAAACTTCCTAATTTGTTTCCGAAATTTTAAAATAAAAATTTCTCTAATAATTTTTCCTTCATGGTTGGTTATAAAAGGTTTAAAATCTTTCTATTAAAACATGTGGATGATTTCCAAAAAGGAAAGTTATCTTTAAAATTAAAATCTCCTTACAATCAACAAATAAGGAAAGATATCAAATCTTTTCTTAATCTTTTGTAAAGGAAATATTTAATTTAAAACTCTCTTTTTAAATCATGAACATGGTTAAAAAAAAAGAAAGTTTTATCAAAAATTAAAATCTTCCTTTTAACTACAAATAAAGAAAGATATCAAATCTTTTCTCTTAATCTTTTGTAGAAAGCTATAAAAGGAAGGATTTAAATTTTAAACTCTCTTTTAAAACCATGGCTTCCACATAAGAAAAATTTTAAAACAAAATCCCTTTTATTTTCCTAGCGGCCGACCACCTAAGCTTGGGACCCAAGCTTGGCCGGCCACCTTAAATTGGCTCCACTCTTAACTTTGGTCGGCCCTAGCTTGGGCTCCAAGCTAGCTTGGTCGGCCACCTTAAGGTGGGTAGAAAGGTGGGTGTAGGTAGGTATAATACTTTATAAATAAAAGGCTACAATAGGAACCGAGAGGAGGAATTGGTTTTGATCTCCTGATGAAATTAAGCTTCCCGTGTTCGCCCCGAACACCAACTTAATTTCATCAATAATAATTCATATCACTAAATAATTATTATTGCTACCGCACCAATCCCAAATTACATTTTGGGCTCCTTCTTATCATGAGTGTGTTAGTCTCCCTGTGTTTAAGATGTCAAATGTCCACTAATTATGAGTTACTGACAACTCTCTTTACTTAATATCTTAGTCCAAGAGTAGTACCACTCAACCTTATCATCATGTCGGACTAAGTCTACCTGCAGGGTTTAACATGACAATCTTTATGAGCTCCTCTTAGGGACATTATCAACCTAGATTACTAGGACACAGTTTTCTTCTATAATCAACAACACACACTATAAGTAATATCATTTCCCAACTTATCGGGCCTTTGATTTATCAAGCTAAATTTCACCCTTTGATAAGTTAAAGAGATGAATATTAAATATATGTGCTTGTTATTATATTAGGATTAAGAGCACACACTTCCATAATAACTAAGGTTTTGTTCTTTTATTAAGTCAGCACAAAAAGAACTTACCTTAAATGGTCCTGCTCAATACACTCAGAGTGTACTAGTGTAATTTTATAGTTAAGATAAACTAATACCAAATTACACTAGAACTATTCTAATGATTTGTTCCTATCTATCTTAGTTGTGAGCTATTGTTTATAATTTATAAAGAACCGATAACATGATCTTCTGTGTATGACATCACACACCATGTTATCTGCAATATAAATTAATTGAACAACTATACTTAACATATAAATGTAGACATTTTTTACCAATGTGATTCTTTATTTCAAAATAAATGTCTACAAAAGCTAGGCTTTTAGTATACACTCTAACAAGAACACCGAAGCCACCTACCAGAGGCTGATAAACAAGGTGTTCCAACAACAGACCAACCGTAATATAGAGGTATACGTCGATGACATATTAATTAAATCCCTCCGAGCTGCTGACCTATGTGCAGATATCAACAAGACTTGTCAGATGCTGAGGACTTATGGGATAAAACTGAACCCCAGCAAGTGGCTATTCGGCGCGAAGAGTGGTCGTTTCCTGGGCTACATCGTCACCGAGCGAGGCATTAAAGCCAATCCAAGCAAGGTCAAAGCTTTGCAAGACATGTCGTCACCTCGAAATTTAAAGGAAGCTCAACGGCTGACCGATTGGATCACGGCGCTGCCCAGATTTATATCCAAGTCATCTGATCGGAGCCTACCATTCTTCAAGGTGCTCCGCCGAGCCACAAGATTCCAATGGGACGCTGAGTGCAATCGGACATTGGAAGAGCTCAAGGAATATTTGAATTCCTTGTCAATACTGGTCAAGCCAATTGTTGGTGAGCCGCTGATCTATTTATCATCCAACGAGCATGTGGTCGGGTCGGCTCTAATTAGGCAGAACGGCTAATAACAGCAACCTGTATTTTTTTAGTCATATATTGAAAGATGTTGAATCTCGTTACACCGATCTTGAAAGACTAGCGTATGCTTTGATTCTTGCCGCTCAGAGGCTTCGTCCATACTTCCTTGCGCACACAATTATTATGCTAACTAACAGTGCCCTGGGGCGAGTCCTTCTCAACCTGAAAGCATAAGGAAGGCTAATCAAATAGACGACCGAGTTAAGCGAATTCGATATTCAGTATCAACCCCGAGCGACAATCAAGGCTCAAGCCTTAGCGGATTTCATCATAGAAGTCCAGAGTGATGAGCCGGCGGCAACATGGAAGATATATGTGGACGGCTCTTCCACTCGGCAAGGCAATGGAATCGGCGTACTGCTTACCTCACCATGGGAAGATCGGATGCAGTTCTCCATTCGGCTGGACTACAGAGCCACTAATAACGAAGCAAAATATGAGGCGCTGATAGTCGGCCTGCAAGCAACTCGGCATGTGGGAGCAGTTAAAGTCCTCATCCACTCGGGCTCCCAGCTTGCCGCCCAGCAGCTATCCGGAACATTCGAGATAAGCAACACTCAGCTAAGGCTCTATGCGGAGGCTTTCGAGAAGCTGAAGACCAACTTCCAGGAGGTCATTATACAGAATATCCCCCCCCCCCCCGATTGGAGAACCAGGAGGCGGATGAGTTAGCGAAACTAGCCAATTCGTTGACGCCGATTGTCATAGGTCAGCCGATCGAACAAGTCTCGCTTGTGGTGCATATCGACCGAATGAAAGGAATAACCTTCCCGAATGACTGGAGGACAACTCTGACAGAGTTTCTGCATTCGGGAAGTACACCTGTCGATCCGAAAGAAGCCCGCTTGTTGAAGAAGAGGGATGGGTGGTTCATCTTGATCGGGGACCAGCTTTACAAGAGAGTCTTCTCCAAACCCCTCCTCAAATGCGTCGGATCTGAAGACGTCGAGTACATTCTGCGAGAGGTGCACCAAGGCTCTTGCGGGGGTCATCCGAGCGGCCATGCATTAGCCCGAAAGAAACTCCTAGCCAGATATTTCTGACCAACCCTCCAAGAGGATACCGCTCGGACGGTGACCACCTACTTGTCCAGATAGAAGCATCACAACATGTCGCACCAACCGACTTAGGAAATGAAGGCGTCCACGGTATCATGCTCATTCGACCAATGGGGCATGGATATCATTGGGCCTTTCCCCATGGTGACCGGTCAGTGGAAATTTCTTCTCATCGCAGTCGACTACTTCTCTAAGTGGGTGGAAGTTGAGCCGCTGGCAAGAATCATCGAGTAGATGGTCATTAAATTCGTTTGGCAGAACATCATTTGCCGATTCGGCATCCCACATCGACTCGTATCTAATAATGGAAGACAGTCCATTGGTCAGAGCCTCAGAGAATGGTGCGAGGGCTATGACATCCAACAAGTCTTCATCTCTGTGGCCTACCCCCAAGGCAACGGGCAAGCCGAAGTCGCTAATCGGAAGATCCTCAGAGTTTTGCGCGCTCGGTTTGACCACATCGGAGGTGGCTGGGTCGACGAACTCCTAGCATATTATGGGCCCTCTGCACAACCCCGAAGGAGGCGACCGGCTTGCCCCCCTTCCATTTGGTATATGTCGGCGAGACAGTCGTCCCCGTGGAGATCGGAGTAGAATCCGATCGGGTGCAGCACTACGACGAGGGAAACGTCGAACGGAGTCTCATGGAGCTCGACTTGGTGGATGAAACATGGGCAAAAGTAGCGGTTCAGCTAACAGCATACCGGTAACAGATGAAACAGAACTACAACTGGAGGGTGATCCCGATATCCTTCTAGGTCGACGATCTCGTCTGGAAAAAAGTGAAGTCAGCTAACGATGTCACCAAGCTCGAGGCCTCATGGGCAGGGCCTTTCAAGGTCATGCAGAAGCTCCGTTTGGGCGCTTATTATCTGGAGGATGAAGAAGGAAGGCAGCTTGAGAGGCCATGGAGTGAGAACCACCTTCAACCCTACAAGGCTAGATGAGAGGTGCGTGGGTGAATACTATGTACTTTTTGTATTTTTTTGTATGTCACTTGAACGCAGGGCAAAATATGAATAAAAAGCGAAGGCCTCTTGAAGTGCATCTCTATCAACGGTGGAGCGACGACTTTAAACCCAAGTTTACTTCAACGGTCGAGCGGTGATCTTAAACTCGAGTTTACTTCAACAGTCGAGCGGTGACCTTAAACTCGGATCTACATAGAGTTTACATCAACGGACAAGCGGCGACCTTAAACGCGAGTCGTCACCAACGGTCGAGCGACGACCTTAAACTCTTGTCTCCACCAACGATTGAGCAGCAACCTTAAACGCGTGTCTCCATCAATGATAGAGCGGCGACCTTAAACGCGTGTCTCCATCAACGGTCGAGCGGCGACCTTAAATGCGTGTCTCCATCAACGGTCGAGCGACGACCTTAAACGCGTGTCTCCATCAACGGTCGAGCGACGACCTTTAACGTGTGTCTACATCAACGGTCGAGCGGTGACCTTAAACGTGAGTCATTATCAACAGTCAAGCGGTGACCTTAAACGCGAGTCGTCATCAACGGCCAAGCGGCAACCTTAAACGTGAGTCGTCATCAACGGTCGAGCGGCGACCTTAAACCCAAGTTCACATCAACAGTCGAGTGGCGACCTTAAACGTGTGTCTCCACCAACGGTTGAGTGATGACCTTAAACGTGTGTCTCCATCAACGGTCGAGCGGCGACCTTAAATCCAAGTTTACATAAACGGTCGAGCGACGACCTTAAACTCGAGTCGACATCAACGGTCGAGCAGTGACCTTAAACCCGAGATCACAGCAACGGTCGAGCAGCGACCTTAAACCCTTGGCTCAGTGAGAAGACAAGCGTCGACTACTTAAAAGCCTAAGTCTTCAAAATATAGTGATCATTCAGCAATATTCTTCAAGATGCCCCCGGGACCGATCAGAAGTTCATAGAATTAGTACGTCACTAAATTCAAAAGGGATCGGTAGGCTGGATGGACTAATTATGGATGATCGGATTCACGAGGCCACGAGATCATACGATACTCAAAGAAAAGGAGAGTCGAAAAGACATGCAAGGAGATAAAACTCGTCCAAACGAACGAGCATTCATTAAGACTTCAAAAAAATTTGGACATTTTACAGGGACTCTCGGCCTCACTCAAGGTAGTCCAAAACATCGTCAAGTAGCGTTGTAGTGAGCTTATCCCGGCTGATGATGTCGCTGGACAGATCTGCCGGCAGATGGCCACCCTGGCGAAGCTGGTCGATCATCCCATCAATGGCCAGATTGAAGAGGCGTAGAGCCCGATCGACGACCTTTTCATTGAAAACATCCGGGCGGAGGTAATTCTTCTTCATAGCCTCAAAGCGGCTCTGCTCGGCACCCTGGTAGGTCTTCAGGGCCACTCGGGAAGCCTCCAGCTTATCATTGGCGGTGGCCAGCTCAGTGTCCTTAGAGGTGAGTTGGCCGCGGAGGGCAGCTTCTTCTGCCGACCGGCTTATCTGTTCAGCGACCAGGAAGTCCTCAGCTTCCTTGAGTTTTTGGATGAGGGCTCAGGCCTCCTTATTCTTCTCCTCAAGGTCTGCAATGGCCCGATTCTTTCGCGCGTTGGTCGACTCGATTTTATTGTCAAAAATGGTGACCTGCTTATTAAGCTAAGCCAACATGGTGGCCTGCCCGGAGCTCTTCTCCCGTTCGGCCTCGAGTAGTTTATTGCTCTTCTCCAGGTCGGCCCGAAGTTTAGCCACCTCGGCGCTTGTTTGTACTTGAGCGGCTGAGGATTGACCGCTCGATGCCTTCATTTACTTCACTTCCTCCTCCCAAAAAGTGAGCCTTTGGCACATGGCCAGGTTCTCCACCCAGTACTGCAAACAAGGTGAATATAAGCGTCGATCAGAAGTAAACTATGCAAAAGTAAGACTTACCCCAATAGACATCTAGGTGTGGCTGTCCATGAGTGCCCTCGGAGGCATCACCACCGCAGGGCCCGGGCATCTTCCCATATTTTGGTGAGCGTCCCTTGGATGATGATTGATAAGCGAATCTGTCACATCCGCTAATCAAATTGTACAAATGTATTTCCACTGAACCCCTTAATTTCACAATAACGTTGTAGTAAGGAGCCCAGGATCGATCTCTCGAGGAACAAACAGTAGGATGTAATCTTAGGATCATATTTTATTCTCATTTTTGGGGTTTTTAATATAGAAATGGGGGAGTTTAAGCCTTGAATCTAACTGAATAAATGAAAAGCATAGCGAATACGAAATTATCTAATGCATAAATGAAACCTAACTATGTGACAATGATCAAACCATAATGCATTATCACCCTACATTATAATTAAATCATCAACACCCTTAAACTAAATATGAAATAACGAAACACAATTAAATCTGATCTACACAGAAATCAAACCCTAGCTTAAAACTTAAACACTAAACAATTAACCAAACATCAAATGAGACTTAAACTAAGCTTCAACAAGGTAATGAAATGCTAACTACTTGCTAAGCCATAACAAACTTCAAATGAATCTATTCTAAGATAATAAAAACAGTAACAAAATGAAATAAATCCTAACCAATCCAATCTCTCAACCAATCTAACAAGTTTCACATTCTTGCCGTCACACAAGAGTGTCAAAGTCGAGACCACCCAACTCCAGACCTTAATGAAGAACCTCAGTTGCGTCTCAGTTCAAGGAGTGCTCAACAACGCCGACGGACCACCTCCGGTGAGCTAGAATAACCCGAAACCTAAGATATGGCCGGAAATCTAGAAATCTGCGAATCTGAAACTCTGGATCGGGATGAGCACTGTGGATTGCGGATGATCGTCGGATGGAGCTTAATAATGCCGACGGACCACCTCCAAGCGTCACTGATGGGAATCAGAGTCTCAGATTGGAGGAACACCTCCAAATCTGAGGTGAACAGAGAAACTCAGAAATGTAGAATTCGTCGGAGAGAACACCCTCCAATCGCTCCAGATGATCGGAATGATGCTACCGTGAAGGTATCTCACTAATGTCGAAGCTCGAGGATTGATTGGAGAAGGAAAGGGGGTCGAAATCCAGAAGAAGTCACGTGCCGGGATGAAGCTGCACGCTGTGGAGATCGAAGAAGCCTGGAAGCTACTGTAGCTTCTGTTTTGAATCTGTTCCCGATCTGAACGGACTGCTATGAATGATTTGGCTCTTGATCAACGATGAAAAGTCATCCAAAATCCGATCCGGATGTACTAATCTTAATCTAGGGTCTGGATCTACTCTCCCTTAGGTCGGATCGACCAGATATTCACTAGATGGTTCAGATCTGCCCAACTTCGATGAACGGTCCAGATTAATTCGGCTTGATCAATGGCTGTATGACTCCGATCTGATTCAAAACCTATGGATCTTCATCTATAGATGAGATCTCCTCCTCATTAGGTTGGATGGGCCAGATTTTCAACGGATGATTCAGATCTCTCCTATTCTTAATGAATGACCCCTAATGCTCCAAAGTCTGATCGTGTCGTTTAAGCTCCAATTCGAGCCCAATTTTGGTTCAAATAGATCCACATCCATGGTCCTTTGATGCCTACAAAATAAGAATCAAATATTAGCATCAAATAACATAAAAATAAAATAATTTGTAATTAAGTCCAAAATCTATACAATGCACAAAATGTGATGTAACCATGATTTAAACCTATGAAATCAACATCAAACCATGCATATATGAATCAAAATAGTACAGTAAAATCATGGTTATCAAATTCCCCACACTTAGTCTTGAACGTCCCGTGAAAGTAAAGAAAACTAAAAATCATCTCCACAAAAATTCCCTAGCAATACCTAGAAGATAGTAAATAGAATTTAACTAAGACCATCTAAAGATCACCAACAATCATGTATATAATCCAAACAATAATTAGTAGGTATGGTAGTTTCAATACAATTAAAAAATTAAGCAAGATGCAATCTCACAAAGGATTTACCTATTCTAGCTCTCACACTCAAAACATGTATTAGTGGAGCTCACTCAATGTCACTCACAACATTTCACTTCCATAAGCTTGCTTATTTTCTAATTCTCCACCACTATAAACATAGCATATATGAATCAAAAGGATTTTATCATGAAGAGTTGAAATGGAATGAAAAAGAACAAGTGAAGTGAATGTAGTAGGCAAAAGTAAAGAATTTAATGAAAAATTGAGAAGATGAGAGTATTGGAGGAATATACTTGATGAGTTGACCAATTTGATGTGTAAAAGATGAATACCATTTGTCATTATCAATACAAAAGATCAAGCTAAACTCCCCTTCAATTTGATGGCAAACAAAGAATCTTGATACTCTATCTTCCACTTGATACTCTCTTGATGTGCCAAAAAAAAATTTTCTCACTGTTTTTACTGTTTTTCCACTTCAATTCTATCA
Organism: Zingiber officinale; assembly: GCF_018446385.1. Taxonomy (NCBI): domain Eukaryota; kingdom Viridiplantae; phylum Streptophyta; class Magnoliopsida; order Zingiberales; family Zingiberaceae; genus Zingiber; species Zingiber officinale. The sequence goes on along the minus strand of NC_056000.1, from coordinate 117,104,455 downwards.
CTTCAAAGCTAAAACCATCTCACAATGATTAATCAATAAGAATCCCCTCCCCCACACTTAAAATGTTGGCCGTCTCGGACAATAGAACAAATCTTGCATTATAAATACTTGATACATATCTAGCCAATGTTTTCCCTTTCTTCATTCTGTATTTATCCTCATCCTTTGTTCCTGTTATTACTGAGGTTTCTATAGTTACAAAGTTCTCACAATTGGTAGCAATCATCACTTATACTTGGCACTCAACTAACATTCCAAGATCAATAGTCTTTGCAATTCTTCACAAAACATGCAGATTTCTCTGGAACTGCACTGCACTTCTTTGAAATCAGAATACAAACTCCATTTTCAGCTACACACTTCAGTGTTGAACTAATCTTAATTTCTCTATTGAAATACCTTCACATTGTATAGCTGGATACAGATTTCAAATTCAGCACTAGGTCACTTATACATTCCTTATTTCAGCACTTTTTATGTACAGTTCAAGTACCAAAAATTCCAGAAAGTCACTGATTCTGAAATTGGAATTTCCAGAATTGAACATGGCTCATATTTCATTAACAGCAATCATCAATTCCCAGCACTTGGTATCCACCTACACTGTCAATTCCAGATTTCAAAAGTCAAAAAGTTTCAGCTCCTAATCTGTTAACAGATTGCAGTAATCAGCTTCCAACTTCTGAACTTGACCTGCAGTAAGACTTAACCTCTTTTGCTGCAATGGCACAAAAAATTCAGCTTGAACTTTAACCATGTATCAATTTGCCACTGTTTAGTCACAAAAACTTCAATACTCCTTTCATCTTGCTTCTTAAGACTCCACCTCACTGTCTTTAAGTTTAGATTACAATCTTTGAATGAAGTATCACCTCACAAACTGAAATCCAACACTTCTGCCTTCATTTCTGCATATTTCCTCATTGCTGCAATTTACAGAGCTAAATTGTTTCCTCATTGCTGCATATTTCCTCATTTCTGCATATTTCCTCATTGCTGCAATTTACAGAGCTAAATTGTTTCTACAATTTACAGTGTTCTTTCTGCTTCGTCGACTCCTCCACAGCGCAGCTTCATGCCGCGGCATTCCTCTCCAGGATTTCGACCCCTTCCCCTTCTCCAATCCATCTTTCGAGTTTCAACCTTGGTGGAGAGCGTCTCGGCGGCGTCATCCCGATCATCTGAAGCCTCCAGTGGGTGTTTCCTCTGGCGGAATTTCTCTTCCGACGATTTCTCTGTTCCAGCGAGATTTGGAGGTGGTCCTCCAAATCTGCGCTCTGATTCCCATCAGAGACATTCGGAGGTGGTCTTCCGGTGTTCCTGAGCTGCATCCGACATCACACCACCATCCACAGCGTCATTCCAGATTCAGAGGTCAAGGTTTGAAGATTTCCATATTTCGAGCCATTTATGGGGTTTAGGGTTGTTCTAGCTCACCGGAGGTGGTCCGCCGGCGTTCTTGAGCATTCCTTGAACTGAGACGCAGCAGAGGTTCTTCATTGAGGTCCGGAGTTGGGTGTTCTCAACTTCGGCATTCTTGTGTGACGGCAAGAGTGTGAAACTTGTGGAATTAATTGTGAGAATGGATTGGTTTACCTTTTTAGTTCATTTTGTTACTGTTTTGTAGATTAGAATAGATTTCTTGATGTTTGTTAAGTTGTTTTAGCAAGTAGTTAGAATTTCATTACCTTGTTGAAGCTTAGTTTAAGTCTCATTTGATGTTTGGTTAATTAATTGTTTAGTGTTTAAGTTTTAAACTAGGGTTTGATTTCTGTGTAGATCAGATTTAATTGTGTTTTGTTATTTCATATTTAGTTTAAGGGTGTTGATGGTTTAATTATAATGTAGGGTGACAATGCATTATGGTTTGATCATTGGCACATAGTTAGATTTCATTTATGCATTAGATAATTTCGTATTCGCTATGCTTTTCATTTATTCAGTTAGATTCAAGGCTTAAACTCTCCCATTTCTATATTAAAAACCCCAAAAATGAGAATAAAATATGATCCTAAGATTACATCCTACCATTTGTTCCTCGAGAGATCAATCCTGGGCTCGTTATTACAACGTTATTGTGAAATTAAGGGGTTCAGTGGAAATACATTTATACAATTTGATTAGCGGATGTAACAGATTCGCTTATCAAATTTTGACGTCATTGTCAGGGATACATTGTAGAGGTATGTGATAATTTAGGATTGTTCTTTATTTTGGAAAACTTAAAAATTTATGTTGTTTAATTGCTTTCATGCTTATATATCCATGTGTTAGATTTTATTTATTCCTGAGTCTTCTAATTTTATTTGCTAGTATTTCAGTGTAAGAACAAGAAATTATTTTTATCATGGATCCATATTATCAACATTTTGGAGATTGGAGTCAGAGTTATTATTATCAGCCTCAGACTGGAATTTATGCGCCTAAATATCAGTATGAGGAAGTACAAGAACAATTTACAGATTTAATATGGAAATGTAATGAAATTATGTAACAAATGAGTGAGCATCAAGAGCAACAATTTGTAAGGATACAAAATATTCAGAGTCAGTTAGATCAGATTGCATCATCCATTACTCAGTTACAAGCACAAAACTCCAGTGAGGAGATGGAAAGTAGTGATTCTGTCAGGCCTGACCCTACTCCCATTTATTCACAAGAATTTTCTAGTTTAATTTGTGATGATGATGTCGTTGTTAAAATTTCTGATTCTACTAATAGTGTTTCTCTAGATGTTGTGAATGATGCAGGTATTGATTTTGAAGATGATTTAAGTGTAGGGGAATACTTACTGGAAGCATTACCTCAAGAATCACCAAGAATTGAAGATGTAAGTGTAGGGACTTGTGCTATGAAGCCAAGCACCCAAGAATCACTACATGAAGTTGTAAATTCACCAGAATCAGAGTCTGAGCATTCATTTGATGAAAAGGAGGTAACAATCACCACTCTAGGTACTTTTCAACACGACAAGGTGAGAATTTCTTGTGAATTATTCAAAAATTTCATAGAGGTATCATTTATTGATTTTATTAGATGTGAATCATTTCTTGAAATATCTTTTACCCACACTAAAATTCTCCTATTTTCTTTTTATTCCACATGCGTATGGGAGGTGTTTTCTTTGATGGATGTTGTAGGAGAACACAAGCTTCCAGAGTGGGTGCTTAAACTAAACCGACTTAGACCTCCAGAAAGAATTTTGAAAGGAAAAATGAGTAATAAGAAGAATTTGAGTGGAACTACGATTACTCCACTTCTAGGGTGGCTTCTTTTGTTAGATCTTCTTCAACCACCGGGAAATAAAAGGGGAGTTGGTTCTAATTTAGCTTTATTTTGCATTTTAATTCATGTTTTGTTAATAAATTCTTTTTGAGAGACTTTCTTTAGTTTCATATGTTACATTTGCATTTTTGTTTTCATACTTTGCATTTTGTTTAGTACATAGCATTTTCATTTTGAATAAGAGTCTCCATGAATTGCTTTAGTAATATTTTTAAGATGGTAAAAGTTTCTTTAATTTGATCAACAATTTTAGGTCACTTGGCATGATTGGATACTCTACTTACATAATATTGGTTAAAATGGTGGTGAATTCCATTTTGATTAATTGAGCTTAATTGCATAAAAAATTACCTAGCGAGGTCCACTTTTAGCCTATACTTCATTATTTTCTTTTGTGTGGCATGCACTTACAACAATTGAACTCTAGAACTTGCTTAATTTCTTTTCAAAGTCACAATAGCATTTGTGTGCATGGAAATGAAGGATATTTTTCATTCTTATTCCCTTATTTCCCAATTCTTTCTCCACAATTTTCTTGAAACATTCTCATCTAGCATTCTAATTCTTAATTACCTTTGCTTGCTCTATTTCATTGAGAATTATGGTTGACTATTTTGATGAGTTAGATTGTTCGATGATGGGTAAAGATTGAAGTGTGGGGGAGGTGTATGAATTCTGTACAATCCAAAAATGGATCAAGGTTTGGAAATTGTTTGAGCAAGGGTTGATTTTAGGAGGTGTTTATGGTGTAAAATTCTGAAAATTTGGTTGTGAATGAATGACTCTAAATGTTTTATGCTAAATATATCCATATTTTGAGTTTTATCATGCTAAGAGTAAGTTTCAATGGCTTAGAATTTTAAGCCTTGATACTATGTTGATACATTCAAAACTTTGGGAGACATATGTGGGAAGAAGATGTGGATGTGCTAATTCTGCAGAAAGATGAGAAATAAAGCTGAAATCTGAAGCATTGTTTTTAGCAGAAATTTTAGGAGCAACATGTGGAAGCCTAATGCTGAAAAATCTATTGTGAATTTCAAAAATTTGGTTGCTGAACATTGCTTATTCTGGACAACTTCAAGGTTCTGAAATCTGAAGTAGAAGAAGCTATTTTAGAATAGAAATGTGCAGAATTCTGCAGGGAATTGAAAGCTACAGTAACAGGGAAATGAGCAGTTAGTATCAAAGTTGTGTCGGAATTTAGGAGTAGCCTTAAAGCCAATGTATCAGTGAGAAGGAAAAACTAAGCTCTGCAACTCAGAGTTTCTGAAATAGACAATTCTATTGGTGCGGGAAGCATCCGACGATCGACCGTTGTTTTGATAATGGCAAAGGAATTCAAAGTTAAGTTGTTTTGTAATCTAACATACTTAATTGAGTGTTTTAGACAAGTCCTAGCTGCGGTTAGGCAGGGAGAAAACCCTAGGGGGTGGTAACCCTAGGTCATAGGGGGTGGTAACCCTATGCGGAAAGTCTTGGCGGGTCGTGAGCTTCAAGCAAAAGTCCTAGGGGGTAACCCTAGGTGGAAAGTCCTGGTATCGCGAACCAGGTGAAAGACTGGACCAGCCAGGAAGCGGAAGTCCAGCAGAAAATCCAGAAGCTTCGAACGCTGAGCAAAAGTCCAGTCGATCTGGAGGATTGCACTGGTAACAGGTAAATCTCCTGAGTAGAGTAGGTGAGAACGTGTTCCCCATAGAGGGAACAGTAGGTGTCGGGTCGACCTAGGGTTTCTGGTTGGAAATCCTAAGTCAAACCCGGACAGTCCGACGACTGTCAAGTTTATCTATTATATTATTTCTGTGCTAACTTTGTTTTGCAGGGTTTGTGTTTCGGACTAACACAATTTGCAGGAACAAAGGAGCATCTTTAACCTCGGATGAACAGTGTCCGAGGCACCTCCATGGGGCTTGGAGGCGTCTCGGGTGCTAGCCGAAGCCACCTGTCCAGGGCCGCTGGAGGCGCCTCGGAGGACACTGGAGGCACCTTGGAACCCCGATTGGAGGTGCCTTTGAGGGAGCTGAAGGCGCCTTAAGTAGGATAAGTTGCGACCAGTTCTTCGCTCATCCGCACGACTGACTCGCTGAGTTTGAGGCGCCTCTCGAAGGGGTTTCAAGGCGCCTTGAGCACTGTTTAAAAGGGTGTTTCGATCAGCAGCTTGTAACAACAATTTCCAAGCCTTCTTTCTTCAACGTGCTACTCCAAAAGACACCCGGAAGTGCTGCTACAAGATTTGGACGACCCAAAGCTTCGAAACACTGCTCTTGTCGTCGGTATAATCAATCTTATTATTGCTTTCTCTTCAATTGTACTTCAAAGCTGTAATTCTTCTTGCGATACTATAGTTGTTGCCCACCGAAAGCGGTCAACGACCGCGGGCCTTCGAGTAGGAGTCGAGATAGGCTCCGAACGAAGTAACTTCTCGTGTCTTCTGTGTGTTTGTGCATTTTACTATTTCCGCTACGTTATTACTCGTGTTTTACGAAATCGAAAAGTGTGAAAGCCACGAGCGCTATTCATCCCCCCCTCTAGCGCTTTCGATCCAACAATTGGTATATGAGCGGGGTCGTTTTGAACTGGTGCAACAACCATTCAAAGCAATTTTACGTGGTTATTTTAATCTTTTCGGAGTCAATTATAATTAGCTTTGTAGCTACATTCTAATTCTTTTTAACGAATCGGTTTTGCTCGAGACTGGTGCAACACCACTCGAGTTCGCAAATTCTTAACTTTATTTCCCGCACTGCTAATCCAAGACCTAGTCTTGGGATACTTCTATTTTTTGTTGTTGCATATCGCTAATGGCCCAACAAGAAGGTTTCAGCACCGTTCGCCCCCACTTTTCTCCGGAGAAGACTTCGAATATTGGAAGGGGCGAATGGAAACCTTTCTCAAGACACAGTTCGACATGTGGATGATTATCAAGACTGGACTACAACTGCCATCCGACAAAGATGGCAAGCCGACACCCTGCGAAAAATGGGAACCGACCATAATCAAGAAGGTGGAAGCTGATGCCAGAGCAACCTGCACCCTCCAGTGCAGACTGGCCAAGGAGGAACTCAATAGAGTTGGACCATTCTCCACCGCAAAAGAGCTTTGGGAGAAGCTGATCGAACTCCACGAGGGCACCTCCGACACTAAGGTAAGCAAGAGAGATCTCTTGTTCAATAAATTATATAATTTGAAAATGCAGGAAGACGAGACGGCCAGCCAACTTCACGCTCGTATACAAGACATACTAAACTCCCTCCACGCGATCGGGCAAAAGGTCGAGAACAGGGACATCATAAGGTATGCACTTAATGCTTTTCCGAGGAGCACATTGTGCGCATCAATAGTAGATGCCTACAAAGTCTCTAAGGATCTATCTTCCATTAGATTAGATGAGTTATTTTGTGAATTTGAACTTCATGAGCAGTCTAATACACAGCCACCCGATAAAGGTGTAGCTTTGCTTGCAGGCACCAGTAGAACACGCGAACCAAGATTACGACGAAGAACCGAGCCAGAGTCGGAACCAGAATCAGACTCAGACGATGAAGATGATGAACTAGCAACAGAACTCGTGAACTTGGTAAAGAAGCTCTACAAGACGAAGAAGGGCTTCAACAAGAAAGACCTAAAGAAGGCAGTCTAATCCAAGGAGAGTCAACTGTAACGATCCAACTTTCCCTATTTCGAGTTCTAAAAGTCCTTAAAAATATGTAAAAATGCTTTTAAAATATTCTAGAGATTTTTAGAAATTTTTAGAGTTTTTTACGTAATTTTTGGAAGTCGTTTGACATTTTTACCAAAAGGAAGAAGCTGCAAAAATAAAGAGCTCCAGCCGAGGTTCGACCCATAGACCTCGGACAAGTCATAAGCCTTAAGAGAAGTGAGGCAACCAAGTGAGCCGCGGGTCTTTTGTGAACAAATAGAGGAGCGAAATATTATAAGGGGTCTTAGGAACCAAAAATAACCATTAGTTATAAAAGAAGGAAACGTTTTCTCCAAAAACCTAATTCCCCGATCCTTTCTTCTCCTCACACGCGACGCCGTGCGATTCTTCTCCTCTCACGGCAGAAACGAAGAAGCAGGCTTAGGGCTTCACTCCGGCCGCCGGTGAGCTCCCTCCTCCGCGGGTTCTTCACATATCCGAGCTCCTCTCGGCAAGGTGAGCGCACAGGCACAAGAAGGGGTCGAGATCTTCATCCCTCTGAACCCTAGTAGCCCTTCCTTCGATTGTAAGTCCAAGAACAGTAGGTAAGTACTACTCACCTGTGGTAGGAGTTGCTCTGAATTCCTTGGATTTCGTTTCCTTGCTTCCGGATCTTGCTGTGCCGAGTAGAAGTATATGCTAGGGTTTGCGTTTGCTGTGCTAAATTGCTGTGCTAAGGTGTGTTGTACCGAATTTGCCATGTTAGGGCATTAGGTTTTCGGATTTCTATGCTAGGGTTTCCCTTTTGAATAAGCTAGGGTTGCTGTGTTGAAATTTCTATGTTAGGTTTCCTTTTAGAAGTTGTTATGCCAAATTGCCATGCTAAGTTGTTGTGCCGAAAGTTTCTTGCTTGGGTTTTGCTGTTGAATAGGATTATAAGCTAGGGTCTTTCCTTTCATTACTTACCTTCCGTGGCATACATGTTAAGCATGCTAGTTTATTGTTCGAGTTTAATTGTATAAAAGGAGTTCACTTTAATTCTTAGCATGTAAGCACAGTAAGAAATGTTTAGATTACCTGTTATGTTGTTTCCTGCCATGAGTTACAAATCAGTGGCGTAGCTATTCTATAACATTTGCTAGGTATGCTAGTGATTGTTGAGTTTAGTTCTTTTCTAGAAGGTTTGCATGATAAATCGTAGCTTTAACTTGCAAATTAGGCTTTGGTGGTTTAGTTGCGATAAATTGCATGTATAGCAGATCAACATGTTCTAGTTAGCTTAGTTGTTCTAGAACTATGGCACGCTTACATTTGAATGCATTTAGAAATTTTATGCTTTATGCCTCAGTTGTTATTTAAGTTCACATTCAGTTTCTTGTTGTGAAATTCTTTAGAAAATTTTACATTGTTCTAGTAAGCTCTTCTAGGAGATTATGGGAAGCAATAAGTAAGAAAAGACCTAGTCTTAAATTGATTCCGAATTCTAGAAATTAAGATCAAAAGCACACCAAGTGGTTAAAACAAATGCCAAGGCATTTTAATATAAGAGTATAAAGATAACAAGAAATTTAAAGTAAGAGGCTAGTACCCGACTTCCGAGGTTGTCGTTAAACCAATCCAGGAGACCAATTCCGAGGTCTTGGTCCTGGTAAGACCAAGGTCTTTATCCTCATAGGACTGGAGGCTCTCTACCCCAGTCACTATTAGAGAGCGCGCATAAGATTGTACTAAGCCTGGGCCCAAGAAAGAGAAGAAGAAAGTTAAGAATTAATTTCAAGTATAAAGCTATAAGTAAATGAAACAAGTATCACCTATGTTTAGAACTAGCCAAGATTAGCTCTTTTAATTCTAAGCATATCGTATTAGTTTTCATTTGCTTTTCTTATGAGTTTATTGAGCATGATTAGCTTTATTTCTAGCATGCAGATTTATTCTTATATCATGAGTATGCAGATTTATTCTTATATCATGAGTATGCAGATTTATTCTTATATCATGAGTATGCAGTTTATTTTGGTGTTTTGCTATTAGATGAGCATGTTTAGCCTTTTCTTTTTAGCATTTCAGTCTCAGCATCTTTTGCATCTTATGCACTTATGAGCTTTTGTGAGATAGATTAGTACTTATTAAGCATTTCGCTTATAGATTTATTTTTTCCTCCTACTGTAGATAAAGGAAAAGCTAAAGTATAAAGAGGAAGGCGACAAGGGGGATGCATGATAAATGGTGTGTGATGTTGAACTATGGAAGCCTCGGGACCTGGCTAAGAAGTTGTTTAGAGTCCTTTACTATTATTAGAGAAGTTGAGATTGTTTAAGAGTCATTCCTTTTCTTATATTGCTAGTTGAGAGTATTCCACATTGTTAGTTTGGTTGTTTTCTATTCTTGGAGCTTTATTCGTTGCTTTTGCTAGAATAATTTTATTTTTAGTTGTTGTGTCTTATTACTGCGTGGTTGTGAGATATATATATACCAACCGCATGTGGCTGATGGTATTATTTTGCATGTATTGTTGATTTTGTCACCGGTACAGGGGAGACTCTGCCGAAATTTTTCGGTAGGAACTCCTCTGGGGTCGTGATAAGTCTAAGTGTTGCTAATAATAGCATAAGTGACACTAGTAAGTAGAGTAATAGATAAGTAACGATCGCCCTTAGAGAGTAGTAGTAAGAAGGGTGGTCGCTACAGTTGGTATCAGAGCCAAGTTCTCATTCTCCAACATCACACACACATCAGCATCAGCCTTGCCGTCTTCAAGTAAGAAAGCATTTAAGTTCTTTTTTTATTGCTTTCCTTTATTATTATTCGCAGTAGAAAGTAATTGCTTATATGTGCTTTAGTAAGATAGAAGTTTTGTGTTTTCTTATTCATACACATGTTTGTTTAGAAAGGATAGAGAAGATATCAAGTCCTTTTCTTTTGCATAATTAGATGGCAAGAAGAGGGCGTCCCCGTACTGCCCATACTGAGGAACCAGCTCGAGAGAACGAAGTTCCCAGAGCAACTGAGCCCAATCTTTCTAAAGTTGTGGCTCAACTCCAGAAACAAGTAGAAGAGCAGCAACAAGTGATTGCCAATCTGATGGCAAATCAGCAATCAGTTCCTCCCCTGTAACGCCCGAAAATTCTCAAATTTGCATTAGAATTATTCTACGATTTTTCTGGAATTTCTAGATATTTTTCCGGAATTTTCCGAGTAGCAGAAGTAGCAAAAATAATTAGAACCATAGGATAGCTTAGGCGGGAATCGAACCCGGGACCTATGGTGTAAAGGATAATGTTAGTAACCGGTTGAACCCAGCAGGGCCGTGCTGAAAGAAAAGAGAATTAGTTAAATTTATATTCGAGTTGGTTAAATAAACCACTTAATATAAATAGAGGAACTTAAGTTGGGTTGGTTTATTTTAGAATTGGTTTGGCACCTCTCCTCCCTCTCCAAACCCTCAACGCCGACGCCACCCTCCTCTTCCTCTTTCTCTCTCGGCGCCCAAGCCCAAGGGCTCTCGGATCACCTTCCGGCGACGACTCCAACACGAAAAAGGTTCATCTCCGCGAGGGGAACGCGAAGACGCGAGCGAATCGTCGAGAAGTCGTCTCCACCGGAATTCCTAGCGATAAGAATCATAAGAAATTACGAATAGAAGGTAAGAAACCCCTCACCTGCGGTATAATAGCTCCGTTTGTTTATATGCATTAGTTATTAGCTATATGTGTAGTTTCCGGCACCTAGGATGTGTTCTAACCCTTCTCGAAGATTAGGAATTTAGTTAGCACCTTTAGATGGGCCGGACACGTTTATTCTCCTTCAGTTGGAGATCATAGACGCGGTTGGGTGCCTAGAGGTGTCTTTCCTGATGCAGAGAGGGGTTGAAGCACACCAAGTGTTCGAAAAAGGGGTTAGTTTAGCTAATTACCCTTCAGTTATGTTTATTAGCCCAGTTAAATGCATTAGTAGCATTTAAATTAGTAACTTTGCTCACTACAGCTTATATGGGACTATGGTCCAATGGGTAGGCTCCCACAGTCGCCTCTAGGTTCAGATAACCTAGCTCTAGGTTCAGATAACCTAGAAACAGCATGTTATATCAGTTAGCTATAGATATTAGTATTTTATTTTCAGTGGCACTGTACTGGATTAGATATCCATTGGGTTGGACTCCCACAGTCGTCCCTAGGTTCAGACAACCTAGTAAACCCTGCTAAATTCGGGACTTGCAACCCCGGGTCTAGTAGGGATGCGCGCACAGCAAGTACAGTTGCCGGGCCCAACAACATGTTTATTATTTTCACTTATTATGTATTAGTTTTCAAAACTCAAAAACAGTTATGCTAGTTGAGTTTGATTGCAGCTTCAGTTTAGTTAGTTTAGCTCAGTATTATATTTCAGTTCAGTTCTCTATGTTAGCTTTATAATTGGTTGTATGCTATGCCATGACTAGTTCAGTATGCCATGTTTATATGATTGTATGCCATGCCATGCTAGCCTGTCCAGTATGTTTTCGAATAGCATGTTTTCAAATCATAACCGCATCGTATGCATGATTTTGTGAGGTAGATGGCTTCTTACTAAGCGTTAGCTTACAGATACTACTTTTCTTATACTGCAGATACAGGTAAAAGAAAAGTGGATTAGCAGTGGAGGCTGGAGGTCAATGCAGATGAGGGTGTGTGTGTGTGGAACTGGAATGAAAGGTCTCAGGGATCTAACAAGTTTTAGTTATGCATTAGAACTCGTTAGCATTTACTTTCAGCTTATTAGTTTTGATACTTTCACTTTCATGCAATTTAGATTTGGGACGCATTGAACTATGAAAGAATGTTTTAAAATGTCAGTAATCATGTTAGAATGTTATTACATGTTATTAGAATAGTTTATTATGCAGTAGGTAGTTGTTAGATTGTATTTTGGCACACCAGAGTGCTGAAATCAGAGTTCCCGGCCGAAATCAGAACTCTGATCGGTCTCCAGACCGATCAGAGCCTGGGCAGTGCCACTGGATCGGTCAGCCGACCGATCCAGACGGATACAGTACGCTACTGTATCCTCCTGGATCGGTCAGCCAACCGATCCAGCATGAGACAGTAGCGTCCCAGGAGATTTCGGGTGCCTGGATCGGTCTGTCGACCGATCCAGCCACACCTAGATCGGTCTGTCGACCGATCCAGCTGGGGACAGTAGCGATGTATCAGCAGATCGGTCTGTGGATCGATCCGGAGGGTGTTACCAGTTGTAAATCCCTCCCCTAGCATGTGTACGACTCCGAGTTACACCCTTTAGCATGTATAGAATCAAGAAAAGTAACAGCTTAGCAAATGTTAGTATCGGAGTTAACATTAATCAGATAATTAGCAAAATTTTCAATTTAGACCAGTTTTCCGCACAGTATAGCTTAGCAGTAATGTAGCGATTCGCCTTACAGCCTAGTAGTTAGAAGGCGGGTCGTTACAGAGTGGTATCAGAGCAGTGTTCCATACTTCCTACACACACATCAGCATTGTACCTACAGCTTCCAAGTAAGAATACCTCTACTCTCTTTATTGTTCTTGTTTATAGTTACCGTTCATGTTATATGCTTCTTGCTTATAGTTACAGTTCATGTTATATGCTTATTGCCGGTTAGTACATGATAGTTTAAACATGATATTAGAAATTATATAACTGTAATAGTATTAGTTATACATATGTTCTCTATGTCATTAGAAATGGCACGAGGACGCCCAGCTAGAAGGGCACTAGCCACCGAGCCCCAGAGGCAGTTCAGTGCCTCCTCCGGACCTTACAGATTAGTGGCTCAGCTGAATAGCAACAAGAAATAGCCACCTTAAAGGCTAACCAAGAATACCCCCACCGTCACCCCGAACCATCGGCGACTCCGGTAGTCTTAGAGGTTCCACCGGCTCAGCCTACAGCACCCCAGCAGCTGAGCTAAGGAAGGAAGCCTATCGATCCAGTGGCAGAGTCAAGCCAGAGAACTTCTCGGGCACTAGTGAACCATGGGATGCTCAAGCCTGGTTCAAAACACCGGAAACGATGGAGCTTGGACTGGCCCGAACACGAGAAGGTGAAGTGTGCCTCCTTATGCCTGAGATGCACGCATGTGGTGGGAAAGGATCGAACGAGCGCCCAGTGAATCAGATGTCATGGGGGACGAGAAGGAATTCTTCGAGGAGTTCTTTCACATGCGGGTTACAAACCGCCACTACGACGAGTTCACGAAGTTTCGTCGGCAACCTTTCGGTGGAGGAAGCCGTGAAGAAATTCAACAGGTTGGCTCGTCTATGTCCAGTTAGTCGGCACAGAGAAGGAACGAGTCGGGTTGATGCTCAAGATCCGAGGCCGAGATTGCGGTGAACGTGGTGGTGGCATTCATAGGCCACAAACCACGGAGGAGCTAGTGAGCGGTGCCTTGACCACAGAGCATTACCGGAACAGCATGAAGCAGTCTCCTCGAGTCCAAAGGCCAAGGAAGCTCTCACACTCGAAGCAAGGCCACAGCTCCAGTGGAAGGGAACTCCAGCAAGCGCAAATCGTGGAGTGACTCAAAGGAGGACCATCTAGCAAGCGACCCGGTTATCAAGTGTGCTACTTGTGGGAAATTCCACCGAGGGGTTTGTCGCAAGGGCACACGAGGATGCTTTGAATGTGGACAAGAAGGGCACATGGCCAAGCAGTGCCCGAACAAGACCGGTCTTCCTCAGCCACAGCAGATTCAATATGCAGGCCAGCCAGCTCAGTTACATCAGATGCAGGCCACTCTAGAAGGTCCACTTATCAGCCAGGGCAGATTAGAAGCCCCTCCAGCTTTAGCTAATGCGAGGATCTACGCACTCACCAGAGAGGACGTAGCCAATGCCTCGACAGTGGTCACAGGTCAGATTAGCATTTTTTAGTGTAGTGCTACTGTTCTATTTGATACTGGGGCAACCCATTCATATATAGCCAGGATGTTCTCCGAAAAATTAGAGGTACCTCCAGAGATACTCAGCGGTCAGTTTTTGACGACACTACCTTCAGGAGAGATCATGGCGTCCACGCACTGGCTCAGAGCAGTGCCGGTCATTATAGCAGACAGAGAGCTCTTTTGTGATCTGATAGTGCTAGAAATGACCGACTATGACCTCATCTTCGGAATGGACTTTTTGATCAAATACGGTGCCTCTATCGAGTGCCGTAAACAGAAAGTCACGTTCCAACCTGAAGCGGAAGCACAGTTCGAATTCGTCGGGGAACCAAAGAGAAGGGCCAAGAGGTTTCTCTCAGCTATGAAGGCACAGAAGTTATTGGATTCAGGATGTACGGGATTCTTAGCACACGTAGTCAGCACCAGTCAGGACAGGGACCAGCAGCTAGCAGAGGTCTGAGTCGTTTGTGACTACCCAGCAGTCTTCCCTGAAGAGCTACCAGGCTTAGCACCAGACAGGGAGATTGAATTTGAGATAGAGCTCATCCCTGGCACCAATCCTATCTCCAAGGCACCATACCGCATGGCTCCAGCAGAACTGAAGGAACTTCAGGAGCAATTACAGGAGCTTCTTGACAAGGGTTTCATACGCCCGAGTCACTCACCATGGGGAGCGCTTGTGTTGTTCGTGAAGAAGAAGGATGGAAGCATGCGACTGTGCATAGACTACAGATCACTGAACCAGGTCACAATCAAGAACAGGTATCCTCTTCCCAGAATAGATGACCTGTTTGATCAGCTGAAGGGAGCAGCAGTGTTCTCTAAGGTAGATCTCAGATCAGGTTATCATCAGGTAAAGGTCAAAGAAGGGGATATACCCAAGACAGCATTCAGAACCAGATACGGACACTACGAGTTCGTGGTCATGCCCTTTGGCGTGACCAATGCTCCAGCTACCTTCATGGATCTCATGAACAGAGTATTCAGGGAGTATTTAGATAAGTTTGTTATTGTGTTTATCGATGACATTCTTATCTACTCAGGAACTCAGGAAGAACATGCAGAGCACCTGAAACTAGTATTGCAGACACTTCAGCAGAACCAGCTTTACGCCAAGCTCACGAAATGTGAATTTTGGCTAGATCAGGTGTCCTTTTTGTGTCACGTCATCTCCAAGGATGGTATTATGGTAGATCCCAGCAAGATAGAAGCAGTAAGTAACTAGAAGCAGCCGAAGAACGCCAGTGAGATCAGGAGCTTTCTGGGATTAGCAGGATATTACAGGAAGTTTGTAGAGGATTTCTCCAGGATAGCCTCCCCACTGACAACTCTTACCAGAAAGAACAGGAAATTTCAGTGGACAGAGGACTGTGAGAACAGCTTCAGCGAGCTAAAAAGGAGATTGACCAGTGCTCCCATTTTGGCTCTACCAGACGACACCAGCAGCTTTGACATCTACAGTGATGCCTCTAAGTTGGGACTAGGAGCAGTACTGATGCAAAATGGCAAGGTGATGGCCTATGCCTCCAGACAACTCAAGGATTATGAGAAGAATTACCCTACTCATGACCTTGAGCTTGCAGCAGTAGTGTTCGCTCTCAAAATTTGGAGACATTACTTATATGGAGCTCAGTGCAGAGTATCATCAGAGTCTGAAGTACTTCTTCACTCAGAAGGATCTGAACATGCGACAGCGCAGATGGCTTGAGCTGGTCAAGGACTACGATATAGACATCCTCTACCATCCAGGGAAAGCTAATAAGGTAGCAGATGCACTTAGCAGAAAATCCAGTGCTACCTTATTATCTCTTACAGCCATATCACCGCCCCTACAGAAGGAGATCATAGATTTCGGTCTCGAACTCATCGTTGGACAGCTCTCTACTATGACCTTAGAGTCTACCTTGCTTGGTGATATTCAGTCAGCTCAGGAGCAGGACCCTGAAATTCAGAAAATCAAGCAAGGGCTAGCAGAATCAGGAAGTGGAGAATTCAGAGTGTCCGACAGCGGGGTGTTGTATTTTGGTGACAGACTCTGTGTTCCAGATCAGGAGGAGCTACGGAGACAGATTTTAGATGAGGCACACAAGACTCCCTATGCGATGCATCCAGGTTCCACCAAAATGTACCAAGACCTGAAGAACCATTTTTGGTGGCCCGGGATGAAGCGAGACATCGCCAGATATGTTAGCATCTGCCTCACCTGTCAGAGGGTCAAGGCAGAACATCAGCGACCAGGAGGAGTTCTGCAGCCTATACAGATTCCAGAATGGAAGTGGGAGGATATCTCCATGGATTTCATAGTGGGACTACCCAGAACCACGAATGGTTTTGACGCCA
Source organism: Zingiber officinale (assembly GCF_018446385.1). Classification (NCBI taxonomy): domain Eukaryota; kingdom Viridiplantae; phylum Streptophyta; class Magnoliopsida; order Zingiberales; family Zingiberaceae; genus Zingiber; species Zingiber officinale. The sequence goes on along the minus strand of NC_056000.1, from coordinate 117,088,289 downwards.
TCTGGGTAATAGTCGACAGGTTGACTAAATCAGCCCACTTTTTAGCTATCAAGATATCCTACTCCATGGAGAAGCTAGCTCAGTTTTATCTCAAGGAGATTGTCGGATGCATGGAGTCCCACGAACCATTATATCGAGCAGAGGCAGCGAGGTTTACATCACACTTACGGAAGTGTGTACGACTATGGGCACCCTTAAAATTCAAGATGACCTTCCATCCTCAGACGGATGGTCGACGGAGCGAGTAAATCAGGTACAAGATATGCTCCGAGCTTGTGCCCTGATTTCAAGGAAGTTGGTGCAAATATCCGAGTCTAGCGAAATTTGCATACAACAACAGCGATTATCGAGCCACTATCGGCATGGCACCATGAGGCACTCTATGGGCGGAGGTGCAGATCACCAATCTGCTGGTATGAGAGTGGGGAGCAGAAGGAACTAGAGCTTGAGCAGATCTAGTAGCGAGATACCACAGCCATCAGATTCGCGAGGATAGAGGCAGACAGAGCCGTCGGAAGAGCTATCTCGATACAGCCTTGAACCCTAGAGTTTTCGGTTGGGGATCAGTTTTCCTCGAGTAGCTCCCATGAAGGAGTCATGCGTTTTGGGAAGAAGGGCAAGCTAGCTCCCAGATATGTGGGACCATACCTTATCACGAAGAGAGTGGGCAAGGTAGCATATGAGCTAGAGCTACCTCAGGAGATGTCAGCTGTCCACAATGTATTTCATGTCTCTATGCTGAAGAAGCATATTCCAGACGCCACCCAGGTGATTGAGCCCCAGTTGGTACAGGTCCGTGATGATCTCAGCTATGACAGTCGGCCTATTCAGATAATAGACCGAGCAGTAAAGAAATTGCGGAACAAGGAAGTACCATTAGTCAAAGTTATTTGGCACAATCACACAGCAGATGAGGCAACTTGGGAGACAGAAGCCAGCATGAGACAGAAGTACCCAGAATTGTTCTAAGTTCGAGGACGAACTTTTTATAAGGTATGGGGGATTGTAACGCCCGAAAATTCTCAAATTTGCATTAGAATTATTCTACGATTTTTCTGGAATTTCTAGATATTTTTCCGGAATTTTCCGAGTAGCAGAAGTAGCAAAAATAATTAGAACCATAGGATAGCTTAGGCGGGAATCGAACCCGGGACCTATGGTGTAAAGGATAATGTTAGTAACCGGTTGAACCCAGCAGGGCCGTGCTGAAAGAAAAGAGAATTAGTTAAATTTATATTCGAGTTGGTTAAATAAACCACTTAATATAAATAGAGGAACTTAAGTTGGGTTGGTTTATTTTAGAATTGGTTTGGCACCTCTCCTCCCTCTCCAAACCCTCAACGCCGACGCCACCCTCCTCTTCCTCTTTCTCTCTCGGCGCCCAAGCCCAAGGGCTCTCGGATCACCTTCCGGCGACGACTCCAACACGAAAAAGGTTCATCTCCGCGAGGGGAACGCGAAGACGCGAGCGAATCGTCGAGAAGTCGTCTCCACCGGAATTCCTAGCGATAAGAATCGTAAGAAATTACGAATAGAAGGTAAGAAACCCCTCACCTGCGGTATAATAGCTCCGTTTGTTTATATGCATTAGTTATTAGCTATATGTGTAGTTTCCGGCACCTAGGATGTGTTCTAACCCTTCTCGAAGATTAGGAATTTAGTTAGCACCTTTAGATGGGCCGGACACGTTTATTCTCCTTCAGTTGGAGATCATAGACGTGGTTGGGTGCCTAGAGGTGTCTTTCCTGATGCAGAGAGGGGTTGAAGCACACCAAGTGTTCGAAAAAGGGGTTAGTTTAGCTAATTACCCTTCAGTTATGTTTATTAGCCCAGTTAAATGCATTAGTAGCATTTAAATTAGTAACTTTGCTCACTACAGCTTATATGGGACTATGGTCCAATGGGTAGGCTCCCACAGTCGCCTCTAGGTTCAGATAACCTAGCTCTAGGTTCAGATAACCTAGAAACAGCATGTTATATCAGTTAGCTATAGATATTAGTATTTTATTTTCAGTGGCACTATACTGGATTAGATATCCATTGGGTTGGACTCCCACAGTCGTCCCTAGGTTCAGACAACCCTACTAAATTCGGGACTTGCAACCCCGGGTCTAGTAGGGATGCGCGCACAGCAAGTACAGTTGCCGGGCCCAACAGCATGTTTATTATTTTCACTTATTATGTATTAGTTTTCAAAACTCAAAAACAGTTATGCTAGTTGAGTTTGATTGCAGCTTCAGTTTAGTTAGTTTAGCTCAGTATTATATTTCAGTTCAGTTCTCTATGTTAGCTTTATAATTGGTTGTATGCTATGCCATGACTAGTTCAGTATGCCATGTTTATATGATTGTATGCCATGCCATGCTAGCCTGTCCAGTATGTTTTCGAATAGCATGTTTTCAAATCATAACTGCATCGTATGCATGATTTTGTGAGGTAGATGGCTTCTTACTAAGCGTTAGCTTACAGATACTACTTTTCTTATACTGCAGATACAGGTAAAAGAAAAGTGGATTAGCAGTGGAGGCTGGAGGTCAATGCAGATGAGGGTGTGTGTGTGTGGAACTGGAATGAAAGGTCTCAGGGATCTAACAAGTTTTAGTTATGCATTAGAACTCGTTAGCATTTACTTTCAGCTTATTAGTTTTGATACTTTCACTTTCATGCAATTTAGATTTGGGACGCATTGAACTATGAAAGAATGTTTTAAAATGTCAGTAATCATGTTAGAATGTTATTACATGTTATTAGAATAGTTTATTATGCAGTAGGTAGTTGTTAGATTGTATTTTGGCACACCAGAGTGCTGAAATCAGAGTTCCCGGCCGAAATCAGAACTCTGATCGGTCTCCAGACCGATCAGAGCCTGGGCAGTGCCGCTGGATCGGTCAGCCGACCGATCCAGACGGATACAGTACGCTACTGTATCCTCCTGGATCGGTCAGCCAACCGATCCAGCATGAGACAGTAGCGTCCCAGGAGATTTCGGGTGCCTGGATCGGTCTGACGACCGATCCAGACCTACCTGGATCGGTCTGTCGACCGATCCAGCCACACCTAGATCGGTCTGCCGACCGATCCAGCTGGGGACAGTAGCGATGTATCAGCAGATCGGTCTGTGGATCGATCCGGAGGGTGTTACCAGTTGTAAATCCCTCCCCTAGCATGTGTACGACTCCGAGTTACACCCTTTAGCATGTATAGAATCAAGAAAAGTAACAGCTTAGCAAATGTTAGTATCGGAGTTAACATTAATCAGATAATTAGCAAAATTTTCAATTTAGACCAGTTTTCCGCACAGTATAGCTTAGCAGTAATGTAGCGATTCGCCTTACAGCCTAGTAGTTAGAAGGCGGGTCGTTACATCCCCCTCCCCCAGCTGCCACTGCGGAGACTCCAGTGGTAACTGAAGTTCCACCCGCTGCCCTGGGAGTCATCACAGCACCTCAGAGACCAGAAGCTTACCTCATACAGTGGCTGAAACTGAAACCAGAGAGCTTCTCAGGCACGACTGAGCCCTGGGATGCCCAGGCTTGGTTTAAAACACTGGAGAGCACAATGGAGCTTCTTGACTGGACAAATGTTGAGAAGGTCAAGTGCGCCTCTTTCTGCCTGTCAGGAGATGCTCGTATGTAGTGGGAGAGGATAAAGACCAAGAGGGCAGCTGATCAGATGAGCTGGGCCAATTTTTAGTCAGAGTTTTATGAAGAGTTCTTCCACCTACAGATCACCAACAAGCACTATGAGGAATTCATAGAGTTCAAACAAGGTGACCTGTCAATGGAAGAAGCAGCCAAGAAGTTCAATAGACTAGCTCGTTTCTACCCAGAGCTAGTAAGTACAGAGAAGGAGCGAGTTAGACTGATGCTCAGAATGCTGAGACCACAGATAGCACTGAATGTGAGCAGTGGAGCTCACCGGCCCCAGACTAGTGAAGAGCTGATCAGTAGGGCATTAATTGCTGAGCACTACCTGAACAGCATCAAAGCACAACGAGCACAGCACAAGCCAGTGAAGATAGAGGACAAGCTAGTGGGGAGCCAGAAATCGCAGTCAAGTAAACAGAACTGGAAGGGCAAGGGTAGTAAAAGAAAGCAGTGGAACTCAGGAGGTAACCAGAAGGGAGGACCAGCCAACAAGCAGACTAAGTTCCCTCCCTGTCCCAAATGTGGGAGAATGCATCCAGGAGCCTATCTTTTGGGTAAGACTGGATGTTATTCTTGTGGTCAGGAAGGACACATGGCTAAAGAATGTCCTAACAAGCTCAAAGCACCTCAGCCACAGCCAGTGCAATATGGAGGCCAGCCTGCACAGTTATATCACATGGAAGCAGCACTAGAGGGACCCTATATCAGTCAGGGAAGGTTGGAAGCTCCACTAGTTCCAGCCTTTGACAGCGCCAGAGTGTTCTCCCTCACCAAAGAGGAAGCTGCTGGTGCTTCCACGGTCGTAACAGGTCAAGTAGTTGTTTTTCAGCATTTGGCTACTGTACTATTTGATACTGGGGCAACCCATTCTTTTGTATCAGTACCCTTTGCCAATAAATTACAGGTGCCTACAGAAAGCATGAACTCCAAGTTCCTGACGACCCTACCTTCTGGGGAAGTCATGGAGTCCAATCAGTGGCTTCGAGCTGTACCGATCATGATTGCATACCGAGAACTATATGTTGATCTGGTAGTCCTCATCATGCAGGATTTCGATATCATTTTTGGTATGGATTTCCTCAGCAAGTATAGTGCTTCAGTAGACTGCCGCAGAAGGAAAGTAATCTTCAGTCCAGAGGGTGAACCACCTTTTGAATTCACGGGAGTGCCAAGGAAGAAGACCCAGAAACTTCTCTCTTCTCTAGCAGCTCACCAGATGTTAGCTAAAGGGTGTGCTGGTTTTCTTGCATACATAGTAAATGCAGAAGAACAAAAAGGACTCAAGCAGGAGGATGTTCGTGTAGTATGCGAGTATCCAAAAGTATTTCCCGAAGAGCTACCTAGACTGCCTCCCAAAAGAGAAGTGGAGTTTGAGATTGAATTGGTTCCTGGTACCGGTCCAATTTCAAAAACTCTATACTACATGTCTCCAGCAGAGCTGAAAGAGTTATAACAACAACTTTAGGAGCTGCTTGACAAAGGCTTCATCCATCCTAGTCACTCACCTTGGGGAGCTCCTGTATTGTTTGTCAAGAAGAAGGATGGATCTATGCGGATATGCATAGATTATAGGGCTCTGAATCAAGTGACCATCAAGAACAAGTACCCCCTTCCTAGGATCGACGACCTATTTGATCAGTTGAGAGGGGCGACAGTGTTCTCAAAGATAGACCTGCGCTGTAGGTACCATCAGCTGAAAGTGAAAGAAAGGGATATACCCAGAACGGCTTTCAGGACCAGTCCGCACTACGAGTTTGTAGTCATGCCTTTTGGTGTGACTAATGCACCAGCGGTCTTCATGGACTTAATGAACAGAGTGTTCAGAGAATACCTTAACAAATTTGTCATCGTATTCATCGACGACATTCTAGTCTATTCAAGGACCCCAGAGGAGCATGACACGCACTTGAGAATCGTACTGCAGACCCTACAGCAGAAGCAGCTGTATGCTAAATTCTCAAAGTGCGAGTTCTGGTTAGATCCGGTGGCGTTTCTAGGTCACATAATTTCTAAAGAAGGTATTCAAGTAGATCCAGCCAAAATAGAAGCGGTCAACAACTAGAAGAGACCCAAGAACGCCAGGGAGATCAGGAGTTTCCTTGGTTTAGCTGGGTACTACAGAAAATTCGTGGAGGACTTTTCCAGGGTAGCTTCTCCACTAACGGCCTTAACCAGGAAGAACAAGAAGTAGAGTGGTCAGATAAATGTGAGCAGAGTTTCCAAGAGCTAAAGAAGAGACTGACCAGTGCTCCCGTCCTAACAGTTCCTGAGAGTGACAAGAGTTTTGACATCTACAGTGATGCTTCCAAGATGAGCCTAGGAGCTGTTCTCATGCAAGAAGAAAAAGTTATAGCTTATGCTTCCAGACAACTCAAAGACTATGAGAAGAACTACCTCACTCATGATCTTGAGCTAGCAGCAGTGGTCTTTGCGCTAAAACTCTGGCGACATTATTTGTATGGAGTTCAGTGCAGAATCTTCACAGACCATCAGAGTCTTAAGTACTTCTTCACCCAGAAGGACTTAAACATGAGACAGCATAGGTAGCTAGAGTTGGTCAAGGATTATGACTGTGAAATCCTCTACCACCCAGGTAAAGCTAATAAAGTGGCAGATACACTAAGTAGAAAATTCAGTGCATCCCTGGTGTCTTTGTCATCATTAGCCCTGCCACTGCAGAAGGAGTTGTCAGATTTCGGACATGAAGTTATTTATGGGCAACTCTCTGCATTGACCTCAAAGTCAACCCTGCTTGAGGATATATAGAGAAAGCAAAGTGAAGATCCAGATGTCCAAAAGATCAAGCAAGGGATACAGGAAAAGGGAAATTCAGAGTTTCGAGTATCAGATAGTGGAATCCTCTACCAGGGGAACCGCCTTTGTGTCCCCAATGACGAAGAGTTGAGAAAGAAGATTTTAGAAGAAGCTCATAGTACTCCTTATTCCATGCATCCTGGTTCCACCAAGATGTACCAAGACTTGAAACAAAGGTTCTGGTGGTCTGGACTCAAAAGAGACGTTGCTAAGTATGTCAATACCTGCCTGACATGCTAGAGAGTCAAAGCAGAACACCAGAGACCAGGAGGAATGTTACAACCTCTCCAAATACTAGAGTGGAAGTGGGAAGACATATCCATGGACTTCATAACAGGTCTTCCAAGAACTACAAATGGATATGATGCAATATGGGTAGTAGTGGACAGGTTGACTAAGTCTGCTCATTTTCTAGCCATCAAGGTGTCCCACTCTATAGATCAGTTGGCGCAACTATACGTTAAGGAGGTGATCAGACTTCACGGAGTTCCTAAATCTATTGTTTCTGATAGAGATGGGCGCTTCACCTCTCACTTTTGGGAGTGTGTTCAGACTGCACTAGGCACCAAACTCAAGTTCAGCACAGCCTTCCATCCTCAGACTGATGGACAGACAGAGTGAGTAAATCAGATTCTAGAAGATATGCTCAGAGCTTGTGCACTAGATTTCAAGGGAAGTTGGTGCAAGTATCTATGCTTAGCTGAGTTTGCCTATAACAATAGCTATTAAGCCACCATCAAGATGGCACCTTATGAGGCGTTGTATGGCAGGAAGTGCAGATCACCCATTTGCTGGCAAGAAACAGGTGAAAGAAGAGAAATGGAAGTAGAGCTGGGCATCCAGACTGAGATGATAGAAGAAACCACTCAGGCTATCCAGAAGATCAGACAGAGGATTGAGACTGCCCAGAGTAGACAGAAGAGTTATGCTGACACATGTCGTAGGCCACTTGAATTTCAAGTAGGGGATTCAGTCTTTCTCAAGGTTGCTCCTATGAAGGAAGTGATGAGATTTGGCAAGAAGGGCAAATTAAGTCCCCACTATATAGAACCTTACCTGATCATAGAGAGGATTGGGAAAGTAGCTTACAAGCTGAACTTACCACAAGACATGTCAGCAATACATAATGTATTTCATGTCTCTATGCTAAAGAAGTGTATTCACGACCCTAGCCAGGTGATTGAGTCTCAGTCAGTGCAGATCCAAGAGGATCTTAGCTACGAGAGCAGACCTACCCAGATAGTGGGCAGAGCAGTCAAGAGACTAAGAAATAAAGAAGTACCACTAGTGAAGGTCATCTGGCAGAATCAGAAGCACGAGGAAGTCACTTGGGAGCGTGAGGGCAGCATGAGACAGAAATATCCAGAGTTATTCTAAGTTCGAGGACGAACTTTTTATAAGGTATGGGGGATTGTAACGACCCAACTTTCCCTATTTCGAGTTCTAAAAGTCCTTAAAAATATGTAGAAATGCTTTTAAAATATTTTAGAGATTTTTAGAAATTTTTAGAATATTTTTACGCAATTTTTGGAAGTCGTTTGACATTTTTACCAAGAGGAAGAAATTGCAAAAATAAAGAGCTCCAGTCGAGGTTGAACCCGTAGACCTCGGACAAGTCATAAGCCTTAAGCGAAGTGAGGCAACCAAGTGAGCCGTGGGTCTTTTTTGAACAAATAGAGGAGCGAAATATTATAAGGGGTCTTAGGAACCGAAAATAGCCATTAGTTATAAAAGAAGGAAACGTTTTCTCCAAAAACCTAATTCCCCGATCCTTTCTTCTCATCACACGCGACGTCGTGCGATTCTTCTCCTCTCACGGCGGAAAACGAAGAAGCAGGCTTAGGGCTTCACTCCGGCGGCCGGCGAGCTCCCTCCTCCGCGGGTTCTTCACATATCCGAGCTCCTCTCGGCAAGGTGAGCGCACGGGCACAAGAAGGGGTCGAGATCTTCATCCCTCCGAACCCTAGCAGCCCTTCCTTCGGTTGTAAGTCCAAGAACAGTAGGTAAGCACTACTCACCTGTGGTAGGAGTTGTTCCGAATTCCTTGGATTTCGTTTCCTTGCTTCTGGATCTTGCTTTGCCGAGTAGAAGTATATGCTAGGGTTTGCGTTTGCTGTGCTAAATTGCTATGCTAAGGTGTGCTGTACCGAATTTGCCATGTTAGGGCATTAGGTTTTTGGATTTCTATGCTAGGGTTTCCCTTTTGAATAAGTTAGGATTGTTGTGTTGAAATTTCTATGTTAGGTTTCCTTTTAGAAGTTGTTATGCCAAATTGCCATGCTAAGTTGCTGTGCCGAAAGTTTCTTGCTTGGGTTTGCTGTTGAACAGGATTATAAGCTAGGGTCTTCCCTTTCATTACTTACCTTCCGTGGCATACATGTTAAGCATGCTAGTTTATTGTTCGAGTTTAATTGTATAGAAGGAGTTCACTTTAATTCTTAGCATGTAAGCACAGTAAGAAATGTTTAGATTACCTGTTATGTTGTTTTCTGCCGTGAGTTACAAATCAGTGGTGTAGCTATTCTATAACATTTGCTAGGTATGCTAGTGATTGTTGAGTTTAGTTCTTTTCTAGAAGGTTTGCATGATAAATCGTAGCTTTAACTTACAAATTAGGCTTTGGTGGTTTAGTTGCGATAAATTTCATGTATAGCATATCAACATGTTCTAGTTAGCTTAGTTGTTCTAGAACTACAGCACGCTTACATTTGAATGCATTTAGAAATTTTATGCTTTATGCTTCAGCTGTTATTTAAGTTCACATTCGGTTTCTTGTTGTGAAATTCTTTAGAAAATTTTGCAGTGTTCTAATAAGCTCTTCTAGGAGATTATGGGAAGCAATAAGTAAGAAAAGACCCAGTCTTAAATTGATTCCGAATTCTAGAAATTAAGATCAAAAGCACACCAAGTGGTTAAAACAAATGCCAAGGCATTTTAATATAAGAGTATAAAGATAACAAGAAATTTAAAGTAAGAGGCTAGTACCCGACTTCCGAGGTTGTCGTTAAACCAATCCAGGAGACCAATTCTGAGGTCTTGGCCCTGGTAAGACCAAGGTCTTTATCCTCATAGGACTGGAGGCTCTCTACCCCAGTCACTATTAGAGAGCGCGCATAAGATGGTACTAAGCCTAGGCCCAAGAAAGAGAAGAAGAAAGTTAAGAATTAATTTCAAGTATAAAGCTATAAGTAAATGAAACAAGTATCAGCTATGTTTAGAACTAGCCAAGATTAGCTCTTTTAATTCTAAGCATATCGTATTAGTTTTCATTTGCTTTTCTTATGAGTTTATTGAGCATGATTAGCTTTATTTCTAGCATGCAGATTTATTCTTATATCATGAGTATGCAGATTTATTCTTATATCATGAGTATGCAATTTATTTTGGTGCTTTGCTATTATATGAGCATGTTTAGCCTTTTCTTTTTAGCATTTCAGTCTCAGCATCTTTTGCATCTTATGCACTTATGAGCTTTTGTGAGATAGATTAGTACTTACTAAGCGTTTCGCTTACAGATTTATTTTTTCCTCCTGCTGCAGATAAAGGAAAAGCTAAAGTATAAAGAGGAAGGCGACAAGGGGGATGCATGATGAATGGTGTGTGATGTTGAACTATGGAAGCCTCGGGACCTGGCTAAGAAGTTGTTTAGAGTCCTTTACTATTATTAGAGAAGTTGAGATTGTTTAAGAGTCATTTCCTTTTCTTATGTTGCTAGTTGAGAGTATTCCACATTGTTAGTTTGGTTATTTTCTATTCTTGGAGCTTTATTCATTGCTTTTGCTAGAATAGTTTTATTTTTAGTTGTTGTGTCTTATTACTGCGTGGTTGTGAGATATATATATACCAGCCGCATGTGGCTGATGGTATTATTTTGCATGTATTGTTGATTTTGTCACCGGTACAGGGGAGACTCTGCCGAAATTTTTCAGTAGGAACTCCTCTGGGGCCGTGATAAGTCTAAGTGTTGCTAATAATAGCATAAGTGACACTAGTAAGTAGAGTAATAGATAAGTAACGGTCGCCCTTAGAGAGTAGTAGTACGAAGAGTGGTCGCTACATCAACCGAGCTCAAAGGTCAAGTTTGAGGTGACCTGCTACGGATGCAACCAGAAGGGGCATATCAAGGCCAACTGCCTCAATCAAAAGGATGCAAAGAAGCAGAGGAAAAGGAAGGTACTAAAAGCAACTTGGGAAGAAATCTTCAGAAGAGGATACCGACGACGAGCTCGAACAGACGAGCCTTCTTGCCCTGATGGCCAGAGACCAGATCGATGTGTCCGAGAGCGAGAGCGAGTCGGAAGTAGAATCGGAAAGAAGCCACAGATCCGTATCCGTTTCCGAAGGGCCCGATCCCTCTGTAAGTATCCCTCGACTTAACAACCTAGTTAATTATTTGTTATGAAAATTAGCTAAGTCTAATCTTAGAATTAAGTCACTTCTAAAGGAAGTAGTTGTCCTTAAAAAAGTGACTAACTCTGAATCTTTGGCTAAACCAGTTCAAACTGGAAACTCAACTCAAGTCCGAAAACTTGAGGAAGAGAATTCCAGCCTGAAAACTCAGGTCAAGGATCTGGAGAAAACATTAGAACGATTCTCTTTGGGTTCCAAGAACCTTGACCTACTTCTTGGAACACAAAGGGCAATTTACAATAGAACTGGACTGGGATTCAAATCAAAAAAAATATATAAATCATATTTATCACTTATACAAAGAAGAAATAGAAAAATGGTCCAAGCATGGGTCCTCAAGTCCAACCTGATCAATCAAGTTGGACTTGGACAATATTGGGTCCCTAAGGATCAAATACATTACCTCGATAAATCATATCGAGGCTATGATCCAGGGGGAGCTAAAAGGAAAATAATAAAAATAAAACTAGATTCAAATTAAATTAAGAATAAAATTAAATTCAAATTAAATTGAAATAAAATTAAAATCAAATTAAATTCAAACTTCCAAAGGAAGGCTCCAGAATAGTTGGCACCTCCGAAATTAATCCACCCGATAAGGGTAAACAAGAGTAGATTACCCGGCCAGGTAATTAAGGTTAGATTGAAAATGGGCTAGGTTTAACTTGACCCACGGTACTGGTAAAATATTAGATGATAGTACGTTGGGGAAACTTAGTCATCGCATGTCTAGGAAGATATGGCTTCGACCTGGTGCATTTGGCTAAGTGGAACTGACCGAAGCTACCCTTTATGGATCCTAACTAGTTAGACCAAGGTTTTGTATTAAGTTCAATGGGTAGGACTATTTGGAAAACATCGAAGGCATAGTTACTTTAATGATGTCCTTATGACTCACCATAGCCCAGAAGTTTATCCAAAGAACGCCTACTTGTTGAACCCAAAGTTAAACCTGAATCTAATACAAAGTTAAATCAAACCCTAAAATTGAACTTAATTCATCTCACATATATTGTAGGATTACCTGATTGACAATTTAGATCGGGTGAGATGATTAAGAAATAAAAATTTAATCAAATTTGAAATTAAAATTAATTCAAAATTAAATTCGTTATTAAAAATTAATCCAAAATTAAATTCGTAATTAAAATTAATTAAAAATTAAATTTGTAATGAAAATTAATTTAAACTTAAATTCAAAATCAGAATTAAAATTTGAAATTCAATTCATAATAACTTAAATTATTTTCAAAATCAATTAACTTAAATTATTTTCAAAATTAATTAACTTAAATTATTTTCAAAATCAATTAACTTAAATTATTTTCAAAATCAATTAACTTAAATTATTTTCAATTAACTTAAATTATTTTCAAAATTAATTAACTTAAATTATTTTCAAAATTATTAATTAACTTAAATTATTTTCAAAATCAATTAACTTAAATTATTTTCAAAATTAATTAACTTAAAATTAATTAACTTAAATTATTTTCAAAATTAATTAACTTAAATTATTTTCAAAATTAATTAACTGAAATTATTTTTCAAAAATTATTTAACTTAAATTATTTTTCAAAAATTAATTAACTTAAAATTATTTTTCAAAAAACTTAATTAACTTAAAATTATTTTTTAAAAAATTAATTAATCTACTTTTTCGAAACTTAATTAATATTCTTCCAAATTTAATGAACCTCATGCAATTAAGGTGATATTACCTCATAAATTAATTAATCTCATAAAAAAATTTAAAAAAAAAAAAAAAGGACACGTGGCGTCCAAGAGAGGTGCCTCCCACACAAGGGAGGCGCCCAAAAAACAGTGGGAAAACTCCCACCGACTCACTTAAGGCACCTCAGATCACCGCCGAGGCACCTCCATCTGATGCTTCAAGGCGCCTTGATCGTGATCTAAGGTGCCTTCAATCCGACTTATCGCCACGACCAAAAGCATTTCTGTTCATTTTCTTGCCGACACCGAACACGGGATTCTCGTGCGAAATCCTCCCCTAAGGTGCCTTCAATCCTTTGCAACTCCCTCACCCCCTCTACAATGCCTCCTAGGTATATCTTACACCTCCCTATTATTTTTATCTGTAATTATTCTGCATTTCTTCTTATATTGTCAAAAATAGGAAATGTCACATTGTTGATCCTACATCGGCTAGGGCCCCTTCCACAGACCCTAGATTCCCCTCGGAACAGCATAGGATAGATTTTGCTAGGTTTACCTTTGAGTCCATTAAACCTAGATATATAGGTAAGGCATTTTTTGCCCAATTTTGTATCCCTGCAGTCCAAATGATAGATTTTTATCATTTAAGAAAACTGGTTGACTGCAATACCATAGTAAATCAAGACTTGTGTGCCCAGTTCTATCATAACCTTGAAAAGGTTGATGATAGCACCTATTCTACCAGAGTTGGTGGCACTGACCTTCAGTTTACTCCTTCCCTGCTTCGCACTAGCTTAGAGCTTAGGGAGTCTCAGTGTACATTTTTGTGTTACCCAAGTAAGGATCTACCTTTCGGTGATCCCTATTCCCACATAACCCTAGATGACATCTACATGCATTTTTTTGGGGAAGAGAGACCCTTTGGTCTGACTGAGTTCAGGTCTACTCTTCTTCGAGTTCAGGACTATATTATGTACAGAGTCCTGACAGCATGCATCCTGCCCATCACATCTCGAGATGTCTCAAAGATGCGATCATCCCACTCGTTCTTTTTGTACGCTCTCAGTCAGTGCCTTGATATAGACATAGCACTACATATGTTTCATAACATCATTCATGCATCTAGTACAGTTACATCTGGAGTGATCCATATGCCTTACTATCATATCCTGACCGAGATATTCTCCACCTCTAGGATAGACACTACCAGAGGGACACTCATCCCACTTACCATTTATGATGAGTTAGGTCAGCATAGTCTTAGATTAGCGGGTGCAGAGGTCACTGCCGAGGGGATTCTGGCCTGGAAGGGCCGACCACCGCCAGTCACTGCTCCTGGTGCTCCAGAGGCCGAGGACGTACCAGGTGAGGGTGAGGAGTGGCCCGACTTCCTGGCAGAGGACTTTTTTGCAGATCCTTCCACCTCTGCCGGACCCTCCACATCAGCCGGTCCTTCGATTTCGGCTCCTCTTTCCGTCAAGGATAGACTTACTCGGCTCAAGATCTAGTCCATTCAGACGCGACGGGCTGTGCTAGATAGCCATCGCTTCCTCCGATCTCTCCGATCCGAGATAGCTGCAGGGTTCGCATCTCTTCGAGGTGAGATACGGCGCCAGGGACAGCCTCAGCCGACACCCGAGCAGCCTCTTGCACCACCTCCGACTGACGACCCTCCAGCTGATGATCCCACTCTTGATGATCCTGCCTTTTGAGACTATCACTTGATGTATCCTGGACAGACACCTATTTGTCTTATCTTATTGTACTAGTATTATGGTTGACCTTTACTTATGTTTATGAGTTTTAGCTGTTTACCATCTAATAAAATAGGAATGTGTTGGGTAGAATAGCTTTGATCTTTTAATCAGTTTCCTATAATTTTTTTTCCTTATCTTTTAAATTCTAGGAAAATATTGGTTTTAAAATTCCAATTTTACTAGATTTTCAAAATATGGATTTAGCTTAGGCTCTACCTTAGAAATCATGCTCCCCTAGAATTCAGCCAGAGCATCTCACAAACACCTAGGTTTACCTTGCTTGTGTTTGAAAAACATAGAATGGAGTGAGATGCATAGGGTATAGCCTGGACTCAAGTATGTTTATATCTGTGCATCAATATGAGTCTGGGCGTTAAACACCTAGTTAACAGTAATCAAGTCAAGTCTTCCAGCACTAGTCAAATCTAACTGGATCTATAGACTTAACTTGACTAACCAAGTGAAAGTTGTTGCCCTCTAGGTAATCAGCTAGTAGCTAAATGGTTAGACATGTGGCCAAAAAACCCAAGTACTTGACTTTTAAACTTTTGAGTTCACTCAGGCATGCACATTAAGGCTCTGATACCTCACTTAAAAAGAAATTAACGAACTTACAATCAGTCTAACTGAACTCATGCTTGGATATTAAGGATTTAAGCCCTCCCCTTTCCATCAAAAGTCTTAAATTGATTCTCCATCTAAAAGAAAAATTCTTACAAATTAGCTAAGTTTTCAAAACTTTAACTTTATTAAGCTTTCAAAACTCTGAAACGTTTTTAATAGTTATTACCAAAGCTTTGTATCTAAGACTTTCTAATTTCTTCTAAACACACTATTTTAAAAAAAAAATTAACTAAGTATTTTCTAACAGATTCACAAAATTTAGCTAAAAACAAAAGTTTTTCAAAAAAGGTCAACTAAGTTTCAAAACTAGCTTAAAGCTATATTTCAAAATCAACCTTTTACTTAGCCTTTTAAACTCAATTGAAAGAACTCTTTAGCTAAGAATGTTGATTACCAAAATATTGTTTTGAAGCCTAAAGTTTTAAAAATTTGCTAAAAGTTGCAATGCTACAAAAGGAAAAAAAAATTACAAAATTAATTTTTGAGCTCAATCTATTTTTAGCAAATTGATATTTTTTTTACTTAGTCTTTTTCCTTTCCTTGTGAAAAGTTAAAATTTTCTTTCAAAAATGTTCATTCTTTTTGATAAATGGCAAAGGGGGAGAGTAGAAAAGAAATTCAAAGAAATTCAAAAATGAAAATTTAAAATGTCATTATTAAGGGGGAGCCTGATAAAATTTAAGCTTTGGTATCATCATGCGTACATTCAAAATTTATTAAGCATACTTGCTTGAATTTTATACATCTATTTTACTTAACTTTGAATTTCAGTTGCCATAATCAAAAAGGGGAAGATCGTTGGTGCGGGAAGCATCCGACGATCGACCGTTGTTTTGATAATGGCAAAGGAATTCAAAGTTAAGTTGTTTTGTAATCTAACATACTTAATTGAGTGTTTCAGACAAGTCCTAGCTGCGGTTAGGCAGGGAGAAAACCCTATGGGGTGGTAACCCTAGGTCATAGGGGGTGCTAACCCTATGCGAAAAGTCTTGGCGGGTCGTGAGCTTCAGGCAAAAGTCCTAGGGGGTAACCCTAGGTGGAAAGTCCTGGTGTCGCGAACCAGGTGAAAGACTGGACCAGCCGGGAAGCGAAAGTCCAGCAGAAAGTCCGGAAGCTCCGAACGCTGAGCAAAAGTCCAGTCGATCTGGAGGATCGCACTGGCAACAGGTAAATCTCCTGAGTGGAGTAGGTGAGGACGCGTTCCCTGTAGAGGTAACAGTAGGCGTCGGGTCGACCTAGGGTTTTCGGTTGGAAATCCTAAGTCAGACCCGGACAGTCCGACAACTGTCAAGTTTATCTATTATATTATTTCTGTGCTAAATTTGTTTTGCAGGGTTTGTGTTTAGGACTAACATAATTTGCAGGAATAAAGGAGCATCTTTAACCTCGGATGAACAGTGTCCGAGGCGCCTCCATGGGGCTTGGAGGCGCCTTGGGTGCTAGCCGAAGCCACCTACCCAGAGCCACTAGAGGCGCCTCAGAGGACACTGGAGGCACCTTGGAACGCCGATTAGAGGCGCCTTTGAGGGAGCTGAAGGCGCCTTAAGCAGGATAAGTTGTGACCAGTTCTTCGCTCATCCGCACGGCTGACTCGCTGAGTTTGAGGCGCCTCGGAGGGGTTTCAAGGCACCTTGAGCACTGTTTAAAAGGGTGTTTCGAGCAGCAGCTTGTAACAATAATTTCCAAGCCTTCTTTCTTCAACGTGCTGCTCCAAAAGACACTCGGAAGTACTGCTACAAGATCCGAACGACCCAAAGCTTCGAAACACTGCTCTTGTCGTCGGTATAATCAATCTTATTGTTGCTTTCACTTTAATTATACTTCAAAGCTGTAATTCTTCTTGCGATACTATAGTTGTTGCCCACCGAAAGCGGTCAACGACCGCAGGCCTTCGAGTAGGAGTCGAGATAGGCTCCGAACGAAGTAACTTCTCGTGTCTTCTGTGTGTTTGTGCATTTTACTATTTCTACTGCGTTATTACTCGTGTTTTACGAAATCAAAAAGTGTGAAAGCCACGAGCGCTATTCACCCCCCCCCCCTCTAGTGCTTTCGGTCCAACAAATTCAAGTTGCTGATTTTTGTGCCAAGTTGTTGATTTTTGTGTCATGTGTTGACTTTGTTTTCAAGCTATCATTTGATTTAATGATTTAAAAATTTATATGGGAATAAATTGTTTAAGCTTGAAGTAAAAAAAAAAGCAATAATTTCATAATTCTGTGTGCAATTCAGAAAGAGTTGAAAGCTTTGCAAATCCAGACAATTTGGAATGAATGGAGTATTAAAAATTCAGAAATGATTTCAGGGAAAGGAGAGGCTTAGATGAAGTTTTGTAACGTGAAGCAACAAATGGAATGTTGGCATCATAATCTTTTACCAAGATTCATTTGAATAGCTGCAAAGATGGAACATCAACGACATTTAATAGCAATGGAAGGTTGATTTTGGGTGTCGAAAAAGAACAAAAGAAGGCAGAGATGGATTTCAAGTGTGAAATGATACTTAATACAAGGAAATGGAATGTCAGATCTGAAATGGAATAAGAAAAGAGGAATCCAGAAACGTTATCTGGACAACAGAATTCAGCATTGGAGTATAGCATTGTTTACAATTGTATCAAAGAGTGCAACTCCTTCATTATCAGCCTTCAAACCCCTTGGGAATGAAGTGAAGTTCTTGTATTTCCTGCAGTAATTGTTGTTTATTTTTCTTCCATACTCTACAAACCTGCTGGACAGGATTGTGACAACATCAAATTACTGAATTTTGAAAAGCTGTACAACTACAACATGCTGTGTACTTAATTGTATTGTGATTTCTGACCATAAATAGCTGGGATTCAATCTCCTGTTGTTTCAGTGTTAAATAAAACCCTTTACAAAGCTTAACTCTTTATGGTTCAAAGTAAATTCAGAAATCGAAGCTCTGAATTTGGGAAATGGTTTTGGAATTCCAGGAGATGAGTTTTTGTGGAAAGGTTTATATTCTGAATGTAGTATATAAAAATGATGAATTCTGAAATACCTATGTGGCAACTTGAGTACCAATGAAGAAGAAACAGTAGCACAGAGGTTGAGGAAACAAGTGACAGTAACTCCAGTGAATCTAGAATCTGAAAGCTTCAAATCTGTGATAGGCTGAAAGGCTGAAAACTACATAATGAACACAATGATTTAGAACATAATTCAGATTAAAAAGTAGTTCAAGTTTTACCAAACGTTTATTAGGAATTGCATTAGAGAGGAATTATGTGAATTCTGTAATTGGTTGGAATAGCAAGTCTTCAAGGTGTCGTTCAGTGCAAATTTTATTTGTTGATTCTGACCAATCTGAAAATTCAGAATTATGTGCATTTCTGAAAACGGCTGAGAGCTTTCAAGTGCACTTAAAATGCAATTCTTTGACAATGAAAATCAAGTGATGAAGAATGAAATGGATAAGTGAGATCAGATTAGAAAGGAAAGATTTTGAATTTAGTCTCGTTGAATCATGCTTACCCTGTTAGTGCAGCCTTATTTTGAACATATGCATTAAATAGTTCATCTCTTTCTGCTGAAATTGTAAGAAATCTGTAACTGAAGAAAATCCACGGGAAAATAATAGAAACAGAGGAAGAGAAGTGAACAATTGTGTTTGTAAACTGTTTAAGTCTATTCAGTAATTTGATAGCAGGAAGGAAATGAAAAAAAAAAATAGAGAAGAAGTAGATTCTGAAACTTGCTGAATTGGAGAGCAGAAATAAGGACATTATAGAACATGAGAAGTACTGTAATTTGGTATCAAGTGTATCAAAAATCAGAAGTGGCATTTAAACAATTGAGGAGCTTAAGTGAAGCCTTACAAGATGCAGTAACAAATGGTATTTCAGCTTCTTACGACCTTTTCAAACTCTAGAAACTGAAATGTAGAACTCCAAAAGAGAAGGTGGTTATTGCTATAAGTGAATTTTGCTTGA
Organism: Zingiber officinale; assembly: GCF_018446385.1. Classification (NCBI taxonomy): domain Eukaryota; kingdom Viridiplantae; phylum Streptophyta; class Magnoliopsida; order Zingiberales; family Zingiberaceae; genus Zingiber; species Zingiber officinale. The sequence continues at coordinate 117,069,408 of NC_056000.1, read as the reverse complement.
AATGGATTGACTGATACGAAAATTACTGGAAATGAAGCTCATGCCAATTCATGGCTTATTGCCATCCTCACCTTTGAATTTCTAATTCTGACTGAGTCTCAGATTTCAGAATTCAGCAATGCATGCTGAAATCGATTCTGAAAATAAATCAGAGCAATTGACAATTGCAACTTCTTTTCAAGTTGAGTCCTGATAAATTGAAAGCTGAAATCTCATTGAATTTGATTACTGAAACTGCTGGAACATTATCAAAAGTTGTAATGGATGAGTTAAAAATTTCAGACCAAGATGGAGTTTGTTCTTGTAGAAATTGAAGCTTGCAGATGTGCTGATTTTGAAGAGATAGGAACTTAAATACCAAAATGGAGTTTGTATCAGATTTAAATTGGAATGAGGAGCTAGTGACAAGTAATTAAAAAGGGAATAAGTTGTGACAGTGTCTCTTACAAGTAATTGTCTAAAATCAGGTTTGAGATGATTTTGGAGGTTGCTGGATGGTGCAGCAGTGAAGAAATTTTGAGGTAGCTACTTATTAACTGTGGATGTTGATTTGACGAGAGTTCTGATTTTCCAGCAATGGAAATAATTAGAATCTGATAGAGCTCTGTATAGAAGACCAATGAAGTTGTAAAGTGAGGTCTCAGCAACTGAAATTTAATCAGCAATGAAGCTGTTTAGTGCTAATTTGGTTTGTGGAATTTGATCAGCAGTAACTGAAATTTAATTCCTTATTCATGTTATGCTAAATGGAAATCTTTGTTAAGCTGAATTCTCCATTACACAAGTTGGAATTACTTCTCTTAGCTGCTGCTGCTGAGAGCAGTTCTATTTCCGAGTTGCTAAATTTTAAGCAGAGTAGAACCTGTAGCCCTGTTAGCAGCAAAATTTCAGAAGCTAAAGTCAATTTATGCTATTTAGTTTTTGTGAATTCATTGGTTGTGAATCTAAGAGAAGACATCTGGAACTAAACATCTATACTTATACTACGCATCCCTCTAGATTTAAACTCTGAATTTAAGTCTGAAAACCCAGGATTTCTGATTCATATTAAAAATTCAGATTCTTCTTGTTGATCTTGATCAGTAGTCAAGATATTTTCATCTAGAGCTCTTCAAGGTTAGAAGTTGTAACATCTGGGAATCAGAGCTCGGAAATTGATCAAATGTTAATCATTGCTGGAATTGGTGTGGCTGCTGGGATGTTGAATGACTGATAACTCTTGATAATATGACAAATTTCCATTGAAGCTCGATTTCTGCATAATTCAAAGTCTACAACTTCCTAGCTATGATTCTGAAATATGTTGTATTCTGGATTTATGGTAATTTGATGTAGGAACCCTGTTTAGTGCCAATTTTTCATGTTGATTTTACAGCAATCAGGATTCCATCTCCTAAAGGTTGCAGCACTTAAATGAAAGTCTTGACAGAACTAAATTCTTCTTGAGATAAATTGAGATTTCTTTGAATTATAAAGTCTGTATTGAAGATCAGAAGTCATGTGCAGAATTCTTACTAATTTCACACAAAAAGAAATTGCAGAATCCAGGAAATGCAGAAATGTTAAGTCTGAAATGAAGAACATGCAATTATGTATCAGTTTTGTGTGCTAAATTGTGGATGCAAGTTCCTTATCAGCAAGAAGTATAAGCACAACTTTTTATTGTCGAACCATTTGAATTAAGCATATGTTGCTGGAACATAAGGATACAGTTGGTCTTTTATCTATTGAATGCTTGGTGAGATGTCTGAAATTGAAGGATTAAAGTTTAACTCTTGTATGGTTTGAAGTCTGCAATTTCAATGGATGAAAATTCTGAACCTGAGGCAGCTTAATTTAGCAATTAAATGTAAAAATTTGTTTGTCTAATTTTCCAGCAGTGAAGACACAAGAACCAATGAAACTCAAGGATTTGGATTCAGCTGATAAGAACTATAAATGAAAAAATGGAGACAGCTATAGTAGTTTTCATCAGATCAGAATCTGAATTCTGAATTTCTGAAACTTTCTGAATCCTGTTTAATGTTATTTAGTTATGATATTCTACGTCACATCCGCTAATCAAATTGTACAAATGTATTTCCACTGAACCCCTTAATTTCACAATAACGTTGTAGTAACGAGCCCAGGATCGATCTCTCGAGGAACAAACGGTAGGATGTAATCTTAGGATCATATTTTATTCTCATTTTTGGGGTTTTTAATATAGAAATGGGGGAGTTTAAGCCTTGAATCTAACTGAATAAATGAAAAGCATAGTGAATACGAAATTATCTAATGCATAAATGAAACCTAACTATGTGCCAATGATCAAACCATAATGCATTGTCACCCTACATTGTAATTAAGCCATCAACGTCCTTAAACTAAATATGAAATAACGAAACGTAATTAAATCTGATCTACACAGAAATCAAACCCTAGCTTAAAACTTAAACACTAAACAATTAACCAAACATCAAATGAGACTTAAACTACGCTTCAACAAGGTAATGAAATGCTAACTACTTGCTAAACCATAACAAACTTCAAATGAATCTGTTCTAAGATAATAAAAATAGTAACAAAATGAAATACACCCTAACCGATCCAATCTCTCAACCAATCTAACAAGCTTCACATTCTTGCCGTCACACAAGAGTGTCAAAGTCGAGACCACCCAATTCCGGACCTTAATGAAGAACCTCAGCTGCGTCTCAGTTAAAGGAGTGCTCAACAACGCGACGGACCACCTCCGGTGAGCTAGAACAACCCGAAACCTAAGATATGGCCAGAAATCTGGAAATCTGCGAATCTAAAACTCTGGATCGGGATGAACACTGTGGATTGCGGATGATCGTCGGATGGAGCTCAATAATGCCGGCGGACCACCTCTAAGCGTCACTGATGGGAATCGGAGTCTCAGATTGGAGGAACACCTCTAAATCTGAGGTGAACAGAGAAACTCAGAAATGCAAAATTCGCCGGAGAGAACACCCTCCGATCGCTCCAGATGACCGGAATGAAGCTGCCGTAAAGGTATCTCACTGATGTCGAAGCTCGAGGATTGATTGGAGAAGGAAAGGGGTCGAAATCCGGAAGAAGTCGCACACCGGGATGAAGCTGCACGCTGTGGAGATCAACGAAGCCTGGAAGCTACTGTAGCTTTTGTTTTGAATCTGTTCCAGATCTGAACGGACGACTATGATTGATTTGGCTCTTGACCAATGGTGAAAAGTCATCCAAAATCTGATCCGGAGATACTGATCTTAATCTAGGGTCTGGATCTACTCTCCCTTAAGTCGGATCGACCAGATCTTCACTGGATGGTTCAGATCTGCCCAATCTTTGATGAACGGTCCAGATTAATTCGGCTTGATCAATGGCTGTATGAACTCCGATCTGATTCAAAACCTCTGGATCTTTATCTATGGATGAGATCTCCTCCTCATTAGGTTGGATGGGCTAGATCTTCAACGGATGGTTCAGATCTCTCCTGTTCTTGATGAACGGCCCCTAATACTCCAAAGTCTGATCGTGTCGTTTAAGCTTCGATTCGAGCCCAATTTTGGTTCAAATAGATCCACATCCACGATCCTTTGATGCCTACAAAATAAGAATCAAATATTAGCATCAAATAACATAAAAATAAAATAATTTGTAATTAAGTCCAAAATCTATACAATGCACAAAATGTGATGTAACCATGATTTAAACCTATAAAATCAACATCAAACTATGCATATATGAATCAAAATAGTACAGTAAAATCATGGTTATCAATGATCTGGTGCTCCAGAGCTTAGGAATCGGCGTTGGATTCGCGCCACTCCTCGGTCGGGAGATGCAAAATCACCGTAATGTGGTATTGGCCGCTCGGGGCTGACTGTGCAAAAGTCGCCCGCCTGGACGACCGTGATGAAGAAGTCGGTCGGATGCCCGACTTCTTAGTCTTCACCCTTGGTGGCAGGAAAGCCATCGTCAGCACACAGACTGTCCCCTAAGGTAGACCGGATAGGGAGGGCATCCGATCCGACGACTCAGTGGCAGTGGACTCTTGGATGGGAGCAGGTGTCGACGTCTCCACCTGTTCGGCGGAGCGTACCCCGGAAGTGGCGGAGCACAATGAAGGCTCCGCTCAGCGCCTCTTGCGCCTGATCAATGGCTCAACTGAGGAGGCTGAGCCCTAGGCCCCCTCAACTTCAACAACCGACTGTCGTTAAGAAGGTTGGGAGCCATCGGTCACTCCCACACTTGCCAGAGTGGGAGCCACCTCACTCTCGTCCTACGGCTCCTCTTGCAAGCCAACAGGCTGGAGGCCGCGGCTCCCAGTTCTTCGACAACGGCCACGTTGATTGCAGCATCCGCGAGCTTCGCCTTGCCGGCCAGACGTGCACGCAGCATGACTTTGGCTGCAAAAGAGGAAGAGAAATCAATTAGAATCAAAAGAAGGATTGAAAGAAGTGGCATACCTAGGCTGGTCGGCAGTCGGGTGAGGATCGGACTCAAGCCGAAGATATACAAGATACCCTCCAGTAGCAGTTTGTGGATGTCGTATTTCTGATTGTCCTACATTGAGGTTTCATTAAGGTAGTCCGATCAGCTCTTATACTTTTTCATGGGAGGATGAGACGCCACTTCGAGCTGCCAGTATGTTGGGAAATCCGACCACTCAGGAAAGCGCACGAAAAAGAAGTACTCCTTCCAATGTTTGCTGGAAGTCAGCATTTTATCAAAAAAAAAAACAAGCCCACTCGGGCTTGGAAGAGAAAAGTCCCCGGCTCGGATGACTTGGGATAATAAAAGTAATGGAAGAGCCGGGGAGTGAGTGGAATGTCATGCAGGCGAAAAAAAATAGCCACCCCGCACAGCAACCGAAAGGAGTTCGGCACTAGCTGATGGAGGGAGACTCGAAAGTATTTACACACGGAAGAAAAGAAGGGGTGGATGGAAAACCGTAGACCAGCTGTGAAATTATCTCGAAAGAAGGTGATACTGTCGGGCGGCGGAGAATCTGGTTGATCGGAAGGAGAGGGCAGAAAGATTTCATAATCAGGAGAAAGCTCAAAAGTGGCTTTCAGACTTAGCGTCGACGGCATCGAACCGGGACTCAGTAGAAGTATACCATAGCCCTGGGATGCCGACGGGAGGCTGTGGTGAACTTACCATTGCAAAACAAGAAAGCAAGAGAATGAACTTGTCGGTGGAATGGTCGTCAGAACACACAGACGCCAAAAAAGACTAAGACGAGGAAACACAGAAGCTGGAAGATGCGAAAGTAAAAGGTCGACGGACAGAGCTTACTGAAAATGGGTCGTTGGTGAAACAACGAAGGAAGAAAAATCACTGGAGAGCAAGGGCAGAAGATCACCAGAGGTCGAAGGGTGCACAGGAGCAGAGAAGGACTGTTGTCGAAGGCACTTGAAGATGGCAAAGCGTAGGGGAGGAATGCAACGCGACGGGCTTATATGCCTCGGGGTCGGCCGACCGGAGCCGTCTGATCTAGGTCGCAGAAACCTAAGCCTAGATCTGACCGTTGAATTTAAATCGTCAAACGTCACATTGCTGCCCTATCACGTCAGGCGTGTGCCAACAGTGGGCAGGACGCGTGGCGCATCGCCACAAGTCGGCATTTAATTACGGGATGGGAGCGCGCTTAACCTTAATGTGTAGAGATTTGCACGATTTTTCAGAATCGGGGTGGTGTAAGCCTCGCTTGCGCTCGCCCAAGATAGTCCAAGCAGAGATTTTACTAGTACAAACCTTCATTGTGTCGATCAGATTGAGAGAGCACACCTACAGCTAAACGACAAACTTCAACGGGTCGATCGGCAAGGAGTGGTCTTATCCCGATCAGAAACCAAGCTAACGCCGAAGGCTGATCGGGAGAAAATCTGCTCAGGCAATGGTCTAATCAGTCGGACTTACAGCCTCCTTCGACTAGACTTGAGGGAGAGGCTTGTGATGCGGTGATGATGAAGGGCCCCACCCCGCTGCCACGGTGGAGGTCAAAGGAAGTCAAAGTCAAGGCGGTCAACGTGTAGATGGTATCGGCCTGTCGGGCGAAGAATGGCCTGACCGGGGAGAGGGCTCCGATCCGCCGCCGCCTTCAACACGGGAAGTAATCAAACAATCACCACTCAAGGAAGATAATGTGTAGAAGCCGAGCAGAGCGACTACCTCGTTCGGCAAGACAACAGAGCTCAAGGTGCAGAGTTCAACTTCGGCCGAGCGGCTGCCCCGCTCGGCCTGGCAACAGGCTTCAACAATGACAAAGTGGAGCTTCGGTCGGGCAGACACACTAAAGAACAACGAGGTTCTAGCCGACCAGACGGGGCACCAGGATGGTGGAATTCAGGACGAGCGCCCAATCCGGTTGGCCCAGCAGTACACTCCTGATGATATACAGTGATATCCTTTTGAGAGTTGGTACCGCCGACACCGGACATCGGCTGCCAGAAGATCGTACAGAGGAAGCTTCCACTGTCACTTCAGAGATATGCTCGGCTTGTTAAGGTACTGTGTCAGGGACACTTTACTGACAAGTCTTTTCAGGGAATGCTTTGAGAAGTGTGCTCACTTTGGGAAGTGTGCGTGCACGCTACCGGAGCTCTATATAAAGGGGTCCAAGAATCGGCGGAGGTATGTGATATTCACTGTTTGCGCTACAGTTTTCTTGTTGCTTCGCTTCATTCCTCATCACCGGTGACTGACTTGAGCGTCGGAGGGTTAATGCTGGAGACCCCTTCCCTGGCTCGACACTGATGTAGTCTATGTTGCAGGTCCGTACGGAGTCCACAGGAGGTCAGCGTGAGCATCACATCCCTACCTTTCCGTCTATTCGACTTTCGAACAAGATCAGTTGTATATCTTTGATTACAACGTAATTACATTTTTTATTTGATGTACATTATTTTTTACAAGGAATATAATTCATATTATTATAAAATAATAAAAATATTCTTATAATAGAATTTAAGTAATTTTATTCTTCCTCTCAATTAAATCATATTAAATTAAGTAAAATTAAATTTAATCAAATTGAATAAAATCAAACTAAATCAAACTAAACGAAATCAAATCAAATTTTATAGAATCCGAAATTGCGACGTCCCATGGTTACAATTGCGACGTCTTGCAATGTTCAGATAGAAAGTTTTAACTGAAGAATATATATTTCATTCAAGCCGGATTAATTTAGATGACAAGACGTGTGCCAGTTTTGATATCCTTGAAATGAGAAAAAAAAATCGAGTTATTTAACTAAATGAATCATTCTTCTGTTCGGCTCAAAGAACAAATTCAAACGAGAGGATTCTAGAGACAAACTGATTTGTCTCTTACTAATTTAAGATCTTCTCATTTATGTACTTATCATAGAACAAGTATTAGTGGATGAGAAAATTATCATCCACTAAACCTGATCACAAATAAAGCGATATGCCACGCGTTTAATGGTGCTTGTATCAACAGCATCTATCCTTGCAAAAAGCTCAGTAACTGGAATTCTTCGACCATATGTGAGCAACTCTCACAATGAAAAATAAGAGAGAAGTAGAAATTATGAAATTAATATGATTGAATCTACCTACTATTGGAAAAAGTAATTGAAAATGAGCAAATTCCTCTGATAAAAAATCCCTTACCTGTCGGCCGATGTCCTCAGCAACAGAGCTGGTTATTTATAATACAGTTTGAAAACTAACTTTTCACAGGCATTAAAACACTAGCCAATATATTACATAATCAATAATAATTCTAGATGTACATAATCAATAATAATTCTGTAACATCCAGGAGGTTGCAACAGAGCAAATTGTTACAGATTGCCCACTGTATGATCTGACTTTAAGTGTGAGTATCAAAATAGGACTTTAACTAAACTATCATATACCTTAATGTCACATAAACACCTACAGATGTCTGAGTGTATCACTAACTAGATAACAAAATAGAACCTCCAAAAGTTGAAAATGAAAAGTGAATTTCAATAATGAACACATATATATTTTTTAATAAGATCAAATTAAACCAAACTAAATTTAATCATTGGAATAAAATCAGACTAAACTAAATCAAATCAAATTTGACTAAACCGGACAAAATTAACCACCAAGTTTGCATAAAAAATAAATTTAACCACCAAGTTTAGCCTATCTAGGAAATTACAAGTTTAACTTGTTCAAAGAAATGACAACAAAACCTATAAATCTACGCCTCAAATATCTCCACTCAATAATGCTTTCACAAAAACTTCTTTCTCATCATCTGATATAGTGAAGAAAATATATGTAGTCTCACAATCATAACCAAATTTTTCTTGTCGCTTTGTGTTGCTCTAACATGCTAAGCCCAAGTAACTTTGTTAAAACCTCATTGATTTCCATTCTTTTTTTAGTGTCTTCATCATATTCCAATGCTTTACTTAATGAGTTACTTGCACTGTTAAGTTCTTTCCCAAGAATAGTTGTTGCCTCTCTAATAACTCAAGACAAATCTTTAATGCTCTCAGTTTTTCTCCTTTTTGGCTTAGAACTCTCTTCGTTTGATCTAAATATAAAATCTTGGGCATATGAAGCATAATCCTCATCAACACCTATACTTTCATCATTTTCAACTGCAACTTTGCCTAATTCTTCCACAATATCAACAGGAACTTAAGCATCTTTCCCAAATGCACGGCCTCCACCAAAGATGACAGAAAGTTCCTCATAGTAAGCCAAAGATTTGTATATAAATTGTTCGACATCTCCATGAATCTATAAAATAAATTTTATATTACTAACTAAACAAAAGAAAATAAAAATAAAATATTTTAATAATAAAATAAATTACCTTAATATATTCATCCCACATGGAATTCTCAGTCGTAACAAGTTTTTTTTCTAAGTCCCAACCAAAACCGCTACCACCAATGTCATGCACAACAATGTGGAGCTTCTGGAAAGTTCTTGACCTTGATTCAATGTGTGGTTTTGCCTTAATTCCATGTCTAGGCAAGCTAACATCAAGCATTTTTTGTAGCTTTAGTCCATGTCCTAGCCTAAAACATTTTCATTCTTGTTTCTAAGCTCTCCGACATTATTTAATTGCATCAATGCTTCAATAAGTACAATATCTTCTATACTAGACCATTAATGTTTGTTTTTTCTTGGTCGTTTTGGGTTGCAAGACTCTAATGAAGGATTAGAAGTCATGTTCACCTATAGCATAAAAAATTAATAGCTCAAATAAAGAGAAATAGCAACCGACCTTCTATTGAGAAAGGATTACATATGAGAAAAGATTACAAAAATTATTGAGGATCTACTTTCTACTAATAAATGGAAAATAGAAATAGTATACGGCCTTCTACTAATAAATGGAAAAGATTACCAATTGCTAGAAAACTATTGGTACTACTTTTATATACATACATATGAGAAAAGATTATAGAAATAGTGTATAGTTTGTCATTCGTCGGAGCTTTACATGACATGACCTTGCATGGATCATTTTAATTATTGAGGATCTTATAAATAGATGACATAATAGTTCAGTGTTGGCTCCTATTGTGTTTCTTAATGGGCTGGTCAGAAAATGCAAGCTTGAAACATTGTAATTCAACATACTCAATAAGCTAAAACACAAAATTAAAAATTATAAGACATGTCACATGTAAATTACAAAGAAATAGAATAAGGATGATGGTCTTTGTCCATTTATAAAAATCTAATAATTCATAAGAATACACAAATGATCTCATCTAGATCTTTTCCATTCATTAAACATGTCATTGGCCAAATTATTTCACCAATCGCTAAATTCACTCGAAGTTTCAATGGTTAACACCATGTTTTCACAAATGTCATCAACTTCATCTGGTTGACTATCCAGCCTTCTCTCCAACCTTCTTTCTGAAAGATCCCAAGTCATTTCTCTCCTTATAAAATTGTGAAGAAGGCAACATACCATAATAATTCGATTGTGAGTTTGGATCGGATAATAAGATGAACTTCTAAGTATTGCCCAACGTATTTTAAGTAGCTCAAATCATTTCTCTATCACATTTCTAGCAATCGAATGTTTCATATTTAAAAACTCTTGAGGGTGTCTAGGTACTCGGCCTTCTTTCCACTGATTTAAATGATATCTTTGGGCCCTATATGGTGCTAAAAAGCCTTCAAAATTTGTGTAACCGGCATCGACAAGGTAATAATATCCTATAAATTGAATAATGTATATCACAAACTTAAAACATAGTAAAGTATTTAGGATATTTTGAAAAATTAATTAGCAAACCATGTGAGACTTTTAATCAATTTTTCCTTGTGATTGCATCTCGTAGTACTCTACTATCTACTGTTGAACCTTCTCATCTAGACAACACATATATAAATTGCATTTCTTAGGAACAAGCAGCAAGCACATTAGTAGTAATTTCACCCTTTCTTGTCCAATATCTAGGTCTATCCTCTGCTAGTATTCTAACTTTAATGTGTGTCTCATCTAAAGCTTCAAAACAATTCTAAAAGGAACAACAAGAAGAAAATAAGAAAAAAAAATCATAAATCATTACTTTAAAAATAAATATAATAATTACCTTAAACTATTTTAATCTCCAATCTATTGAGTATGCTGCAATTGGCTCTGGATTTTCGAAAACCACATTTAGTAGACGAATAACAGCATTCAAAAATAGGGGAAAATGCCTACTTATTTGTTTCACCATACCTTTTAAATTGAAATTGTATAGTTCTATTCTTGACATGATGAGCTAGCAAATGTAATGATATTGCTACTTGCTCATCTACCTCCATATATCTTGTTCCTTTCAGCCCCTTCACTTTTGAGCATACAACACAACTTTGTAAAACTACTCCTATTCATTCTTAGCTGTGATATGCAAGTAGTGTCACTTTCATATGCTAAATTATATATCATCCCTCTCCTAGCAAAAACATCATTCACATATCGCCTTTTCAAGCAATACAATCTATTATGTTATTCCACTAAAATACAATACATTTGAAAAATTCAATTCACTATATTCAAGATCTCCAACCAATGCATCAACACAACAACCAGTTTCCTTTTTCTCATTATATTCCTAGTCTTTAAACTGAGTCATGGCTAAAAAGAAAAAGAAAAAGAATATCCATTTGGAAAAACCAATTCACTATATTCAAGTTCTCCAACCAATGCATCAACACAACAACTAGTTTCCTTTTTCTCATTATATTCCCTTTAAACTAAGTCATGGCTGCAAAAGAAAAAAATAGGATATTTTAGAGGGGAAATAAAGGCATGTTTACTTTAGGAGGAATAAAAATACATGACTGATTGATGCATAAAAGAGCCACTCAATATAAATAATACACAAAGTAGTAACCTAAAAACAGTGGGAGTAATGGTTGCAACTATTATTATATCTCTTGAACTAATAGAGTCCATTTCAGGATTATACAGAAAATTATGAGAAAAGTATACAACATTCTATTTATACCTTGTAATGTTATGTGTGGATCATATACAGATAGCAAGACGTGGGATGATATAAGTTCAAATAGTACTCTAGAAGATGTTAGGAAATGTTCTCTTCATAGTCTGGTATATGAAATAAGCGAGGTGTATGCTATCTTTAAGCAGAATAGTGATGACTATGAACTTATAGATGTAGATATTCTGATGTTGATGAAGGCAGTGGTGGATCAAAGCCTTGGTAAGACTTTAATGGGAGCAGAGATGAGGGTGGTGTCAGTGCCGATGCTTATAGAGGGGTTGGATGGAGGTGGTGTAAGCGCCGATGTTGAGGCGCTGGGATGAGTGCGCGAGACTAGGGAGAAGTGGTGTCGGCGTCGTTGATGATGGAGATGTTGGGATGAGTGCGTGAGGTGAGGGGTGCACAAGGCAAGGGAGAGATGGTGTCAGCGTCGTTGATGATGGAGGTGCTGGGATGAGTGTTCGAGGCGAGGGATGCATGAGGCAAGGGATGCGCGAGGTGAGGAGGCGAGGGAGAGTTGTGTCGACGATTTTGTTGAGGAATTGGTTTGATGAGATGAGATTAGAGTTAGATTTGGTATTAAAAATTTTTGGATTGTAATGTTATCAAATTACATGTCATTAGGTTTGTAATCCAAATTACATTACATTACAAGTTTAGAATTATACCAAACAAAATAATTAGCCTTGTAATGTAATCTTGATTACATTACAAGGTTGATTACACTCACCAAATGCAACCTTAGTAGATCAGCTTGGTCAGATACTAAGTAAAACTAGAGAAAGTCCAAACAAGTTTGAAGGACCAGATGCTTAGAAGGTAAGTGGAGGTAAGTCACTGGAGGAGAGTGACTCATTGAGGACGTGTTTTCGGTTGAGGGAACAGTAGGTGTCGGTCCAACTCAGGTCCATTTAGAAAACTTAAACTGAGCCCTTGACTAGATCCTGGTCTCGGGGAGACATGATCTAATTACTAGTACTACCTTATTGTATTATACTAAGTTTGTCTTACAGGATAAACATATTTTGGATCCCTAGACTAACTTTTTTTGCAGGAAAGAAGAGGCTGAAAAAGAGGTATCTAGGCACCCATAAGGGATCCAATACCCAGATCAAATTCGCCCAGACGGGTGCCTGGCCAGGCACCCGGGCGGTTCAGGCGCCCAGAGTGTGTTCAGGTGCTTAAACCAAAAAATTTATCCAAAAGCTGAGTTAGAGCGTGATGATTAGCTAAACCTATGTTAATGATCCAGGCGTCCGGAGGTGGATAAACTTCAAGGATGAAGTTTCGACGAAGTACGCCACGTCAGCATAGTCCAGGAGCCTAGGAAGAGATCCAGGCACCCGGATGGGCCTATAAAAGTAGACGTCAACCAACATCTTTAGAAAGTCAAGTGATACTGCTTTCATTCCTATACGCTACTCCAAAAAAGCTCCTACGACGCTATAACGCTCCTCCGAAATTGGCGATCAAGTTCTATTCATTTTCTCTATTGTCGGTAACATTTTCTTATAGTTCTTGTACTTCAATTTTGTAATATTTCAAACTATTAATGGATTGTCCAAAGAAAGCACTCAACGAGTGCAGGTCTTGGAATAGGAGTTATCGAAGGTCTTGTAATATTTCAAATTTCCTTCTAGCTTCTTTCTCTTTCTTTTTTTTATCCGCTCCATACTCTCGACTTTCAAAAAAGCTAAAAATACTATTCACCCCCCCCCCCCCCCCTCTAGCGTCTTTATGATCCAACATCCTCCCCCAAAACCAATTTCTCTCTTCAATACCTCTCTCTTGCTCTCTCAACTCTCTCTCCCTCTCTCTCTCTCAATCTTAGTTCTCAAGATTTCACCCAACCTTCAACCGTCTAGATAACTCACTAAGCGAAGTTAATTAGTGTTTAATTAACAATCTTTGTAGGATCAATATTTTTATTACTAACGATATAGTCATGCACTTACGACTTTATAATAGCAGCTCATCATGATTATAAGATATGACAAATGGATGTGAAAAATAATTTTCCTTAACCAAAATTTATTCAAGGATGTGTATATGATACAATCCGGAGGGTTCATATCTATTGACAAAAATAAAGTACGTAAGTTTCAATGGCTCATTTATGGACTAAAGCAAACATCTAGAAGTTAGAGCATCTATTTTGATGAGGTAATCAAAGAGTTTAATTTCTCACAAAATCTAGATAAACCTTGTATGTATATGGAGGTTAGTGGGAGTGCAATCATATTCTTAGTGTTATAAGTTGATAACATATTGTTTATAGAAAATGATATATCAATTCTATAGTCAGTTAAATATTAGTTGTCTAAAACATTCTCTATGAAAGACATGGGAGAAGTAACATACATCCTTGAGATTAAGATCTATAGAGATAAATAGAGAAAGTTTCTTGGTCTTTTACAATATACATATATAGATAAGGTGCTAGAATGGTTTATCATGGAGAAATCTAAGAAAAGTTTTCTTCCCATGAAACATGTGATTGAGTTTTCGAAATCTATGTGTCCGAGCACACTAGACGAGAGGATGCACATGAGTAAGATCTCATATGCATCAACTATAAGATTGATCATGTATGCTATATTATGTACTAAGTCTGATGTATTGTAAACTTTGAATGTCACAAGTTGATATTAGTCGAATCCATAAATGGATCACTAGGTAGCTATCAAACTAATCCTTAAGTATTTGAGAAGAACTAAAGATGTGTCCGACATAAAAAGAATAGACATAATGCGGCTTGGGAAAATATGGGCATGATCTTCGGAGGTCCCACTAATGGGGATCTCACCGAGCACGGAAGACTCATATTCATCGACTGGAGATTCATGAAGTTGGTTCCAGTTAGGCCCAAGCAGAAGACCTCGGATCGACTTTGGACCTCAAGATCTTGAAAGTATAGAAACCCCTCATGGCAACGCCTTAGTCATCAAAGCTGGTATTGCCAATTACAATGTGTTTAGAACTTTTGTGGATATAGGAAGTTTTGTCGATGCCATATTCAAGAAGGTATTTGATCAGTTACAGATTGTCCAAAGAGAGCTTCAATCCATGGCTATGGCTCTTATCAGATTTACAAGGTATGAGGCATAGTCGCTTGGACAAATCCGACGGTTCATCTCCTTAGGGAAAGAGCCCCTAATGAGAACCCAAAAGACTACCTTCATAGTGGTGGATGCACCTCCGCTTACAACTTTATCCTCAGAAGACCCGCTCTACATTAGTTCCGAGTGGTCATCTCCATGTACTACCAAAAGATCAAGTTCCTGGTGGATAATCAATTGGGCGGAGTGAAAGGAAATCAATTGGTGGCTTGGAAATGCTATATAGATATTATTAATACAGAGTCACGTAAGGCTCGCAAGAGTCAATTGGCGGAGGTACAAACCATGCAAGAAGCATCTCTCTCTCAGCCAATCAAAGAGAAAGAAGAAGTATGAATCCACTTCAATCAATTGGAAGGAACCATGAAGATTGCAGCTGGCCTTCCTCCAGAGCTATAGAAAAGACTGACTGAATGTTTATCACGTAACAAGAATATTTTTTCTTGGTCACCCCAAGAGATTACTGGAGTGTCTCCCATGGTAATGGAGTATCGTCTCCACATCCTCCCTAAAGCCCAGTTAGTCAAACAAAGGAAATGGGATTTTAGCCTTGACTAAAATAAAATTATCCAAGTAGAAGTTAATAAGTTGCTAGAAGCATGACACATTCAAGAGGTACAGTTCCCCATCTAGCTGGCCAATGTTGTATTGGTGCCCAAACCCAAAGACAAATGATGAGTTTGCATTAACTTCCAAGACCTTAATAGGACATGCCCAAAAGATTGCTATCCTCTCCCTTGCATCGACTAATTGGTGAACTCCACTTCCAGGAGTGAGTTGATCTGTACGCTGGATGCCTTACAAGGCTTTCATCAAAATTCCTCTTGCCCTGAAGGATTAAGAAAATGTTAGTTTCATAACCTCCAATGGTACTTTTTGCCATAATGTTATGCCTTTCAAATTGAATAATGCATGAGCAACCTATTAATGACTCATAGATAAAATCTTCTGGCAACAGATCTAAAGAAACATCAAGGTTTATGTCGATGATATCCTGGTTAAATCTGCTCAATCAGCGAACTTGATCTCTGGCATTGAACAAACTTGCAACATTCTGAGGAGGTATGAGCTTAGGCTGAATCCTGACAAATGAATGTTTAGAACTAGAAGTGGTTGTTTCCTCAGATATTTGGTGACTGAATGAGGGATTGAAGGCAACCTAGATAAAGTTCGAGCCCCTCAGTGATATGGCCCCTCCTAGAAATCTCAAAGAAGCCCAGCGATTGGCTGGTTGAATTACTACCCTCTCCAGGTTCAACTCCCGATCAGCCAAGCGAAGTCTCCTCTTCTTCAAAATTCTCCTGTGCCCCACTAGATTCCAATGGGATGTAGCTTTTAGCAAGGCTTTTACAGAGCTAAAGGAGTACCTAACAAATCTATCATTCCTTCCCATTCCAATAAACAAATAACAACTTTGGGTTTATTTGTCTACCGCTAAGGAGGAAGTGGGGTCAATTTTAATTAGGAAGTCGATGTACATCAACTAGTGTACTTCTTTAGTCACCTATAGAAAGATGCATAATTTTGTTATACTGCTCTCAAAAAATTGGCCTTCAGCTTAGTCCTAATAGCTTATCAATTGAGGTCTTATTTTCTCTTCCACCAGATTATAGTTCTCACTAATAATGCTCTCGACTGAGTGTTAATCAATTCGAAAGATTCAGGTGTTGGATGCTACTTAGAATTCTGTTCTATTTCCCTTGTTCAAAAATTGATACAAGAACAGAACTTTTCCTAGCAGCCCATGTGCTCTACAGAAGTTAAACTTGGATTGCAAACGTTAACTTAACATTTTTAATCCAAGTTGTTCTTCAGAAGTTAAACTTGGATTGGAAACAAAACTTAACATTTTTACTCCAAGTTCAACCCATGTGTTCTTCAGAAGTTAAACCATATTACAGAAGTTGATTAAATATCTATTTCAAAGATTAGTTTCCAGGTTAAACATGGCGAGACACTCGACCTTCTTAAGTATGGGATCATCCACCACTTCCTAGACAAAACCTTTCAAAGAAATTGAATATTTAAACTTCTTACAGCAACCTTAGGTTTAACTATAGAGACCATAATAGAAACACAAAATCAAACGCACAAAATCGATAGTCTCTTGTGTTGGTATTTCAGGATCCATACAAAGAACACAAACTAATTATGCAGCAAAAATAAATAATTAGTTATACCTTTTTTTGTAGCTAAAGACCTCTTGATCTTCTATTGTATTCCTTTCCTCCTCTTGGACGTCGTGTGGGCGACGATCTACCAAGATGAAATCCACCCAAACCTTCCTCTTTGCCTACAAGTTTCGACCATCCAAGGAATGCCAAAATAAGAAACTTCCTTTTTTTCTTCTTCCCCTCCAAGCAAACCGGCCACAAGAAGATGGAGCTTGATGTGTCGCCGGTCTTAAGAGAAGAAAACAAAGGGAGAAGAGAAAGAGAGAAGGGTCGGCCACCAAGGAAAAGAGAAGAGGGAAAGCTTAGGTTTCGGCCCTAAGGGAACAAGAGAAATATGGAGATATGTTATTCCCATAAGGCACCCTCTACCTCTCTTTTATAATCCTTGGTCATGACATTAAAAAAATAATAATAATTAAAATCTCTCTCTTTTGAATTTCCTATTGTGATGGCTACAAAAGAAAAGTTTAAAAAAAATTAAAATCTCTTTCTTTTAAACATTATAGATGTCTACAAAAAGGAAAGATTTTAAAATTAAACTTTTCTTCTAAATTATGGTTACAAAAAGAAAAGTTTTATTAAAATTAAAATCTCTCTTTTAAAACCATTATAGATGACAACAAAAAAAAGAAAGATTTTAAAATTTAAAATTCTCTTTTAAAACCATGTGGATGGCTTCAAAAAAAGGAAAGATTTTAAAATTAAAATCTCTCTTTTAATCCTTTGTAGATTGCTATAAAAGGAAAAATTTTAAAAAATTAAAATCTCTGATTTTATTTCTTTAGTGGCTGGCCCCTTGCTTGGTCACCAAGCAAGGCTTGGCCGGCCATATTTTGGACACCAAGATGGGCTTGGTCGGCCCCTTTCTTGGGCACCAAGCAAGGATGTGGCTGACATCTAGCTTGAGTAAGAAGCTAGGCTTTGGGTGGATAAAAAAGTTTTTAATAAGATGCTACAACAGGGATCTAGAGGAGGAATTGGTTTTGGCCTCCTGATGGACTTGAGCTTCCTATGTTCGACCCGAACACCCAACTCAAATTCATCAATAATAACTCATACCACTAAAGAGTCATTATTGAACTACCGCACTAATTCCATATTACATTATGGGCTCCTTCTTATCATAAGTGCATTAGTCTCCCTGTGTTTAAGATATCAAATGTCCATTAATTAAATGAGTTACTGACAACTCACTTAATTAATATCTAACTCCAAGAGTAGTACCACTCAACTTCATTATCATGTCGAACTAAGTCCACCTGCAGGGTTTACATGATAATCCTTATGAGCTCCTCAAGGGGACATCATCAACCTAGATAAGTAGGACACAGTTTCATTCTATAATCAACAACACACCATATAAATAATATTATTTCCCAACTTATCGGGCCTATTGATTTAACGAATAAATTTCACCCATCGATAAATTAAAGAAATAAATACTAAGTATATGTGCTTGTTATTATATCGGGATTAAGAGTACGCACATCCATAATAACATGTTCTGTTCTTTTATGCAGTCAGTATAAAAAGAAATAACCTCAAATGGTCCTGCTCAATACACACATAGTGTACTAGTGTAATTTTATAGTCAAGACAAACTAATACCAAATTACACTACAACCATTCTAATGGTTTATCCCAATCCATCTTAGTTGTGAGCTACTATTTATAATTTATAATGAACTGATAACATGATCTTCTGTGTGATACCAGACACCATTTATCTACAATATAAATTAAATAGACAACTACATTTAACTAAATGCAGACATTTGACCAATGTGATTCTCACTTCAAAATAAATGTTCATACAAAAAACTAGGCTTTTAGTATACATCCTAACATCAAGGAGGCTGATCAAATGGACTATGGAATTAAGTGAATATGATATACAGTATCAAGTCCGACTAGCTATTATGGCCCAAGTGTTTGCTGATTTTCTAACTGAAGTTCATAATCTAGAGTCGAAAAGCACTTGAAAGATATTTGTAGATGGGTTATCCACTCGGCAAGGCAGCAGTATGGGAATTCTATTGATCTCACCTCAAGAGGATATATTGCAGCTTTCTATACAATTAAACTTCTGAGTCACAAACAATGAAGTAAAATATGAAGCTTTGCTAGTGGGACTTCATGCAGCAAAACATGTGGGAGCTTCCCAAGTTATCATACACTCATATTCTCAACTAGAAGCTCAACAATTGATGGAGAATTTTGAAATCCACAATGAGAAACTGAAAATGTATATTGAAGCCTTCGAGAAATTAAGAGTTGGTTTTCAGGAGGTCATCCTATAGAACATTCCCTAGTTGGATAACCGGAGAGCAGATGAATTAGCTAAAATGACTAGCTCATTGACTACATGAGTTTTGAACCCACCCCAATAACATAGACTTTGCTCATAGCTCACATAGACTAGCATTCTAACATAAAAGCACAAGCAGACTGGGTGAAGCCTGTTGATTTCAGTTCTTCAACAAGGGACCCTATCGACCGATCCGGAGCAGGCCAACACAATCAGAAGGAGAGCTAATAGGTTCACTCTAATAGGTGAACAATTATACAAGAAAGTTTTCTCCCGCCCCTTGTTCAAATGCCTTGGACTGGAAGACACTGAATATGTTCCAAGGGAAATTCATCAGGGTTGTTATGAAAATCATTATGGGGTTTGACCACTCATTCGAAAAATATTGTTGGCAAGATATTTTTGGCTCACTTTACAAACTGACGCCTGAAATCTATTACCATCTATCTCCACTATTAGAAGCACCAAAACATCCTCCTCAGCTGACTGAGCATCTGAAGACGTCTATAGTCTTCTGTCCCTTCGACCAATGGGACATGGATATCGTGAGCCTGTTCCCAATTGCCCCAGCTCTGAAATTTTTTTTGCTCGTGGTCGTAGATTATTTTCCAAATAGGTGAAAACTAAAGCTTTAGCAAGAATAATAGAAAAAATAGTCATCAAGTTTTTATAGCAAAATATCCTCTACAAATTCAGGATTCCTCACAAACTTATTTCAAATAACAGACGATAATTTCAAAGGTGCAAGATTTGGGAATGATGTGAGAGGTTCGATATTCTTTAGGCGTTTACTTCTGTAGCCTATTCTTAAAGTAATAGATAAGCGAAAATTACTAATCGAGAAATTATTAGAGGATTTAAAATCAAGCTAAATCATATCGAAGGCAACTAGTTGATGAGTTGTCGAGTGTCATATAGGCTTTTTGAACCACACCCCATGAAAGTACAAGGATCACTCCCTTTTATTTGGTTTATGGAGGAGAAGCAATAGCTCCTGTGGAGATAGACAAGGAATCCATTCGGTGGATCTCATATGATGAAAGCAATTCCGAACAATGACTGTTAGAGCTAGACCTTATCAATAAGACTCGAGAGAAAGTAGTTGCTTAGCTCACTTCCTATCGACAAAGAATGCGTCAAAAATTATAATCGAAATGTTATTCCGTGATTCTTTGAGGTCGGCGACTTAGTATGAAAAAAAATCAAGTCCATCGGAGATGTTAACAAACTAGCATCTCAATGAAGTGGACCTTACAAGTTTATTTGGAAGCTAATCTCAGGTGCCTATTACCCCCAAGATCCTAATGGGAAAGAATTAGATCGGGAGTAGAGCGTGAACTATCTGTTACTTTATCAGACTTAGGTATTTTTTGTACTTGTAAAAGTACTATATGCACTTCTTTTGTTAAAGAAGAATGTAGGCTCGTCTCTCAAATATCCTCCCCCAGTATAATATTATTTTAAAAATAATATTAAATAGAATAGTAAAAAATAGACATGTATACTATTTTACATTAATTAACTTTTCTATAGCTATCTAGCGTTATCAGAATAAGTTTCTAACT
This sequence comes from Zingiber officinale, assembly GCF_018446385.1. NCBI lineage: Eukaryota > Viridiplantae > Streptophyta > Magnoliopsida > Zingiberales > Zingiberaceae > Zingiber > Zingiber officinale. Next base: position 117,048,781 of record NC_056000.1, on the reverse strand, counting down.
AGCCCATTACTCTCCCCCTTAATGTTGGTGCAGGTTACACTAACAGTCTGATTTTGATGTATGATAAATAGGTTAAAGTTAGATGGATTATTTGTCTAACACTTCTACCAAGTGTGTAGGAGTTGACTGGTATGAAGGACCTGACACCAAGCTGAAATCCAGCTAGGTCCACGAAGCCTAATAGTTGGTGGGAAATCCAGCTAGGTCTGCGGGGCCCGATAGCTAGTGCAAAGTCTAGATAGGTCCGCGGGGCCTAATATCTGGCTGAAAGTCTGGTTGAGTCAGCGGGACCTGACAACCGGTCGAAATCCAGTTGGGTCTACAGACCTGACAACTAGCGGGAAGACCTGGCGAGTCAGAGGCAAGTCAAGTGACTACAAGTGGTAAGTAAAGGTAAGTAACTAAAGGAGAGATCCAGTAAGGACATATTCCCCGTTGAGGGAACTGTAGGCGTCGTTCCAACTTAGATCCATTTAGAAAATCTAAGTTGAGATCTTGACTAGATCCGGGTCTAAGGGAGACATGATCTAATTACTACTCATATTTTATTATATTGTACTAACTTTGTTTTGCAGGGAAAATATATATTTTTATGTTGCCTAGGACTAACCTTTTATACAGGGGAAAGCTGCTGAAGAAAAGGGGTCCGGGCGCCCGGACCAAGCTCGCCCAGGGGGGGTCACAGGTGCCCAAGCGGTCCGAGCGTCCGGACTCAGTCCAGGCGCCCGAACCCGAAAATTGATCCACAAGCTGACCTGGAGTGCGTCGATTGGCCGAGCCACATGATTCAGGCGCTCGGAATGGATCTATCTAAAGGCCTTCGACCCGGAGCTTCAGAACAATAATTGCAATGACCTTCTCTACTGCTCGGTGCTCCGAAAAAGCTCCCGCAATGCTGCTACACTCCACTGATAACCGGACGCCATCTTTAATTAGTTTTTTTTATTGTCAATAATTTTTATATATAGTTCTTGTACTTGTAATTTGTAATCATTTTGAACTATTAGTGGATTGTCCAACGAAAGCACTCGACGAGTGCGGGCCTTGGAGTAGGAGTTGTTAAAGGCTCTGAATCAAGTAAAACTTAGTCGTGTTAGCATTGCTTTCCATTCTTCCGCTGCGTATCTGTTTTAATCAAATTTTTCGACGATCACTACTTAGCATTCATTCCTATTATACACTTAATATATGCATTATCTAAGATATGTCCTTAGATTTATGTCTAACCTTTAGTGAGAAAATATTTTTAAAGGATTTTTAAAATAATTTTTAGAGGAAAAAATATTTTTAAAGTGTTTTAAAATAATTTTTAAAAGAAATTTTAAAATATGTTTAAAGGATTTATTTTAAAGAATTTTTAAAATATTTTTAATAATTTTTAAAATAATTTTTAAAGGATTTTTAAAATATTTTAAAAGACATTTTTAAAAATAATTTTTAAAGGGATTCTTTTAAAAGAATTTTTAACGTAATTTAAAAAATAATTTTAAATGATTTTAAAAATATCTTTAAATGATGTTTAAAATAATTTTCAAAATAATTTTTAAAATATTTTTAAAGGATGTTTAAAAAAATCTTTATTTTTAAATTTTTTTTAAAATAATATTAACGTAATATATTAATTAACTTTTATGTTTAATTCTATTTTAATTTTAAGTTTTAATGTTTAATTAACTTAATTTTCAAGTTTAAGTCGATTAATATTTAGGATTTCATTTAAAATTTTAAGTTTAAGTTTAAATTTTAAGTTTAATTTATTTTTATTTTAAATTTAATTAAATTTTTAGTTAATTTAATATGATTTAATTTTAATTTAATTTAATATTTATTTATCTCTCCCGATTTATATTTTCAATAATGGGAATCTTATAATTTTGTAAGATGATTTAAGTTGAATTTTGGGATTTTAATTTAGCATGTGTTAGATGTTTAACTTTTGGTTAACCAATCATGCATTCTTTGAATAAATTTTTAGGTTGTTGTAAGTCATACAGACATCATTAGAGTAACTATGTGTTTCAAAATTTTTCAAATAGTCCTGCACAAAGAACTTAATATAAAACTTTGATCTAACTAGTTAGGATTAGTAACGTGTAGATTCAATTAGTTCCTCTAAGACAGAATTTCCCTAACTTACTATCATTCCAAACTTCTCTAGTACTGTTTGTCAAGTTAACTTTTATCCTTAATTGTTCTAGTCTTAATTATCCTTAATGGGTAAAGTATTGTTTTGGAGGTACCCATTAGGTTGATGCCTCCTTTTGAATTATATATTCTTAGTTTTATTAAGTTTAATTAATATTTTTAATTTTAATTTAGTTTTTAAGTTTAATTTTAATTTTTAATTTAAGTTTAATTTTTTAATTTTGAATTAATTAAATTGTTAAATTATCTTTCTTTAAAATATTTTCTTTAATATTTAACTTTTTATTAATTTTAAATTTTGAATTTTTAAAATTGTTAAGTTATCTTTGTTTAAGAGATTGTTTAAATTTTTATTAAATTTGTTAGAGTTTAAGATTTCGTCTTTAGTGTTTAACTTTTAATTAATTTTAAATTGCTATGATTTAGTTTTGATTTTATCAATTAATTTTATCTATAGATTTATTCTTAAGATTTAAATTCCGATTTATTAAAAAAAAATTATTTTAGATAGAAATTCCTAATATTATCTAGATTATCCAATGTTTTATTAAGAAATTTACTAATTTTATCTAGATGACTACTCCACTTTTATGATTTATTTTTTTTTATCTATTTAAGTTTGAATTATTATTTAAATTATTATTATTATTATTTGAATTTTAAAGATTTTTATTAATTTATTTATTTAAATTCAAATTCAAATTTGATGAATTAGTTAAATGGTTTGAATTGATTTGGTCAATATTCTGTTTGACCAAGTTAAGGTTAATGTCAATCTGATCAAGATCTTGATTGACTTGAACAAAACTTAGATTATTTATTAGTTTTGAATTTTAATTAAATTTGAATTATATAGATCTAGACTATATGAAAAATAATTTCATAATTAACTAAATTATCATACAAATTTTTTAAATCATTGACATAGGTATTTTTAAATTAAATATTGAAACCTAGAGACTATTTGCACCATTATCTTTAGCATGCGTCTGACTTCCTTAGGTTGACTTCTTTCAGTTGGGACTTTAAAGAGATCTTCATGCATAGGCTTGGAAAATGAAGAGAACTAAAAGTGAAAATGAATAGCAAGGAGAGTTAAGAATAATGAAATTGTTTTAAATAGTGAGTGAATGGATAACCTTATTCCCAAATGATACACATTTTTTCTCTCACATCAAGAGACATGCTTCTCGACGATTGACGTTCAATAACTGTTGTGCCTAATTGGAGTTCTAAATTGAGACGAACCAAACTTGGATGTAACTCTGACGATTTGACTTGAGGTCTTATAATGGGCTTGACTTGACCCAAGCTCAGTCTAACCTGATTCTAATTCAGTTTGATCCGATTCGAGTTCAGTTTGACTTTACTTCCTGCTCAACTTAACTTTTGACTTGACCATTTCACATGGTGCCGACCATCTCTGTCACATCAATATCTTTGAATCTAGACTTAAGTTAAACTTAAATCGCGTTAGGCGTTCTTTGACTTCGAAAAATTAGCGACGCGTACCCACAAATGATGTAAAGGCCAGGCCAGAATGCGGATGCGGGTCTTAGTAGATTGGATTCTTTTGAAACAACCAACTCTCATCCGTTTATTTTAAATTTTCAACTTTTTAAAAATATATTAGCTGTAAGGTTACTATATTTTTATAATAAAAAATAATAATGGGCGCTATTTTATTTTATTTTATTTTTATTAAGGAGCATTCTATTTCAAAACCGACGATAAGAAACATCAGTTTATTAAAAAAATAAAATTATATATATATATATATATATATATATATACTTCTGCTAAGATTAAGATTAAAAAAAATATATTAGCTTAAGATTAAGATCCGCGCGATATTTTTTTCAAAAAAATATGTTTTTAAAAAAATTGTTAGAGAACCATCTAGAAACGCAATTGAGAGACAAAAATCAAACCCCGAAAATTCTTTAAAAAAGGGAAAAAAATAAAAAAATCCAATCGCATCGTCCCTGTCAAGAATCCAAAATACCCTTCTTTAGCACGAAAAGATATGTCTCTCCCTCTCAAAGCAACGTATATTTATTTAATTTTTAAATCAACAAATTTAAAAAATAAACTTAACAACAATAAATTAATAAAAATACCAAAAATATAAAAAATAAATAAATAAAAATTAGAAATTCTGAAGGTGGTGACGATGATTCCCGTCATGGGCTGGCTAACAAGTAACAAACCGATAGCCGGCAGGGGCATAACCGTATTTATAATAATGATTCCCGTCAGGGCTTGCGCTAGTAAGTCCGCCTCCCCGCTCCCTGTCTCTCCTGCCTGTTTCGCTGCACCGGCTTTTTATCGCCCATCGGCCATTTTTGCCCTTCCAAATCCGCGGAAATTTCCGATCTCTCTCTCTCCTCTTCTGCGTCCTTCCGTCCATGGCCGCCCTCTCGATCCCTCCTCCTCCTCCTCCTTCCTCCACCACCTCCTCTGTTGCTTCTATCCCATGGCCGAATCCCGTAGCTGACCCCGATTCGTCTTCGCTAGCCCCTTCTCTGGCGGATGATCCCAATCCCTTCCCGCCCCCGGTGGTCGACCACGCGGAGGAGGAGCCCCACGCAGGAAATTCCATGAAAGATGATGAATCTTCCGAGGATTTGGCCTCCGCAGCTCCGCTCCCGCCGCATCCGGTCCCCGCGGCTTCGTCCTCCTCGCCGCCTAGGGTAGCAGAAAGCGATGCCGCGGATGCGATGTCGGTTCTCCACTTGTCTTTTAACCAGGATCATGGATGCTTCGCCGTCGGCACCGATAGGGGGTTCCGGATCTATAACTGTGACCCTTTCCGAGAGATCTTCCGCAGGGACTTTGATGGTAGGGGCATCGGCGTGGTTGAGATGCTTTTTCGGTGCAACATCCTCGCCGTCATTGGCGGCGGGCCGAACCCGAACTACCCGCCTACTAAGGTCATGATCTGGGATGATCACCAGAGCCGGTGCATCGGAGAGCTTTCTTTCCGGTCGGAGGTCCGTGCCGTCCGGCTCCGGAGGGACAAGATTATTGTGGTGCTCGACAACAAGATATTCGTCTATAATTTTGCGGACCTTAAATTGATGCATCAGATTGAGACTGTGCCGAATCCCAAGGGGCTGTGCGCTGTTTCACAGCAACAGGGGTCGCTTGTGCTTGTCTGCCCAGGTGGTCAGAAGGGGCAGGTCAGGGTGGAGCACTATGGGGCGAGGCGAACGAAGTTCATTATGGCACACGATTCAAGAATAGCTTGTTTTGCTCTGTCGCAGGATGGAAGATTGATTGCAACTTCAAGCTCTAAGGGCACGCTTATTAGGATATTTAGCACAATTGATGGTACTCTCCTTCAAGAAGTAAGAACTTACATCGGATTAACTTCTCATTTATATGAATCTCTGAAATCTATTCTATTGTTTGCCTTCAATTTCTTTGTCTAAATACAATAAGAGACAATGACTCCAATATAGAATTTTCTCATTTATATATTAAATTGACTTTAAACCTTAGGCCACTTTATTTGGTCGCTTGTATATTGTTAATGTTAAATAGTTGTTTTGCAAGTATAAATATTTTAGATATCATCAATATAAGTATTTTTAAATATTTTAATACTGACCGCATGTGCTCCTGCATATCACATATGCGATATGCAATAGGTTGAGTGCATACTGCTTG